>NC_052086.1:1764489-2380446 GCF_015852505.1 Tachyglossus aculeatus
AAAAGGGTGACGGAAAACAAGGGGTGAAAAGACAATGTGCGAATGAGATTCCAGTCACAGGCCGCGGGTTGGCTAGAATGTAAGAAGCAGGGTAGTCTAGTGGAAAGCGTCAGCGCTTGGAAGCCCGGGTTCAAATCCCGGCTCCGCCACTTGCTTTCTGTGTGACCTTGACTGTGAGCCCGTTGTTGGGTAGGGACCGCCTCTATATGTTGCCAACTTGTACTTCCCAAGCGCTTAGTCCAGTGCTCTGCACACAGTAAGTGCTCCATAAATACGATTGAATGAATGAATGAATTTTATGTGTACATATTTATTCTATTTATTTTGTTAATATGTTTTGTTTTGGTCTCTGTCTCCCCCTTCTAGACTGTGAGCCCGCTGTTGGATAGGGACCGTCTCTATACGTTGCCAACCTGTATTTCCCAAGCGCTTAGTACAGTGCTGTGCACACATTAAGCACTCAATACGGCTGAATGAATGAATGACCTTGTCTGAGTCACTTCACTTCTCTAGACCCACTTCCTCCTCTGCAAAATAGGAAGTCAATCTCTGTTCTTCCTTCCACTTGGACTGTGAGCCCCACGTTGGGCAGGGACTGTGTCTGGCCTGATGACCTTCTATAATAATGATACCATTTATTAAGCGCTTACTATGTGCAAAGCACTGTTCTAAGCGCTGGGGAGGTTACAAGGTGATCAGGTTGTCCCACGGGGGGCTCACAGTCTTCACCCCCATTTTCCAGATGAGGGGACTGAGGCCCAGAGAAGTGAAGTGATTTGCCCAAAGTCACACAGCTGACAACTGGCGGGGCCGGGATTTGAACCCACGACCTCGGACTCCAAAGCCCATGCTCTTTCCACTGAGCCACGCTGCTCCTCATTCTAAGCACTTGGGAGAGTATAATATAAAAATTTGACAGACATGTTCCCTGCCCTCAACGAATTCACAGTCTAGAGGGGGGAGACATTAATATAAATAAATGACAGATATAGACATAAGTGCTCTGGGGCTGGGAGGGGTAGGGACTGTCTCTATATGTTGCCAACTTGGACTTCCCAAGCGCTTAGTACAGTGCTCTGGACACAGTAAGCGCTCAATAAATACAATTGATTGATTGATTGATTGGGGGGGGATGAATAAAGGGAGCAAGTCAGGGTGATGCAGAAGGGAAAGGGAGAAGAAAGGAGGGTTGAGTCAGGAAAGGCATCTTGGAGATCAATCAATCAATCAATCGTATTTATTGAGCGCTTACTTTGTGCAGAGCACTGTACTAAGCGCTTGGGAAGTACAAGTTGGCAACATATAGAGACGGTCCCTACCCAACAGTGGGCTCACAGTCGAGGAGATGTGCCTTCAATAAGGCTTTGAAGTGGGGGAAGAGTCATTGTCTGTCCCGGGACTGGCTCAGGGGTATCTGAACCCCGTCCCTTCCTTCCTTCCACCTTCTTATCCTTCCCACCCGCTTCTATAAAGCCGAGAATCTAAAACCCTCACAGCCGTTGGGAGCTCTAGATGACACGAGGCTTTAACCAATGTCTGCCCCAGCGCCTAATACAGTGCTTGGCACACAGTAAACGCTTAACGCATATCACAGTAGCTATTAGTACCGATCGCCTCATCGTGTTGGTGGTAATCCAGGAAAAAAAACCCCACCAAAACGCAGCCGTACTTTGAGATATCGCCCCGATATATAATTCCCATTGACCTTCCGAGGCAGAGTTTGGCGGGCCAGTGACCTGATGGGTTTAGCCCGTCTTCCCTCGAACGCTCCTCCTCCTCACCAAGTTGATCAGCTCCTGCAGCCTGTCCAGGGGCACGTCAAACTCCTTGGAGCCGACGCCGTTGAAGAGGGGGGACACGGAGAAGCTGGAACTGGTTGTAGAGAAGTAATAGTCGGGGTCCACGGTGCTGCCGTCCGGCGGGTAAGACCCTTCAGGGGAGAGGGAGAGAGAGGATGAGGAAAATCCATTCACTCCTAAGTATTTCCCGAGCACCGACGCTGTGTAGAGCACCGTACGGAGCGGCTGGGAGAGGACGATGCAACGATAAACATTCCCTGCCCACAACGAGCTGCGATCTGGTGTATATGTGTAGACCTGTATAGATTAATTTAATGTTGGCATTCGTTAAGCGCTTACTATGTGCAGAGCACTGTTCTAAGTGCTGGGGGGTGGGGGGATACAAGCTGATCAAGTCGTCCCATGTGGGGCTCACAGTCTTAATTCCCATTTTACAGATGAGGGAACTGAGGCGCAGAGAAGTGAAGTGACTTGCCCAAGGTCACACAGCAGACAGGTGGCGGAGCCGGGATACGAACCCACGACCTCTGACTCCAAAGCCCGGGCTCTTCCCACTGAGCGACGCTGCTGCCCGGGCTCTTTCCACTGAGCCACGCTGCTTCTCGTATATATATATACACATATATATGTATGTATTCATTACTCTATTTATTTATTTTACTTGTGCTGAGATCTGGTGTATATGTATAGACCTGTATATATGTATGTACGTGTTCATTACTCTATTTATTTTACTTGTACATATTTATCCTATTGATTTTATTAATACGTTTTGTTTTGGTGTCCATCTCCCCCTTCTAGACTGTGAGCCCGCTGTTGGGTAGGGACCGTCTCTCTATGTTGCCAACTTGGACTTCCCAAGCGCTTAGTCCAGTGCTCTGCACACAGTAAGCGCTCAATAAATACGACTGACTGAATGAATGAATTACTCCATTTATTTTATAGCAATACTTCCATTTATTAGGATGGGATTGACACCTGTCTACTTGTTTTGTTGTCCGTCTCCCCCTTCTAGACTGCGAGCCCACTGTTGGGTAGGGACCGGCTCTATGTGTTGCCAACTTGGACTTCCCAAGTGCTTAGTCCAATGCTCTGCACACAGTAAGCACTCAATAAATACGACTGAATGAATGAATGACTCTTTATTTTATCAATGATGTGTATATAGCAATACTTCCATTTATTAGCATGGTATTGACACCTATCTACTTGTTTTGTTGTCCATCTCCCCCTTCTAGCCTGTGAGCCCGTTGCTGGGTAGGGACTGTCTCTATATGTTGCCGACTTGGATATCCCAAGCGCTTAGTCCAGTGCTCTGCACACAGTAAGCGCTCAATAAATATGATTGAATGAATGTCTCCCAGGCCCGTGCTCTTTCCACTAGGCCGCATGATCATTTATTCATCCAGTGGCATTTATTGAGCGCTTTCTGAGCCCCCTTTTTCCTCTCCTTTTCCCCATCGCCCGCTGGCCCTACCTCCTTCCCCTCCCCACAACACCTGTATATATGTTTAAACAGTTTTATTACTCAATTTATTTTACTTGTACAAATTTACTATTCGATTTATTTTGTTAATGATGGGCATTTAGCTTTAATTCTATTTATTCTGACGACTTGACACCTGCCCACCTGTTTTGTTTTGTCGTCTGTCACCCCCTTCTCGACTGTGAGCCTGTTGCTGGGTAGGGACCGTCTCTATATGTTGCCAGCTTGGACTTCCCAAGTGCTTAGTACAGTGCTCTGCACACAGTAAGCGCTCAATAAATACGACTGAATGAATGTCTCCCAGGCCCGTGCTCTTTCCACTAGGCCGCGTGATCATTTATACATCCAGTGGTATTTACTGAGCGCTTTCTGAGCCCCCTTTCTCCTCTCCTTTTCCCCATCACCCCCGCCCTACCTCCTTCCCCTCCCCACAACACCTGTATATATGTTTAAACAGTTTTATTACTCAATTTATTTTACTTTCATTCATTCATTCATTCAATCGCATTTATTGAGCGCTTACTGTGTGCAGAGCACTGTACTAAGCGCTTGGGAAGTACAAGTCGGCAACATATAGAGACAGTCCCTACCCAACAGTGGGCTCACAGTCTAAAAGGGGGAGACAGACAACAAAACATATTAACAAAATTAAATAAATATGTACAGATAAAATAAAGAGTAATAAACACATACAAACGTATATACATATATACAGGTGCTGTGGGGAGGGGAAGGAGGTAAGGCAGGGGGATGGGGAGGAGGATGAATGGGGATTCATTCATTCAATCGTATTTATTTATTTATATACTTGTACATATTTATTACTTGATTTATTTTGTTAATGATGGGCGTTTAGTTTTAATTCTATTTATTCTGTCGACTTGACACCTGCCCACCTGTTTTGTTTTGCTGTCTGTGTCCCCCTTCTCTATATGTCGCCGACTTGGACTTCCCGAGCGCTTAGTCCAGTGCTCTGCACACAGTGAGCGCTCAGTGATTGAATGAATGTAGTAAGCGCTTGGGAGAGTACCACGTAACAATCAACAGCCACGTTCCCTGCCCACAACGAGCTTTCTGTGCAGAGGAGGCGGGGAGGGAAGCCGTCGAGGAGGCCGCAGTGCTCACCTTCGAAGCAGTGGATGGCAGATCCTCCGGGAGAGCCGGGAGGGGGAGGGCCACGCTCCGGGCTCACCTGGAAGACAACGAGACCCATTCCCTCGTTCGGCTGTATTTACTGAGCGCTTACTGGGTGCACAGCACTGTGCTGAGTGCTTCGGAGAGGGCGACGGAACAATGAACAGACACGGTCCCTGCCCACGACGAGCTGCCAGTCTAGAGACCCGACGTCGCCGCAGGGTGAAGCTCTCAGGAAGGCTGGAGCCTCGCGGGGCTCCGACTGATTTCCTCCCAAGCCGGAAATCGGGCCAAGAATAATAAGAGTAGGAATAATAATAACGACGGTATTTGTTAAGCGTTTACAGTGCTAAGCACTGTTCTACGCACTGTTAGGAGAAGCAGCGAGGCTCAGTGGAAAGAGCCCGGGCTTGGGAGTCAGAGGTCGTGGGTTCAAATCCCGGCTCTGCCACTTGTCAGCTGGGTGACTTTGGGCAAGTCATTTAAATTCTCTGGGCCTCAGTTCCCTCTTCTGTAAAATGGGGATGAAGACTGTGAGCCCCCCGTGGGACAACCTGATCACCTTGCAACCTCCCCAGTGCTTAGAACAGCGCTTCTAGACTGTGAGCCCACTGTTGGGTAGGGACCATCCCTGTATGTTGCCAACTTGTACTTCCCAAGCGCTTAGTACAGTGCTCTGCACACAGTAAGCGCTCAGTAAAAACGAATGAATGAACAGTGCTTTGCACATAGTAAGCGCTTAAAAAATGCCATCATCATCAAATAGCCCGGGCTTGGGAGTTAGAGGTCATGGGTTCTAATCCCAGCTCCGCCGCTTGTCAACTGTGTGACTTTGGGCAAGTCACTTCGCTTCTCTGAGCCTCAGTTCCCTCATCTGGAAAATGGGGATTAAGACTGGGAGCCCCACGTGGGACAACCTGATCACTCCAACGCTTAGAACAGTGCTTTGCAAATAGTAAGCGCTTAATAAATGCCATTATTATTATTATTATTATTATTATTGTATCCCTCCCCAGTGCTTAGAACAGTGCTTTGCATTCATTCATTCATTCAATCGTATTTACTGAGCATTTACTGTGTGCAGAGCACTGTACTAAGTGCTTGGGAAGTACAAGTTGGCAACATCTAGAGATGGTCCCTACCCAACAGTGGGTTCACAGTCTAGAAGGGGGAGACAGAGAACAAAACAAAACATATTAACAAAATAAAATCATAGTAAGCGCTTAAGAAGTACCATTATTATTATTATTATCCTAAACGCTGGGGTAGATACGAGGTAATCAGGTTGGATTCAGTCCCTGCCTGCTATACAGCTGACTTTCTTAATCCCCATTTTACAGGTAATCCCCATTTTGAGGTAACTGAAGCCCACAGAAGCTACTATTATTATTCATTCATTCGTATTTATTGGGTGCGTACTGTGTGGGGAGCACTGTACTAAGCGCTTGGAAAGTACAATTCGGCAACAGAGAGAGACAATCCCTGCCCTCAACGGGCTCACAGTCTGGAAAGGGGGAGACAGTCATCACAACAAGTAATCGTATTTATTAATAATAATAATTATGATGGCATTTATTAAGCGCTTACCATGTGCAAAGCACTGTTCAAAGCACTGGGGGGAATACAAGGTAATCAGGTTGTCCTGTGGGGGGCTCAGAGTCTTTATCCCCATTTTCCAGATGAGGTCCCTGAGACCCAGAGAATAATAACAATAATAATGATGGGATTTGTTGAGTGCTTGCAATGTGCAAAATCACTGTTCTAAGCACTGGGGAGGTTACAAGGTGATCAGGTTGTCCCACGGGGGTCTCATAGTTTTAATCCCCATTTTCCAGATGAGGGAACTGAGGCACAGAGAAGTTAAGTGACTTGCGCAAAGTCACACAGCTGCCAACTGGCAGAGCCGGGAGCGCTTATTGAGCACTTACTGTGTGCAAATCACCATACTAAGCGCTTGGGAGAGCCCATTATAACATCAAACACACTCCCTGCCCACAATGAGCTCACAGTCTAGAGGGGGAGACAGACATTAATAGACATAAGTAAACAGATAAATAGATAAATTACAGATATGTATGTAATGATAATAATCATGGCATTTTTATTAAGCGCTTACTATGTGCAGAGCACTGTTCTAAGCGCTGGGGAGGTTACAAGGTGATCAGGTTGTCCCACAGGGGGGCTCACAGTCTTAATCCCCATTTCACAGATGAGGGAACTGAGGCCCGGAGAAGTGAAGTGACTTGCCCAAAGTCACCCCGCTGACAAGCGGCGGAGCCGGGATTAGAACCCACGCCCTCTGACTCCAAAGCCCCGGCTCTTTCCACCGAGCCACGCTGCTTCTCTAGCGTGAGAGAAGTGAACTGACCGGCCCAGGGTGCCGCACAGCAATCAATCAATCGTACTTATTGAGCGCTCACTGCGTGCAGAGCACTGTACGAAGCGCTTGGGAAGTCCAAGTCGGCAACATAGAGAGACGGTCCCTACCCAACAGTGGGCTCGCGGTCTAGACGGGTGGCAGGATTGGAACCCACGTCCCCCAGAGCCAACGGAAGTCGGGGCGTCCGTCTCCCGGCGTTCCCTCGCCCACCGGGAACCCCGCGCCGGCCCTCCCACCTGCGAGATGCTGGACACGCTGCTGGTCTTTCTCTTCAAGGTGGCCTCGTGGCAGACGGCCAGCAGGTTGCTGGGCAGAATGGAGCGGAAGTCGTTGAAGGAGCGGCGCCGGATCCCGTCCAGCTCCTCGGGGACCTTCAGGGAGTGCGGGGACGCCCTGGGGAACAGCTTGGAGAGGAGGGACTCTTCCGTGCTGCTGTAGCGGCCGAAAGCCCGGGCCACGCCGATCAGGCAGGGGACGGCGTACCTGCAGAGGTATTCTGGACGGGAGAGCAAGGCGGTCCTCTCAATTCCTTCGTACTTACTGAGCGCTTACTTTGTGCAAAGCACTGTGGTCAGAACTTAGGGGAATACAATATAACAACACCCCGTTCAAATCTCCCCCGCCCCTCCGGCCTCCTTGCAGGGACCCCCTCCTCCTTCAAGGATTAAAAAAAAAAAAAAAGCCATTTTTTTAGGGTATTTGTTAAGGGCTTACTAAGCGTCAAGCGCTGTTCTAAGCATTCATTCTCCCCCTCCTCCCCCCATCTTACCTCCTTCCCTTCCCCACAGCACCTGTATATATGTATGTACATATTTATTACTCTATTTATTTTACTTGTACATATCTATTCTGTTTATTTTATTTTGTTAGTACGTTTTGTTTTGTTCTCTGTCTCCCCCTTTTAGACTGTGAGCCCAATGTTGGGTAGGGACTGTCTCTATATGTTGCCAATTTGTACTTCCCAAGCGCTTAGTACAGTGCTCTGCACATAGTAAGCGCTCAATAAATACGATTGATGATGATGATGATGATTCATTCATTCATTCATTCGTATTTATTGAGCGCTTACTGTGCACAGAGCACTTTACTAAGCGCTTGGGAAGTACAAGTTGGCAACACATAGAGACGGTCCCTACCCAACCATAATAATAAATAATAATAATAATAAATACTCTATTTTACTTGTACATATTTACGTCGTCATTCATTCACTCCTATTTATTGAGTGCTTACTGTGTGCAGAGCACTGGACTAAGCGCTTGGGAAGTCCAAGTTGGCAACATATAGAGACGGTCCCTACCCAACCATAATAATAAATAATAATAATAAATACTCTATTTTACTTGTACATATTTACATCGTCATTCATTCACTCCTATTTATTGAGCGCTTACTGTGTGCAGAGCACTGGACTAAATGCTTGGGAAGTACAAGTTGGCAACATATAGAGACGGTCCCTACCCAACCATAATAAATAATAATAATAATAATAATAAATACTCTATTTTACTTGTACATATTTACGTCATCATTCATTCACTCCTATTTATTGAGCACTTACTGTGTGCAAAGCACTGGACTAAGCGCTTGGGAAGTACAAGTTGGCAACATATAGAGACGGCCCTACCCAACCATAATAATAAATAATAATAATAATAAATACTCTATTTTACTTGTACATATTTACGTCGTCATTCATTCACTCACTCGCATTTATTGAGCGCTCACTGTGTGCAGAGCACTGGACTAAGCGCTTGGGAAGTCCAAGTTGGCACCATATAGAGACGGTCCCTACCCAACCATAATAATAAATAATAATAATAATAAATACTCTATTTTACTTGTACATATTTACGTCATCATTCATTCCCTCACTCCTATTTATTGAGTGCTTACTGTGTGCAGAGCACTGGACTAAGCGCTTGGGAAGCACAAGTTGGAAATATATAGAGACGGTCCCTACCCAACAGTGGGCTCGCAGTCTAGAAGGAGGAGACAGACAACAAAACAAAACATATTAAGAAAATAAAATAAATAGAATAAATATGTACAAATAAAATAGAGTAATAAATATGTACAAACATATATACAGGTGCTGTGGGGAGAGGAAGGAGGTAAGGCAGGGGGGATGGTGAGGGGGAGGAGGGGAAGAATGAGCCCATTGTTGGGTAGGGACCGTCTCTATATGTTGCCAACTTGTACTTCCCAAGCGCTTAGTACTGTGCTCTGCACACAGTAAGCGCTCAATAAATACGATTGAATGAATGAATGAATGAAGAGGAAGGAGGGGGTAGATTCAGGTTTATCCGTCTACTTTGGAGAGTAGGGTGTACGCCGGATGTGGGCAGGAATGTGTGTTTACTGCGGTACTGCACAAGCGCTTAGTTCAGTGCTCTGCACCCAGTAAGCGCTCAATAAATACGATTGAATGAATGAATGAATAAACAGGACTGACTGGCTGATTTAATCCCCATTTGATCAATGAGGTAATGGAGGCACAGAGGAAGCGAAGTGACTTGCCCAGGATCACACAGCTGACTAGTGGCAGAATCGCGATTAGAACGCAGGTCCTCTGTTTCCTTGGGCCGAGCTTTCTCCACGAGGCCACGCTGCTTCTCGTACTCAGGCCCTCTGATATTCCTGGGGCCGAGCTCTCTCCATGAGGCCACGCCGCTTCGCGTACTCCATCCGGAAAATGGAGTCCAGGAGATTTCCCCTTTAGCCATATCAACCAGCTGAGAAGCAGCGAGGCCTATAGGTCAGAGCTCACGCCTGGGACTCGGAAGGACCTGGGTTCTAATTCCGGCTCGGCTACGTATCTGCTGGGTGATCTTGGGCAAGTCGCTTCACGTCTCTGAACCACATTTCCCTCAGTTGTAAAACAGGGATAAAGACCGTGAGACCCGTGTGGGACACGGACTGTGGCTGACCTGATTAACTTGCATCTACTCCAGCGCTCAGTACAGTGCCTGGCACATAGTGAGCGCTTAAGAAATGCCATTAAAAAAATGACAAAAAACACCCCAAACTATCCACAATAATAATAATAATAATAATAACGATAATGATGGCATTTATTAAGTGCTTACTATGTGCTGGGGAGGTTACCAGATGATCAGGTTATCCCACGGGGAGCTCACAGGCTTCATCCCCATTTTACAGATGAGGTAACAGGCACAGAGAAGTGATAGGAGAAGCAGCATGGCTCAATGGAAAGAGCCCGGGTTTTGGAGTCAGAGGTCATGGGTTCAAATCCCGGCTCTGCCAATTGTCAGCTGGGTGACTTTGGGCAAGTCACTTCACTTCTCTGTGCCTCAGTTCCCTCATCTGTAAAATGGGGATGAAGACTGTGAGCCCCCCGTGGGACAACCTGATCACCCTGTAACCTCCCCAGCGCTTAGAACAGTGCTTTCCACATAGTAAGCGCTCAATAAATGCCATTTTAAAAAAAAAAGTGACTTGCCCAAAGTCACACAGCTGGCAATTGGGATTTGAACCCATGACCTCCGACTCCAAAGCCCGGGCTCCTTCCACTGAGCCACGCTGCTTCTCAAACTCTTAAGCATTACTGAGCTACGGGGACGGGACACGTGGGGAGAAGCAAGCGCGTGCACGCGTGTTCTCGGGAGCCGGCAGCACCCTGAAACACTCGTCTTGGGGTGTCTTCCCGCCCCCCGCCCCAAGCTGTTCCGTACCTTTCTCCTGCAGCTCGGGAGCTTGACACATTGCCAGTAGTAGTTGCATCACCTGCAGCAGGGACCCCAGGATCTGCAGCGGCCAAGACAGCGCGACAAAGATACATCAGTCGGTCAATCGTATTTACTGAGCTCTTATTCTTATTCCGTTCCACGTGGGGCTCAGAGTCTAAGGGGTGAAGGTGGGGGGCTGATATTTAGCCCCTATTTTACAGATGAGGAAACCGAGACCTAGAGAAGTGAAGTGTCTTTCCCAAGGTCCCACTGAGCGCGGGGGTAAATTCACGACAGTCGGGTCAGGCACAGTAATAATAATAATAATGATGGCATTTATTAAGCGCTTACTATGTGCAAAACACTGTTCTAAGCGCTGGGGAGGTTACAAGGTGATCAGGTTGTCCCACGGGGGGCTCCCAGTCTTCATCCCCATTTTCCAGATGAGGTCACTGAGAAGTGAAGTGACTTGCCCTAAGTCACACAGCTGACAGTTGGCGGAGCCGAGATTTGAACCCATGACCTCTGACTCCAAAGCCCGGGCTCTTTCCACTGAGCCACGCTGCTTCTCTAGACCATCTAGACTGTGAGCCCACTGTCGGGTAGGGACCGTCTCTATATGTTGCCAACTTGTTCTTCCCAAGCGCTTAGTACAGTGCCCGTTCCACGTGGGGCTCAGAGTCTAAGGGGTGAAGGTGGGGGACCGATATTTAGCCCCTATTTTACAGATGGGGAAACCGAGACCTAGAGAAGTGAAGTGTCCTTCCCCAAGCAAACAAGTGGGGAAGCTGGAATCGGAACCCAAGTCCTTGCGGAAAGCGCACGGGCTTGGAAGTCAAAGGACTTGGGTTCTAATCCCAATTCCACCACTGGTTTTTGGGGTATAAACTCTCTGTGGGAGGGCTACCATTTCCGTTGTACTCTCCCAAGCTCCCAGTACAGTGATCTGCCCACAGTACGTGCTCAATAAACACCACTGATTGACCTTGGGTAAGTCACCTTTTATTTTTAAATAATGCTTGTTAAGCACTAAACATTGCCGAGTGTCGTTCTAAGCGCTCCGGTCCCTGCCCCACAAGGGGCTCACAATCTGGGTGGAAAATCACCCAGTTGATAGAGCACAGGCCTGACTGTCAGCTGTGTGACTTTGGGCAAGTCACTTTACTTCTCTGTGCCTCGGTTCCCTCATCTGGAAAACGGGGACGAAGACTGTGAGCCCCCCGTGGGACAACCTGATCACCTTGCATCCCACCAGCGCTTAGAACAGTGCTTTGCACATAGTAAGCGCTTAATAAATGCCATTATTATTATTATTCTATGTATTTTATTTTGTTA
This sequence comes from Tachyglossus aculeatus, assembly GCF_015852505.1. Taxonomy (NCBI): domain Eukaryota; kingdom Metazoa; phylum Chordata; class Mammalia; order Monotremata; family Tachyglossidae; genus Tachyglossus; species Tachyglossus aculeatus. The sequence continues at coordinate 1,776,313 of NC_052086.1, forward strand.
ATATCAATCAATCAATCAATCGTATTTATTGAGCGCTTACTGTGTGCAAAGCACTGGACTAAGCGCTTGGGAAGTACAAGTTGGCAACATGTTAATATGTTTGGTTTTGTTCTCTGTCTCCCCCTTCTAGACTGTGAGTTGGGTAGGGACTGTCTCTATGTGTTGACGACTTGTACTTCCCAAGTGCTTAGTACAGTGCTCTGCACACAGTAAGCGCTCAATAAATACGATTGATTGATTGATTGATTCGACTGTGAGCCCGCTGTTGGGTAGGGACCATCTCTATATGTTGCCAACCTGTACTTCCCAAGTGCTTAGTACAGTGCTCTGCACACAGTAAGCGCTCAATAAATACGACTGAATGAATGAATGGACTAAGTGCTTGGGAAAGTATAGCAGGGCAGACGCATTCCCTGCTGAGATATCTAAAGCTATGTCCATTTTGATCAACGCTACAAATGATCTATTTCTGTTCACATCTGTCTCCCCCTCTAGACTGGAAGCTCCTTGTGGGTGGGAATGGGTCTACCGACTCGAGGGTACTCTCTCCAGCGCTTAGTACAGTGCTCTACACGCAGTAAGCGCTCCATAAATATGATTGACTGGTTGTTGCTTTCACTGCCAAAGCACCGTCCATCTGTTATTTTTATGTACTCCCCACCACATCCCTGTGAGGTAGGGGTCAGAGATTACGATCCCCATTTTACAGATGGGGAAAGCGAGGCATTGGGCAGGAATGTGGGCTTACTGTGGTGCTGTACAATCAATCAATCGTATTTATTGAGCGCTTACTGTGTGCAGAGCACTGTACTAAGCGCTTGGGAAGTACAAGTTGGCAACATATAGAGACAGTCCCTACCCAACAGTGGGCTCACAGTCTAAAAGACTGTTAATATGTACAAGCGCTTAGTTCAGTGCTCTGCACATAGTAAGTGCTCTATAAATACGACTGAATGAATAAATAGGACCGACTGGCTGATTTAATCCCCATTTGACCTATGAGGTAACTGAGGCACAGAGGAAGCGAAGCACTGGGAAGGTTAAGTGGCTTGGCCAAAGCCATGCAGTAGACAGGTGGCAGAGCCGGGATTAGAACCCAGAACCTCCGGGGCCTCAGCTCTCCCACTAAGCCACACTGCCTCCCCACAGAGAAGCAGCGTGGCCTAGTGACTACGGCCTGGGCCTGGGCATCAGAAGGATCTGGGTTCTAATCCAGCTCCGCCACGTTCGCTGTGGGACCTTGGGCAATTCACGTCACTTCCACGGGCCTCGGTTACCTCGTCTGTAAAGTGGCGATTAAGACTACGAGCCCCATGTGCATTCATTCAATTGCGTTTACTGAGTGCTTACTGTTCATTCATTCATTCAATCGCATGTATCGAGCGCTTACTGGGTGCAGAGCACTGTACTAAGCGCTTGGGAAGTCCAAGTTGGCAACATATAGAGACGGTCCCTACCCAACAGCGGGCTCACAGTCTAGAAGGGGGAGAAAGACAACAAAACAAAACATATTAACAAAATAAAATAAATAGAATAAATATGTACAAGTAAAATAGAGCAATAAATATGTACAAACATATATACAGGATGCTCTGCTTACTGTGTGCAGAGCACTGTACTAAGCGCTTGGAAAGTACAATTACTATTCTATTTTGTTAATGATGTGCATCTAGCTCTATTTCTATTTATTCTGATGACTTGAAACCTGTCCACGTGTTTTGTTTTGTCGTCCGTCTCCCCCTTCTAGACTGTGAGCCCATTGTTGGGTAGGGGCCGTCTCTATATGTTGCCAACTTTTAGTTCCAAGGCGCTTAGTACAGTGCTCTGCACACAGTAAGCGCTCAATAAATACGATTGAATTCAGCAACAAAGACAGACAATCCAACCTGAATACCTTGTACCTACCCTAGAGTTTAGAACAGGGCTTGGCACTAAGTGCTTAATAGATACTATAATAATAATTATTAATAATTATTATTTTATTATTGCTAGTCCCTCTTCCAAATGTTCCTCAGGAATTTGTAGACCACCGGGCCCCCACACCCCGCTCAGTCTAATAGTGGGAGAGACTGGCAAGGAGGTCTGGGCAGTATATTAATAATGATGGCATTTATTAAGTGCTTACTATGTGCTAAGCACTGGGGATGTTACAAGGTGATCAGGTTGTCCCACGGGGGGCTCACAGTCTTCATCCCCATTTTATCAATGAGGTAACTGAGGCTCAGAGAAGTGACTTTTTCTTTTTAATGGCATTTATTAAGCCCTTACTATATGCAGAGCACTGTTCTAAGTGCTGGGGAGGTTACAAGGTGATCAGGTTGTCCCACGGGGGGCTCACGCTCTTCATCCCCATTTTATCAATGAGGTAACTGAGGTTCAGAGAAGTGAAGTGACTTTTTTTTTAATGGCATTTATTAAGCGCTTACCATGTGCAGAGCACTGTTCTAAGCGCTGGGGAGGTTACAAGGTGATCAGGTTGTCCCACGGGGGGCTCCCGGTCTCCATCCCCATTTTACCGATGAGGTAACTGAGGCTCAGAGAAGTGAAGTGACTTGCCCAAAGTCACCCAACTGACAAGTGGCGGAGCCGGGATTTGAACCCCTGACCTCTGACTCCAAAGCCCGGGCTCTTTCCACTGAGCCACGCTGCTTCTCATACTTACTATAATAATAATAATAATAATAATAATAATAATGGCATTTATTAAGCGCTTACTATGTGCAGAGCACTGTTCTAAGCGCTGGGGAATTTACAAGGTGATCAGGTTGTGCCACATGGGGCTCACAGTCTTCATCCCCATTTTACAGATGAGGGAACTGAGGCCCAGAGAAGTTAAGGGACTTGCCCAAAGTCACACAGTGTGCCAGGCCCTGTGCTAAGCGCCGGGGTAGATCCAAGCTAATCATCATCAATCGTATTTATTGAGCGCTTACTATGTGCAGAGCACTGTACTAAGCGCTCGGGAAGTACAAACTGGCAACATCTAGAGACAGTCCCTACCCAACAGTGGGCTCACAGTCTAAAAGGGGGAGACAGAGAATCAATCAATCAATCAATCGTATTTATTGAGCGCTTACTATGTGCAGAGCACTGTACTAAGCGCTTGGGAAGTACAAATTGGCAACACATAGAGACAGTCCCTACCCAACGGTGGGCTCACAGTCTAAAAGGGGGAGACAGAGAACAGAACCAAACATACCAACAAAATAAAATAAATAGGATAGAAATGTACAAGTAAAATAAATAAATAAATAGAGTAATAAATATGCACAACCATATATACATATATACAGAGAACAAAACCAAACATACTAACAAAATAAAATAAATAGAATAGATAGAATAGAATAGATAGGTACAAATAAAATAAATACATAAATAAATAGAGTAAAAAAATGCTAAGTCGGACACAGGCCCTGCCCCACGTGGAGTTCACAGTCTTAATCCCCATTTTCCAGAGGAGGGAACTGAGGCCCGGAGGCGTGACGTGAGCTGCCCGAGGCCAGCTGGGATTAGGGCCCAGGTCCTTCGTATTTATTGAGCGCTTACTGTGTGCAGAGCACTGTACTAAGCGCTTGGGAAGTCCAAGTTGGCAACATCTAGAGACCGTCCCTACCCAACAGCGGGCTCACAGTCGAGACGGTCCTCTGATGTCCAGGCCCCGCGCTCCTCGCACCAGGTCAACCTCGGCTCCGGAGGGCAACTCACCTCTTCCCTCAGGGTTGGATCCCGGAAGGCCACGTCGTAAAGCAGGGTCACCAGACAGAAGCTGAAGGTCTCGGCCACCGGCAGCATGCCTGCGGAATCGTCGTCCAAACAATCATTAAGTGGGCTATTTGTTAAGTGCTTACCATGTGCCAGGCACTCATCTTCATCATCAATCGTATTTATTGAGCGCTTACTGTGTGCAGAGCACTGGACTAAGCGCTTGGGAAGTCCAAGTTGGCAACATACAGAGACGGTCCCGACCCAACAGTGGGCTCACAGTCTAAAAGGGGGAGACAGAGAACAAAACCAAACATACTAACAAAATAAAATAAATAGAATAGATATGTACAAGTAAAATAAATAGAGTAACAAATATGTACAAACATATATCCAGGTGCTGTGGGGAAGGGAAGGAGGAAAGATGGGGGGGGTGGAGAGGGAGACGAGGGGGAGAGGAAGGAAGGGGCTCAGTCTGGGAAGGCCTCCTGGAGGAGGTGAGCTCTCAGTAGGGCCTTGGCACTGTACTAAGCCCTGTTTTGTTTCGTTGCCTGTCTCCCCCTTCTAGACTGTGAGCTCGTTGTTGGGTAGGGACCGTCCCTATATGTTGCCGACTTGTACTTCCCAAGCGCTTAGTACAGTGCTCTGCACACAGTAAGCGCTCAATAAATACAATTGAATGAATGAATGAATGAATGGAGCCCTCCCCCTTCTAGACTGTGAGCCCACTGTTGGGTAGGGACCGTCTCTATATGTTGCCGACTTGTACTTCCCAAGCGCTTAGTACAGTGCTCTGCACACAGTAAGCGCCCAATAAATACGATTGAATGAATGAATGAATGAATGGAGCCCTCCCCCTTCTAGACTGTGAGCCTGTTGTTGGGTAGGGACCGTCTCTATATGCTGCCAACTTGTACTTCCCAAGCGCTTAGTACAGTGCTCTGCACACAGTAAGCGCTCAATAAAGATGATTGATTGATTGACTGATTGAGTGGATACAAGTAAATCGGAGTGGACACGGCCCCTGGCCCACCTGGGGCTCCCTTGTAACAGATCCGGAAACTGAGGCGGAAGTGCAGTAAATTGCCCAAGGTCACACAGCGGATATCATCATCATCATCATAATAATAATTGTGGTATTTGTTAAGCAGCGTGGCTCCGTGGAAAGAACCCGGGATTGGGAGTCAGCGGTCACGGATTCTAATCCCAGCTCTGCCACTTGTCGGCTGTGTGACTTTGGGCAAGTCACTTCACTTCTCCGAGCCCCGGTTACCTCATCTGGAAAACGGGGATGAAGATTGTGAGCCCCATGGGGGACAACCTGATCACCTTGTATCCCCCCCAGCGCTTAGAACAGTGCTTCGCACATAGTGAGCGCTTAACAAATGCCACTTCCCCTTCTAGACTGTGAGCCGACTGTTGGGTAGGGACCATCTCTGTATGCTGCCAACTTGTACTTCCCAAGCGCTTAGTACAGTGCTCTGCACACAGTAAGCGCTCAATAAATACAACTGAATGAATGAATGATTATTATAATTATTAAGCACTTACTATGTGCCAGGCACCGTATTAAGCGCTGGGGTGGATACAAGCAAATTGGGTTGGATGCAGTCCCTATCATTCATTCACTCATTCATTCAGTCGTATTTATTGAGCGCTTACTGTGTGCAGAGCGCTGTACTAAGCGCTTGGAAAGTACAATTCGGCAACAGACAGAGACAATCCCTACCCAACAACGGGCTCCCAGTCTCAATCCCCTTTTTCCATATCATCATCAATCGTATTTATTGAGCGCTTACTGTGTGCAGAGCACTGTGCTACGCGCTTGGGAAGTCCAAGTTGGCAACACATAGAGACAGTCCCGACTGTGAGCCCACTGTTGGGTAGCGACCGTCTCTATATGTTGCCAACTTGGACTTCCCAAGCGCTTAGTCCAGTGCTCTGCACACAGTAAGCGCTCAATAAATACGATTGAATGAATGAATGAATGAGGGGACTGAGGCCCAGAGAAGTGAAGTGACTCGCCCAGGGTCACTCAGCAGACAAGTGGCGATCCACAGGTCCTTCTGGCTCCTGGCCTGGGCTCTAACCACTAGGCCATGCTGCTTCTGCACAGCACAGACACGTAGGGACAGGCAGTTTGAGAGCCGCATTAGAAGTCGGAGTATTTATTAAGCGCTTACGGTGGGCAAAGCACTGTGCTGAGCGCCGGGAGAGACCACCGGTGGGAATCGGATATGGTTCCTGTCCCTCAGGAAGGGGGCCCGCCATCCGAGATCCCGGCACCGGAACAGAAATCAGCTAAGCGTGTGCCCATTGTTTTCCCAAGCCGAACTAAGCAGGAGGAAGATGGCATGGAGATGGATGACGTCCCTTCCAGCTGAGGACCCCAAAAAGGGACCTGCGGGGAGCGTGTCAACCAACTCTTATCATTCTGGACCCTCTCGGGCGCCTAGTCCAGTGCTCTGCACGTAGTAAGCGCTCACTGACCACCGCTGACTGAGGAAAACCTGTTTGTTGAGGGAGGATCTTGGGAAAGTTGAAATCCGTTAGGATGGGAATCCTGGAAGGGGGAATGGGCAACTCAGGGCAGGGACGTGCCCAGGGGCCCAGGAGGCGTCTGACTTGCTCTAATAATAATAATGATGGTATTTGTTAAGCGCTTACTATGTGCAAAGCACATAGTAATAAGAATTGTTATTATTATTATTATATTAAGCGCCTGGCACATATAGTAGGCGCTTAACAAATATTATTTTTTTTAAAAAAAGGGCAGGGGAACAAAAATGTAAACACATCTAGATTCTAGGCTATAAAAATATTTCCCACCCAACATTCCCCCACTTTCTCTCTCTCGGAGATTCCCAACCGGCTTTTTCGTCTCTCTAGAGGAATTTGGGTCGGACAGCAGCTCTACCAGACGCTCGAAGCCCTGGGGAGGTTACAAGGTGATCAGGTTGTCCCATGGGGGGCTCACAGTTTCAATCCCCATTTTCCAGATGAGGTAACTGAGGCACAGAGAAGTGAAGTGACTTGCCCAAAGTCACACAGCTGACGGTGGAGCCGGGATTTGAACCCATGATGTTTGACTCCAAAGCCCGGGCTCTTTCCACTGAGCCACGCTGATCGTGAATGAGGGGTCCAAGGAGCCACGGCCCGGGCCTGGGGGTCAGATGGACCCGGGTTCTAATCCCGGCTCGGCCACCCATCTGCTGTGTGACCTTGGGCAAGACACTTCACTTCTCTGGACTTCAGTTCTCTCGTCTGTAAAATGGGAATTATGACTGGGACACGGACGGCGTTCAACCTGACTGCCTTAGATCTACCCCAACGTTTAATACGGTGCCTGGCACATAGTAAGTGCTTAATAAATACCATTAAAAAAATACTTCAGGTAAACCAGAGATGACTCCTTAATGGATGCTGGCTTTGAAGCAACACGGCCCAGTGGAAAGAGTGCAGTCCTGGGAGTCAAAAGGCCCGGATTCTAATCCTGACTCCACCACGTCTGCTGTGTCACCCTGGGCAAGTGGCTTCTCTTCTCTGGGCCTCAGAAACCTCATCTTTAAGATAATAATAATACTGATGATGGCATTTGTTAAGCGCTTCCTATGTGCCAAGCACTGTTCTAAGCGCTGGGGGGAATACACGGGAATCAGGCTGTCCCACTTGGGGCTCACAGTCTTCATCCCCCTTTTCCAGACGAGGGAACTGAGGCACAGAGAAGTGAAGTGACTTGTCCAAAGTCACACAGCTGATATGTGGAGGAGGTGGGATTAGAACCCATGACCTCTGACTCCCAAGCCCGGACTCCTTCCTCTGAGCCACGCGGATTAATAATAATAATAATAATGATGGCATTTATTAAGCGCTTACTGTGTGCAAAGCACTGTTCTAAGCGCTGGGGAGGTTACAAGGTGATCAGGTTGTCCCATGGGGGGGCTCACAGTTTCAATCCCCATTTTACAGATGAGGTAACTGAGGCACAGAGAAGTGAAGTGACTTGCCCGAAGTCACACAGCTGACAGTTGGCAGAGCCGGGATTTGAACCCATGACCTCTGACTCCAAAGCCCGGGCTTTGGAGAGGCCCATGAGGGACACGGACTGTGTCCAATCTGATTAGCCTGCATCTACCCCAATGTTTAGTTCAGTGCCTGGCACATATAGTAGGCGCTTAACAAATATCATTTTTTTTTAAAAAAAAAGGGCAGGGGAACAAAAATGTAAACACATCTAGGTTCTAGGCTATAAAAATATTTCCCATCCAACATTCCCCCACTTTCTCTTGGAGATTCCCAACCAGCTTTTTCGTCTCTCTAGAGGAATTTGGGTCGGACTGCAGCTCTACTGGACGCTCGAAGTCCACGCGTAAAGCGCTCTGTCCCAGGCCCCCTAGACATCTTAGACTGGGACCGCCCTGCGAGACAGGGACTCCATCCAATCCGATCGTCTTTTATCCACTCCAGCGGCACTCAGCATATAGCACCCGGCACGTAGTAAGCGCTTCTCAGACGGCGCGGCGGTGGTGGTCGTCGTCACCCTCCCCCTCCTCGCTGCTACCGTTTACCTCGGCCTTTCCGGGCTGTGCTCTCTTCGATCCACTCCACTTTGGGGAGGCCCCTCAGGAGTCGAAGCAGGTACGGGACCACGGTCTCTTTGTGCTGAAACGGAAGAGGAGAAAGGGAAAACGGGAGAGACTCAATAAAGGGTATTTACTGAACGCTTACCGTGTGCTCAGCACTGTTCTGAGTACTTGGGACACTAAGGATCCAAGAGGCGGAAGACAATATCCCTGCCCTCAAGGATGCTTGATGCTATTGATGCTTGTCTCCTTGTTTTGTTGTGTGACTCTCCCCTTCTATCAATCAATCAATCGTATTTATTGATCGCTTACTGTGCGCAGAGCGCTGTACTAAGCGCTTGGGAAGTACAAGTTGGCAACACAAAGAGATGGTCCCTACCCAACAGTGGGCCCACGGTCTAGAAGACTGCAGTGACCCCAGCTCACAGTCTAGCACTTAAGCACTCCTAGACTGTGATCCTGTTGTTAGGCAGGGATAGACAGGGATAAATAAATAAATAGAGTAATAAATATGTACAAACATATATACAGGATATAGTGTTAGAGAAGTTACGGTTATAACCTCATCCGTGTTATAGTGTTAGAGCTATAGAGAAGCAGCGTGGCTCAGTGAGAAGAGCCCGGACTTAGGAGTCAGAGGTCATGGGTTCTAATCCCGGCTCCGCCACTTGTCAGCCGTGTGACTTTGGGCAAGTCACTTAATCAATCAATCAATCAATTGTATTTATTGACCACTGTGTGCAGAGCACTGTACTAAGCACTTGGGAAGTACAAGCGCTGTTTGTTGAGCGCATTCTACGCACCGGGCACCGTACTAAGCGCTGGGGTAGATCCAGAGCAATCAGGTTGGACTGCTGAGGGAACTGAGGCACAGAGAAGTGAAGGGATTTGCTGGAAGTCCAACAGAGGACAAGCGGTGGAGCGGAAATTAGAATCTAGGTCCTTCTGACTCTCAGGCCTGTGCCCTAACCACTAGGCACACTGCTTCTCTGCTGCTTCTCATTCTTTTGTACTGTCTGTCCTCTCCCAAGAGCTTAGTACAGTGCTCTACACATAATAAGCACTCAATAAATTGATTGAGTGATAGACTGAGGAAGGGCTCTGCTCTGTCTGACCTCCAGTAGACTCCCCGGTAGTGGCAGGTCCTCGTGGGCAGGGATCGACTGGATTGTCTTCTCCCAGGCGCTTAGTCCAGCGCTCTGCACCCAGAACGTGCTCCATAAATACTATCGATGGATGGATTAGCTGCCCTTCCTGCCTGTACAGGGGTGTCCCCCTGGGGACCCCGCCCTTCCCCTCAACTTTGGCCGGGAAGTTTCAGCTGCGGAAGTACTGACCGCTGAGCAGCGGGGCTCAGTGGAAAAAGCACGGGCTTTGGGGTCAGAGGTAGTGGGTTCAAATCCCAGCTCCACCAATTAGCTGCGTGACTTTGGGAAAGTCATTTAACTTCTCTGAGCCTCAGTTTCCTCATCTGTAAAATGGGGATTAAGACTGTGAGCCACCCCCCGGGACAACCTCGTCACTTTGTAACCCCCCCAGCGCTTAGACCGTGCTTTGCACATAGTAAGCGCTTAATAAATGTCATTATTATTATTAAGCCCACGGGGCCATTTCTCCGTCCCGGCGGAGGCTCCCGGGGACTCCGAGACCCCGTTAGGCCGTCGCCCCCACCCGCTCCGAAGCCGGGGATCGCTCCCCAGCCACCAGCCGTGGAAAAAAAATCCAGAAACCGGCCGCCTCCTCGCCTGGCGAGCCCCGCGGGGAGCCTGGGCTCAACACGGTACCTGGAGGTCCGATTCGATGAGGAAGATTCCCAGGGCGATGACGGCATCCCGGCGCCTCTCATCCAGCTGGAAGACCCCATGGAAATCCCCCGGGCACATGCACAGGAGCTTCTGGACCTGGCCAAGACAAATGGATGATCAGCCGACCCATCGGTGCTACTTACTGAATGCTTACTGGGGGCAGGGCACTCAATTCCCTTGCCCCCTCCTACCTCATCTCACTACACTCCTACTACTGCTAATAATGATAGCATTTATTAAGCACTTACTATATGCCAAGCACACTTCGATCTTCTAATGCCAACCTACTCACTGTGTCTCAACATCTTCTATCTCGCCCATGTCCTGCCCCGGCCTGGAATGCCCTCCCGTTTCGTACCTGGCAGACAACGACTCTCCCCTTTTCAAAGCCGTACTGAAGGCCCATCTCCTCCACGAGGCCTTCCCTGATTAAGTCCCTTCCGCGTCACCCCGACTTGCTCCCTTTATTCATCCCTCGCCCCCAGCCCCACGGCGCTTACGTCCACATCTGTCGTTTATTCACTCGCATTAATGTCCGTCTCCCCCCTCTAGACTGTAAGCTCTTTGTGGCGGGGAATGTGTCTGTTTGGACTCTCCCAAGTGCTTAGTACAGTAAGCGCTCGATAAATACGACTGATTGACTGAACTAACTGCAGTACCACAGAGTCGGTAGACATTTTCCTACCCGCAGAGAGCTTGATTCAAACCCGGTTCCGGCAACTTTCAACCACCAACTCGGCAAAAAACAAACAGTCCGCAGAGGCTCTTCCCGGCCGACCCTCCCCAGGTCTCAAGCACAAGGGAAGCAGTGTGGCCTAGTGGATAGAGCCCGGGCCTAGCTCCCTTTGGCCAGGGTTCGGGTGCCAAACTAATTACCTGTATCTGTGCCAGCGGTTGGCGTTAATGGGCACTAGCTAAATCTCCCGATCCAGAGCGACAGTGTCGCCGGGACAACCAGAGTGTGAAAGGGGAGAAGCCCGGCCACCTGACCGGGAGGGAGAAACCGTGTCAGAGGAAGGCGGCCCTGTAGGGTGGCAGAGATCCGATGCCAACTCGGGGCCCCTGACCCTGGCAGGGAGGACGGAAATCAATTAATCAATCACTTGCATTTACCGAGGGCTTACGATGTGCAGAGCACAATAATAATAATTGTGGTACTGTTAAATGCTTACTATGTGCCAGGCACTGTATTAAACGCTTGCGTAGCCACGATATAATCAGGTTGGACACAGTACCACACGGGGATCACGGTCTTAAAAATGTAAAGCAAGAAACGCTCCTTGAATTCCAAGGTGGTTTTAATCCCGATTTACGATTAAGCCTAGACAAAGGAAAGATTATATGCGCTCCTGAATTTACTTTTATGCTCATTCGTACTTGGAAACAGATCTGTCCTTGCCCTGCTCCTCCTCTTCCTCCTCCTAATAATAACAATAATGGTGGCATTTAAGTGCTTATTATGCGCCAGGCACCGTACTAAGCACTGGGGTAGAACCGAGCAAATCATTTTTGCTACTCAATCCGCATTCCATGTGGGGCTCACAGTCTTAATCTCCATTTTACAGATGAGGTAACCGAGGCCCAAGGAAATTAAGTGCCCAAGGTCCCACAGGAGATGGGTGGTGGAGCCAGGATTAGAACCCAGGTCCTTCTGACTCACAGGCCAGTGCTCTAGCCACTAGGCCACATTGAGAAGCAGCGTGGCTCAGCAGAAAAGAGCCCGGGCTTTGGAGTCAGAGGTCACGGGTTCAAATCCCGGCTCCGCCAACTGTCAGCTGGGTGACTTTGGACAAGTCACTTCACTTCTCTGGGCCTCAGTTCCCTCATCTGTAAAATGGGGATGAAGACTGGGAGCCCCCCGCGGGACAATCTGATCACCTTGTAACCTCCCCAGCGCTTAGAACAGTGCTTTGCACATAGTAAGTGCTTAATAAATGCCATATTGTTTCTCATCCATAAAATAGGGATAAAATACCTGTTCTCTCCCTCCCTGAGCCCCATGTGGGAAGGGAATTCTGAGGGGGCCTCCCCTTCACCCACGGCAACGTAGACCTGCTTCTCATTCCTGACAACATCACTTCCTCTCTCTCCTGCCCTCCTTCCCTCTCTTTTTCTTTCCAATGGCATTTGTTAAGGGCTCACTCTGTGCCAAGCTGTACTGTACTACGCTCTGGGAAAGACACAAGCTAATCAGGATGGACACAGTCCACATCCCACGCGGGGCTCCCAGTCTTAATTCCCACTTTCCAGATGAGGCGACTGAGGCCCGGAGAAATGAAGTGACTTGCCCAAGGCCGCACAGCAGACAGTGGTGGAGCCAAGACTAGAACCCAGGTCCTTCTGGCTCCCAAGCCCGAGCTCTATCCACTAGGCCACGCTGCTTCTCTCACCTTTCCTTTCTTGGAATCAATCATATTTATTGAGCTCTTACTGTGTGCAGAGCACTGTACTAAGCGCTTGGGAAGTCCAAGTTGGCAACATATAGAGACGGTCCCTACCCAACAGTGGGCTCACAGTCTAGAAGTCTAGAATCCCACAGGGACAACCTTTCCTACCCCATTATCTACCTTGTTCCTGGTTCACATCCTGCATTTCTGACTCATTTGGGTCCCTTTCACCACCTCCTACTCTCTCCCTGCCCTCATTCTGGTCTTCGGGGTCTCTGACCTCCATGTTGATGATTCCTCTGACCCTCTCCCAGATTAATCAATCACTCAATCGTGTCTATTGAGTGGTTATGGTAAGCACAGCACTGTACTAAGCACTTGGAGAGTACGATACAAGAGTTGGTAGGGGGGGACGGACATTAATATAATTAGGGATACGCACCGAAGTGCTGTGGGGATGTGGGAGGGGTGAATAAAGGGTGCGAATCCAAGTGCAAAGACGACGCAGAAGGGAGTGGGAGTAGAGGAAATGAGGGCTTAGTCTGGGAAGGCTACCTGGAGGAGACGTGCTTTGAATAAGGTTGGAAAGTGGGGAGAAAGTGGAAAGGCTTGTCTGTCGGATGAGACCCCAGCTGCTTCCTTTCACTTCTTATTATATATAACTGTGATATGTGTTAAGTACTATGTGCAAAGCATTGTACTAAGCATTGGGTGGATATGACATAAGCACATCGGACACAATCCTCATCCCCTAAGGGGCTCACAATCCAAGTGGGAGGGAGAATGGGTATTTTATCCTCATTTTCCAGACATCTAAGTGAAAAGGAGAACAGGTGTTTTACCCCATTCTACAGATGAGGTGAATGAGGCGCAGAGAAGTGAAGTGACTTGACCGAGGTCACCCAGCCGGTAAGCGGAGGAGCTGGGATAACAACCAAACAAGAAAGCTCAGCCCCATCCCAAGACAGACACACCCTGGATCTCATCATCTCCCTCGTCCATCCCACCTCCCCAGAATCCGTCCTCACCTCACACTGCGACCTCCAGCCCACCTTCCCCAGGGTACTCTACCCCTCCTGGACTAACCAATCCGCCCCATCCCTTGCTACTCAAGTTCAATCAATCAATCAATCGGATTTATTGAGTGATTACCGTGTACGGAGCCCTGTACGAGGCTCTTGGGAGAGTTCGATACAACTGAGTTGGTAGCTAGGTTCCCTGCAATGTAACAGACACCTTCCCTGCCCACAACAAACTTACTGTCTAGAGGGTGAGACAGACATTAAGATAAATAAATAACTTTATGGCTATGGGCATAAATTCTAGGGGGTTGAGACGGGGGGGGATGATTAAAGGGAGCAAGTCAGGGAGATGAAGAAGAGAGCGGGCAAGATGATGACTGAGGGTTTTGAAGCCGATAGTGAGGAGTTTCTGTTGGACGTGGAGGCGGACGGGCAACCACAGGAGGTTCTTAAGAAGTGGGGACCCATGGACTGAATGTTTTTGTAGAAAAACAATCTGGGCAGCAGTGTGAAGAATGGACTGAAGCGGGGAGAGCCGGGAGGTCGGCAGGAAGGTCGATACAATCATCAAGGCTGGATAAGGATGAGGGATTGGATCTGTGCGGCGGCAGTTTGGATGGAGAAGAGGAATGGCGGATTTTAGTGAAGCTGCGAAGGTCGAGCTGATGGGATTTAGTGACGAACTGAATATGGGGGTTGAATGAGTGGGAGGAGTCGAGGATAATGCCAAAGTTCCGGGATTGGGAGGCAGTTGATGATGATGATGATGATGGCATTTATTAAGCGCTTACTATGTGCACAGCACTGTTCTAAGCGCTGGGGAGGTTACAAGGTGATCAAGTCGCCCCACGGGAGCTCACAGTTTAAGTCCCCATTCTACAGATGAGGTCACTGAGGCCCAGAGAAGTGAAGTGACTTGCCCAAAGTCACGCAGCTGACAAGCGGCGGAGCCGGGATTAGAACCCATGACCTCTGGCTCCCAAGCCGGCGCTCTTTCCACTGAGCCACGCTGCTTCTTACTATGTGGCGGGCACTGTACTAAGCGCTGGGGTGGATACAAGCTAATCAGGTTGGACACAGTCCCACGTCCCCACAGAGGGCTCACGGTCTTCATCTCCATTTTACAGATGAGGAAACTGAGGTTCTGAGAAGGGAAGTGATTTGCCCAAGGTCACGCACAGCCGGGATTGGAACCTAGGACCTTCTGAGTCCCAGGCCCAAGCTCTATCCACTGTTCATTCATTCATTCATTCATTCAATCGGATTTACTGAGTGCTTATCGTGTCAGAGCACTGGACTATGATGATGACGATAGTATTTATTAAGTGCTTACTATGTGCCAAGCACTGCTGCTCTTCGAATGCCAACCTGCTCACTGTACTTCGATGTCGTCTATCTCATCGCCGAGCTCTCACGCGTGTCCTGCCTCTGGCCTAAAATATCCTCCCTCCTCAAATTCAACAGACAATGACTCTCCCCGCGTTCAAAGCTTTATTGAAGGCTCCGAGAGGCTTTCTCCGACTAATTCGCTTTTCATCCCCTCTCCCATCCCCACAGCCCTTATGTCCATATCTGTAAATTTATTTATTTCTATTAATGTCCGTCCCCCCCTCTAGACCGTAAGCTCATTGAGGGCAAGGGACGTGTCTATTATTATATTGTACTCTCTCTCCCAAGCACTCAGTACACTGCTCTGCACATAGTAAGCGCTTAATAAATACAACTGAAAAGGAAAGGTGGCAATACCATCTACAATGAGTCAGAAAAGGTCTCTTGGAGGAGATGTGCCTTCAGTAAGGCTTTCTAAGGTGGAGAGACACAGAGAGTTCATTCATTCAATTGTATTTATTGAGCGCTTACTGTGTGCAGAGCACTGTACTAAGCGCTTGGGAAGTACAAGTTGGCAACATATAGATACGGTCCCTACCCAACAACGGGCTCACAGTCTAGAGAGTCACATGGGAACTGTAGGCTGCGTGTGTATGTGGAAGAAAAGAGAGAGGGAAAGTGAGAGACACAGAGACCGTCTCCAACAGAGCCCTGGGGGAGTCAGTGGAACCTGGGGGGAGTCTGAGGCCCTGGGTTCAAATCCCAGCTCCGCCGCTTGTCAGCTGTGTGACCTTGGGCAAGTAACTTCACTTCTCTGGGCCTCAGCTCCCACATCTGTAAAATGCGGATGAATCCATGTGGGGCTTGGACCGTGTCAGACCCGATTACCTTGTCTCTGCACCAGTGCTCAGTAAAGTGTGTGGCACCTAGTAAGCACTTGATAACCCCAAAACGAACAAAAAACCCCTGGATTTCTCTGAAAGGGTTCCCCCAGTTCATCAGACACAAGCAATCTGCCAGCCCTTCTGACTCCCTGCCTTGGGGATGCCTTAAAAAGAGAAGAAACGGGGGTTTGGAATTCAGCCCTCGGGCCTGGGAGCAGAAAGGGGAGGAGGAAAGACAAAAAGCCTTTCTAAGGAAAACTGTTGCTTGGAGTGGCCCTATTCCGGGAGCTCCCAAAGGGAGAGGGAAAGAAAGAGGGCCAGAGTCTAAAAGTCTTCCACCTTGGAGAGGGAAACATCATTAGGAAATCAAATTATTATTATTATTATTATGGCATTAAGCGCTTACTATGTGCAAAGCACTGTTCTAAGCGCTGGGGAGGTTACAAGCTGATCAGGTTGTCCCATGGGGGGGCTCACTGTCTTAATCCCCATTTTACAGATGAGCTAACTGAGGCCCAGAGAAGTGAAGTGACTTGCCCAAAGTCACACAGCTGATAATTGGCAGAGTCGGGATTTGAACCCATGGCCTCTGACTCCAAAGCCCGGGCTCTTTCCACTGAGCCACGTCCCTTCCCCTCAAGGAGCTTCCAGGCCAGCAGGAAATCCCCATTTTACAGATGAGGGAACTGAGGCCCAGAGAAGTTAGGGACTGTCTCTATATGTTGCCAACTTGTACTTCCCAAGCGCTTAGCAGAGTGCTCTGCACACAGTAAGCGCTCAATAAATACGATTGATTGATTGATTGATTAAGCGACTTGCCCAAAGTCACACAGCTGACAATTGGGGGAGCCGGGATTTGAACCCATGACCTCTGACTCCAAAGCCCGGGCTCTTTCCACTGAGCCACGCATTCGAGAGCGACCCTAATCCTTCCCCAAATCAATCAATCAGTCGTATTTACTGAGCGCTTACTGTGGGCAGAGCACTGTAATAATAATTACGGCACTTGTTAAGCGCTCACGACGTGCCAAGCGCTGTTCTAAGCACTGGGGTAGGTACAGTCCCTGACCCACATGGGACTCACACTCTTAATCCCCACCTTTTACAGATGAGGTAACTGACGCCCAGAAAAGTGAAGTGACTTGCCCAAGCTCACACAGTGGACATAATAAGAATGATGATGGCATTTATTAAGCGCTTACTACGTGCAAAGCACCGTTCTAAGCGCTGTATATATGTATATATGTTTGTACATATTTATTACTCTATTTATTTATTTATTTTATTTGTACACATCTATTCTATTTATTTTATTTTGTTAGTATGTTTGGTTCTGTTCTCTGTCTCCCCCTTTTAGACTGTGAGCCCACTGCTGGGTAGGGACTGTCTCTATGTGTTGCCGATTTGTACTTCCCAAGCGCTTAGTACAGTGCTCTACACATAGTAAGCGCTCAATAAATACGATTGATTGATTGATTGATTGGGGAGGTTACAAGGTGATCGGGTTGTCCCACGGGGGGCTCGCGGCCTTAATCGCCATTTTAGAGATGAGGTCACTGAGGCCCAGAGAAGTGAAGCGACTTACCCAAAGTCACACGGCTGACAATTGACACGTGGCGGAGCAGGATTAGAACCCGTGACCTTCTGACTCCTGGGCTCCAGCTCTAACCACTAAGCCACGCTGCTTCTCAAGGTACAGTACAACAGACGAGCTAGACAAGCTTTCTGTCTAGAGGGAGAACAGTGCTCCTCACACAGTAAGCGCTCAATAAATAGGACTGAATGCATGACTGAATGAATGAAGGCATCCCCTCCCTTTTTCCCATCAAAGAAGGTAAAACAGAAAGCCCTGCTCGCAAACTGCGGGCAACCTAATCACGGAGGCTATTTTTTTTCTAAGCGGTAACTGTTCAGCACTGACTATGTGCCAGGCACTGTACTGAGCGCCGTACAAGATAATCAGGTTGGACTCAATCCGTGTCCCACATGGTTCTCCCAGTCTTAATCCCCGTTCTACCGATGCAGTCACTGAGGCCCAGAGAAGTGACGTCACTTGCCCAAAGTCACGCAGCAAACGGTGGTAGCTGGGATGATAGTAATAATTATAATGGCATTTATTAAGCGCTTACTATGTGCAAATCACTGTTCTAAGCGCTGGCTCCCAGCCTTGTGATCTACCCATTAGGCCACACTGCTTTTCTGTTGCCAAATACAAACTAAGTAAAAAACGAAGAGCAAAGATATGAGAGAAACCGAGCTCTTAGGCAGGATCTTAAGCATTCATTCAATCGTATTTATTGAGCGCTATGTGCAGAGCACTGTACTAAGCGCTTGGAAAGTACAAGGCGGCAGCAAGCAGAGAAGCGAGGTCAGCTTCTAAGAGAAGTTTGCCCTCAATTCTGCCACGCTTCTGACCCACCGAGAAGCGGCGTTGCCTAGAGGAAAGCACCCTGGCCTGAGAGTCTGCGGGGCTGAGTTCTAATCCTGCATTCGGCTCTGTGACCTTGGGCAAGTCACTTCACTTCTCTGCACCTCAGTTCCCTCCTCTGTAAAACAGGGAAGCAGCGTGGCTCAGTGGAAAGAGCCCGGGCTTTGGAGTCAGAGGTCAGGGGTTCGAATCCCGGCTCCGCCACGTGTCTGCTGTGTGACTTTGGGCAAGTCACTTCACTTCTCTGGGCCTCATTTCCCTCATCAGGTGTCCCCCTTCTAGACTGTGAGCCCCCTGTTGGGTAGGGACCGTCTCTATATGTTGCCAACTTGTACTTCCCAAGCGCTTAGTACAGTGCTCTGCACACAGTAAGTGCTCAATAAATACGATTGAATGAATGAATGAATGAATAAAATGGGGATTAAGACTGTGAGCCCCACGTGGGACAACCTGATCACCTTGTAACCTTCCCAGCGCTTAGAACAGTGCTTTGCACATAGTAACCGCTTAATAAATGCCATTATTATTACTGTGAGCTCCATGTGGGACAGGGGCTGTCCCATCTGATGATCTGGTAGTGCACATAGTAACCGCTTAATAAATGCCATCATTATTATTATTGTGATATCCACGTGGGACAGGGGCTGTCCCATCTGATGATCTGGTATCTACGCCGGGGCTTAGTACAGTGCCTGGCACATAGTAAGCGCTTAACAAATATCACAAAAAAAACAAACACTCCCTCTTTGTCCCCCGGATCAGGCCGTTCCCCCAATCTGGAACTCCACCAGTCAACGCCAAACTCAACAGGTCCAACTCCCCCCACTTTCAAAGTCCTCCTAAAATCACATCTGTGAGCCCCACGTGGGACAACTTGATTACCTTGTATCCCCCAGCGCTTAGAACAGTGCTTTGCACATAGTAAGTGCTTAATAAATGCCATTATTATTATTATTATTATTATTATTATTATTATTATTTTCTCCTCCAGTTGGTCTTCCTTGAATTTCCACATTTCCCCTCCTGGCTCTCCCTTCGGGGTCACCTACGCACTGGGATCTAAGACTGTGAGCCCGCTGTTGGGTAGGGACCGTCTCTATATTCATTCATTCACTCAATCGTATTTATTGAGCGCTTACTGTGTACAGAGCACTAGACTAAGCGCTTGGGATGTCCAAGTTGGCAACATATAGAGACAGTCCCTACCCAACAACGGGCTCACAGTCTAGATGTTGCCAACTTGTACTTCCCAAGCGCTTAGTCCAGTGCTCTGCACACAGTAAGCGCTCAATAAATACGACTGAATGAGTACCCTTTAAGCTCTTGATATTCACCCCACCCTGACCCCCTCAGCACGTATTATAATAATAATAATAATGGCATCTGTTAAGCACTTACTATGTGCCAAGTAATAATAATAATAATAATAACAATAATGATGGCATTTATTAAGCACCTGCTATGTGCAAAGCACTGTTCTAAGCGCTGGGGGACACACAAGGTAATCAGGTTTTCCCACGTGGGGCTCACAGTCTTCGTCCCCATTTTCCAGATGAGGGAAACATGACACCCCCCAACCCACCCCCGCGCCCTCCTCTACCTGGCACAACCCTCTGCCTGTCTACTTGTTTTGTTTTGTTGTCTGTCTCCTCATTCTAGACTGTGAGCCCGTTGCTGGGGAGGGACTGTCCCTGTGTTGCCTAACTGTACTTTCCAAGCACTTAGTACAGTGCTTTGCACACAGTAAGAGCTCAATAAATACGATTGATTGAATGAATGACCACCCCCACCCCCACCCCATTCTCGGCCTGCCATGACCCCCATCTCCTCCTCTGCTAAACATGACCCCCCCATCCCCTTCTCTAAGACCCTCCCTACCGCTGCCCCCCTCCACCTGACATGACCCCCACCCCCTCCTCTGCCAGATATGATTCTCCACCCCCTCCTCTACCTCACATGACCCCCCCACCCCCTTCTCTGTGTAACATGACCCCCCCAACCTGCCCCCTCCTCGACCTGACATGACCCCCCGGCCACCACCTCCTCGGCCTGACGTGACAGCCCATCCCCTCCTATACCGACATGATCCCCTTAACCACCTCCTCCACGACATGACCCCCCCACCCCCTCCTCTACCTGACAAGACTCCCCCAACCGCCGCCGCCTCCTCTACCTGACATGACCCCCCCACCCCCTTCTCTGCCTGATGAGACCCCCACCTGCCCCCCCTCTGCCTGATGAGACCCCCATCCCCTTCTCTGCCAGACAAGATCCCGCCCAACCGCCCCTTCCACTAAGACCCCCACCCCCTCCTCTACCTGACAAGAACCCCCCCCAACTGCCCCCCCCCAACCTGACATGACTCCCACCCCTTCCTGGGCCTGACATGACCACCCCCAACTGCCCCCTCCTCTACCTGACAACACCCCCCCAAACCGGCCCCCTCCTCTGCCAGACATGACCCCTCCCAAAATGTGCCCCCTCACTCCTTCCTGGGCCTGACAAGACCCCCCCCCAACCGCCCCCTCCTCTACCTGCCATGACCCCCACCCCCTCCTCTACCTCACAAGACCCCCCCAACCGCCTCCCCTCTACCTGCCATGACCCCCATCCCCTTCTCTACCTCAAGATTCCCCCCACCTGACAAGACCCCCACTCCCTCCTCTACCTCACAAGCCCCCCCCCCAACCTCCCCCCCACACACCTGACGAGACCCCCACCCCTTCCTGGGCCTGACAACCCCCCCCAACCGCCCCCTCCTCATCCTGTCACGACCCCCACCCCCTCCTCCACCTCACAGGACCCCCCCCCAACCGCCCCCTCCTCTCCCTGCCATATGCCTGTACATATTTATTACTCTATTTTACTTGTACATATCTATTCATTTTATTTTGTTAGTATGTTTGGTTTCGTCCTCTGTCTCCCCCTTTTAGACTGTGAGCCCACTGTTGGGTAGGGACTGTCTCTAGATGTTGCCAACTTGGACTTCCCAAGCGCTTAGTACAATCAATCAATCAATCGTATTTATTGAGCGCTTACTGTGTGCAGAGCACTGTACTAAGTACAGTGCTCTGCACACAGTAATTGCTCAATAAATACGATTGATGATGATGACCCCCACCCCTTCCTGGGCCTGGCCCTGCGGTCGGGGTGAGGCCTTCCCTCGGGGAGGGGGTGGCGGTACCTTGTCCAGGGCGGCGGGTCTCTGCACGGCCAACGAGCGGGACAACGACAGGACCGTGTTGAAGTAGAAGCCCCTGGACAAGGCCAAGGCCCCCTCCCCCGCCATGTTGTCACCCCCCCACCCCAACTCCCTCCCCTCCTCTGCGCAGGCGCCGGCCTCCCTCCACCCCCCCCCCCCGCGGGGCCCGCACTGCGCCTGCGCGGAGCCAACCAACCCGGCGGGGCGGGGAGAGGCGGACCAGCCCACCCCTCCTCCGCACCGCCGGATGGTCGCCCCCGCGGGCGGCGGAAGGAGACAGTCCGGGCTGCGGCGGTGAGGCGGCCGCGTCGCGCGGACGCCTGAGCGGTGAGGCTGGCGGAGGGGGCGGCTTGACAGGAGCGGACCGGACCGAACCGGATCGGGCCTGGCCTGACGGGAAAGTGGGCAGCCCTTCCTGCCTCACCTTTTTCTTCTCCCTTTCCTTGTGTTTTTCCTTTAAAATGAGATTTGTGAAGCGCCTACACTGTACTAAGCGCTAAGAACAGTGCTTGGCACATAGTAAGCCTTCACAAATACCATCACTAATATTATTATTATAATGGGATCGCCTCACCTCTCCCCCTGCTCCCTTTGTTTCCCCTCTCCTCCCTTTGCTTCACCTCTCCTCTTGCTCCCTTTCTTTGTTTTTCCTTTAAAATGAGATTTGCGAAGCGCCTACACTGTACTAAGCGCTAAGAACAGTGCTTGGTATATAGTAAGCCTTCACAAATACCATCACTAATATTATTATTATAATGGGATCTCCTCACCTCTCCCCCTGCTCCCTTTGCTTCACCTCTCCTCCCTTTGCTTCACCTCTCCTCTTGCTCCCTTTCCTTGTTTTTTTCCTTTAAAATGAGATTTGTGAAGCGCCTACACTGTACTAAGCGCTAAGAACAGTGATTGGCACATAGTAAGCCTTCACAAATACCATCACTAATATTATTATTATAATCGGATCGCCTCACCTCTCCCCCTGCTCCCTTTCCTTGTGTTTTTCCTTTAAAATGAGATTTGTGAAGTGCCTACACTGTACTAAGCGCTAAGAACAGTGCTTGGCACATAGTAATCCTTCACAAATACCATCACTAATATTATTATTATAATCGGATCGCCTCACCTCTCCTCTTGCTCCCTTTCCTTGTTTTTTTCCTTTAAAATGAGATTTGTGAAGCGCCTACACTGTACTAAGCGCTAGGAACAGTGCTTGGCACATAGTAAGCCTTCACAAATGCCATCACTAATATTATTATTATAATGGGATCGCCTCACCTCTGCCCCTGCTCCCTTTATTTCCCCTCTCCTCCCTTTGCTTCCCCTCTCCTCCCTTTGCTTCACCTCTCCTCTTGCTCCCTTTCCTTGTTTTTTTCCTTTAAAATGGAATTTGTGAAGCGCCTACACTGTACTAAGCGCTAAGAACAGTGCTTGGCACATAGTAAGCCTTCACAAATACCATCACTAATATTATTATTATAATCGGATCCCCTCGCCTCTCCCCCGCTCCCGTTCCTTGTGTTTTTCCTTTAAAATGAGATTTGTGAAGCGCCTACACTGTACTAAGCGCTAAGAACAGTGCTTGGCACATAGTAAGCCTTCACAAATACCATCACTAATATTATTATTATAATCGGATCGCCTCACCTCTCCCCTTGCTCCCTTTGCTTCACCTCTCCTCTTGCTCCCTTTCCTTGTTTTTTTCCTTTAAAATGAGATTTGTGAAGCGCCTACACTGTACTAAGCGCTAGGAACAGTGCTTGGCACATAGTAAGCCTTCACAAATGCCATCACTAATATTATTATTATAATGGGATCGCCTCACCTCTGCCCCTGCTCCCTTTATTTCCCCTCTCCTCCCTTTGCTTCCCCTCTCCTCCCTTTGCTTCACCTCTCCTCTTGCTCCCTTTCCTTGTTTTTTTCCTTTAAAATGGAATTTGTGAAGCGCCTACACTGTACTAAGCGCTAAGAACAGTGCTTGGCACATAGTAAGCCTTCACAAATACCATCACTAATATTATTATTATAATCGGATCGCCTCACCTCTCCCCCTGCTCCCTTTCCTTGTGTTTTTCCTTTAAAATGAGATTTGTGAAGCGCCTACACTGTACTAAGCGCTAAGAACAGTGCTTGGCACATAGTAAGCCTTCACAAATACCATGACTAATATTATTATTATAATCGGATCGCCTCACCTCTCCCCCTGCTCCCTTTGCTTCACCTCTCCTCTTGCTCCCTTTCCTTGTTTTTTTCCTTTAAAATGAGATTTGTTAAGCGCTTACACTGTATTAAGCGCTAAGAACAGTGCTTGGCATATAGTAAGCCTTCGCAAATACCATCACTAATATTATTATTATGATCGGATCGGGCCTGATGGGAATGTGGGCAGCCCTTCCTGCCTCACCTCTCTCTTCTCCCTTTCCTTGTGTTTTTCCTTTAAAATGGAATTTGTGAAGCGCCTACACTGTACTAAGCGCTAAGAACAGTGCTTGGCACATAGTAAGCCTTCACAAATACCATCACTAATATTATTATCATAATCGGATCGCCTCACCTCTCCCCTTGCTCCCTTTGCTTCACCTCTCCTCTTGCTCCCTTTCCTTGTGTTTTTCCTTTAAAATGAGATTTGTAAAGTGCCTACACTGTACTAAGCGCTAGGAACAGTGCTTGGCACATAGTAAACCTTCACAAATACCATCACTAATATTATTATTATAATCGGATCGGGTCTGACGGGGAAATGGGCAGCCCTTCTTGCCTCACCTCCTTTCCCCCTGCTCCTTCCTTCATTTCCTTCTTTTTTTCCTTGAAAAGGAAATTTGTGAAGCGCCTACACAGTATTAAGCGCTAAGAACAGTGCTTGGCATATAGTAAGTCTTCACAAATACCATCACTAATATTATTATTATAATCGGATCGGGTCAGAAGGGGAAGTGGGCAGCCCTTCTTGCTTCACCGCTCCTTTCCCCCTGCTCCTTCCTTCATTTCCTTCTTTTTTTCCTTTAAAGTGAAATTTCTGAAGCGCCTACACTGTACTAAGCGCCAAGAACAGTGCTTGGCACATACTAAGCCTTCACAAATACTATCACTAATATTATTATTATAATCGGACCGCATCGGGCCTAACGGGGAAGTGGGCAAACCTTCATGCCTCACTTCTCTTCTCTCCCCCGCTCCCTTTCCTCGTTTTTTTCCTTTAAAATGGAACTTGTGAAGCGCTTACACTGTACTAAGCGCTAAGAACAGTGCTTAGCACATAGTAAGCCTTCACAAATACCATCACTAATATTATTATTATAAGCGGACCGGATCGGGCCTGATGGGGAAGTGGGGAGCCCTTCCTGCCTCACCTCTCCTCCTGCTCCCTTTCCTTGTTTTTTTCCTTTAAAATGGAATTTGCAAAGCGCTTACACTGTACTAAGCGCTCAGAACAGTGCTTGGCACATAGTAAGCCTTCATTATTATTATTATAATCAGGTTGGATTCGGCCCCTGTCCCACACGGGGATCACAAGTCTTATTTCCCGTTTTCCAGAGAGGCCCTCTGGACTCTAAACTCGTTGCAGGCGGGAAACGTGTCTATTTATTGCTGTATTGTCCTCTCCCAAGCGCTAAGTCCAGTTCCTAAGCGCTTAGTACAGTGCTCTGCACACAGTAAGCGCTCAATAAATACGATTGAATGAATGAATGAATGCTCTGCACACAGTAAGTGCTCAATAAATACGATTGAATGGATTGTTAAAGGCCACACGGCAGGCTGAGTGACAGAGCTGGGATTGTCACTTGACTCCCTTCTGACTCCTAGGCTCCTCCTCTAACCAGTAATAATAACAATGTTGGTATTTGTTAAGCGCTTACTATGTGCCAACCTCTGTTCTAAACACCGGGGTAATAATAATGGTGATATTTGTTAAGCGCTTAGTGCCTTGTACATAGTAAGCGCTTAACAAATACCAACATTATTATTATTATTATTATTCTAAGCCCCGGGGAGGTTACAAGGTGATCAGGTTGTCCCACGGGGGGCTCCCAGTCTTCATCCCCATTTTACAGATGAGGTCACTGAGGCCCAGAGGAGTTACGTGACTTGCCCAAAGTCACCCAGCTGACAAGTGGCGGGGCCGGGTTTTGAACCCATGACCTCTGACTCCAAAGCTCGGGCTTTTTCCACAGAGCCACGCTGCTTAGATACAAGGCAATCAGGTTATCCCACCTAGGGCTCACCGTCTTCACCCCCATTTTACAGATGAGGTCATTGAGGCACAGAGAACTTAAGTGACTTGCCCAAGCTCACACTGCTGACAAGTGGCAGAGCCGGTGTCTGTTTATCGTTATATCATCATCAATCGTATTTATTGAGCACTTACTGTGTGCAGAGCACCGTACTAAGCGCTTGGGAAGTACAAATTGGCAACATATAGAGACAGGCCCTACCCAACAGTGGGCTCACAGTCTAAAAGGGGGAGACAAAACCAAACATACTACAAAATAAAATAAAACGGACTCTCCCAAGCGCTTAGTCCAGCGCTGTGCACACAGTAAGCGCTCAATAAATGCGACCGAATGAATTGTCCGAGGCCACACAATAGGCCGGTGACAGAGCTGGGATCGGAACCCGGGTCCTTCCGACTCCCAGTAGGGAGTACCGCTCTCCCGGTAGGCCCCGCTGCTTCTCTTTTGCAGGTCTCTCCCTTCCCCCGTGCCCCCTTCTGCCCCATCATCATCATCATCAATCGTATTTATTGAGCGCTTACTATGTGCAGAGCACTGTACTAAGTGCTTGGGAAGTACAAATTGGCAACATCTAGAGACAGTCCCTACCCAACAGTAGGCTCACAGCCTAAAAGGGGGAGACAAAGAACAAAACCAAACATACCAACAAAATAAAAGAAATAGAATAGATATGTACAAGTAAAATAAATAAATAAATAGAGTAATAAATATGTACAAACATATATCCAGGTGCTGTGGGGAAGGGAAGGAGGTAAGGCGGGGGGGATGGAGAGGGAGAGGAAGGAGGGGGCTGAGTGTGGGAAGGCCTCCGGGAGGAGGTGAGCTCTCAGCAGGGCCTTGAAGGGAGGAAGAGAGCGAGCTTGGCGGATGGGCAGAGGGATTGGGGGCATTCCAGGCCCGGGGGAGGACGTGGGCCGGGGGTCGATGGTGGGACAGGCGAGAGCGAGGTACGGTGAGGAGATCAGCGACGGAGGAGCGGAGGGTGCGGGCTGGGCTGGAGAAGGAGAGAAGGGAGGTGAGGTAGGAGGGGACGAGGGGATGGACAGCCATGAAGCCCAGGGTGAGGAGTTTCTGCCTGATGCGCAGATTGATTGGTAGCCACTGGAGGTTTTTGAGGAGGGGAGTGATATGCCCAGAGCGTTTCTGGACAAAGATAATCCGGGCAGCAGCATGAAGTATGGATTGAAGTGGAGAGAGACACGAGGATGGGAGATCAGAGAGAAGGCTGATGCAGTAGTCCAGATGGGATAGGATGAGAGTCATTGCCAGTGTCGCCATGGTTCCTCCGAGGGGCAGAGAGGGCCCAGTGGTGGAGGAAGGACAACGGGCCAGGAGCTGGACGGAGGGCGAGATGGGCTGAAGACACCCGCGGGTAACATCGCTTTCCCCTTCTCCTCGGCAGGATGGTTCCCGTGAGTCTTGGATAACGACCCTCCCCTCGCCCTACCCGTCCGAGCGGCCACGGGGCCGGACCGCCGGCCGGCGCCATGTCCGCCTATCCCAAGAGCTATAACCCCTTTGACGAAGATGAGGAGGAAGAGATGAAGCCCGCCCGGTGGGGAGACGTGAGGAACCCGGAGCCCCCGGAGCCCTGGGACCGGCAGCGGTTCCTCCGGCAGGAAGTCCTCCAGAGAGCGGAGGCTACAGTGGGCAGCACCCAGCGATCCCTCTCCCTCCTCTATGAGTCCGAGAAGGTCGGGGTTGCGTCCGCAGAGGTGAGTTCGGTTGGGAAACTCAAGGCGGGGGATGCTTCTCCCATAGTAAGCGCTTAATAAATGCCATCATCATTATTATTATCATTCTCTGGGCCTCAGTTCCCTCATCTGTAAAATGGGGATTAAGACTGTGAGCCCCCCGTGACCACCTTGTAACTTCCCCAGCGCTTAATAAATGCCATCATTATTATTATTATCTCTCAACCAAGAACGGGGGTCACCGAGGGCAAGGCGGAGTTCCCAAACTTGTACTTCCCAAGCGCTTAGTACAGTGCTCTGCACACAGTAAGCGCTCAATAAATACGATTGATTGATTGATTCCCAAACCTCAGGGCTCCCCCTCACCCCCTTATCCGATTGAGTTCCTGAGGAAACGCGGGGCGGGAACTCAGGATGGACTCTCCCATTCGGTCGCTTTCCCATCGGGCCCAGAAACCAGAGTGCCCAGCCTTAAGGGTAATCATTGTGCTATCAGATAAGCGCTTACCCTGGGCTAAGCACTGTACTAGACATCGGGGAAGATACCTGATCATCAGGTCCCTCGTGGAGTTCGCTGTCTAAATAGGAGGGAGACCGTGTAGTGAAATCCCATTTTGCAGATAATAATTGTGGTCTAGACATCGGAGAAGGTACCTGATCGTCAGGTCCCTCGTGGACTTCACTGTCGAAATAGGAGGGAGACCGTGTAGTGAAATCCCATTTTGCAGATAATAATTGTGGTCATCATCATCATCATCATCAATCGTATTTATTGAGCGCTTACTGTGTGCAGAGCACTGTACTAAGCACTTGGGAAGTACAAGTTGGCAACATATGGAGACAGTCCCTACCCAACAGTAGGCTCACAGTCTAAAAGGGGGAGACAGAGAACAAAACCAAACATACTAACAAAATAAAATAAATAGATATGTAGACCAAGACCAAGATATGGTCTTGGTTAGGCCCTCACTATGTGCCAGAAACTGTACTAAGCGCCGGGAAGGGGAATAGGAGCAAATCGGGTTGGACACAGTCCCTGTTCCACATTGGGCTCACGGTCCTAAGCCCCGTTTTACAGATGAAGGAACTGAGGCAGAGATGTGACTCGCCCAGGGTCACCCAGCCGACAAGTTGGGGAGTCAGGATTAGCACCCAGGTCCTCTGACCCAGGCCCGGGGTCCATCCACAGGGGCCACGCTGCTTCCCACCCTCGTTTCAGTGTTTTCAAGTAGGGAAAAGGCCACTTGGTGGTTCCCCACCTCTCCAAGATATCAGAGGATATTTGCAACAAATTTGTTGCAAATGACACTTTGCAATTTGTAGAATGACACTTTGGTGTGGAAGGTCACAGCAGCTTAGTGATGCAGAGCCATGATGCGTGGGGGTATTTGTTTTTTTAATCGTGGCATTTGCTAAGCGCTTACTAAGTGCCGAGCACCGCCGGTCGTATTAGTCGCTGGGGCGGTTACGAGATAATCAAGTCCCACGGGGCTCGCGGTTAAAGTAGGAGGGAGAATAGGGATTGAATATGAACAGGGGTGGAGAAGCAGCGTGGCTCAGTGGAAAGAGCCCGGGCTTTGGAGTCAGACGTCATGGGTTCAAATCCCAGCTCCACCAATTGTCAGCTGTGTGACTCTGGGCAAGTCACTTAACTTCTCTGTGCCTCAGTGACCTCATCTGTAAAATGGGGATGAAGACTGTGAGCCCCCCGTGGGACAACCTGATCACCTTGAAATCTCCCCAGCGCTTAGAACAGTGCTTTGCACATAGTAAGCGCTTAATAAATGCCATCATCATCATCATCAAGCACCGTCGGTCGTATTAGTCGCTGGGGCGGTTACGAGATAATCAAGTCCCACGGGGCTCATGGTTAAAGTAGGAGGGAGAATACGGATTGAATATGAATAGGGATTCAGAAGCAGCGTGGCTCAGTGGAAAGAGCCCGGGCTTTGGAGTCAGACGTCATGGGTTCAAATCCCAGCTCCACCAATTGTCAGCTGTGTGACTCTGGGCAAGTCACTTAACTTCTCTGTGCCTCAGTGACCTCATCTGTAAAATGGGGATGAAGACTGTGAGCCCCCCGTGGGACAACCTGATCACCTTGAAATCTCCCCAGCGCTTAGAACAGTGCTTTGCACATAGTAAGCGCTTAATAAATGCCATCATCATCATCATCATCATCATCATCATCAAGCACCGTCGGTCGTATTAGTCGCTGGGGCGGTTACGAGATAATCAAGTCCCACGGGGCTCGCGGTTAAAGTAGGAGGGAGAATAGGGATTGAATATGAACAGGGATGGAGAAGCAGCGTGGCTCAGTGGAAAGAGCCCGGGCTTTGGAGCCAGAGGTCATGGGTTCAAATCCCAAGTCTGCCAATTGTCAGCTGTGTGACTTTGGGCAAGTCACTTCACTTCTCTGGGCCTCAGTGACCTCATCTGTAAAATGGGAATTAAGACTGTGAGCCCCCTGTGGGACAACCTGATCACCTTGTTACCTCCCCAGCGCTTAGAACAGTGTTTTGCGCATAGTAAGCGCTTAACGAATGCCATCATCATTATTATAAGCACTTAGTACAGTGCTCTGCACATAGTAAGCGCTCAATAAATACGATTGATGATGATGTCCCTTGGGCAGGTGAGGGAGCTGAGGCACAGAGAAGTGTCATGCCTTTTTTTCCTCCTTTTTTTATTTCCTTAATGGAATTTGTTGAGCCCACTGTTGGGTAGGGACCGTCTCTATATGTTGCCAACTTGTACTTCCCAAGCGCTTAGTACAGTGCTGTGCACACAGTAAGCGCTCAATAAATACGACTGATTGATTGAGCGGCAGAGAAGCGGCATGGCTCAGTGGGAAGAGCCCGGGCTTTGGAGTCAGACGTCATGGGTTCAAATCCCAGCTCCACCAATTGTCAGCTGTGTGACCTTGGGCAAGTCACTTCACTTCTCTGAGCCTCAGTGACCTCATCTGTAAAATGGGGATGAAGACTGTGAGCCCCACGTGGGACAACCTGATCACCTTGTATTCCCCCCAGCGCTTAGAACAGTGCTTTGCACATAGTAAGCGCTCAATAAATACGATTGAATGAATGAATTGAGCGTTTATTAGGTGTCAAACACTGTTCTAAGCCCTGGGGTAGCGAACGGTCAATTAAGTCAGTCCCAATCCATGGCCCGCCTGGGGCTCACAGTCTAAGTAGGGGGAAGAACAGGTATTGAATCCCATTTCACAGTTGAGGAAACTGAGGCACAGGGAAGTGACTCGCCCAAAAGTCACACAGCAGGTGGAGCTGGGATTAGAAAACAGGTCCTCGGACTCGAAGTCCTGGGATCTTTCCTCCAGGCCACGCTGGTTCAGCGGTGTGTTCACTCTTGTTGAAATGTATAAATTTCATTTATACATTCACTTATACATCTGTATGTTGCCGATTTGTACTTCCCAAGCGCTCAGTACAGTGCTCTGCACATAGTAAGCGCTCAATAAATACGATTGATGATGATGATGATAAATTGAGTTTCTCCGGGAATACTTTTCGGGCAAGAATCTCCGGAAAAGGGGATCACCTGGATCTCATCAATCAATCGGTGGTATTGACCGAAAAGCTAATGCTAGCAGCGCCCGGCCCTAAGCGCAAGAGTGACATAGATTTAATCCTTTCCGCTCCTTCGAGAGTCCTCACATCAATCAATAATGTTGATTGGGCGCTAACTATGTGCTCTGCACTGAGTGTCTGGGAGAGGACAAACAGGTCACTTGTACTAAACCATTCTGTGATAAAATCAGTTCAGGGTGTTCAGTCAGTTCCCACTTCTCAGTGGCCGGGGGTGGGGGGGGAAGCCAAGGAGAGCGTCAAGTCCGGCGATAAAAATGAAACGGGACTTCGTCACGCCTCTCCGAACCTCTGACCTGGGCCGCCCTTCATCATCATCATCATCAATCGTATTTATTGAGCGCTTACTGTGTGCAGAGCACTGGACTGAGCGCTTGGGAAGTCCAAGTTGGCAACATAGAGAGACGGTCCCTACCCAACAGTGGGCTCACCGTCTAAAAGGGGGGGGACAGAGAACAAAACCAAACATCCTAACAAAATAAAATAAATAGAATAGATATGTACAAGTAAAATAAATAGAGTAACAAATATGTACAAACATATATACAGGTGCCCTTGGGAAGATGGCCTCTTATTCAGTCATATTTTTTGAGCGCTCACTTTGAGCAGAGCACTGTACTACGTGTTTGGGGGAGGTCACTACAGCAATCAGCGGACACCCTCCCTGCCCACAACGAGCTTATAGTTTCTGGCCTGACAGCCCCTCCTTCCTTGCCCTCCCTGAAATGGAGAGCAGTGAAACAGGCAGAAGATTAAAGAGGCCATATCTATTTATTTATTTATAGTGATGTCAGTCTCCCCCTCTAGACTGTGAGCTCGTTGTGGGCAGGAATGCGTCCGTTGTGATATTGTACTCTCCCAAGTGCTTTGTACGTATTTATTACTCTATATTTATTTTACTTGTACACGTTTATTCTATTTATTTTATTTTGTTAATATGTTTCGTTTTGTTGTCTGTCTCCCCCTAATAGCCCGCTGTTGGGTAGGGACCGTCTCTATATGTTGCCAACTTGGACTTCCCAAGCGCTTAGTCCAGTGCTCTGCACACAGTAAGCGCTCAATAAATACGATTGAATGAATGAATGAATCAATCAATCAATCGTATTTATTGAGCGCTTACTGTGTGCAGAATATAATGCTTTGCACACAGCGCTCAAT
This sequence comes from Tachyglossus aculeatus, assembly GCF_015852505.1. NCBI lineage: Eukaryota > Metazoa > Chordata > Mammalia > Monotremata > Tachyglossidae > Tachyglossus > Tachyglossus aculeatus. The sequence continues at coordinate 1,808,344 of NC_052086.1, forward strand.
ACGATTGAATGAATGAATGAATGCAGTGCTTTGCACACAGTCAGCGCTCAATAAATACGATTTAATGAATGAATGAATGCAGTGCTTTGCACACAGTCAGCGCTCACTAAATACAACTGAATGAACGGGTAACCCCAAAATGAGAAGCAGTGTGGCCTAGTGGCTAGAGCCCGGGCCTGAGAGTCAGAAGAACCCGGGTTGTAGTCCCGGCTCTGCCATTCGTCTGCTGTGTGACCCTGGGTAAGTCGCTTCACTTCTCTGGGCTTCAATTATCTGTAAAATGGGGATTAAGACTGAGCCCCATGTGGTACAGGGAATGTGTCCACCCTGATTACAATAGTAATCGCTTAACAGATACCATTAAAAAGATAAAAAGATACCATTAAGCGCTTAGTACAGTGCTCTGCACATAGTAAGCGCTCAATAAATACGAATGATGATTAAAAAAACCAAAAAACCTGACCCAGGCAGGCGTCCCACCGGCTCACGGCCCCGGGCCGTCAGACCTTGGCCTTACCAGGCCGCCTTCGAAAAACCTGTTGGGAAAAGGGGAAGTCTGCTAGGCAAGTCACTTGGCCTTTCTGTGCCTCAGTTCCCTCATCTGTAAAATGGGGGTTAAGACTGTGAGCCCCTTCAGGGGACCCGGACTGTGTCCAACCTGATTACCTTGTATCTGCCCCAGCACCTAGGACTGTCCCTGGCACATAGTAAGTGCTTAACAAATCAATCAATCAATCAGTCGTATTGATTGAGCGCTTACTGTGTGCAGAGCACTGTACTAAGCGCTTGGGAAGTACAAGTTGGCAACATATAGAGATGGTCCCTACCATCCCTACCATTCCCTACCACAAATGACCATTGGAAAAAACAAAACGAAACAAAAAACCAGTCGCGCCACCAGACCTTCGTCATACCGGGCCTCCTCCGAAAAACCGGGAAGGGGAAAACCTGCTGGGTGACCGTGGGCAAGTCACTCGACCTCTCTGTGGCTCAGTTCCTTCCTTCATTCATTCATTCGTATTTACTGAGCGCTTACTGTGTGCAGAGCACTGTACTAAGCGCTTGGGAAGTACAAGTCGGCAACGTACAGAGACGGTCCCTACCCAACAGCGGGCTCACAGTCTAGAAGGGGGAGACAGACGACAAAACAAAACATATTAGCAAAATAAAATAAATAAATATGTACAAGTAAAATAAATGCAGTAATAAATATGTACAAACATATATACATCTGACTTGTACTTCCCAAGTGCTTAGTACAGTGCTCCGCACACAGTAAGCGCTCAATAAGTACGATTGAATGAATCGGTAAAATGGGGGTTAAGACTGTGGAGCCCAGGTGGGACAGGGACTGTAATAATAATATAATAATTATTATTATTAACCTGATTAGTTTGTCTCTATCCCAGCGCTTAGTACAGTGCCTGGCACATAGTAAGTGTGTAATAATAATAATAATAATAATAATAATAATAATAATGATAGCATTTGTTAAGCGCTTACTTTTAGACTGTGAGCCCACTGTTGGATAGGGACTGTCTCTATATGTTGCCAACTTGTACTTCCCAAGCGCTTAGTACAGTGCTCTGCACACAGTAAGCGCTCAATAAATACAATGGATTGATTGATTACTATGTGCAAAGCACTGTTCTAAGCCCTCGGGGGGGGATACAAGGTGATCAGGTTGTCCCACATGGGGCTCGCAGTCTTAATCCCCATTTTACAGATGAGGGAACTGTGTAACAAATACCATACCATACACCAATATACAAATACCGTAATTAATTTACAAATATAATAAAATTTTAAAAAAAAGAAAAGAGAGAGGGGTGACTAAACCAGGCACGTCCGTCTTACCTTCTCTGCCTCTGCATTAGTCCGGGATCTCTCTAGGATCTGTCAGATTCTTCCTAGTGATCGGTACAGTGCTCCGCACACAGTAAGCATTCAATAAATACAATTGATTGATTGATTGACTTGGGTTGGAACTGAACAGAGGTGGGGGGGGGGGCGGGGGGAGATAGCCGGCATTTTATGATTTTATTGCTCAGTTTCGGGGGACCCAGCCAGGTCAGGTGAACACAGGGCCAGAGGGGAAATGGGAAGTGAAACCACAGCCGGGGAAGCGAAAACAGAGTTCACACTCCAGAAACTTAAGCAAAACTTACAGAAATCTGGCAGTCGCTTCTTCCATTGCTCAGAGATCTCCTCCCTCAAAAAAAATAAATAAAAAATTGGTGGCATTTGTTAATCACTTAGTCTGGGCCGAATAGCGGCACGGCCTAGTGGACAGCCACTGAACCTGAACGAATCAGGTTCATTCATTCATTCAACCGTATTGAGCACTTACTGTGTGCAGGGCACTGTATTAAGCGCTCAATAAATAATAATAATAATTTATTAATAATAATAATGTTGTTAGAGGGAAGCACAGTCGCCCGGAACATCTCTGAATTCCCGATCCGTCTGGTCCGAGATGCACAGAAAGTCGACCAGAGCCTAGATATTGAAGAGTTGCTTTTTTTTATTGTGACCGTGTGCGTGGAACATAACTGTGAGCCCACTGTTGGGTAGGGACCGTCTCTATATGTTGCCAGCTTGTACTTCCCAAGCGCTTAGTACAGTGCTCTGCACACAGTAAGCGCTCAATAAATATGATTGATTGATTGATTGATTGACAGCGCACGGGCCTCGGCGTCTGAAGGACCTGGGTTCTGATTCCCGCTCTGCCACTTGTCTGCAGTGTGACCTTGGACAAGTCACTTCACCTCGGTGGCGCCGGTCCCTCCTCTGTCAAATGGGAATTAAGACTGGAAGCCCCATGTGGGACAGGCACTGTATCCAACCTGACTCGCTTGCATTGATCCCAGCACTTAGTACAGTGCCTGGCACATAGTAAGCGCCCAACATATATCACCATTATTATTATTCATTCATTCATTCTATCATATTTATTGAGCCCTTACTGTGTGCAGAGCACTGTACTAATCAATCAGTTAATCAATCGTATTTATTGAGCGCTTACTGTGTGCAGAGCTCTGTACTAAGCACTTGGGAAGTACAAGTTGGTAACATATAGAGACAGTTCCTACCCAACAGTGGGCTCACAGTCTAAAAGGGGGAGACAGAGAACAAAACCAAACATATTAACAAAATAAAATAAATAGAATAGATATGTACAAGTAAAATAAGTAAATAGAGTAATAAATATGTACATACATGTATACAGGTGCTGTGGGGAAGGGAAGGAGGTAAGATGGGGGGGATGGAGAGGGGGACGAGGGGGAGAAGAGCTTGGGAAGTACAAATCGGCAACATATAGAGACGGCCCCTACCCAACAACGGGCTCACAGTCTAGAAGGGGGAGACAGACAACAAAACAAAACGTGGGCAGGTGTCAGGTCATCAGAATAAAGAGAAGTAAAGCTAGATGCCCATCATTAACAAAATCAATAGAATAGCCAATATGTACAAATAAAATAGAGTAATAAATCTGTACAAACATATATACAGGTGCTGTGGGGAGGGGAAGAGGAAGGATTGTGATTACTAAGTGCTGGGGTAACAATAATCATGATAATTGTGGTGTTCGTTAAGCGCTTGCTATGTGCCAGGCGCTGTTCTAAGCACCGGGGTAGATACAAGATAATCATTCTCACTTCACTTCTCTGGGCCTCAGTTAAGACTGTGAGCCCCACGTGGGACAAACTGATCACCTTGTATCCCCCCCCAGCACTTAGAACAGTGCTTTGCACATAGTAAGCGCTTAACAAATGCCATCATTATTATAACCTCATCTGTAAAATGGGGATTAAGACTGTGAGCCCCCCTTGGGACAACCTGATCACCTTGTATCCCCCCCCCCAGCGCTTAGAACATAGTAAGCACTTAACAAATGCCATCATTATTATTACCTCATCTGTAAAATGGGGATTAATCAATCAATCAATCAATCGTATTTATTGAGCGCTTACTGTGTGCAAAGCACTGTACTAAGCGCTTGGGAAGTACAAGTTGGCAACATATAGAGACAGTCCCTACCCAACAGTGGGCTCACAGTCTAAAGCACAGATTTAAAGCACAGTCACAGATTAAGACTGTGAGCCCCCCTTGGGACAACCCGATCACCTTGTATCCCCCCCCCCCAGCGCTTAGAACAGTGCTTTGCACATAGTAAGCGCTTAACAAATGCCACCATCATTATTATTATTCTAAGTGGGAGGGAGAACGGGTATTGAATCCTCATTTTGCATACGGGGATGCAGATGATAAAGAGAAGTGAAGTTACCTGTCCAAGGTCATACTGCAGGCAAATGGCTCGAGCACTCTGGGTGTGAGTTTGGGTGTGTGGGTGGGAACAGAGGGGAGAAAGAGAGGGAGAGAGAGACAGACAGAGATAAATCATTCAATCGTATTTATTGAGCGCTTACTATGTGCAGAGCACTGGACTAAGCGCTTGGAACGTAGGGAGACAAAGACACACCGGGACCTGGGCAGATTCCGGGGACTATCCACCACCCGTGCCCCCCTAGGAGAAACAGTGTGAAACTGTGTAAATTGCTTATTTAATTCATACTACTGTCTCCCCCTCTAGACTTGTAAGCTTGTTTTAGGCAGGAAAAGTGTCTGCTAAATCTGTTGTACTCCCCCACGCACTTAACAGAGTGCTTTGCACATAGTAAGCGCTCAGGAAACCCGATCGATCGACCGATCTCTCAGGCAGGCCATCAGGGCGGAGTGGAGCCGGCCCGTCGGTGACCTTGGATGGGTAGTCATGTCACTGTAATCCATCAGTGGTATTTATTGAGAAGCAGCGTGACTCAGTGGAAGGAGCCCGGGCTTTGGAGTCAGAGATCACGGGTTCAAATTCCAGCTCCGCCAACTGTCGGCTGTGTGACTTTGGGTAAATCACTTCACTTCTCTGTGCTTCAATTCCCTCATCTGTAAAATGGGGATTAAAACTGTGAGCCGCCCCCACGTGGGACAACCGGATTACCTTGTAAGCTCCCCAGCGCTTAGAACAGTGCTTTGCACATAGTAAGCACTTAATAAATGCCATCATTATGCCTGTATATATGTTTGTACATATTTTTTTACTCTATTTGTACATATCTATTCTATTTATTTTATTTTGTTAGTATGTTTGGTTTTGTTCTCTGTCTCCCCCTTTTAGACTGTGAGCCCACTGTTGGGTAGGGACTGTCTCTAGATGTTGCCAATTTGGACTTCCCAAGCGCTTAGTACAGTGCTCTGCACATAGTAAGCGCTCAATAAATACGATTGATGATGATGGTTGACTGTGAGCCCACCGTTGGGTAGGGACTGTCGCTATGTGTTGCCAATTTGTACTTCCCAAGCGCTTAGTACAGTGCTCTGCACATTCATTCATTCATTCATTCAATTGTATTTATTGAGTGCTTACTGTGTGCAGAGCACTGTACTAAGCACTTGGGAAGTACAAATTGGCAACATCTAGAGACGGTCCCTACCCAACAGTGGGCTCACAGTCTAGAAGGGGGAGACAGACAACAAAACAAAACATATTAACAGAATAAAATAAATAGAATAAATATGTACAAGTAAAATGAATAGAGTAATAAATACGTACAAACTTACCTCCTTCCCCTCCCCACAGCACCTATATATATATGTGTATATATGTTTGTACGTATTCATTACTCTATTTTATTTTGTTAGTATGTAGTTTTGTTAGGACTAAGACTCTAAGCCCTATGTGACAGAGGGACTATGTCCAACACATAGTAAGCGCTCAATAAATACGATTGATGATGATGATGATGATCATTATTATTATTATTCTGGGCACAGCTCTGTACCGAGCGCTTGGGAGAGCACAGTAGTGAGTCGGCCGACACGTTCCCCGCCTGCAGGGAGCTGACAGACTAAAAGGGCGGATCGAGCGCCTGTGTACGGAGCACCGCGCTGAACGCCGCCGGGAGAGAAGAGAAGGGTGGGAATTGGGGTGTAATAAGGGGAGAGACGCAAGGGCCGCCCCTCCCGCCCGCCCCAACCCCCTCCCCGCCTCGTGCCCGTAGGAGCTGCTGCGTCAACGCGGGGCCCTGGAGCGCACGGAGCGCATGGTGGACCAGATGGATCGCGACTTAACCATCAGCCAGCGGCACATCAACAGCATCAAGAGCGTCTTCGGGGGGCTGGTCAACTACTTCAAACCCAAAGCCCCCGAAGTGGGGGCCGCCGCCTCGGAGCCCAGCGCCTCGCCCTCCTCCCAGTCCAGTTCCCGGTGAGCCCGGGGCCCCGCGCCTTTCTGCAGCACGGAGCCCCTGCTCGTGGCGGGGGAAGCCGGGCCCTTTTCCCTTCTGGAAAAGCGACCTTTTTCTCTCGACTCCTGCCCGCAGGCTGAAAGAAGCCGTGGAGTCCAGTAGAGAGCAAGAGGCACGCTACCAGGCCAGCCACCCCAACCTGAGGAAGCTGGAAGGAGCCGGTGAGTGAGCGGGCCCGGCCCGACACCCCTTCCCTGGGTGGTCGGGGGGTGCGAAGGGGAGGAGCCGCTAGCCATCGCCACCACGGTGTCTCCCCCCTCCACCCCCAAGCTATTAACACCTAACGGGCCTCTCTTTTACCGAAGATGTCACTCGGGGAGCCCGCTCCACCGCCATCCCCGACGCGTACCCGAAGAACGAGCAGCTGCGAGCCTATCACCAGAAAATGGACAGCAATCTAGGTGAGGCTCACACGCCCCCCGACCCCGGCCCGTCAGCAGGCGAGGGGCAAACCCCCGGACCCCTCCCCGGAGCGGTGGCCGTCCGGCCCAGTCGTCGGCAGAGACGGGAGGGGCGGGTGGGCTGGCGGAAGAGCGGCGTCTCCGCTCCCAGCGGAGAGCTGCGTTCGTTCGTTCATTCAATCGGATCGATTGAGCGCTTACTGTGTGCGGAGCACTGGACTAAGCGCTTGGGAAGTCCAAGTTGGCAACCTAGAGAGACGGTCCCTACCCAACAGGAGGAGGGGGCAAGGGGATGGACGGCTTTAAATCAATCAATCAATCTTATTTATTGAGCGCTTACTATCATCATCATCAATCGTATTTATTGAGCGCTTACTATGTGCAGAGCACTGTACTAAGGGCTTGGGAAGTACAAATTGGCAACATATAGAGACAGTCCCTACCCAACAGTGGGCTCACAGTCTAAAAGGGGGAGACGGAGAACAAAATGTGCAGAGCACTGTACTAAGCGCTTGGGAAGGACAAACTGGCAACCTATAGAGACAGTCCCTACCCAACATTGGGCTCACAGTCTAAAAGGGGGAGACAGAGAAAAGAAAAACCGAACACACTAACAAAATAAAATAAATAGAATAGATACGTACAAGTCAAGCCAACGGTGAGGAGCTTCCGTTTGACGCGGAGGTGGACGGGCACCCACCGGAGGTCCGGGAGGAGCGCGGAAACAACTGGGGCACAGAGAAGTTAAGTGACGTGCCCAAAGTCACACAGCTGGGAGTTGGCGGAGGTGGGATTTGAACCTATGACCTCTGACCTGTATATATGTTTGTACATATTTATTACTCTATTTATTTATGTATTTTACTTGTACATATCTATTCTATTTATTTTATTTTGTTAGTATGTTTGGTTTTGTCTCCCCCTTTTAGACTGTGAGCCCGCTGTTGGGTAGGGACCGCCTCTATACGTTGCCAATCTGTACTTCCCAAGCGCTTAGTACAGTGCTCTGCGCACAGTAAGCGCTCAATAAATACGACCGATGATGCTGACGGACGTTTTTCTCGAAAAACGATCCAGCCGGGCAGTGAAGTACGAACTGGAGTCGGGGGGGGGGGGGGAGGCGGGAAGGTCAGCGAAGAGGCTGAGGGGGCAGCGGAGCCGTCCGAATGGAGAGGAGAGGGCGGGTTGGAGCGAGGTTTTCAACCTGTGAGGTGAGGCCCGCGAGGCCCAGGGAAGTGACTTGCCCAAAGTCACCCAGCTGACAGTTGGCGGAATCCGAACTCACCTCCCGCGTATTCGCACTGGGTAAGCGCTTACCACCGCGGCCACGGACCGGAGCTGCCAACTCCGTTGTGTCGTAGTGCTCTCCCCCGCGCTTAGTCCAGTGCTCTTGCACACATTGAGCGGCGGCGTGGCTCGGTGGGAAGAGCCCGGGCTCTGGAGTCGGAGGTCATGGGTTCAAATCCCGGCTCCGCCAGTTGCCAGCTGGGTGACTTTGGGCAAGTCGCTTCACTTTTCTGGGCCTCAGTGACCTCACTGTACCTCGTTCTCGCCTGTCCCGCCGTCGACCCCCGGCCCCCGTCCTCCCCCGGGCCTGGAATGCCCCCAATCCCTCTGCCCCTCCGCCAAGCTCGCTCTCTTCCTCCCTTCAAGGCCCTGCTGAGTGCTCACCTCCTCCAGGAGGCCTTCCCACACTGAGCCCCTTCCTTCCTCTCCCCCTCGTCCCCCTCTCCATCCCCCCCCATCTTACCTCCTTCCCTTCCCCACAGCACCTGTATATATGTATATATGGTTGTACATATTTATCACTCTATTTATTTATTTATTTTACTTGTACATTTCTATCCTATTTATTTTATTTTGTTGGTATGTTTGGTTCTGTTCTCTGTCTCCCCCTTTTAGACTGTGAGCCCACTGTTGGGTAGGGACTGTCTCTGTGTGTTGCCAATTTGTACTTCCCAAGCGCTTAGTACGGTGCTCTGCACATAGTAAGCGCTCAATAAATACGATTGATTGATTGATTAAAATGCGGGTTAATCAATCAGTCGTATTGATTGAGCGCCGACTGTGTGCAGAGCACTTTAAGACTCTTTAAGATTAAAGATTAAATTTAAAAGATTAAAGATTAAGATTAATCCCACTTTAAGATTAAGACTGTGAGCCCCCCGTGGGACAACCCGATCACCTTGTAACCTCCCCAGCGCTTAGAACGGCGCTCTGCACATAGTAAGCGCTTAATAAACGCTATCACTATTATTATTAACGGGCTATAATCCCCGCTCGGCTACTTGTCTGCTGTGTGACCTTGGGCAAGTCACTTCACTTCTCCGGGCCTCAGTTCCCTCATCTGTAAAATGGGGATTGAGACCGTAAGTCCCAAGAGGGGCAGGACTGTGTGCAGCCCTGTTTGCTGGTGCTTAGTACAGTGCCCGGCACGTAGGAAGCGCTTAAGAAATGCAAGAATAATAATAATAATAGTAAGCACTCGATAAATAACACTGACGATCTTAGTACAGTGCCTGGCACGTAGGAAGCGCTTACCAAATGCAAGAATAATAATAATAATAGTAAGCACTCGATAAATAACACTGCTGATGATCTTAGTACAGTGCCTGGCACGTAGGAAGCGCTTAACAAATGCAAGAATAATAATAGTAATAATAGTAAGCACTCGATAAATAACACTGCTGATGATCTTAGTACAGTGCCTGGCACATAGGAAGCGCTTAACAAATGCAAGAATAAAAATAATAATAATAAGCACTCAATTTTAGTACAGTGCCTGGCAGGTAGGAAGCGCTTACCAAATGCAAGAATAATAATAATAATAACAGTAAGCACTCAATAAATAACACTGACGATCTTAATACAGTGCCTGACAGGTAGGAAGCGCTTAACAAATGCAAGAATAATAATAATAATAGTAAGTAATAGTAAGCACTCAGTAAATAACACTGCTGATGATCTTAGTACAGTGCCTGGCAGGTAGGAAGTGCTTAACAAATGCAAGAATAATAATAATAATAATAGTAAGCACTCGATAAATAACACTGACGATCTTAGTCCAGTGCCTGGCACGTAGGAAGCGCTTAACAAATGTAAGAATAATAATAATAATAATAGTAAGCACTCAATTTTAGTCCAGTGCCTGGCAGGTAGGAAGTGCTTACCAAATGCAAGAATAATAATAATAATAATAATAATAATAATAGTAAGCACTCGATAAATAACACTTACGATCTTAGTAGAGTGCCTGGAACATAGGAAGCGCTTAACAAATGCAAGAATAAGAATAATAATAGTAAGCACTTGATAAATAACACTGACGATCTTAGTCCAGTGCCTGGCACGTAGGAAGCGCTTAATAAATGCAAGAATAATAATAATAATAATAATAATAATAGTAAGCACTCAATTTTAGTCCAGTGCCTGGCAGGTAGGAAGCGCTTAACAAATGCAAGAATAATAATAATAGTAGTAAGCACTTGATAAATAACACTTACGATCTTAGTAGACTGCCAGGAACGTAGGAAGCGCTTACCAAATGCAAGAATAATAATAATAATAGTAAGCACTCAGTAGTAACACTGATGATCTTAGTACCGATAAATAACACTGACGATCTTAGTCCAGTGCCTGGCCCGTAGAAAGCGCTTAACAAATGCAAGAATAATAACAATAGTAAGCACTCAATAAATAAGTTAATAAGTAAATAAAAATAAAAACAGTAAGCACTCAATAGTAAGGCCTTTGTTGGATAGGGACCGTCTCTATATGTTGCCAACTTGTACTTCCCAAGCGCTTAGTACAGTGCTCTGCCCACAGTAAGCGCTCAATAGATCCGATTGATGACGGTAACACCGATGACCTTAGGAAATAAATTACCAAAGGGGGGGGGGGAAAAAGAGTAGAGGATTGGCTTTTCTTCCTGTTAAAAGTCTGCCTCCTCCCCTCCGCGCCCAGACGAGATGTCCAACGGGCTGAGCCGCCTGAAGAACGTGGCCCTGGGCATGCAGAGCGAGATCGAGGCGCAGGACGACCTGCTGGACCGGCTGTCCACCAAGATGGACAAATTGGACCTAAACATCCAAGCCACCGAGAGGAAAGTCCGCCAGCTGTAGCCGGGCACCGGGCCGGGGGTGGGGAGGCCGCCGTCCGTGCCCGCAACGAGTGGTTTTGAAAGGCTGGAGGCATCTCGCTGGTCATTTAGTGCCCTCCGGGGCCGGGGTCGCTGGGGTGGGCAGGGTGGGAGAGGCGGGGGTCCGGAGGCGCCCATCGTTGGGGAAGAAGGGAGGGCATCCCGTGTACGGACGGGGATCAGTCCCCCCGGGGGGGGCGGCGGGACAGGCTGGGCAGCCTCAGAAACGGCGTGGTCCTCTGGCCCCGGGAGGCGCCCAGTACGTACCGGTTTTGATGGGGAGCGGGCGGCACGCGCTCGGACCGGACCAGAACACCGGGCCTGCCAACCGACGAGCGTTTAATGGCGGGGACGGGGGACGGGGGTCGCCGCGGGCTCAGCTGCCGCTCCGCGTGGGGCTCTTTCCGGGCACGGGCACCTTGGGCCCCCGGCTGGCGCTGGGCTGGCGGGGGGCCCTCTGGCCGGAGCCGTCCCGGCTGCCGCCGAGCACGCCGCCGCTCCTGTTCCTGCCTGCGGACACACAAGGCGCACGCGCCCCTCCGTCAGGCTGGGCCGGAGTTGGGGGGGTCACCTCCGGGAGGTCTTCCCTGACCTCCCCCGCCCCCCTCATCTGGCATCTGCCAAGCGGGGTCACCGGGGGGGGGGGTCTCAAAGCCCAGGCAGGAGGGGGGGGAGCCCCACAGACCCCGGCACCAAGGCAGGGGGCCGAGGGGGAGCATCGCACCCTCGTTCAGCTCTCCGGGGCCCCCCGCTCCTCTGTAGGACGGCCCGGTCGGGCGGCAGTCACCGCAAGGAGAGGTGCCCGGGAGACTCCCTGTCCTGCCTCAGTTTCCCCCAAACCCCGTCCACCTGTCCGCCCCGCAGCCGGACCTCCCCGCCTGGCTAGGTGGAAGACGGCGAAAACAAACCGGTTCCACGCCTCACAGCCGTTGCCGTAGCCCCCCGCCCCGCCACCCGTTTGGCACCGGGACACGAGGGCCGCCCTCGCCTCCGCCCCATCTTCTCTCCAGGCCAGTGGCGTCCCGAAACCGGGAGCCCCCCATCCCTGTCCTTTCCTTCCCCCCGGAGAGTCTCCATCCGTCCGACCACCTCCGGGCAAGCCTGGCCCACCTCGGCGGCAGCGGGCACCTGGTCCTGGCATCGCCAGTCCGGCGGGCAAGGACAAGGAAAGAGGGGCCTGCCGGTCGGGGCCGGCGCGCGAAGAGACGGGGCGCGAAGCCCCCGCCTCCTTCCCGCCGCTCGGAAGCTCCCCGGGCCCGTGGGAACCCGGAGGGGGTCCGGCCGAGGCACCGAGGAAACAACCGCTTCGCCCCAACAGCTGGAACCCGGCACCCCGGTAATCAATGTCATCCAGCACTGTACTAATAACCAGTGAGAGCGAGCACTAGTGGGAATAATAAAAGAGCACAAATAATCTATACCTGGGACTGTGCGGGTGTTTCCTTCTGTCTGTCTCCCCCTCCTAGACCGTGAGCCCACTGTTGGGTAGGGATTGTCTCTATCTGTTGCCGAATTGGACTTCCCAAGCGCTTAGTACAGTGCTCTGCACGCCGTAAGCGCTCAATAAATAAGATTGAATGAGTAATAGAAAAGCACAGATAATCTATACCTAGGACTGTGCGGATGTTTCCTTCTGTTCGTCTCCCCCTCCTAGACCGTGAGCCCGCTGTTGGGTAGGGATTGTCTCTGTTGCCGAATTGTACTTCCCAAGCGCTCAGTACAGTGCTCTGCACACAGTAAGCGCTCAATAAATAACATAAAAGCACAGATAATCTATACCTAGGACTGTGCGGATGTCTCCTTCTGTTCGTCTCCCCCTCCTAGACCGTGAGCCCGCTGTTGGGTAGGGATTGTCTCTGTTGCCGAATTGTACTTCCCAAGCGCTCAGTACAGTGCTCTGCACACAGTAAGTGCTCAATAAATACGATTGAGTGAATAACAGAAAAGCACAGATAATCTATACCTAGGACTGTGCGGATGTCTCCTTCTGTTCGTCTCCCCCTCCTAGACCGTGAGCCCGCTGTTGGGTAGGGATTGTCTCTATCTGTTGCCGACTTGTACTTCCGAAGCGCTTAGTACAGTGCTCTGCACACAGTAAGCGCTCAATAAATTTGAACAAATAACAGAAAAGCACAGATAATCTATACCTAGGACTGTGCGGATGTTTCCTTCTGTTGTCTGTCTCCCCCTCCTAGACCGTGAGCCCGCTGTTGGGTAGGGATTGTCTCTATCTGTTGCCGAATTGTACTTCCCAAGCGCTCAGTACAGTGCTCTGCACACAGTAAGCGCTCAATAAATAACATAAAAGCACAGATAATCTATACCTAGGACTGTGCGGATGTCTCCTTCTGTTCGTCTCCCCCTCCTAGACCGTGAGCCCGCTGTTGGGTAGGGATTGTCTCTGTTGCCGAATTGTACTTCCCAAGCGCTCAGTACAGTGCTCTGCACACAGTAAGTGCTCAATAAATACGATTGAGTGAATAACAGAAAAGCACAGATAATCTATACCTAGGACTGTGCGGATGTCTCCTTCTGTTGTCTGTCTCCCCCTCCTAGACCGTGAGCCCGCTGTTGGGTAGGGATTGTCTCTATCTGTTGCCGAATTGTACTTCCCAAGCGCTTAGTACAGTGCTCTGCACACAGTAAGCGCTCAGTAAATACGATTGAATGAATGAATGAATGAAAGGCACTGTTCTAAGCACTGGGGGGATACAAGGTGATCAGGTTGTCCCACGGGGGGCTCACAGTCTTAGTTCCCATTTTACAGATGAGGGAACTGAGGCCCAGAGAAGTGAAGTGACTTGCCCAAAGTCACACAGCCGATAAGTGGCGGAGTCGGGATTCGAACCCATGACCTCTGACTCCCAAGCCCGGGCTCTTTCCACCGAGTCACGCTGCTTCTCTAATTCATTCATTCACTCATTCAATCGTATTTATTGAGCGCTTACTGTGTGCAGAGCACTGTACTAAGCGCTTGGAAGTACAAATCGGCAACATACAGAGAAGCAGCGTGGCTCAGTGGAAAGAGCCCGGGCTTTGGAGTCAGAGGTCATGGGTTCAAATCCCGGCTCCGGCAACTGTCAGCTGTGTGACTTTGGGCAAGCCACTTCACTTCTCTGGCCCTCAGTGACCTCATCTGTCAAATGGGGATGAAGACTGGGAGCCCCCCGTGGGACAACCTGATCACCCTGTAACCTCCCCAGCGCTTAGAACAGTGCTTTGCACGTAGTAAGCGCTTAATAAATGCCACTATAAAGAAAAACATATAGAGATGGTCCCTACCCAGGCTGGACACATCCGTGACCCACCCGGGGCTCCCAGTCTTCGTCCCCGTTTTACAGACGAGGGAACTGAGGCCCAGAGGAGTGAAGGGACTCGCCCCAGGTCGTGCGTTCACGCCTTCACTCACCCGACCAACGGCATTTAATTCAGTCACCCGGCGGACAAGTGGCAGAGCGGGAATTCGAACCCAGGTCCTTCTATCTTCCCAGCTCCAGGCTCTCCCGACCAATCAATCAATCAATCGTATTTATTGAGCGCTTCCTGATGATGATGATGGCATTTATTAAGCGCTTACTATGTGCAAAGCACTGTTCTAAGCGCTGGGGAGGTTACAAGGCGATCAGGTTGTCCCACTGGGGGGCTCCCAGTCTTAATCCCCATTTTACAGATGAGGGAACTGAGGCCCAGAGAAGTTAAGTGACTTGCCCAAGGTCACACAGCAGAGATGTGGCGGAGCCGGGATTCGAACCCCTGACCTCTGACTCCAAAGCCCGGGCTGTGTGCAGAGCACTGTACTGAGCGCTTGGGAAGTCCAAGTTGGCAACATAGAGAGACGGTCCCTACCCAACAGCGGGCTCACAGTCTAAAAGGGGGAGACATCATCATCATCAATCCTATTTATTGAGCGCTTACTGTGTGCAGAGCACTGTACTGAGCGCTGGGGATGCACAAATTGGCAACACATAGACAACAAAACCAAACATACTAACAAAATAAAATGAATAGAATAGATATGTACAGGTAAAATAAATAAAGAGTGATAAGCTGCTTCTCTTGGGAAATGGGGGTTCCCCCCCGACGTCTCCCCGCTCGGCCAGTTGTCAGCTGGGTGACTTTGGGCAAGTCTCTGCGCCTCAGTTCCCTCACCTGGAAAATGGGGATTGACTCGGAGCCCCACCGTGGGACAACCCGATCACCTTGTAACCTCCCCGGCGCTTAGAACAGTGCTTTGCACAGAGTAAGTGCTTAATAAATGCCATTATTATTATTATTATTATTATTATTATTATTATTATTACCTCTGGTTTCGGGGTGGACAGGAGGGGGTCCCGGGGGGGCCGTGCCCTCCGGCTGCAGCCGCTGGCCCGCGCACATGGATTTGAGCATCTGGAAGACGGCCAGCGGGGCCACGTTCAGCTTCAGCAAATCCACCAGGATCCTGCAACACAAGATCCAAAATGTCAGCTTATTTTAACACCCCCCCCATCCCGCCGTCCAAACAGCTGCGGCCTCCCGGGACTAGTCTAGTCTAGTCCCCTAGCCCGGGAGCCCGCTGTTGGGTCGGGACCGTCTCTGCATGTTGCCAACTTGGACTTCCCAAGCACTTAGTCCAGCGCTCTGCACGCAGTAAGCGCTCAATACATGCGACAATGAATGAATGAATGAATGGCTGGGGTCGTACTGTACTGAGCGCTTGGAAAAGACAACGCAGCGAAGTGATGATGATGATGGCATTTATTAAGCGCTTACTTATGTGCAAAGCACCGTTCTAAGCGCTGCTGGGGAGGTTACAAGAGGATCGGGTTGGCCCACGGGGGGCTCACAGTCTTCATCCTCATTTTACAGATGAGGGAAGTGAGGCACAGAGAAGTTAAGTGACTTGCCCGAAGTCACACAGCTGACAATTGGCGGAGCCGGCATTTGACACCTTCCCTGCCCGTGAAGTGCTTATCTTCTAACAGGCGAGGCAGACAAAAATATATTTACAACTGGAGTAATCAAAATAATTGAATACACATATACGCGACAGTGCCCAACCCTTGTCCTAAGGCTTCTCTGATCGGGGGATAATAATTATAATAATAATAATGGCATTTATTAAGCGTTACTACGGGTAAAGCACTGTTCTAAGCGCTGAGGGGATACAAGGTGATCCGGTTGTCCCCCGTGGGGCTCACAGTCTTCATCCCCATTTTACAGGTGAGGTCACAGAGGTTCAGAGTGAATGAATGAAAGAATTGGCGGAGGCGGGATTTGAACCCATGACCTGACTCCAAAGCCCCGGCTCTTTCCACAGAGCCACGCTGAAATTGGAGTGGACGCAGTCCCTGTCCCACGTGGGGCTCGCAGCCTTAATCCCCGTTTTACAGATGAGGGAACTGAGGCTCAGAGAAGTGACTTGCCCAAGGTCACACAGCAGACACGTGGCGGAGCCGGGATTCGAACCCACGACCTCTGACTCCCGAGCCCGGGCTCTTTCCACTGAGCCACGAAGCTGCGGGCACTGGGGGAGACCTGAGAACCAGCGAAGCCCAATGGTGAGAGCCAGGCCTGGGAGAAGGAAGGACCTGGGTTCTAATCCTGCCTCTGCCACTCATCAGCTTTGTGACCTTGGGTGAGCCACTTCTCTGGGCCTCAGTTCCCTCATCTGCAAAATTGGGATTAATAATAATAATAATAATAACGGCATTTATTAAGCGCTTACTATGTGCAAAGCAGTGTTCTAAGCGCTGGGGAGGTTACAAGGTGACCACGGGGGGCTCACAGTCTTAGTCCCCATTTTACAGATGAGGCAACTGAGGCCCAGAGAATAATAATAATAATGATAATGATGGCATTTATTAAGCACTTACTATGTGCAATGCACTGTTCTAAGCGCTGGGGAGGTTACAAGGTGATCATGGGGGGGCTCACAGTCTTAATCCCCATTTTACAGATGAGGCAACTGAGGCCCAGAGAATAATAATAATAATGATGATGGCATTTATTAAGCGCTTACTATGTGCAATGCACTGTTCTAAGCGCTGGGGAGGTTACAAGGTGATCATGGGGGGGCTCACAGTCTTAATCCCCATTTTACAGATGAGGGAACTGAGGCCCAGAGAATAATAATAATAATAATGATGGCATTTATTAAGCGCTTACTATGTGCAAAGCACTGTCCTAAGCGCTGGGGAGGTTACAAGTTGATCGGGTTGTCCCACGTGGGGCTCACCATCTTAATCCCCATTTTACAGACGAGGGAACTGAGGCCCAGAGAAGTGAAGTGACTTGCCCAAAGTCACCCAGCTGACAAGTGGCGGGGCCGGAATTTGAACGCGGGACCTCTGACTCCAAAGCCCGGGCTCTTTCCACTGAGCCACGCTGCTTCCGGCTGCGAGCCCCATGTGGGACAGGGACTGTGTCCACTCTGATTTCAGCCTGGCTCTGTGGAAAGCGCCTGGGCTTTGGAGTCAGAGGTCATGGGTTCAAATCTCACCTCCGCCAATTCCTTCATTCATTCAATCGTATGTATTGAGCGCTTACTGTGTGCAGAGCACTGGACTAAGCACTTGGGAAGTACAATCGTCAGCGCCGCCAATTCAGTCATTCATTCAGTCCTATGTATTGAGCGCTTACTGTGTGCAGAGCATTGGACTAAGCGCTCGGGAAGTACAACTGTCAGCTGCGTGACTTTGGGCAAGCCACTTTGCTTCTGTGTGCCTCAGTTACCTCATCTGTAAAATGGGGATTAAGACCGTGAGCCCCCCGTGGGACAACCTGATCACGCTGTAACCTCCCCAGCGCTTAGAACAGTGCTGTGCACGTAGTAGGCGCTTAATAAATGCCGTTATTATTATTATTATTACGATTATTTACCCAGCTTTTAGACTGTGAGCCCAATGTTGGGTAGGGACCGTCTCTATATGTTGCCAATTTGTACTTCCCAAGTGCTTAGTACAGTGCTCTGCACATAGTAAGCGCTCAATAAATATGATTGATTGATTGATTAAGACGTGCCTGGCATGGAGTAAGTGCTTAACAAACACCATAAAGAAAAAGCTGACTTCGACCCCCGACTCAATCAAGGATAAATGACTCTGTGACCTCAGGCAAGCCCCTTACCCTCTCTGAGCCTCAGTCTCCCCACCTGTATTATGGGGACATTCACACCTCGTAGTAATTGTACCCGTTACTGAAAGCCCACCAGGTGCAATGCACTGTACTAAGCGCTTGGAAAAGACAAAGCAGAGAAGTGACACCTTCCCTGCCCATAAAGTGCTTATCTTCTAACAGGAGAGGCAGGCAAAAATATATTTGCAACTGGAGTAATCAAAATAAATAACTGAATAAACGTATACAAGCAAGAGAAGCAGCGTGGCTCAGTGGAAAGAGCCCGGGCTTTGGAGTCAGAGGTCATGGGTTCAAATCCCGCCTCCGCCACTTGCCAGCTGTGTGACTTTGGGCAAGTCACTTCATTCATTCAATCGTATTTATTGAGCGCTTACTGTGTGCAGAGCACTATACTAAGTGCTCGGGAAGTACAAGTTGACAACATATAGAGACGGGCCCTACCCAACAGTGGGCTCACAGTCTAGAAGGGGGTGACAGAGAACAAAACATATTAACAAAATAAAATAAATAGAATAAATATGCACAAGTAAAATAAATAGAGTAATAAATCTGTACAAACATATATACATATATCCAGGTGCTGTGGGGAAGGGAAGGAGGTAAGATGGTGGGGATGGGGAGGGGGACGAGGGGGAGAGGAATCAATCAATCAATCGTATTTATTAAGCGCTTACTGTGTGCAGAGCACTGTACTAAGCGCTTGGGAAGTACAAGTTGGCAACATATGGAGACAGTCCCTACCCAACGGTGGGCTCACAGTCTAGAAGGAAGGAGGGGGCTGAGTGTGGGAAGGCCTCCTGGAGGAGGTGAGCTCTCAGTAGGGCCTTGAAGGGAGGAAGAGAGACCCATGACCTCTGACTCCAAAGCAGAACAGTGCTTTGCACATAGTAAGCGCTTAGTAAATGCCATTATTATTATTAAGTGGTGGAGCCGGGATTTTAACCCATGACCTTCAAGCGCTTAGTACAGTGCTCTGCACACAGTAAGCGCTCAATAAATATGATTGATGATTGACCTCTGACTCCAAAGCCCGGGTTCTGTCCACTGAGCCACGCCGCTCGCTTCTCCAATGAATCAATCAATCGTATTTATTGAGCGCTTACTGTGTGCAGAGCACTGTACTAAGCGCTTGGGAAGTCCAAGTTGGCAACATATAGAGACAGTCCCTACCCAACAGTGGGCTCACAGTCTAGAAGGGGGAGCCAGAGAACAAAACCAAACATACTAACAAAATAAATAGAATAGATATGTACAAGTAAAATAAATAGAGTAATAAGTCTGTACAAACATATATACAGGGGATGTGGGGAAGGGAAGGAGGGGGCTGAGTGTGGGAAGGCCTCCTGGAGGAGGTGAGCTCTCAGTAGGGCCTTGAAGGGAGGAAGAGAGACCCATGACCTCTGACTCCAAAGCAGAACAGTGCTTTGCACATAGTAAGCGCTTAATAAATGCCATTATTATTATTAAGTAGTGGAGCCGGGATTTTAACCCATTACCTTCAAGTGCTTAGTACAGTGCTCTGCACACAGTAAGCGCTCAATAAATACGATTGACCTCTGACTCCAAAGCCTGGGCTCTTTCCACCGAGCCACGCTGCTTCTCCAATGAATCAATCAATCGTATTTATTGAGCGCTTACTGTGTGCTGAGCACTGTACTAAGCACTTGGGAAGTCCAAGTTGGCAACATCTAGAGACGGTCCCTACCCGACAGTGGGCTCACAGTTTAGAAGGGGGAGACAGAGAACAAAACCAAACATAGTAACAAAATAAAATAAATAGAATGGATATGTACAAGATAAATAGAGTAACAAATACGTACAAACATATATACATATATACAGGTGCTGTGGGGAAAGGAAGGAGGGGGCTCGGTGTGGGAAGGCTTCCTGGAGGAGGTGAGCTCTCAGTAGGGCCTTGAACGGAGGAAGAGAGACCCATGACCTCTGACTCCAAAACCCGGGCTCTTTCCCCTGAGCCACGCTGCTTCTCCACTGAATAAATGCCATCGTCATTATTATTATTACCTCGTATCCCCCCCGAGCGCTTAGAACAGCGCTTAGCCACGCTTAGGGAAGCAGCGTGGCTCAGTGGAAAGAGCCCGGGCTTTGAAGTCAGAGGTCACGGGTTCAAATCCCGGCTCTGCCACTTGTCAGCCGTGTGACTTTGGGCAAGTCGCTGCTTCACTTCTCTGGGCCTCAGTTCCCTCCTCTGTAAAATGGGGATGAAGACTGTGAGCCCCCCGTGGGACCACCTGATCACCTTGTAAATTCCCCGGCGCTTAGAACAGTGCTTTGCACAGAGTAAGCGCTTAATAAATGCCATTAAAAAAAAAACAGTGCTTGGCACATACCAATCAATCAATCGTATTAATTGAGCGCTTACTGTGTGCAGAGCACTGTACTAAGCGCTTGGGAAGTCCAAGTTGGCAACATATAGAGACGGTCCCTACCCAACAGTGGGCTCACAGTCTAAAAAGGGGGTCTTAGTAGGGGCTTAGCAATTCCCAGCATTATGATGATGACTATTCTGGTGTAACGATTCGGACGTTGGGGTGGGTTGTTTGGTCCAGTGCTCTGCACACAGCAAGCGCTCAATAAATACGATTGATTGATTGATTGATTGATTGATTGGGGGGCCGGGCCGGGGGGCGCCTCTGACTTGAAGACGTCGGGGTCGATGGCTCCTCCGGCGGCCTGGGCCAGCTCGTACAGCTCCTGCTCGTCGGCCGCCAGCACCTTCTTCCGACGCAGCGACAGCTTCTGCAGCGCCGCCTCCAGACCCGGGGGCCCGGGGATCGGTCCGGGGATCGGTCCGGGGATCGGTCCGGGGATCGATCCGGCCAGCGAACCGGGCACCGGACCGGACCCGGGCCCGGACCCCGCCGCCGCCGCCGCCATCACCTTCCCCAGCCAATCACAGCCCTCCCTCAGCCCCCTCGGGCGGCCCACCTCACCGGCCCCAGCCAATCACATCCTCCCCTCAGCTCCCTCACCGACTCCAGCCAATCACATCCTCCCCTCAGCTCCCTCACCGGCTCCAGCCAATTACATCCTCCCCTCAGCCCCGGGCGGTCCACCCCATCACCTTCCCCAGCCAATCACATCCCTCCCTCAGCTCCCCCCCCGCGGGCGGCCCACCTCACCGGTCCCAGCCAATCACATCCTCCCCTCAGCTCCCTCCCCGGCTCCAGCCAATTACATCCTCCCCTCAGCCCCGAGAGGCCCACCCCATCACCTTCCCCAGCCAATCACAGCCCTCCCTCAGCCCCGGACGGCCCCCTCACCGGCCCCAGCCAATCACAGCCTTTCCTCTGCCCCCCCACCCGGGCTGACCACCCCATCACCAGCCCCAGCCAATCACAGCTCTCCCTCAGCCCCGGGCGCCCCGCCCCCCCGGCCCCGGCCAATCACAGCCTTTCCTCTGTCCCCGGGCGGCCCACCCCATCACCAGTCCCAGCCAATCACATCCTCCCGTCAGCTCCCTCACCGGCCCCAGCCAATCACATCCTCCCATCAGCCCCCTCACCGGCCCCAGCCAATCAATCACATCCTCCCCTCAGCTCCCTCACCGGCCCCAGCCAATCACATCCTCCCCTCAGCTCCCTCACCGGCCCCAGCCAATCATCACACCCCCTCCTCAGCTCCCTCACCGGCCCCAGCCAATCAATCACATCCTCCCCTCAGCTCCCTCACCAGCCCCAGCCAATCATCACACCCCCTCCTCAGTTCCCTCACCGGCTCCAGCCAATCACAGCCTCTCCTCAGCCCCGGGCGGCTCAATCAATCAATCAATCGTATTTACTGAGCGCTTACTGTGTGCAGAGCACTGGACTAAGCGCTTGGGAAGTACAAGTTGGCAACATATAGAGACGGTCCCTACCCAACAGTGGGCTCACAGTCTAAAAGGGGGAGACGGAGAACAAAACCAAACATACTAACAAAATAAAATAAATAGAATAGATATGTACAAGTAAAATAAATAAATAAGTAAATAGAGTAATAAATATGTACAAACATATATGCATACATGTATATATGTACCCAGGCGGCCCACCCCATCACCAGTCCCAGCCAATCACATCCTCCCCTCAGCTCCCTCACCAGCCCCAGCCAATCAATCACATCCTCCCCTCAGCTCCCTCACCGTCCCCAGCCAATCACATCCTCCCCTCAGTTCCCTCGCCGGCTCCAGCCAATCACAGCCTCTCCTCAGCCCCGGGCGGCTCAATCAATCAATCAGTCGTATTTATTGAGCGCTTACTGTGTGCAGAGCACTGTACTAAGCGCTTGGGAAGTACAAGTTGGCAACATCTAGAGACGGTCCCTACCCAACAGTGGGCTCACAGTCTAAAAGGGGGAGACAGAGAACAAAACCAAACATACTAACAAAATAAAATAAATAGAATAGATATGTACAAGTAAAATAAATAAATAAATAGAGTAATAAATATGTACAAGCATATATACATATATACAGGTGCTGTCGGGAAGGGAAGGAGGTAAGATGCGGGGGGGATGGAGAGGGGGACGAGGGGGAAAGGAAGGAAGGGGCTCAGTCTGGGAAGGCCTCCTGGAGGAGGTGAGCTCTCAGTAGGGCCTTGAAGGGAGGAAGAGAGCTAGTTTGGCGGATGGGCAGAGGGAGGCCAGCCAATCACATCCTCCCCTCAGCTTCCTCCCCGGCTCCAGCCAATCACATCCTCCCCTCAGCCCCGGACGGTCCACCCCATCACCAGCCCCAATCAATCAATCGTATTTATTGAGTGCTTACTGTGTGCAGAGCACTGTACTAAACGCTTAAGCCCCGGACGACCCACCTCACCGGTCCCATCCAATCACAGCCTCTCCTCAGCCTCGGGCGGCCCACCCCATCACCAGCCCCAGCCTATCAGAGCCTCCCTTAAGCCCCGACGGCCCCCTCACAGGCCCCATCCAATTACAGCCACTCCTCAACCCAGGGCGGCCCACCCATCACCAGCCTCAACCAATCACATCCTCCCCTCAGCTCCCTCACCGGCTCTAGCCAATCACAGCCTCACCTCTGCCCTGGGCCGCCCACCCATCACCAGCCCCAGCCAATCACATCCTCCCCTCAGCTCGCTCACCGGCTCCAGCCAATCAATCACATTCTCCCCTCAGCTCCCTCACCTGCTCCAGCCAATCACAGCCTCCCTTCAGCCCCAGCCAATCAGATCCTCACCTCAGCCCCGGCCAGCCCCCTGCCCCCCCACGAGCCCCTGCCAATCAAACCCTGACCATCATCATAATCATAATATTAATGATGGCATTTGTTAAGCGCTTACTATGTGCAAAGCACTGTTCTAAGCGCTGAGGAGGATACAAGGTGATCAGGTTGTCCCCCCGGGTTGTGGGGGGGGGGGGGGGGGCTCACAGTCTTCATCCCCATTTTACAGATGAGGTCACTGAGGCTCAGAGAAGTGACTTGCCCAAAGTCACACAGCTGACAAGTGGCAGAGCTGGGATTTGAACTCATGACCTCCGGCTCCCAAGCCCGTGCTCTTTCCATTGAGCCACCCTGCTGAACCCTCCGCCCCTGGGACAGCAGCACCAGCCAGCCCCTCCAACACAGTGCTTAGAACAGTGCTCAGTACATACCAAATGCCATAACTCTTTTTTCTCTGCACACAGTAAGCATTCAATAAACACAGCTGACAAAATACAAGAGTTACAAGACATCCTCTCCTGTATGTCCCAATCCCCAAAGGAACGTTGTAAAGGTTAAAAGACATAAACTTTATGAAAACCCATAACAAATTCAGGATTATTTTATCTCCTTTAAGAAAGCTCACACTAGAAATGGGGCCAGGTTTTCAATTTATCCATCTCTTCATAACCCCACCACCCCAACACACACACGATCAATGGTATTTATCCTTCTAGACTGTGAGCCTGTAGTTGGGTAGGGACTGTCTCTGTATGTTGGCAAATTGTACTTTCCAAGTGCTCAGTATGGTGCTCTGCACACAAGAAGCGCTCAATAAATACGATTGAATGAATGAATTGAACGCTTATGTGTAGAGCACCTTACCAAGCACTTGGGAAAATACAGTTCAACAGAATTAGTAGACATGCTACCTGCTTATAGCAAGTTTACAGTGTAGAGAGGGAGACAGACATTAGTATGAACGAATAAGTAATTTATAATATATAATTTAAAGGCAATACATAATTTTTATGGGGTTGCGGGTAGAGAGAATACCAAATGCCCAAAGGCACAGAACCAACTGTATAGACGACCCAGAAGGGAGAGCCAGCTTGGGAAAAGAGGGCTTTATGGGAGAAGGCCTCTCTTGGTGAAATGATGTGGGTGTTCATGACTATAAAGCTTTTATTCATTCATTCATTCACTCATTCATTCGTATTTATTGAGCACTTACTGTGTGCAGAGCACTGTACTAAGCGCTTGGGAAGTACAAGTTGGCACCACATAGAGACTGTCCCTACCCAACAGTGGGCTCACAGTCTTTCCCACACAAAAACGATTGATTGATCGAAATAACAGCCCTATTTACCTCACATCTGGGACGAATTCGTAAAAAATGAGAACTCCTCTGTATTTGACTACGAGCAGTAATGTTGATTTGCTGTTATGGGATTCTACTGAAATTTTACTGCTGGTAAAAAATGAGGAATCCTCTGTATTTGACTACGAGCGATAATATTGATTTGCTGTTATGGGTTTCTATTGAGATTTGACTACCGGTAAAAAAATGAGAAATCTTCTGTATTTGACTACGAGCGATAATATTGATTTGCTGTTATGGGTTTCTATTGAGATTTGACTGCTGGTAAAAAATAAGAAATCCTCTGTATTTGACTATGAGCGACAATACTGATTTGCTGTTATGGGTTTCTATTGAGATTTGACTGCTGGTAAAAAATGAGAAATCCTCTGTATTTGACTATGAGCGATAATATTGATTTGCTGTTATGGGTTTCTATATTTTACTGATGGTAAAAAATGGGAAATCCTCTGTATTTGACTATGAGCGACGATATTGATTTGCTGTTATGGGTTTCTATTGAGATTTGACTGCCAGTAAAAAATGAGAAATCCTCTGTATGAGCGATAATATTGCTTTGCTGTTATGGGTTTCTATTGAGATTTTACTGCTGGTAAAAAGTGAGAAATCCTCTGTATTTGACTATGAGCGATAATATTGATTTGCTTTTATGGGTTTCTATATTTTACTGCTGGTAAAAAAATGAGAAATCCTCTGTATTTGACTATGAGCGACGATATTGATTTGCTGTTATGGGTTTCTATTGAGATTTGACTACCGGTAAAAAAATGAGAAATCTTCTGTATTTGACTACGAGCAATAATATTGATTTGCTGTTATGGGTTTCTATTGAGATTTTACTGCTGGTAAAAAGTGAGAAATCCTCTGTATTTGACTATGAGCGATAATATTGATTTGCTGTTATGGGTTTCTATTGAGATTTTACTGTTGGTAAAAAAATGAGAAATCCTCTGTATTTGACTACTACGAGCGATAATATTGATTTGCTGTTATGGGTTTCTATATTTTACTGCTGGTAAAAAATGGGAAATCCTCTGTCTTTGACTATGAGCGACGATATTGATTTGCTGTTATGGGTTTCTATATTTTACTGCTGGTAAAAAATGGGAAATCCTCTGTCTTTGACTATGAGCGACGATATTGATTTGCTTTTATGGGTTTCTATATTTTACTTCTGGTAAAAAATGAGAAATCCTCTGTATTTGTCTATGAGCAATAATATTGATTTGCTGTTATGGGTTTCTATTGAGATTTGACTGCTGGTAAAAAAATGAGAAATCCTCTGTATTTGACTATGAGCGACAATATTGATTTGCTGTTATGGGTTTCTATATTTTACTGCTGGTAAAAAGTGAGAAATCCTCTGTATTTGACTATGAGCGATAATATTGATTTGCTGTTATGGGTTTCTACTGAGATTTGACTGGCGATATAGAGGGATGGGTTCATGGTCCGTCATGAGGAGAGAGGCAGGAGGGCGGTGGGCGCCATTTCCCTCAGCCCTCGAGGGCCGACCGTTAACGCCAACGGTCGCCTCAGGCTTCCCGCCTAAATCGCCCGTCCAATCAAAACCGTCGTCTCTCCGGTGCCCGGAGCCGCACCAATGGCAGAGGGGGATCCGTTTGCGTTCGGAGGGGGGAAGGGCGTGCCTCGCGGGGTGCCTTCGCGCCTTCGAGGCAGGGACTGGCGTCGCGGCCAATCAGCGGCGCCGCTCGGGCGGCGGACCAATCAGGCCGCAGCGCGCGGCCAAGCGGCGGACCAATCGGGCGACAGCAAGAGCGCGCGCGGCCAACCGGGGGTATTTAAGGCCGGGGCGCGGGCGGCGGGCAGCAGTTGGTGTCGTGCCTTCGACGGAGCAGGTGTGAAGAGGCGTTGAGGAGCGGCTTGCTGAGAAACCGTCATCATGGTAGGGATCCTGCTGGGCCGCCGTCCCACCCCGAGAGTATTTAGTGGGGGGAATAACAATAATAATAATAAAAATGGCATTTATTAAGCGCTTACTATGTGCAAAGCACTGTTCTAAGCGCCGGAGGGGGTACGAGGTGATCAGGTTGTCCCAAGGGGGGGCTCACAGTCTTAATCCCCATTTTACGGGTGAGGTAATAATAATGATGGCACTTGTTAAGCGCTTACTATGTGCAAAGCACTGTTCTAAGCGCTAGGGAGGTTACAAGGTGATCAGGTTGTCCCACGGGGCGGTCACAGTCTTAATCCCCATTTTGCAGATGAGGTAATAATAATAATGATGGCATTTGTTAAGCGCTTTGTGCAAAACACTGTTCTAAGTGTGGGGCGGGGGGGGGGCGGATACAAGGTGATCAGGTTGTCCCAAGGGGGGCTCACAGTCTTAATCCCCACTTTGCAGATGAGGTAATAATAATAACGATGGCATCTGTTAAGCGCTTACTATGTGCAAAGCACTGTTCTAAGCTCCCGGGGGGATACAAGGTGATCAGGTTGTCCCAAGGGGGGCTCACAGTCTTAATCCCCATTTTGCCGGTGAGGTAATAATGATGGCACCTGTTAAGCGCTTACTATGTGCAAAGCACTGTTCTAAGCGCTGGGGGGGGATACAAGGTGATCAGGCTGTCCCACGTGGGGCTCACAGTCTTAACTGAGGCCCAGACAAGTTAAGTGACTTGCCCAAAGTCACCCAGCTGACAAGTGGCGGAGGCGGGATTTGAACCCGTGACCTCTGACTCGAAAGCCCGTGCTCTTTCCATTGAGCCACGCTGCTTCTAGAGAAAGGCGGTTGGTGCCGGGGTCCGCCCTATTAGGGTTGGGCAATACATTGATGTCATTTGTTGAGCGCTTACCCTGTGCCAAGCACTGTTCTAAACTCTGGGGGAGGATACAAGGTAGTTCATTCATTCAATGGTATTTATTGAGCACTTACTGTGTACAGAGCACTGTACTAAGTGCTGGGGAGGTTACAAGGTAATCAGGTTGTCCCCCGTGGGGCTCCCGGTCCTCATCCCCATTTTCCAGATGAGGGAACTGAGGCTCGGAGAAGTGACTTGCCCCAAGTCACACAGCTAATAATAATGATGGTATGTGTTAAGCAGTTACTATGTGCAAAGCACTGTTCTAAGCGCTGGCGAGGTTACAAGGTGATCAGGTTGCCCTCGGGGGGCTCACAGTTTTAATCCCCATTTTGCAGATGAGGGTGTAATAAGTGGTGGAGCCGGGATTCGAACCCACGGCTTCTGACTCCTAAGCCCGGGCTCTTTCCACTGAGCCACGCTGGGCTAGTGGCGGGGGTCGCGACCGCCCTGGGGCGGTGAGTGAGGGGCGTGGGTGCACGAGTGGGCAAGTCACTTCGGTTTCTCTGGGCCTCAGTCTCCTCATCTGTACAGTGGGGATTGAGACTGCGGGCCCCAGGTGGGACGGGGACTGTGTTCAACCCAAATAGCTCGTATCCACCTAAGCGCTTAGTACAGTGCCTGGCACTTAATAACCACTTAACAAATTCCCCCTCCCCATCCCCCCCCGGCCTTACCTCCTTCCCCTCCCCACAGCACCTGTATATATGTAAATATGTTTGTACGGATTTATTACTGTATTTATTTTATTTGTACATATTTATTCTATTTATTTTGTTAATTTGTTTTGTTCCCTGTCTCCCCCTTCTAGACTGTGAGCCCACTGTTGGGTAGGGACCGTCTCTGTATGTTGCCAACTTGTACTTCCCAAGCGCTTAGTACAGTGCACTGCACACAGTAAGCGCTCAATAAATACGATTGAATGACTGAATGGGAGAGGGGGCGGGGGTCGCGGATGCGCGGGACAGATGGGAGGGGGCGCGGGTGGACGAGTGGGAAGTTTGGGAGAGGGGGCGGGGGTCGTCAGTGCCCGAGGAGACGGTTGGGGGAGAGGAGGAGGGGTCGCCAAGCGCTTAGTACAGTGCTCTGCACACAGTAAGCGCTCAATAAATACGATTGACTGATGGGGGGAGAGGGGCGGGGGTCCCTCTCACAAATAAAATAAATAGAATAGTAAATATGTAATACACGATCGAATATTGTAACCTTGTAACCTCCCCAACGCTTAGAACACTGCTTTGCACATAGTAACCACTTAATAAATGCCATTAAAAAAAATAAATGCGAATGAATGAATGATTGACCTTGGTCCCGCCAAAGGAGGAGGGCCACCCGTGTCTTGGCTGCCAGGGAAATTGAGGGAGGCAAAGATGCCGCCAAGTGGAAACCAGTCCCGGGGCTACCACGTTCAGGGCAGGTGGCTTCTAGAGGCTCCTGGGGCTAGGGGAGGGTTCCTTTGTGAGGAGGTGTTTCCAGAAAACACCAGGCCCCCCGGAGAAGAGCCGGGGTGAAAATGCATAAGACAGGGAAGGGAGGGAGGGATCTCGCTCTGAGGCAAGCGTGTGGACAGGAGTGAAGGAAGGATGGAGGGATTCAGTCAATCCCTGTGATGGATTTCCCTCCCGGGCCCTCTCTGGAAGCTGCTGCCGTCATAATAATAATTGAAAGCTAGATTGCTTTCCAATTGGAAAGAAACTTCCTCCTCTTGGGGTGTTAGGACACAACCGCATTCCCTGAGTTACCTTAATTCTGTATCCGTTTATGTATCCGTATCCAGAGGTGCCCAGCGCTTAGAACAGTGCTTTGCACATAGTAAGGGCTTAATAAATGCCATTAAAAAAAAGGAATTTCTACCTGAGAGGTAACGATGGATGAATCACAGGGCCGCCGTTTCTCCTGAAGGAGCACCTGCCTGGGAGTCAGAGGAGCGTCAATCCTCGTTTTTAAACTTCTCTGTTTCTTCTCTCTGCAAATGATAATAATAATAATGATGGCATTTATTAAGCGCTTACTATGTGCAAAGCACTGTTCTAAGCGCTGGGGAGGTGACAGCGTGATCAGTTTGTCCCACGGGGGGCTCAGTTTTAACCCCCATTTTACAGATGAGGTAACTGAGGCCCAGAAAAGTGAAGTGACTTGCCCAAAGTCACAAAGCTGACAACTGGTGGAGCCGGGGCTTGAACCCATGACCTCCGACTCCAAAGCCCGGGCTCTTTCCACTGAGCCACGCTGATGATTATGGTATTTGTTAAGCGCTTACTATGGGCCAAGCACTGTACTAAGCACTGGGGAGGATACAAGGTGATCAGGTTGTCCCACGGGGGGCTCACAATCTTCATAATAATTTTTAATGATTATGGTATTTGTTATGCGCTGACTATGTGCCAAGCACTGTCCTAAGCGCTGGCTCAGTGGAAAGTGAAACGTGCTTCTGTGTTTGATGTTAGATGTGATCGTCTGCCCTCAATCCACATCCCTCATCCTGGGCGTTTTTACTTTGATTCTTCATTTGCAATTTCTTTGTGTTGTTTTTTTTTTTCCTCCCAGAGGGAATGCATCTCTATTCACGTGGGGCAGGCGGGGGTTCAGATTGGCAACGCCTGCTGGGAGCTGTATTGCCTGGAGCACGGAATTCAGCCCGACGGGCAGATGCCGAGTGACAAAACCATAGGTGGTGGGGACGATTCCTTCAACACCTTCTTCAGCGAGACCGGAGCTGGTAAACACGTGCCCAGAGCTGTGTTCGTGGACCTGGAGCCCACTGTGGTTGGTAGGTGCCCGGGCTCCTCGGGGTTTTTTGGTTTCTTAAGCTCTTACTAGGTGCCAAGCACTGTAATAATAATAATAACGGCATTTATTAAGCGCTTACTATGTGCCAAGCACTGTTCGAAGCGCCGGGGTAGATACAAGGTAACCAAGTTGGCCCACGTGGGGCTCACAGACTTAATCCCCATTTTCCAGATGAGGGAACTGAGGCCCAGAGAAATAATAAATAATAATGGCATTCATTAAGCGCTTACTAGGTGCAAAGCACTGTTCGAAGCGCTGGGAAGGTTGCAAGGTGATCAGGTTGTCCCACGGGGGGGCTCACAGTCTTAATCCCCATTTTACAGATGAGGGAACTGAGGCCCAGAGAAATAATAAATAATAATGGCATTTATTAAGCGCTTACTGTGTGCAAAGCACTGTTCGAAGCGCTGGGAAGGTTGCAAGGTGATCAGGTTGTCCCACGGGGGGCTCACAGACTTAATCCCCGTTTTCCAGATGAGGGAACTGAGGCCCAGAGAAATAATAAATAATAATGGCATTTATTAAGCGCTTACTGTGTGCAAAGCACTGTTCTAAGCGCTAGGAAGGTTGCAAGGTGATCAGGTTGTCCCACGGGGGGCTCACAGTCTTAATCCCCATTTTGCAGATGAGGGAACTGAGGCCCAGGGAAATAATAAATAATAATGGCATTTATTAAGCGCTTACTAGGTGCAAAGCACTGTTCGAAGCGCTGAGAAGGTTGCAAGGTGATCAGGTTGTCCCACGGGGGGCTCACAGACTTAATCCCCGTTTTCCAGATGAGGGAACTGAGGCCCAGAGAAATAATAAATAATAATGGCATTTATTAAGCGCTTACTGTGTGCAAAGCACTGTTCTAAGCGCTAGGAAGGTTGCAAGGTGATCAGGTTGTCCCACGGGGGGCTCACAGTCTTAATCCCCATTTTACAGATGAGGGAACTGAGGCCCAGAGAAGTGAAGTGACTTGCCCAAAGTCACACAGCTGAGAGTTGGTGGAGCTGGGACTTGAACCCATGACCTCTGACTCCAAAGCCCGTGCTCTTTCCACCGAGCCACGCTGAAGTGACTTGCCCAAAGTCACACAGCTAAGTGGCGGAGCTGGAATTCGAACCCATGACTTCTGACTCCAAAGCCCGGGCTCTTTCCACTGAGCCACGCTGCTTCTCGTGTACTTGAGAAGTGCTTCTCACTGTACCGGTGAGAAACTAAGCGGGGAGTGTCTGAGCTTCTGTTACGTACAGAGCACTGAACTAGGCGCTTGGCTGAGTGCGGAGCAATAAAGTAAAAGACGACCAGGAAGTCTTAGAGGTACCTACAGTTTTTCTCTCAAAAATCTGTAAAATGGGGATTCAGTCCCGCTCCCTCCTACATGAGCCGCGAGCCCTCATGTGGAACAGGGACCGGACCCGATTGGCTCGTGTCTACCCAGAGCTTAGAACAGTGCTTTGCACATAGTAAGTGCTTAACAAATGCCATTATTATTATTATTATTACCAAGAACCATAGTTACTATATGGAATCCCGCTGGAAAAGCCGGGAACCCTGATCGATGATAGACTTGGAGGCCTCCAGGAGGCCTTCCCAGGCTGAGCCCCTTCCTTCCTCTCCCCCTCGTCCCCCTCTCCATCCCCCCCATCTTACCTCCTTCCCTTCCCCACAGCACCTGTATATATGTATATATGGTTGTACATATTTATTACTCTATTTATTTTACTTGTACATATCTATCCTATTTATTTTATTTTGTTAGTATGTTTGGTTTTGTTCTCTGTCTCCCCCTTTTAGACTGTGAGCCCACTGTTGGGTAGGGACTGTCTCTCTATGTTGCCAATTTGTCCTTCCCAAGCGCTTAGTACAGTGCTCTGCACATAGTAAGCGCTCAATAAATACGATTGATGATGATGTGCAGAGCACTGGGGGAGTCCAGTGACAGCTAAGCGTCCAGCTCCGGAGGATCTTAAAGTCTCTGAACGGTCTCCGCCACTGCCCCTGAAGGCACAGAGGCAGCAGAGGTGACCGCAGAGTGTCCAGGGAATTGGGGAGGTGGAGGGGGGGGAACCCTGGAGTGACCCCTGCGAACCCCTGGCCACATCATTTTAAGTGCACTGGGGTCAGTCTACAGTAACCACAGTCAGATGTGGTGCCCGCGGGCGGGCTATTACCCTGGCCGGGGTCCTGGGCCTCCTCTTGGGTCCCGGATGGCCGAGTCGGGCTCTCTCTGCAGACGAAGTCCGAACCGGGACGTACAGGCAGCTCTTCCACCCGGAGCAGCTAATCACTGGAAAGGAGGATGCAGCCAACAATTATGCCAGAGGCCATTACACCATCGGCAAGGAGATTGTGGACCTGGTGCTGGATCGCATTCGCAAGCTGGTGCGTGCTTGAAAGCGGAGGGGCGAGGGGATGGAGCCCCGTGATGGACGGAAGGTCAGGCCGGGGAGGGGTGTCCCCGCTTCTTTTTCAACGGAGACCTTTGTAGGCTAAGGAAAAGGAGATCGGGCCGGTAATTCCGTCACCATTCTATTTTATATATATATATATATACACACACACACACACACACACACACACACACACACACACACACACACATACATATATGTGTATATATATACACACATATATATACACATATATACACACATATATATGTATATATACATGGCACAGAGTACGCGCTAAACACATCATATATATATATATATATATATATATATATATATATATGATGTGTGTTTAGCGCGTACTCTGTGCCATGTATATATACATATATATGTATATATATACGCACATATATATATATACACATATATATACACACACATATATATATATATGATGTGTGTTTAGCGCGTACTCTGTGCCATGCACTGTTTTAAGCAAGGGGGTAGTTGGACACAGTCTCAGTCCCCATTGTGGACTTGCCCAAGGTCACCCAGCAGACAAGCGGCAGAGCTGGGACTAGAACCCAGGTCCTTCTGACTCTCAGGCCTGGGCCATGCTGCTTCTCGTTTATCCCCACCCAATCCCTTCTAGGTAGGGAGAGGCAAATGTTGTTAATCTCATTTTATAGTTGTGGAGACGGAGGCCCAGAGTGGTCAGGCCACTTGCCCAAAGTCACCTAGCAGGCCAGCAGCAGAGCTGGGACTAGAACTCAGGTCTCCTGTCTCCCAGCCAGACATTCTTTCCATTAAGTCATACTGCCCTGTCAAAATAAATAGATTTTTTGAAACAGTGCAGTCACTGTACGTGGAATCCCATTAGTTAGGACACAAGCCACTGTCCTAGAGCAAAGCCCGGTCCCTCCTCACAGGGGAAAACAGGTTTGAGGAGTTCTAGTACCATATTTAAAACTTTTTATTCATTCATTCAGTCTTATGTGCAGGGCACTATAACTAAGCCTTTGGAAAGTATAATTCAGCAACAAATAGAGACAGTCGCTGCCCAACATATATCGTCCTTGTATTCCGAAGGCAAAATCGAGTGACTTCTGTATCCGTTTAGTAGGGTATCGAGACGTGCCTAGCGCTTAGAACAGTGCTTTGCACATAGTAGGCGCTTAATAAATGCCATTAAAAAAACAAGGTAGGAATTTCTACCTGAGAGGTAGAGATAGATGGATCACAGGGCCGCGGATTCTCTTGAAAGAGCACCAGCGTGGGGAGTCAGAGGACCTGTGTTCTAATTCTGGCTCTGCCACTTGTCTGCTGTGGGACTGGGGGCAAGTCACTTCACTTCTCTGGGACTCGGTTCTCGTCTGCAAAATGGAGATTAAGACCGGGCCCCACGTGGGACAGTCTGACCCGATTAGCTCGTGTCCCCCCCCCCCCACCCCGAGTGCTCAGTACAGTGCCTGGCACAGGGTAAGCAGGCGCTTAGTAAATACCACGGTTATTACCGTTACCGTGAAGCGGGTCCGGAGACCGCAGCGGTGACCGGTGGTGTCTCCCGGCAGGCGGACCTGTGCACGGGCCTGCAGGGCTTCCTGATCTTCCACAGCTTCGGAGGAGGCACCGGCTCCGGCTTCGCCTCCCTGCTGATGGAACGGCTGTCGGTGGATTACGGCAAGAAATCCAAGCTGGAGTTTGCCATCTACCCGGCGCCCCAGGTGTCCACCGCGGTGGTGGAGCCCTACAACTCCATCCTGACGACGCACACCACCCTGGAGCACTCGGACTGCGCCTTCATGGTGGACAACGAGGCCATCTACGACATCTGCCGCCGCAACCTGGACATCGAGCGGCCCACCTACACCAACCTCAACCGCCTCATCGGCCAGATCGTCTCGTCCATCACCGCCTCCCTGCGCTTCGACGGGGCCCTCAACGTGGACCTGACCGAATTCCAGACCAATCTGGTGCCCTACCCCCGCATCCACTTCCCGCTGGCCACCTACGCCCCGGTCATCTCGGCCGAGAAGGCCTACCACGAGCAGCTGTCGGTGGCCGAGATCACCAACGCCTGCTTCGAGCCGGCCAACCAGATGGTCAAGTGCGACCCGAGGCACGGCAAGTACATGGCCTGCTGCATGCTCTACCGGGGCGACGTGGTGCCCAAGGACGTCAACGCCGCCATCGCCACCATCAAGACCAAGCGCACCATCCAGTTCGTGGATTGGTGCCCGACCGGATTTAAGGTACCGCCACCTCGAGTCCCCCGAGGCGCGGGGGCGGGGGGTGGGAGGTGCCGAAATCTAGGAGTCAGTCGGGAGTCCGGGATGGCACGGGAGAACCCATTAGACTTTTCCGTCTCCCATCTCGGGCCGAGTCAGGCTGCGTTCCCTTCATCTGGGGCGGCTGTTGAAAACTCTAAAGAAGTGGCCCGGGAGAATCTTTGGTTCTGGCCGGGTCAGTCGGGTTTGACTTGAGAATCCACCTTTCCCTCCCACCCAAAGAAACTGCCCTCTTGAGAATCCCCCAAGTAGGATTTTGAACATGACTAGGAGCAGGAGTGGTTTAAGGTAAACTGGTGCAGAGTGACCATTGTAACTGCTCGCCTCTGGGCTCCGTCCCCAACTCTGCCTTTAGTTATCCATTCTGGACACTAAACCTCCCTTGAACCTATATTTTTTGGCCAAAAAAATCCGGACCAGTCCAAGCTCTTCCCTAAAATGGCCCGTCTGTTTGCCCAAGGCCTCTCCTAGGGCAGCCTCTCCGATTTCTCTTTTCCGGGGAGAGTTTCCCGGAAGGGCAGATGGGTGCCAACCTCGATTCAGGCCTCCGGCCAGGCAGTCATCATCGGATCACACGTCCCAACCCTCGCCCGCTCACCCCCCTCCCCATAGGGCCCGCGGGCGGCAGGGAACGGTGCCGCCGAGAACCGACGGACTCTGTTCCTTCTCCTCTCCCAGGTGGGCATTAACTACCAGCCCCCGACGGTGGTGCCCGGCGGAGACTTGGCTAAGGTTCAGCGGGCCGTGTGCATGCTGAGCAACACCACCGCCATCGCAGAAGCCTGGGCCCGGCTGGACCACAAATTCGACCTGATGTACGCCAAGCGCGCCTTCGTGCACTGGTACGTCGGCGAAGGGATGGAGGAAGGGGAATTCTCGGAGGCCCGCGAGGATCTGGCTGCGCTCGAGAAAGATTACGAAGAAGTCGGCGTGGATTCGGTGGAAGCGGAGGCCGAAGAAGGGGAAGAATACTGACCGCGAGGGCCGGGCCGCTCGGAAAGGGCGTATTTCTAGGTTGCGGAGCCGTGTGATTTGTTATGTGATTTGGTTTACAAATAAAAATTCGGTATTCCAGGACGGCTCCTGAGTTTTCCTTTCAGGGGGGCAGAAAGGGTTCAGAAACAAATGCAGTGTTTGCGATGGGGAGGGCGGGGCGGTCCCTCCCGCTGTAGGAGGTGTCCCGTTCTCCGGGAGAAACTCCATGGCATCATCCGCCTGGTTTGGGAAGGGCCGGACGAATGTCGGTCAGACCCATCCTGTTCTAAATCTGAGGGAATGATTTTTTTTTTTTTTGATCCTGAAACAGGCTTAGGGGAGGCAGGAAGGGTTGAGCCTTGAGAATAACGTCCTCACTCAGGGAACGCAGTCTTCGTTAAAACAGTCACCTGAAACTCGAAACATCTGACTCAAATCCTAGACAGAAACAGGGCTGCTGTATTTCTAAGCATCTGAGCGCTCACTGTGGGAGGGTGAGTTTTGGGTGGTGAGGAGGTGGAAAGGGGAAAATGACCCTGAGCCACGCTGAGGAGGAGTCAACATGTCACCGAGAAGTAAAGAACCAAAACCACGAGGAGGACAGGCTGCACGATGGTCCTGACTAACCCCCCACGAAGGACCCACACACACGGGGCCGCATGAAAGGCCCCGGAGGGGAAGGAAAACCAGCTCTCCCAAGCTAGAGCGGGCATCTCCCACAGCACTAGATGGAAAAAGCATCGTGGCTCAGTGGAAAGAGCCCAGGTTTAGGAGTCAAAGGTCGTGGGTTCTAATCCTGGCTCCGCCACCTGTCAGCTCTGTGACTTCAGGCAAGTCCGTTCACTTCCCTGGGCCTCAGTTCCCTCCTCTGTCAAATGGGGATGAAGCCTGTGAGCCCCACGAGGGACAACTTGACTACCTTGAGTCTCCCCCCGCACTCAAAACAGTGCTAGGCACATAGTGTTGGGGACGCTAGAGTAAGTGGGTTCGTGTGGTCGATGCAGAATGAAAGATTGGAGTCAGAAAGAGCGGGAAAGTCAGAAGAGGCGGACGGCCCGTTGACCCTGGGGAGGGGACGAGTGACTGCCGCCGCCCCGTTGTTTTTATTGATTATTATCGGTTAGCCCGGGGATGACACCAGACCAATCCGCGCGCGACATCTTGAACCCATCGTGTCTTGGACCTTCAGGGTTTCCGGGTTTGCCTGGGCTAATCAAAGCTGGCCACCGTGAGTTTCTCTTACGTGGCCATCCCGAGACACTCGTCCGGCCCGCGCGATGTTCCCGTGGGAACGCGCGAGAGCGGCCATCTTAAAGGGGTGTCAAGCAAGCAGGCAGGGTGTCTGACACAACATTAGCCCCAGCAAAAGCAAGCAGGCTACGGTCAGGGCCGGAGGACCGATCCCCCGGCCGCATCTGGAACGCCTCGGCATCACGTAGGCCGGATCGGCCGGGTGGGAGACGAAGATACCGGCAGCCTCCGGCCTACGCGCGGCTCGCCTAAAAAGACAGCAGAAAAGAAAAGCGGTACAGAGAACGGGGACTAAGCAGGTCCCCCAGGAGGGAGGCCAGCCAAGCCGGGAGGCCGGAGAATAGGGAGTCCAGCCAGGAGAAGAACCCAAAGGGATCCCTGTCCCCCCAGTATCAGCTCCTGGAGGCGTCTCACATGATTAAGCAGAGTAACGAAGTAGGAGGAGAAAAATGGCACAAAACCGAGAAAGGATAGCCGAAGTCCTCTGGGGGCAAAGGGATGACCGACGGGGAAAGAGACGGGCAGAGAAGTCCTCCGAGGTAAGCGATTAGGCAGACCGCGGGAAAAAAACGAGCAGGAAAATCCTCACGAAACCGGGACCCAACCGGAAGCCTCTCGCACGAGTCGAAGAGGAGGGAGGGCAGAGGAAGGATTCGTCGTCGAGGAATCGCGGTCCGCGCCGTCCGCCTGACGAGCGGGAGAGGATTCCGGGCCGGCCGGAGGGAGAGGGGGAACGGATCAGTGAGCAGCCATGCCTCGTGAGGGAGGGTAGCCTGGGCCAATCCAGAGATCCCGACTTTCGTCCCCCGTAAATAAGGGGTCTAATGATTCTTCCACAACCCCCCAGGTTGG
Source organism: Tachyglossus aculeatus (assembly GCF_015852505.1). NCBI lineage: Eukaryota > Metazoa > Chordata > Mammalia > Monotremata > Tachyglossidae > Tachyglossus > Tachyglossus aculeatus. The sequence continues at coordinate 1,846,202 of NC_052086.1, forward strand.
TGAATATCCCAGGAAAATGGCTCGGAGCTTGCGCAGAAGTCCACTTGGGTCCTTGGCGAATTGGTTGGACGTGAGATTGCCAGAGGACGAGGGTGGCGGGGTCCCAGGGGGCGTGGGGCCGGGTTTCTAAGGCCAAAGGGAGTCCGGAATTGCCCATGACCGGCCCCTGAGGCCCCACCAGGGGTTGGGAAGAGGTTAACGGGGCCAGGAGAGGAAGGACGTACTTAGAAAATGGTTAAGCGCGCTCCAAGACGCGGGACTATAAGGGGGCGGGTTGAAATCTTTGAAATTTTTAGCAGGAGGGAGGGATGACTTACGATGCGTCAAACACTGAGGCAAATCGGCGGGTTGAAATCTTTGAAATTTTTAGCAGGAGGGAGGGATGACTTACTATGCGTCAAACACTGAGGTGAATCAAGGCCCACCGTTGTCGTCATAACTGTATATACATACCTGTATATATGTTTGTACATATTTATTATATATACCTGTATATACGTATATATGTTTGTACATATTTATTACTCTATTTATTTTACTTGTACATATCTATTCTATTTTATTTTGTTAGTGTGTTTGGTTTCGTTCTCTGTCTCCCCCTTTTAGACTGTGAGCCCACTGTTGGGTAGGGGACTGTCTCTATATGTTGCCAACTTGGACTTCCCAAGCGCTTAGTCCAGTGCTCTGCACACAGTAAGCGCTCAATAAATACGATTGATGATGATGATGATGATTTTATTTTGTTAGTGTGTTTGGTTTTGTTCTCTGTCTCCCCCTTTTAGACTGTGAGCCCACTGTTGGGTAGGGGACTGTCTCTATATGTTGCCAACTTGGACTTCCCAAGCGCTTAGTCCAGTGCTCTGCACACAGTACGCACTCAATAAATATGATTGATTGACTCCGGGGGTCGAGGTGTCTGAGGGAGACCCTCACTATGGAGGGCCAACACTTCCACTAGACAGATTCATCTGGGCGTAATTTCACTATAATAGTTTGTCAAGTTTCTATAGCCTGAGGGTCAAAACTACCTCCTTCGGGCCAAAAATAAAGACCTCCATCATCGGTCAGACGACCCCACTTCACAGCATCATCATCATCATCATCAATCGTATTTATTGAGCGCTTACTGTGTGCAGAGCACTGTACTAAGCGCTTGGGAAGTACAAATTGGCAACATATAGAGACAGTCCCTACCCAACAGTGGGCTCACACTTCAATTTAGACTTGGTCATCCCCTTTTTAAGGGGAAGGTGACCATCAGCCCAGGATTTCGAGACGCGTGTAAGGCTATGACTTGGGTGGGATTGACTATTTCCCATGATAAAGTCCAGCCAATCCTCCCGATGAGGACTCACGGACAGTCCCGCTAGGCGGCCAGTCCTACGGCTCTTAGCGGCTAATCCGTCGGCAAGCGACTAATCGCTCTCGACCATCCCTGTGGGTATCAATCAATCAATCAATCAATCAATCAATCGTATTTATTGAGCGCTTACTGTGTGCAGAGCACTGTACTAAGCGCTTGGGAAGTACAAATTGGCAACACATAGAGACAGTCCCTACCCAACAGTGGGCTCACAGTCTAAAAGGGGGAGACAGAGAACAGAACCAAACATACCAACAAAATAAAATAGATAGGATAGAAATGTACAAGTAAAATAAATAAATAAATAAATAGAGTAATAAATATGTCGGGAGAAGCAGCATGGCTCAGTGGAAAGCGCCCGGGCTTTGGAGTCAGAGGTCATGGGTTCAAATCCCAGCTCTGCCAACTGTCAGCTGTGTGACTTTGGGCCAGTCACTTAACTTCTCTGTACCTCAGTTACCTCATCTGTAAAATGGGGATGAAGACTGTGAGCCCCCCGTGGGACAACCTGATCACCTTGTGACCTCCCCAGGGCTTAGAACCGTGCTTTGCACATAGTAAGCGCTTAACAAATACCACCATTATTATTACCCCAGCGTTTGGCACATAGTAAGCACTTAAATACCAACATTGTTATTATTACTGAATAGAGGGGCCTAGGAATCAGAAGGGAGTCGTGACAATCCCAGCTCTGTCACCTGTAAAATAGGGATTGAGATGGTGAGGCCCCCCCGGGGCAACCTGATCACCTTGTAGCCTCCCCAGTGCTTAGAACAGTGCTTTGCACATAGTATTCATTCATTCAATCGTATTTATTGAGCATTTACTGTGTGCAGAGCACTATACTAAGCACTTGGGAAGTACAATTAGAGAAGCAGTGTGGCTCAGTGGAAAGAGCACGGGCTTTGGAGTCAGAGGTCATGGGTTCCAATCCCGGCTCCGCCACTTGTCAGCTGTGTGACTTTGGGCAAGTTACTTGACTTCTCTGTGCCTCAGTTCCCTCATCTGTAAAATGGGGATTAAGTCTGTGAGCCCGGCGTGGGACAACCTAATCACTTTGTATCCTCTCCAGCGCTTAGAACAGTGCTTTGCACATAGTAAGCGCTTAATAAATGCCATTATTATTATTATTATTATTATTATTACAAGTTGGTAACATATAGAGACGGTCCCTACCCAACAGCGGGCTCACAGTCTAGTAAGCGCTTAACAAATACAATCATCAGTATAATTTAGGAGACACTGCTGCGGAAGAACTACTAGGGCGTCCCAAAAATTGGGGTAAAGGAAAGGAGAGACCAGTAAATTCCACAGTAGGCCGCCGTTAGGTTCACTCACCAGACCGTCGTCCTGAGCCGAGTCCATCAGTCCGTCTGAACGGGTCCCATCTGGGTCGCCAAAACCGTTGGGGACCCTAGCGTAAGTGGGTTTGTGAGTTTGATGAAGAATGAAAGACTCGGGGACAGTCAGATAGAGCGGGAAAGTCATTCATTCATTCATTCGATCGTTATTTATTGAGCGCTTACTGTGTGCAGAGCACTGGACTAAGCGCTTGGGAAGTACAAGTCGGCGACCTATAGAGACGGTCCCTACCCAACAACGGGCTCGCAGTCTAGAAGGGGGAGACAGACGACAAAACAAAACATGAGGACGGGCGTCAAGTCGTCAGAACAAATTGAATTAAAGTTAAATGCACATCATTAACAGAATAAATAGAAGAGTAAATATGTACAAGTAAAATAAATACGGTTCACTGTGAACTGGGGTGCCCTCTCGCTCCACATTCAGCCCTCATTCATTCATTCAATTGTATTTATCATCATCATCATCATCAATCGTATTTATCGAGCGCTTACTGTGTGCAGAGCACTGTACTAAGCGCTTGGGAAGTACAAGTTGGCAACATATAGAGACGGTCCCTACCCAACAACGGGCTCACAGTCTAATAATAATAATAATGGCATTTGTTAAGCGCTTACTATGTGCAAAGCACTGTTCTAAGCGCTCGGGGGGGGATACAAGGTGATCAGGTTGTCCCACGTGGGGGCTCACAGTCTTCATCCCCATTTAACAGATGAGGGGACTGAGGCTCAGAGAAGTTAAGTGACTTGCCCAAGGTCACACAGCAGACATGTGGCGGGGCCGGGATTCAAACCCACGACCCCTGACTCCAAAGCCCGGGCTCTTTCCACTGAGCCACGCTGAGAAGGGGGAGACGGACGACAAAACAAAACATATGGGCAGCTGTCAAGTCGTCAGAATAAACAGAATTAAAGCTACATGCGTGTTATCAACAAAATAGAATAGTAAATATGTACAAGTAAAATAGAGTAAATAGATAGAGTGATAAATCTGTACATACATATAATGAATACATACAATGAATGAATAGTAAGCGCTTAATAAATGCCATCATTATTTTATTTCAAGCGCTTAGTCCAGGGCTCTGCACACAGTAAGCACTCAATTAATACGACTGAGTGAATGAATAGTATGTGCTTAATAAATGCCATCATTATTTTATTTCAAGTGCTTAGTCCAGGGTTCTGCAAACAGTAATCGCTCAATAAATATGACTGAATGAATGAATAGTAAGCACTTAATAAATGTCATCATTATTTTATTTTAAGCACTTAGTCCAGGGCTCTGCACACAGTAAGCGCTCAATAAATATGACTGAGTGAATGAATAAATAGTAAGCGCTTAATAAATGCCATCATTATTTTATTTCAAGCGCTTAGTCCAGGGCTCTGCACACAGTAAGCACTCAATACGACTGAGTGAATGAATGGTATGCGCTTAATAAATGCCATCATTATTTTATTTCAAGCGCTTAAGTCCAGGGTTCTGCACACAGTAATCGCTCAATAAATACGACTGAATGAATAGTAAGCACTTAATAAATGTCATCATTATCTTATTTCAAGCACTTAGTCCAGTGCTCTGCACACAGTAAGCGCTCAATAAATACGACTGACTGACTGAATGAATGAATAGTAAGTGCTTAATAAATGCCATCATTATTTTATTTCAAGCGCTTAGTCCAGGGCTCTGCACACAGTAAGCGCTCAATAAATACGACTGACTGACTAAATGAATGAATAGTAAGCGCTTAATAAATGCCATCATTATTTTATTTCAAGCGCTTAGTCCAGGGCTCTGCACACAGTAAGCGCTCAATAAATACGACTGACTAACTAAATGAATGAATAGTAAGCACTTAATAAATGCCATGATTATTTTATTTCAAGCGCTTAGTCCAGGGCTCTGCACACAGTAAGCGCTCAATAAATACTATTGAATGAATAGTAAGCGCTTAATAAATGCCATCATTATTTTATTTCAAGCGCTTAGGCCAGGGTTCTGCACACAGTAAGAGCTCAATAAATATGACTGACTGACTGACTGAATAATAAGCGCTTAATAAATGCCATCATTATTTTATTTCAAGCGCTTAGTCCAGTGCTCTACACACAGTAAGTACTCAATAAATACGATTGATTGAATGAATGAATGAATAGTAAGCGCTTAACAAATGCCATCATTATTTTATTTCAAGCGCTTAGTCCAGGGCTCAGCCCACAGAAAGCGCTCAATAAATACGACTGAATGAATGAATGAATAGTAAGCGCTTAACAAGTGCCATCATTATTTTATTTCAAGCGCTTACTCCAGGGCTCTGCACACAGTAAGCGCTCAATAAATACGATTAAATGAATGAATGAATAGTAAACGCTTAATAAATGCCATCATTATTTTATTTCAAGCGCTTAGACCAGGGCTCTACACAGTAAGCGCTCAGTAAATACGACTGACTGACTGAATAGTAAGCGCTTAATAAATGCCATCATTATTTTATTTCAAGTGCTTAGTCCAGGGCTCTGCACACAGTAAGCGCTCAATAAATGCGATTGAATGAATGAATAGTAAGAGCTTAATGAATGCCATCATTATTTTATTTCAAGCGCTTAGACCAGGGCTCTGCACAGTAAGCGCTCAATAAATATGACTGACTGACTGACTGAATAGTAAGAGCTTAATAAATGCCATCATTATTTTATTTCAAGTGCTTAGTCCAGGGCTCTGCACACAGTAAGCGCTCAATAAATGCGATTGAATGAAAGAATGAATAGTAAGCGCTTAATAAATGCCACCATTCTTTTATTTCAAGCGCTTAGTCCAGGGCTTTGCACACAGTAAGCGCTCAATAAATACGACTGACTGACTGATTAGTAAGCACTTAATAAATGCCATCATTATTTTATTTCAAGCGCTTACTCCAGGGTTCTGCCCATAGTAAGCGCTCAGTAAATATGACTGACAATGAATGAATAGTAAGCGCTTAATAAATGCCATCATTATTTTATTTCAAGCGCTTAGTCCAGTGCTCTGCCCACAGTAAGCGCTCAAATACGTCTCACTGAATGAATGAATAGTAAGCGCTTAATAAATGCCATCATTTTATTTCAAGCGCTTAGTCCAGTGCTCTGCCCACAGTAAGTGCTCAATAAATATGACTGACTGACTGAATGAATAGTAAGCACTTAATAAATGCCATCATTATTTTATTTCAAGCGCTTAGTCCAGGGCTCTGCACAAAGTGCTCAATAAATACGACTGACTGAATGAATAGTATGCACTTAATAAATGCCATCATTATTTTATTTCGAGCGCTTAGTCCAGGGCTCTGCCCACAGTAAGCGCTCAATAAATACGACTGACTGAATGAATAGTAAGCGCTTAATAAATGCCATCATTATTTTATTTCGAGCGCTTAGTCCAGGGCTCTGCACACAGTGAGCGCTCAATAAATGCCATGATTATTTTATTTCAAGCGCTTAGTCCAGGGCTCTGCCCACAGGAATCGCTCAATAAATATGACTGAATGAATGAATAGTAAGCACTTAATGAATGCCATCATTATTTTATTTCAAACGCTTAGTCCAAGGTCTGCCCACAGTAAGCGCTCAATAAATATGACTGACTGAATGAATGAATAGTAAGCACTTAATGAATGCCATCATTATTTTATTTCAAGCTCTTAGTCCAGGGCTCTGCACACAGTGAGCGCTCAATAAATGCTATCATTGTTTTATTTCAAGCGCTTAGTCCAGGGCTCTGCCCACAGGAATCGCTCAATAAATATGACTGAATGAATGAATAGTAAGCGCTTAATGAATGCCATCATTATTTTATTTCAAGTGCTTAGTCCAGGGCTCTGCACACAGTACATGCTCACTAAAAACGACTGAATGAATGAATGAATAGTAAGTGCTAAATAAATGCCATCATTATTTTATTTCAAGCGCTTAGTCCAGGGCTCTGCCCACAGTAAGCACTCAATAAATACGACTGACTGACTGAATGAATAGTAAGCACTTAATAAATGTCATCAGTATTTTATTTCAAGCACTTAGTCTAGGGCTCTGCACACGGTAAGCGCTCAATAAATGCCATCATTATTTCATTTCAAGCGCTTAGTCCAGGGCTCTGCCCACAGGAATTGCTCAATAAATATGATTGAATGAATAGTAAGCGCTTAATGAATGCCATCATTACTTTATTTCAAGCGCTTAGTCCAGGGCTCTGCACACAGTAAATGCTTACTAAAAACGATTGAATGAATGAATGAATAGTAAGCGCTAAATAAATGCCATCATTATTTTATTTCAAGCGCTTAGTCCAGGGCTCTGTCCACAGTCAGCGCTCAATAAATACGACTGAATGATTGAATGAATAGTAAGCGCTTAATAAATGCCATCATTATTTTATTTCAAGGGCTTAGTCCAGGGCTCTGCCCACAGTAAGCACTCAATAAATACAACTGACTGAATTAATGAATAGTAAGCGTTTAATAAATGCCATCATTACTTTATTTCAAGCGCTTAGTCCAGGGCTCTGCACACAGTAAATGCTTACTAAAAACGATTGAATGAATGAATGAATAGTAAGCGCTAAATAAATGCCATCATTATTTTATTTCAAGCGCTTAGTCCAGGGCTCTGCCCACAGTCAGCGCTCAATAAATACGACTGAATGATTGAATGAATAGTAAGCGCTTAATAAATGCCATCATTATTTTATTTCAAGGGCTTAGTCCAGGGCTCTGCCCACAGTAAGCACTCAATAAATACAACTGACTGAATTAATGAATAGTAAGCGTTTAATAAATGCCATCATTATTTTATTTCAAGCGCCTAGTCCAGGGCTCTGCACACAGTAAATGCTCACTAAAAACGACTGAATGAATGAATGAATAGTAAGCGCTAAATAAATGCCATCATTATTTTATTTCAAGCACTTAGTCCAGGGCTCTGCACACAGTAAGCGCTCAATAAATACTACTGACTGAATGCATGAATAGCAAGCGCTTAATAAATGCCATCATTATTTTATTTCAAGCGCTTAGTCCAGAGCTCTGCCCACAGTCAGCGCTCAATAAATACGACTGACTGAATGAATAGTAAGCGCTTAATAAATGCCATCATTATTTTATTTCAAGCGCTTAGTCCAGGGTTCTGCCCACAGTAAGCGCTCAGTAAATACGACTGACTGACTGAATGAATAGTAAGCGCTTAATAAATGCCATTCTTATTTTATTTCAAGCGCTTAGTCCAGGGCTCTGCCCACAGTAAGTGCTCACTAAATACGTCTGACTGAATGAATGAATAGTAAGCGCTTAATAAATGCCATCATTATTTTATTTCGAGCGCTTAAGCCAGGGCTCTGCCCACAGTAAGCACTCAGTAAATACAACTGACAGACTGAATAGTAAGCGCTAAATAAATGCCATCATTATTTTATTTCAAGTGCTTAGTCCAGGGTTCTGCCCACAGTAAGCGCTCAGTAAATATGACTGACTGACTGAATGAATAGTAAGCGCTTAATAAATGCCATTCTTATTTTATTTCAAGCGCTTAGTCCAGGGCTCTGCCCACAGTAAGCGCTCAATAAATACGACTGACTGAATGAATAGTAAGCTCTTAATTAATGCCATCATTATTTTATTTCAAGCGCTTAGTCCGGGGCTGGGCCCCCAGTAAGTGCTCAATAAATACGACTGACTGAATGAATGAATACTAAGCGCTTAATGAATGCCATCATTATTTTATTTCAAGCGCTTAGTCCAGGGTTCTGCCCACAGTAAGCGCTCAGTAAATACAAGTGACTGAATGAATGAATAGTAAGCGCTTAATAAACGCCATCATTATTTTATTTCAAGCGCTTAGGCCAGGGCTCTGCCCACAGTAAGCGCTCAGTAAATACAACTGACTGAATGAATAGTAAGCTCTTAATAAATGTCATTATTTTATTTCAAGCGCTTAGTCCAGGGCTCTGCCCACAGTAAGAGCTCAATAAATACGACTGACTGAATGAATAGTAAGCACTTAATAAATGCCATTATTATTTTATTTCAAGCGCTTAGTCCAGGGCTCTGCCCACAGTAAGCGCTCAATAAATACGACTGACTGAATGAATAGTAAGCACTTAATAAATGTCATCATTATTTTATTTCAAGCGCTTAGTCCAGGGCTCTGCCCACAGTAAGCGCTCAGTAAATACACCTGACTGAATAGTAAGCGCTTAATAAATGCCATCATTTCGAGCGCTTAGTCCAGGGCTCTGCACACTGTAAGCGCTCAATACGACTAAATGAATGAATAGTAAGCGCTTAATGAATGCCATCATTACTTCAAGCGCTTGGTCCAGGGCTCTGCCCACAGTAAGCACTCAGTAAATACGCCTGACTGACTGAATGAATAGTAAGCGCTTAATAAATGCCATCATTATTTTATTTCAAGCGCTTAGTCCAGGGCTCTGCCCACAGTAAGCGCTCAGTAAATACGACTGACTGAATAGTAAGCGCTTAATAAATGCCATCTTTATTTGATTTCAAGCGCTTAGTCCAGGGTTCTGCCCACAGTAAGCGCTCAATAAATACGACTGACTGAATGAATAGTAAGCGCTTAATAAATGCCATCATTACTTTATTTCGAGCGCTTAGTCCAGGGTTCTGCCCACAGTAAGCGCTCAGTAAATACGCCTGTGACTGAATGAATAGTAAGCACTTAATAAATGCCATCATTATTTTATTTCAAGCGCTTAGTCCAGGGCTCTGCCCACAGTAAGCGCTCAATAAATACGACTGACTGAATGAATAGTAAGCACTTAATAAATGCCATCGTTATTTTATTTCAAGCGCTTAGTCCAGGGTTCTGCCCACAGTAAGCGCTCAATAAATACGACTGACTGAATGAATAGTAAGCACTTAATAAATGCCATCATTATTTTATTTCGAGCGCTTAGTCCAGAGCTCTGCACACAGTAAGCGCTCAATAAATGCCATCATTATTTCAAGCGCTTAGTCCAGGGTTCTGCCCACAGTAAGCGCTCAGTAAATACGCCTGACTGACTGAATGAGTAGTAAGCGCTTAATAAATGCCATCATTATTTTATTTCGAGCGCTTAGTCCAGAGCTCTGCACACAGTAAGCGCTCAATAAATGCCATCATTATTTCAAGCGCTTAGTCCAGGGTTCTGCCCACAGTAAGCGCTCAGTAAATACGCCTGACTGACTGAATGAGTAGTAAGCGCTTAATAAATGCCATCATTATTTTATTTCGAGCGCTTAGTCCAGGGCTCTGCCCACAGTAAGCGCTCAGTAAATACGACTGACTGACTGAATAGTAAGCGCTTAATAAATGCCATCATTATTTTATTTCAAGCGCTTAGTCCAGGGCTCTGCACACAGTAAGCGCTCAATAAATGCCATCATTATTTTATTTCAAGCGCTTAGTCCAGGGTTCTGCCCACAGTAAGCGCTCAGTAAATACACCTGACTGAATGAATAGTAAGCGCTTAATAAATGCCATCATTATTTTATTTCGAGCGCTTAGTCCAGGGCTCTGCCCACAGTAAGCGCTCAATAAATACAACTGACTGAATGAATGAATAGTAAGCGCTGAATAAATGCCATCATTATTTTATTTCAAGCGCTTAGTCCAGGGTTCTGCCCACAGTAAGCGCTCAGTAAATACGACTGACTGACTGAATGAATAGTAAGCGCTTAATAAATGCCATTCTTATTTTATTTCAAGCGCTTAGTCCAGGGCTCTGCCCACAGTAAGTGCTCACTAAATACGTCTGACTGAATGAATGAATAGTAAGCGCTTAATAAATGCCATCATTATTTTATTTCGAGCGCTTAGGCCAGGGCTCTGCCCACAGTAAGCATTCAGTAAATACAACTGACAGACTGAATAGTAAGCGCTAAATAAATGCCATCATTATTTTATTTCAAGTGCTTAGTCCAGGGTTCTGCCCACAGTAAGCGCTCAGTAAATATGACTGACTGACTGAATAGTAAGCGCTTAATAAATGCCATTCTTATTTTATTTCAAGCGCTTAGTCCAGGGCTCTGCCCACAGTAAGCGCTCAATAAATACGACTGACTGAATGAATAGTAAGCTCTTAATTAATGCCATCATTATTTTATTTCAAGCGCTTAGTCCGGGGCTGGGCCCCCAGTAAGTGCTCAATAAATACGACTGACTGAATGAATGAATACTAAGCGCTTAATGAATGCCATCATTATTTTATTTCAAGCGCTTAGTCCAGGGTTCTGCCCACAGTAAGCGCTCAGTAAATACAAGTGACTGAATGAATGAATAGTAAGCGCTTAATAAACGCCATCATTATTTTATTTCAAGCGCTTAGGCCAGGGCTCTGCCCACAGTAAGTGCTCAGTAAATACAACTGACTGAATGAATAGTAAGCTCTTAATAAATGTCATTATTTTATTTCAAGCGCTTAGTCCAGGGCTCTGCCCACAGTAAGCGCTCAATAAATACGACTGACTGAATGAATAGTAAGCGCTTAATAAATGCCATTATTATTTTATTTCAAGCGCTTAGTCCAGGGCTCTGCCCACAGTAAGCGCTCAGTAAATACACCTGACTGAATAGTAAGCGCTTAATAAATGCCATCATTTCGAGCGCTTAGTCCAGGGCTCTGCACACTGCAAGCGCTCAATACGACTAAATGAATGAATAGTAAGCGCTTAATGAATGCCATCATTACTTCAAGCGCTTGGTCCAGGGCTCTGCCCACAGTAAGCACTCAGTAAATACGCCTGACTGACTGAATGAATAGTAAGCACTTAATAAATGCCATCATTATTTTATTTCAAGCGCTTAGTCCAGGGATCTGCCCACAGTAAGCGCTCAGTAAATACGACTGACTGAATAGTAAGCGCTTAATAAATGCCATCTTTATTTGATTTCAAGCGCTTAGTCCAGGGTTCTGCCCACAGTAAGCGCTCAATAAATACGACTGACTGAATGAATAGTAAGCGCTTAATAAATGCCATCATTATTTTATTTCGAGCGGTTAGTCCAGGGTTCTGCCCACAGTAAGCGCTCAGTAAATACGCCTGACTGACTGAATGAATAGTAAGCACTTAATAAATGCCATCATTATTTTATTTCAAGCGCTTAGTCCAGGGCTCTGCCCACAGTAAGCGCTCAATAAATACGACTGACTGAATGAATAGTAAGCACTTAATAAATGCCATCGTTATTTTATTTCAAGCGCTTAGTCCAGGGTTCTGCCCACAGTAAGCGCTCAATAAATACGACTGACTGAATGAATAGTAAGCGCTTAATAAATGCCATCATTATTTTATTTCGAGTGCTTAGTCCAGAGCTCTGCCCACAGTAAGAGCTCAATAAATACGACTGACTGACTGAATGAATAGTAAGCGCTGAATAAATGCCATCATTATTTTATTTCAAGCGCTTAGTCCAGGGCTCTGCACACAGTAAGCTCTCAATAAATGCCATCATTATTTTATTTCAAGCGCTTAGTCCAGGGTTCTGCCCACAGTAAGCGCTCAGTAAATACCACTGGCTGACTGAATGAATAGTAAGCGCTTAATAAATGCCATCATTATTTGATTTCAAGCGCTTAGTCCAGGGTTCTGCCCACAGTAAGCGCTCAGTAAATACCACTGGCTGACTGAATGAATAATAAGCGCTTAATAAATGCCATCCTTATTATTATGATGCCATTATGATGCTTAATAAATGCCATCCTTATTTATTATTATTAAAGGGGTGTCCAGCAAGCAGGCGGGGCGTCTGGCACAACAACAGTAGGCGCTCAGCAACTACCACGACGCCTGGCTTCAAAGATGGCGAGGCTGAGGAGGCCTCGCGCGACCGGAAGTGGCTGACCCGAGGAGCGCGCGCGCGCGCCATCCACTTCCGGTCGGGCCAAAGTCTCGCGAGACGTCGGCGGCGCCGCCATGGGGAGGCCGTGAGTGTGGGGCTGGGGAGGGGGCACTGTACTGAGCGCTTAGGGAGGGCAGTCGCAGGGAGAAATGATGATGATGATGATGGTATTTATTATTAATAATAATAATGATGATGACTGGCATTATTATTAATTATATTATATAATTATATTATATAATATATTACATACAATAATTTTATTAATAATAATTATAATAATAACGATGACTGTGAGCCCACTGTTGGGTAGGGACCGTCTCACTATGTTGCCAACTTGGACTTCCCAAGCGCCTAGTCCAGTGCTCTGCACACAGTAAGCGCTCAATAAATACGATTGATTGATGGATGAGGGTATTTATTAAGCGCTTCCTATGTGCCAAGCACTGTTCTAAGCGCTGGGGGGGGGGGGAATACAGGATGATCAAATTGTCCCCCGGGGGGCTCACAGTCTTCATCCCCATTTGCCAGATGAGGGAACTGAGGCTCTGAGAAGTGAAGTATATGTATATATGTTTGTACATATTTCTTACTCTTATTTGTACATATCTATTCTATTTATTTTATTTTGTTAGTAGGTTTGGTTTTGTTCTCTGTCTCCCCCTTTTAAACTGTGAGCCCACTGTTGGGTAGGGTCTGTCTCTAGATGTTGCCAACTTGGACTTCCCAAGCGCTTAGTACAGTGCTCTGCACATAGTAAGCGCTCAATAAATACGATTGATGATGATGATGATGATGATGAAGTGACTTCCCCGAGGTCACCCAGCAGGGATGTGGCGGGGTGGGGATTCGAACCCATTACCTCTGACTCCAGTGACTCCTGCCACTGAGCTAGCGCTTACTATGTGCAAAGCACTGCTCTAAGCGAGAGGCCGGAGACACAGCGTGGCTCGGTGGAAAGAGCTTTGGAGGCAGAGGTCGTGGGTTCGAATCCCTCCCCTGTCACTTGTCAGCTGGGTGACTTTGGGCGAGCCACTTCACTTCTCTGGGCCTCAGTTCCCTCCTCTGGAAAATGCGGATAATAATAATGGTGTTATTAAGCGCTTACTATGTGCAAAGCACTATTCTAAGCGCTGGGGAGGTTACAAGGTGATCAGGTTGTTCCACGGGGGGCTCCCAGTCTTCATCCCCGTTTTACAGAGGAGGGAACTGAGGCTGAGAGAGGTTGTCACTTGCCACGGCCTCCTCCCCTCCTGGCCCAAATAATAATAATAATGATGGCATTTATTAAGCGCTTACTATGTGCAAAGCACTGTTCTAACCGTTGGGGAGGTTACAAGGTGATCACGTTGTCCCACGGGGGTGCGCACAGTCTTCATCCCCATTTGAAAGATGAGGTAACCGAGGCCCAGAGAAGTTTAGTGACTTGCCCAAAGTCACCCAGCTGACAAGTGGCGGAGCCGGGATTTGAACCCATGACCCCTGACTCCAAAGCCTGGGCTCTTTCCACTGAGCCATGCTGCTCAGTGACCTCATCTGTAAAATGGGGATGAAGACTGTGAGCCCCCCGTGGGACAACCTGATCATCTTGTAACCTCCCCAGCGCTTAGAACAGTGCTTTGCACATAGTAAGCGCTTAATAAATGCCATTAAAAAAAAAAAAAAAATCCCTGCCTGCAAAGGGCTCCGGGTCTAGAAGGGGGGAGACAGGCATTAAAACAAGTAGCTCAGTGACTGACACATAGTAAGCGCCTAAGAAATATAAAAACAAACAAACAAACGAAAACGGGAGAGATTTAGGAGAAGTAGAAAGGATAGAGGGGAAGATGCGTGGAACCGGCTGGCGTGCCTATTGGGATTTGAGCCTCTGGAGGTGTCAAATCAATCAATCTTATTTACTAAGCGCTTACTACTTGCAGAGCACTGTACTGAACGCTTGGGAGAGTACAGTACATCACAAGTAGCAGACACATTCCCTGCCTATAATGAGCTTGCAGTCTAGAGAAATGGGGAACTGTTCCTTCACTTCGCCCTGCCATTTTTTTTTTCTTTTTCCTGGTATGTAACAGTAATAATAATGATGGTATTTATTAAGCGCTTACTATGTGCCAAGCACTGATCTAAGCACAGGGGTACATACAAGGTAATCAGGTTGGACACAGCCCCCGTCTCACATGGGTCTCACAGTCTCCATCGTCATTTGACAGATGAGGTAACCGAGGTCCAGAGAAGTGTAGTGACTTGCCCCAAGTCACACAGCGGACAATCAGTCAATCAATTAATCAATCGTATTTATTGAGCGCTTACTGTGTGCAGAGCACTGGACTAAGCGCTTGGGAAGTACAAGTCGGCAACACATAGAGACACTCCCTACCCAACAGCGGGCTCACAGTCTAGAAGGGGGAGACAGAGAACAAAACCAAACATACTAACAAAATAAAATAAATAGAATAGATAGGTACAAGGTAAATAAATAAATAGAGTAATAATGAATAAATAATAATAAATAGAGTAATAATAAGTAGAGTAATAATTTACAAGTGGCGGAGCCGGAATTAGAACCCATGACCTCCGATTCCCAAGCCCGGGCTGTTGCCGCTGGGCCGTGCTTCTGCTGCTTACTTAGAGAGAAACAGCGTGGCTCAGCGGAAAGAGCCCGGGTTTGGGAGTCAGAGGTCCTGGGTTCTAATCCCAGCTCCCCCACACGTCTGCTGTGTGACCTTGGGCAAGTCACTTCACTTCTCTGAGCCTCAGTTCCCTCATCTGTAAAATGGGGGTTAAGACTGTGAGCCCCATGTGGGATAACCTGATCACCTTGTAACTCCCCCAGTGCTTAGAACAGTGCTTTGCACGTAGTGCTTAACAAATGCCATAATCAATCGAATTTATTGAGCACTTACTGTGTGCAGAGCACTGTACTAAGCGCTTGAGAAGTACAAGTTGGCAACCTATAGAGACAGTCCCTACCCAACAGTGGGCTCACAGTCTAAAAGGGGGAAAATAATAATATTATTATAATAATAATTATAATAATAAAGGGGGATAATAATAATTGTGATTATTATTATTACTGTGTGCTAGTCATCGTGCTAAGTGCTGGGGTAGATTCAAGTTAATCAGGCTGGACACAGTCCCTGTCCCCTATAGGGCTCACAGCCTCTTGCTTCTTTCCTCCTGTTCCCCTCGTTCATTCACTCATTCAATCGTATTTATTGAGCGCTTACTGTATGCAGAGCACTGTACTAAGCGCTCGGGAAGTCCAAGTTGGCCACATATAGAGACGGTCCCTACCCAACAGCGGGCTCACAGTCTTGGTCCCTTCCACTTCCTTACCTCGCCCTGGTTGGGGTCTCCTCATCCCACCCTCTTCTCCCCCTCTTCCCGGCGGCCCAGATGCCACGACACTGCTCCGCCGCCGGATGCTGCACCCGGGACACGCGGGAGACCAGGAACCGGGGAATCTCCTTCCACAGGTGGGCCGGGAGCGGGAGGGCTTCCGGGTGGCAAGGGTGGGAACGTGGGGGGATGCGGGCGGACAGACGCGGGACATGGGACCGGTTTCCAACACCCCCGTGGAGCTGCCGGGGGTTGTTGTCGCCCCGCTTGCCCGAGTGACCCGTGGTGGTGCTTCCAGCCCCTGCCGCCCTCCGCCCCGGAGCCAGACTCGGCCCCCGGGATTCCCGGCCGGCACCGCCGGGATGGCCCAGTGGGGCTGGGACCGTGGCCCAAGTCCCCCATGAGCACGCGCTGACCTCGGCGTAGACGCGGCGGGGGGGGACACCTGCGCGTCCACAGGGCCCATTTGGCAAACGGATCCGGGCGAACGGCCATCCGGTCGGAGCGAGGACGGTGATCCGGGGAGGGGAACGGCGACCTGGAGGAACAGGACAGAGCGGTGGATTGGTGCCGCTGTTAGGCCCTCGACTGTATTAATCCCAGACTAGCCAGGCAGCATTGAAGTTAGGCTTCCTCCACCCACCCGGGTGGGTCTCCCGAAACCCAGAGGGATGCGAGGAGGGGGCTCCTTCGCTGGGCCGAGGAAACCCCTAGGCCAGCGATCCCGTGGCGCCTCCGTCCCCCAGGCTGCCCAAGAAGGACAATCCCCGGCGCGGGCTGTGGCTGGCCAACTGCCGGCGGACGGACCCCAGCGGTCAGGGCCTGTGGGACCCGGCCTCGGAGTACATCTATTTCTGCTCCAAGCACTTCGAGGAGAACTGCTTCGAGCTGGTCGGCATCAGGTGGGCGCCCCGTCCCCCCTTGCCCATCCTGCTGCCCCTCCAACCCCTCTGGCTGTGGGGGGGAGGGGGCGGGGGGCCGGGGGACCCGTGGCTGACCGGCTCCCGCCCGCCGTCCACAGTGGCTACCACCGGCTGAAGGAGGGAGCCGTGCCCACCATCTTTGAGACCTTCTCCAGGCTGCGCCGCACGGCCAAGGCCAAGTCCCACCCGTTCAAAGGCTCCTCGCCGGACCTCGCCAGGCTGCGGCGTTGCAGGAAGCGGTGGGACCCCGGGGACCGGGCGCCCGGGGCGGGGGACCCCCCTGGGGAGACTCTGAGCCCACTGTTAGCTGCCAACTTGTACTTCCCAAGCGCTTAGTACAGTGCTCTGCACACAGTAAGCGCTCAGTAATTCATTCAATCGTATTTATTGAGCGCTCACTGTGGGCCGAGCGCTGTACCAAGCGCTTGGGAAGTCCAAGTGGGCAACCTCTAGAGACGGTCCCTACCCAACAACGGGCTCACAGTCTAGAAGGGGGAGACAGACGACAAAGCAAAACATAGCAACAAAATGAAATAAATAGAATAAATAGGTACAAATAAAATAGAGTAATAAATACGCACAAACATATATACGGGTGCTGTGGGGAGGGGAAGGAGGTAAGGCGGGGGGAATGGGGAGGGGGCTCAGTCTGGGAAGGCCCCTTGGAGGGAGCTCCAGCCCAGCCGACCCGTGCCCCCTATTTCATTCATTCAGTTGCATTTCTCGAGCTATTACTATGTCTGTTCTATTTATTTTATTTTGTTAATATGTTTTGTTCTCCGTCTCCCCCTTCTAGACTGTGAGCCCACTGTTGGGTAGGGACCGTCTCTCTATGTGGCCAACTTGGACTTCCCAACCGCTTAGTCCAGTGCTCTGCACACAGTAAACGCTCAATAAATGATTGAATGAATGAATAAATATAAATGAATGAATGTCCCACCTGTTTTCCCGCAGCTGTTCCGGATGCCGGGGGCCGGGCTCCCCGTTCCCCAGGTCCAGCTCCGGCGACGGCTCCGCCTTCCCCAGGCCCGGTTCCGGCCCCTCGTCCCCCGGACCCGGCGACGGCCCGGCGTTCCCCGCCGGCTCCCCGCCGGCCGAGCCCGAGCCGGCCGCCCCCCTGCCGGACCTCCTGGGGCCGGCGGACCCTGGCGGGGCGGCCGGGAGCCCCCCGCCGCCTTCGGAGCCGGAGCCCCCGGCCCCCCGGCCGGTGTCCCCCTCGGCCTACATGCTGCGCCTGCCCCCGCCGGTCGGCGCCTACATCCAGAGCGAGCACAGCTACCAGGTGGGCAGTGCCCTGCTGTGGAAGCGGCGGGCGGAGGCGGCCCTGGACGCCCTGGACCAGGCCCAGCGGCAGCTGCAGGCCTGCAAGCGGCGGGAGCAGCGGCTGCGCCTGCGCATCGCCGAGCTGCAGCAGGAGCGGCTGCGGGGCAAGCGCGCCCAGGCCGACGTCCGCCAGGCCCTCAAGAACCACCTGCACGGCTTCGAGCTGCAGCTCAGCAGCAACTCCGACTGAGCCGCCCGGGTTGGAAGCCCGGCCGCAGGCGAGTCGCTTCGCTTTCCCTCAGCTGGGAAGTGGGAATCGACCGGCCCCTCTCCCGCTTAGGCCGCGAGCCCAAGGTGGGGCGGGGACGGGATCGGACCCGATCCGGCCCCGTGCCCGGTACCTCCGTGGCACCTCGGGAGCGCTTAAGGACCCTGACCGGCGTCGTTATTTTTACTATTGGGGCAAGGGCGGTGCTGGGCTCCGCCCCCCCATCCTCCCCCTCTCTGGTCCAAGGTGAAGAGCCCCAGCTTGGCCTGAGGCGGTAGGGGACGGAGAGCCGGCTCTTGGCCCCGGTGGTCACTGACTGGACGGTAGACTCCCCCCCTCCCCGCCGCTCTGCCCCAGGACACTAACCTTCGACGGGTGCAGTCGGGCCCCTACCCTAGAAGAAGGGAGGGCTTCCCGACACGCGGGAGGAGGCGCGGGCCCCGCTGGACCTCGGGTGGACAGAGCAAGGGCAGTAAAGACATTTGTGCGTAGCTTCTGGGTGTTTATTCAGCACGGTGGGTAGCAGGCCCTGTTCCCCGCACCTTTCTCTGTGCCCTGCCGTGGCTCGGGACCGTCAGCCCCGTCTGCCTTGGGCTCCTCCACGTCCCTCCCAGATCCCGGACCCTCATACTCACTCGGTGGGAAGGGCCTCGGCAACACGGAGGCCGGGTCTGGGGCCGCAGTCGGGGCAGGGACGGATCCCCGAAGCAGGGAGAGACCGTTCCGCCGTGCAGACAAGAAGCAGACAAGCCGCCGTCCCCGACTCTGGGGCACGGCCCCGTCCGCGCACCCGTGAGGCTGTGCTCCACTAGCCTGGGGAGGCCTGTTGGTCTGCGCTCCCCCGCCTCACATCTCCGGCCTGTGCAGGGATTTGGGGGGGTGGGGGGCGTCCAGACCTTGCAATGAACCAGTCCGAGTCCTGAATCCCAGGAGCGCTACGGCCCGGGCCGGCTGTCTTCCCAGATGGCTGTCCACCGCAACTCCCTGGATACGTGGAGTGAAGCAGATCTCCTGGCAGCAGCAAGTTCTGGGCCAACGCCGTCCTGGGATCTGGGCTTTACAGCCTGCTCATTTACCCCGGGGACGGAAGAGCGGGCGGGCGGCCGGTTGGTCCGCCCTCTCGTCTCCGCGAATCCTTCATCATTTGCTGGGTTGGCAAACGGCTTCTGCCTCCCGTCAGCGAGGGTCACTGTCAGAATCCCCCCTCTCCGGGGATGAATTGGGACCTGCCTCCTTGGGTTCGCTCCTGAGGTCCGGGGCTTGAGAGCTGGACTTGGGCGGACTCCAGCCGGGAGGGGGGCAGGATCCCGGCTGCCGCTGCCGGGGGGCTGAAGAGCGGGGCTGGACTTCCCGGGAATCCAGGCTCCCGCCACCGTGGAAGTCCGAGCGGGCGGGAGATGACTCGCCGGGGGTGTGGCAGAGGCAGGGCAAACTCTGTGTGTTGAGCATGTCCACTCGCATGCTGGCCCGGATGCCAGGAGCCAAAGCTCCCGGCTCCTTCCTCCTCTGGCTGCCTGCACGGGCTTAGACGGACGGGCATCGTCACCCGGGCGATCGGGCAGAAACCATCCGCATCCCGGCCGCCTCTCTGGCCGGAATCCCTCGCCCCAGTGGGAAGGGCCAGGATCGGTGCCGGCCTCTCTCTCCCGGATCCCCGAGCGGGGCATCCCACCGGTGAGCCCGGGCCACCCGCTTCCCTCTCGGCGGTGCCCGAGATGGGGGCAGGGGGAGGGATCGGGCTGGGCCTGGGGGGGCTCGGGTCAGATGTCGGCCCCCAGCTCGGCACACTGCTTGTCCGATATGTGGGTGGCCAGCGACTCTATGATGTCTAGGAGGAGAGCCTGGCTCAGCGCACGCAGGGTGGGCAGCTTGGACACCTTTAGAGAAGACGACAAAGCAGGAAGAGCCGGGATTAAGGCGGCTGCCGGCCCAGCGGGCCTCCCCCCCTCCCCACCTGCCAGGCGGCATGGCCCGGGGCTCAGCGGGTCGTGGCGGCGGCCGAGAGGGACGGGTCCGGACCCTCCCGCCCACCCCGTGTCCCTGGACGGTCCCGCGCCGCCCTTTTCCCGCTGAAATCATGTTAGACGGACAGATAGACACACACACAAGTGACGCTAACGGCCTCGTGGTCTTTGACCTTTGGGGCAGGGGTGGGCCCGAGGAGGAACCGCTTCCCCCCACTGTTCGCTCCCAGGGCCAAGGCCCAAGACATAGGCGGGCTGGAAGTAGTGTCTCGGTTGACGCAGCGGAAAGGGCAGCTGGGGCCGGGGAGCGAGGCGGCCTCTGCCCCCCGCCAGCACCGAGGGGCGAGCGGAGCCGGGGTCTCCAGGCTGAGTCGGGAGCGATTCGGGATCTCTGCTCCTGAGGCCTCGGCCTGTCCGCGGTTGCTGGGGGCTGGAGTCTGGTGGCGGACCACCCGCCCCGCGCCCACCGCTGCTCCTGCCTTCCTCAGGTCAGCGCCGTCCCCTCCCCAGGACGCCAACGGAGGAGCAGGAGGTGCAGCCCACCCGCTGGGGGCCCACGGGGTGCCAGAACGACGACAGCCCCCTCATCGCCCACCTCACGTCGGGCGAGGCCGCAGGCAGCAGGCCAGGGTGGCCGCAGTCGGATGGCACAGAGCTCCGCTGAGGTGGGGGCCCCTCAGGGCCACTGCAGGGGGCGGGGGCAGCAGGGCCCCCACAGCCCCGCCAACAGGCAACCAACCTTGGTGAACTGGTGGACGATGATGTGGAGACAGTGGCGCTTCATATCCAGGGCCTGTGTCTTGTCCGCCGCCTCCAGGATCTGCGAACCCAGAGGGCCCGGGTGGGTCTCAGCTGGGGGGCTGGGGGCTTCCGGGACGGGACCCCCCCCAAGTCCCCAGGCAGGCGGACCGTCGGATACCTGCAGCACGTTGTCCACGGTGACGTTCATCTCCAGGTTCTGCTTGCAGTAGGCCTGCAGCCGGTTGTTATAGAAGCCGTAGTAATAAGGGGCGGCAAAGAGGTAGCTAGTCCGGGGAGGGTCAAGGAAAGGCCTGCCCAAGGCGTCCCCTGCCCCTCGCCCGGCCCGGGCCGGACGGCGGAAAAGTTGGGTCCGGCTCACTCCCGGGAGGGGTCCCGGGATGCCAATTTGTGCTTCCCAAGCGCTTAGTACAGTGCTCTGCACATAGTAAGCGCTCAATAAATACGACTGATTGATTGATTGATTGAAACTTCAGCTCCTGGGTCCGTCGGGACTCCAGTCTGATAGGACCCTTGGGGACGCGTAGGCTGGTTGTCCTCCTGGGCACCCACCCTTCAGGTCAGGAATGGGTCAGCCGACACCTCGCCCCAATCCTCTCCATCCGTCCCCCGGCACAGCCTATCCCACACCCAACTCTCCCCTCTCCATCCCTGACTCCTGCAGTGAGCTAGAAAATGGACCATCACAAACCCCTAACTCTCCCCTCGATATTCCTGACTCCCGCAATGAGCTAGAGAATGGGCCATCCCGCATTCCCGACTTCCCGCAGTGACCCAATACAGACCGTCCAACTCCCCGACTCTCCCATCTCCATCCCTGAGTCTCCCAGTGATCCAGCATGGACCACTGCACACCCTTGCCTCTCCCATCTCCATCCCTGACTCTCCCAGTGATCCAGCATGGACCACAGCACACCCTTGCCTCTCCCTTCTCCATCCCTAACACTCCCCTCATGACCCAAGACAGACCACCGCACACCCGATTCTCCCCTCTCCATCCCTAACTCTCCCCTCATGACCCAAGACAGACCACCGCACACCCGATTCTCCCCTCTCCATTCCTGACTCTCCCCCAGGGACCCAGCACGGACCATTCCACACCCCCAACTCTCCCCTCTCCCTTCTTCAACCCTCCCATCCATCCCGGTGACCCGGGACGGCCGGACGCTCATCTCTGGACCTGTCCGGAGCTGTTGGTGTTCCGACTGGCACACCTCCCTAAGGGAACGGATTCCCAGTGCTCCCTGCTCTCTGGGGGAAGACGTTAGCTGTTGTTTTTCTGAACCAGCGGGTGCCCCCCACCCCGCCCTGGCGGGTGGGATGGGGGGAATTGCTATTCCACGCCAGCCCTGCCTCCCACCCCGTGCCTGGTTCTGAAAACCCAAGCCTCCCCGCCGGCCCTCTCTGTCCCCCCGGGACAGCCCCGATCCTGCGGATGCCGCCCCCCCAGTTCTGAGTCAGGTGGGGAGCACGGAGTGGGGACGGGCAGGACGAGGGACACGACCACCGTCCGGGATGGCACCCAACCTTGTGTGCGGGGATCTGGCTTTCACTCGGCCCGGGTGGCGAGACCCCCGGACCCCTGCCCCGGCCCCCCACCTCACGGGAGAGGCGCGGAGCCTCAGCAGGGGGGTACCGTGTCCCAGCCGGGAGGATACAGGGAGTCCTCGGGCGGCATGTTGACCTCCCCGTAGTACATGTAGCGCAGCATGGACTCGAAGGCCTGCTGGCTGGGCACCATCTCGCCGATGGAGATGTTCACCTGGCCGTCCTCGGGCATGAAGGACCGGAACATGGCCTCAAAGTAGCTAAAACCACCGGCGGGGGCCGGGAGGGGAGAGGTTGTTGGCCACCAAGAGCCCTCCCCTTAGCCAGATCCTGGCTCCGGGCCCCCTCCCTCGCCCACCGGGGGCCGGCCCGGGGTCCGGGGGCAGCCCGGGGTCTCCCCGCGGGCGGTGCCCCAACCCCGATGTCCCCACCCCAGGACACTGTAGGATGGGCCAGGAGGAACCCCAGACCTCGGAGCCCTGGGCTTTGCGGGACCCTCCCGCCTCCCTCCTCCCCGAACCTGGAGCGGGCGGCGAGGATGGCCTTGTGGGCCGGCCTGGGGTGGCCGTCCAGGAGCAGGGTGATGTCGCAGAAGTCCAGCCCCATGCCCTCCAGGCAGGCCTTCATGTCTTGGACCAAGGAGGTCCCTGCGAGGGGGACACATCTGAGCAACGGCCTCCACCCCCATCCGCACCCCGCTCACAGAGGGGAAGCACGGCAACGCTTCTGCCCGGACCGGCTCTCCATCTCTGACGAAGACGTCGGGCCACTGGGTTGGACCGTTCCCTGGACGCCCACCCCCACGGTCAGGGAGGGACCCCTGACTATCCCCATTCTGTCCCTGACTCTCCCCACTCCATCCCCGCCCCTTCCCCGGTGACCCAGCACGGACCACCCCGTACTCCTGAATCTTCCTTCTTGTAATAATCATGACGGTAATAATAATAATGACGGCATTTTTAAGTGCTTACTCTGTGCCAACCACTGTACTAAGTGCTGGGGAGGACACAAGCAAATCACGTTGGACACAAACCATGTCCCGGATAGGGCTCACAGCCTTAATCCCTACTTTATAGCTGAGGTACCTGAGGCGCAGAGAAGTGAAGCGACTCGCCTAAGGTCACACAGCAGACACGTGGCACTGCCGGGACTAAAATCCAGGTCCTTCTGACAACCCGGCTCTACCCACTAGGCCCTACGCCCTCTCCATTCCCGCTTCTCGCCCAGTGGCCCAGACGGGGCCATTTCATAGCCCTGACTCTCTCCTCTCCATCCCTGACTTTCCTCCATTGACCCAGCCGGGCTGCTTCCCGCCCCGGGAATGCCACGGCACCTCTACGTGTTTCCGGCTCCCCGAGGGAATCGATTCTCTGTGTTTCTCCCGCGCTGGGAGAAGGATGATTTCTCGCTCTGTCCCCGCTTCCTCCCTTTCGAGCATCCCGGCTGCCCCGTCCTGCCCCGGCTCCACCTCCACCCTTCCTGAACCACGTTAACCGGAGCGTTTTCCCACGTCCAGGACGGGGCGGACCTTGCCGCCGGGATCCTGACGGACTCCGGCTTCCGCTACGGGCGAACGGGGCACAGGCGGTGGGCACGAGGGGTGGGCGGCAGGTGGGAGACCCCCTACCTATGTCCACCTGCTGATCCGAGTGGGTCCGGGCCGGCGGCTGCTGCTTTCTCCGCACGATCTCCACGATCAGCGAGGAGGAGAGCCGCTCGAACTCCTTCATCATGATCACCTGGTTGAAGTGGGTCTCCTTCACCACGAAATTCAGGCAGTGCTCCTGGAACCGAGGCGGGAGAAACAGAGAAGAGAGGGTCAATCAATCAATCAATCCATCAATCGCATTTATCGAGCGCTTACTATGTGCAGAGCACTGTACTAA
This sequence comes from Tachyglossus aculeatus, assembly GCF_015852505.1. NCBI lineage: Eukaryota > Metazoa > Chordata > Mammalia > Monotremata > Tachyglossidae > Tachyglossus > Tachyglossus aculeatus. Next base: position 1,870,743 of record NC_052086.1, read on the forward strand.
GCGCTTGGGAAGTCCAAATTGGCAACATATAGAGACAGTCCCTACCCAACAGTGGGCTCACGGTCTAAAAGGGGGAGACAGAGAACAAAACCAAACATACTAACAAAATAAAATAACTACACAGAGACCGACGGCAGCTTGGCCTAGCGGCCTGGGTTCTAATCCCGGCTCTGCCACTTGTCTGCTGTGTGACGCTGGGCAAGTCACTTCACTTCTCTGGGCCTCAGTTACCTCATCCATAAAATGAGGATTAAGACCGTGAGCCCCAGGTGGGACAGGGATTGTGCCCAACCTGATGTATTCCAGCGCTTACAACAGTGCTTGGAAATAATAATAATAATAATAATAATGGCATTTATTAAGCGCTTACTATGTGCAAAGCACTGTTCTAAGCGCTGGGGAGGATACAGGGTGATCAGGCTGTCCCACGTGGGGCTCACAGTCTTAATCCCCATTTTACAGATGGGGTAACTGAGGCCCAGAGAAGTTAAGTGACTTGCCTAAGATCACACAGCAGACATGTGGCGGAGTCGGAAATAGTAGTGCTTGGCAAGAGAAGCAGCGTGGCTCAGTGGAAAGAGCCCGGGCTTTGGAGTCAGAGGTCATGGGTTCGAATCCCAGCTCCCCCACGTCTTCTGTGTGACCTTGGGCAAGTCACTTCTCTGAGCCTCAGTGACCTCATCTGTAAAATGGGGATGAAGACGTGGGACAACCTGATCACCTTGTATTCCCCCCCAGTGCTTAGAACAGTGCTTTGCGCATAGTAAGCGCTTAGCAAATGCTATCATAATTATTATTATGATAATAATAACTTAGTCCAGTGCTCTGCCCCCAGTAAGCCCTAATAATAGATATAATAATATATATAACTATAATAATATATAGTAAGTGCTTAACAAATACCATTATCATTATATTTTGCCAGGGCAGGGCTGTGGCTCAGAGAGTACAGGAGGCGTTCCCGGGAAGGGATGGCGGGGGGCCGCCCAGGGCATCGTTAGGAGGGGACGGGGGGGGGAAACTGAGGGGCAGGATGTTATTGGGCAGGTTGGGGAGCTGTCCAGGGCATCACTGGGAGAGAATGGAGTGAACTGGGAGGTAGTGGACCGGAGCATCGCCGGGCAGGGTTGGCTGTTCAGGGTGTTAAGTAGGAGGGGATGGGAGAGTCGGGGGGCATCACCGGGCAGGGCTAGGGGGGCTGGGAGCCGTCCTGGGGGGTCCCCGGTTGGGCACGACGCACCTTGAGCTGGTCGAGCTGCAGCTTGTCGGCGTTCTCGCACACGGACAGCACGTTCTGCAGGTCCACGGACGCTTCGATGTACTGCAGGCACAGCTGCTCCAGGCGTGCCAGCTTGAAGCTCAGCGCCAACTTGTATACATCCATGATGAGCAGCACGTCCTGCACGTGCCCTGGGAGGGACCCGGGGGGGCGAGCGGTTCAATAACCAGGTGCGGGGAGAGGAGGAGCGTGCACGCGTTTGTGTGCGTCCCTGTGTGTGGTGCCTGGAACGTAGTACGTGCTTACCCAACACCATTAAAATAAAACAAAACAAAAATAACCGGGATGTCCCTCCGGAACTGTGGCGTCCGGGACACGGTGGCCGCCCCCGTCACCCACCGGATTTTCGGGAAATACGATTGATGATGATGAGACCCGGGTTCCCATCCCAGCTCTGCCGCGTGACCACTTTGGGCCTCCGTTTCCCCACTTGTGGCATGGGGCTGGGACTCCCCAGCCCCATCATCATCATCAATCGTATTTATTGAGCGCTCACTCTGTGCAGAGCGCTGTACTAAGCGCTTGGGAAGTACAAAATGGCAACATATAGAGACAGTCCCTACCCAACAGTGGGCTCACAGTCTAAAAGGGGGAGACGGAGAACAAAACCAAACATGCTAACAAAATAAAATAAATAGGATAGATATGTACAAGCAAAATAAATAAATAAATAGAGTAATAAATCTGTACAAACATATATACAGGTGCTGTGGGGAAGGGAAGGAGGTAAGATGGGGGGATGGAGAGGGGGACGAGGGGGAAAGGAAGGAAGGGGCTCAGTCTGGGAAGGCCTCCTGGAGGAGGTGAGCTCTCAGCAGGGCCTTGAAGGGAAGCCCCATGAGAAGGAGCGTGGTCTAGTGGAAAGAGCCCGGGCCTGGGAGTGAGAGGACCTGGGTTCTAATCTCGGCTCGGCCACTTGCCGTGTGACCTTGGGAAAGTGACTTAACTTCTCAGGGCCTCGGTTTCTGCATCTGCAACACAGTTCATAGACACTAATAATATCTGTGGTATTTTGTTTGGCGCTTACTATGTGCCAAGTACTAAGCACTGGGGTGATAATAATGATGATATTTGTTAAGCGCTTACTATGTGCAAAGCACTGCGGAGGTTACAAGGTGATCATCATCATCATCAATCGTATTTATTGAGCGCTTACTGTGTGCAGAGCACTGGACTAAGCGCTTGGGAAGGACAAATTGGCAACGTATAGAGACGGTCCCTACCCAACAGTGGGCTCACAGTCTAAAAGGGGGAGACAAAACCAAACATACTAACAAAATAAAATAGAATAGACATGTACAAGTAAAATAAATAAATAAATAGAGTAATAAATATGTACAAACATATATACATATGTATATATATGTATATACAGGTGATCAGTACCAGGAATTCAGTACTGGGTCTTCCCCCTATTTAGACCACGAAACCCAAGAGGGACAAGGACTCTGTCCAATTTGATTATTTTGTACTTAACCCTGGGATTAGTCCACGGTTTGTCATATATAACTCTTTTATACTGTCCTCTCCCTGGCGTTCAGTACAGTGCTCGCTGCGCTCAGTGACACGATTCATTGATTGTTAGATATTTCAGGCTTGCCCCCCGCCTCTCGGGGACGTCACTGACACCTGTCCATATGTCTTGTTTTGTTGTCTGTCTCCCCCTTCTAGACTGTGAGCCCGTTGTTGGGCAGGGTCCGTCTCTATATGTTGCCAACTTGGACTTCCCAAGCGCTTAGTACAGTGCTCTGCACACAGTAAGCGCTCAATAAATACGATTGAATTGAACTGGGGAACCAGATGACCCACAAACACCCCTCCCGCAGGGCCCATCCCCCAGATCCAAGTGGTCTCGGCCTCTCTCGGAGTCAGCCGGCATACCCACCTGATTGTCATCATCATCATCTATCATATTTATTGAGCGCTTACTGTGTGCAGAGCACTGTACTAAGCGCTTGGGAAGTACAAATTGGCAACATATAGAGACAGTCCCTACCCAACAGTGGGCTCACACCGAAGCGCTTAGTACAGTGCTCTGCCCCCAGTAAGCACTTGACAAATGGCAAGTACAATTGGGCAACAGAGACATTCATTCAATCGTATTTATTTAGCGCTTACTGTGTGCAGAGCACTGTACTAAGCGCTTGGAAAGTCCAATTGGGCAACAAATGGAGACAATCCCTGCCCAACAACGGGCTATGGAAGTGTCTGGCCAAAGGCTCGGCTGGGATTAGAAGCCCTGTCCAGCGCTTAATACGGTGCTCTGCCCACAGTAAGCACTCAATAAATATGACTGACTGAATGAATGAATTACTCTATTTTACTTGTACATATTTATTCTACTTCATCATCATCATCATCAATCGTATTCATTGAGCGCTTACTATGTGCAGAGCACTATACTAAGCGCTTGGGAAGTACAAATTGGCAACGTATAGAAACAGTCCCTACCCAACAGTGGGCTCACAGCCTAAAAGGGGGAGACAGAGAACAAAACCAAACATACTAACAAAATAAAATAAATAGAATAGATATGTACAAGTAAAATAAATAGAGTAATAAATCCGTACAAACATATATACATATATCCAGGTGCTGTGGGGAAGGGAAGGAGGTAAGATGGGTGGGATGGAGAGGGGGACGAGGGGGAGAGGAAGGAAGGGGCTCATTTTATTTTGTTAATATGTTTTGTTTTGTTCTCTGTCTCCCCCTTCTAGACTGTGAGCCCGCTGTTGGGTAGGGACCGTCTCTAGATGTTGCCGACTTGGACTTCCCAAGCGCTGAGTCCAGTGCTCTGCACACAGTAAGCGCTCAATAAATACGACTGAATGAATGAATGAATGAATGATAAATATCACTGATTGACCGACTTGCTCTGGAGAGGTCAGATGTCAATCCCCAGGCCGGGGGGTGGTGGTTTGGCTATTCGGAAGTCTGAGTTCTACGGGAACTATAGAGCGAGTGAGCCGGGGATCGGGCTAAGGACCTTGGGATCAGCCTACGTTGGGAAGTACCAGGCCCTCTGGGAGCGGGGCTGCTCAGGCCTCTCGCCCGAGGCCAGATAATACTATAATAATAATAATGATGGCATTTATTAAGCGCTTACTATGTGCAAAGCACTGTTCTAAGCGCTGGGGAGGTTACAAGGTGATCAGGCTGTCCCTCAGGGGGCTCACAGTCTTCATTCTCATTTTACAGATGAGATAACAGGCCCAGAGAAGTGAAGTCACTCGCCCCAAGTCACACAGCTGACAATTGGCAGAGCCGGGATTTGAACCCACGACCTCTGACTCCAAAGCCCGGGCTCTTTCCACTGAGCCACGCTTAGGCACGGGACCTCAAGTCCCACATAGGGCTAACAGTATAAGTAATAATAATAATAATAATAATGGTGGCATTTATTAAGCGCTTACTATGTGCAAAGCACTGTTCTAAGCGCTGGGGAGGTTACGAGGTGATCAGGCTGTCCCTCAGGGGGCTCACAGTCTTCATCCCCATTTTACAGACGAGGTAACTGAGGCTCAGAGAAGTTAAATGACTTGCCCAAAGTCACACAGCTGACAATTGGCAGAGCCGGGATTTGAACCCACGCCCTGTGACTCCAAAGCCCGCGCTCTTTCCACTGAGCCATGCTGCTTCTCATAATGATAATCTCATACTCATCTCATACTAATGATAAGCGTGGTATTTGTTAAGCGCTTACGAGGGGTCAAGCACTGTACTAAGCACTGGGGTACACAGAAGATATTTATGGGTCATCTCGTTCCCCGCTGCATCTTGGCAGCCCCGGGAGGTGGAGGCAAGCACCAAGCACTTAGTACAGTGCTCTGCACACAGTAAGCACTCAATAAATACGATTGATGATGATGATGATGATGATTACTCTATTTATTTATTTATTTTACTTGTACATATCTATTCTATTTATTTTATTTTGTTAGTATGTTTGGTTTTGTCTCCCCCTTTTAGACTGTGAGCCCACTGTTGGGTAGGGACCGTCTCTATACGTTGCCAATTTGTACTTCCCAAGTGCTTAGTACAGTGCTCTGCACACAGTAAGCGCTCAATAAATACGATTGATGATGATGATGATGATGATTATTTATTTATTTATTTTACTTGTACATATTTATTCTATTTATTTTATTTTGTTGGTATGTTTGGTTTTGTCTCCCCCTTTTAGACTGTGAGCCCACTGTTGGGTAGGGACCGTCTCTATATGTTGCCGACCTGGACTTCCCAAGCGCTTAGTCCAGTGCTCTGCACACAGTAAGCGCTCAATAAATATGATTGATGATGATGATGATTACTCTATTTATTTATTTTACTTGTCCATATCTATTCTATTTATTTTATTTTGTTAGTATGTTTGGTTTCGTCTCCCCCTTTTAGACTGAGAGCCCACTGTTGGGTAGGGACCGTCTCTATATGTTGCCAACTTGGACTTCCACAAGCGCTTAGTCCAGTGCTCTGCACACAGTAAGCGCTCAATAAATACGATTGATGATGATGATGATTACTCTATTTTACTTGTACATATCTATTCTATTTTATTTTGTTAGTATGTTTGGTTTTGTCTCCCCCTTTTTGACTGTGAGCCCACTGTTGGGTAGGGACCGTCTCTATCTGTTGCCGACTTGGACTTCCCAAGCGCTTAGTCCAGTGCTCTGCACACAGTAAGCGCTCAATAAATACGATTGATGATGATGATGATGATGATGGGAACCCAAACTTCATCAGGGTCCCGGCCGCCAGGTTCTACCTTTGCGCGGGTATTTGATCTTGTCGGTGTAGAGGAACTGCATGAGCACCGCGAACGGCTCGGCCGCCGCCTCCCGGATGGTCACCTCCAGCGGGGCCTGGCGCCGGGCCGGCCTGGGGCCGCCGGCCCCCGGCATCCCGTCCCTGGTGGGCGGCCCCTCGGCCTCCTCGGCCTCCTGCTTGCATTTCTAGGTGGGAGCAAAACGGGGACGGGTCAGCTGGGTTCGGGGGGGCCCGGGGGGAGTGGGTGCGTGGCCGGGCTCGGCCCAGTCGGGCGAGCCTCCGGGGCAGCTCTGGAGGGGGAAGGGGGTTTAACCCCGGGTTCAAGGGTCAACAAGGGACATCCCTATTACTCTTATTTCACTTGTACATATCTATTCTATTTATTTTATTTTGTCAGTATGTTTGGTTTTTGGTCTCTGTCTTCCCCTTTTAGACTGTGAGCCCACTGTTGGGTAGGGACCGTCTCTAGATGTTGCCAACCTGGACTTCCCAAGGGCTTAGTCCAGTGCTCCGCACACAGTAAGCGCTCAATAAATACGATTGATTGATTGATTGGTTGATCCCCGGTGGCCCCCCCAGCCCAGAACTCCTCTCCAACAAGAGCACCTGGATACTTGGAAGTACCGATTGCTGGCTGCCCTCCTGGACAGCCCCCGTTATGGTCAGGGACGGACCATCCAACCCCCCCCGACTCTCCCCAAGGGACCCGGCATGGACCATCCAACCTCCCTGACTCCCCCCGACTCTCCCAACACAGATCATCCAATACTCCAGACTTTCCCCTCCCTATCTCTGATTTTCCCCATTAACCCAACATACACTATCCTCCATCCCTGACTCTCTCTCTCTCTTTCTTCAGCTCTGAATCTCCTCCCAAGAACCAGCACGGACCATCCCGCCTCCTCCAATTGTCAGCCGCGTGACCTTGGGCAAGTCGCTTTTTTTTTTTTTTCTTGATGGCATTTATTAAGCGCTTACTATGTGCAAAGCACTGTTCTAAGCGCTGGGAAGGTTACAAGGTGATCAGGTTGTCCCACGGGGGGGCTCAAAGTCTTAATCCCCATTTTACGGAGAAGTCACTTAACTTCTCTGGGCCTGTTACCTCAACTGTAAAATGGGGATGGCTACTGTGAGCCCCCCGTGGGACAACCTGATCACCTTGTAACCTCCCCAGTGCTTAGAACAGTGCTTTGCATGTAGTAAGCGCCTAATAAATGCCATCACTATTATTATTATTATTATCCGACACCCCTGCCTCTTCCCCCTCCAACCCTCAGGGACCCAAAACGGCCCATCCCTCTTCACACGGGGGAAACATATTTCCTGCTCTACGTCTGACCGGAGGGGTTTCCTTACCCTGGTAGATGGTACAGTGCTCTGCACACAGTAAGCGCTCAATAAATACGATTGATGATAAATACGACTGATGATCTGGGGAACAACAATCCCACGATGGTCCGGCGCACTCCCTTCCTTGTTCTGTCCGCTGTGCCCAAATGGCCAAATCCTGACCCTTTCAGTTGGCCCTCCCGCAACAGCTGTTCCACCCCCGTCCTGAGCACCCCGGTTACCTGGTGCCATCCCTAAGCGCTTAGTACAGTGCTCTGCACACAGTAAGCGCTCAATAAATACGATTGAATGAATCCCCGTTCCACTCGCTACCTTTCCAGGCTGGGAAAATCTCTGGGTCCCAGAGCAGCCCCGGCAGTTGACCCCCGAAAAGTGGCGTGACCCCCCCCAAACCCCGGCTCTTCACCTGGCGCAGCCGGTCCCGGGCCTGCATGATTTTGTTTCGCAGCCACTTGCATCGGGCCGTGACGATAGCGACGTGTCCCCGGACGCGCTCCTCCTTCTGCCCGGGGGAGGAGGAAGGGGTCGGAGGCGGCAGGGGAGGCCGGCGCCGATTGCCATTTCCCCCCAGGAGACGGGAAGATGTAGCCCAACTCCCACTTCTCCATGGGATGGGGGCAGGTGCTCAGGAGGGCAGAGGATCTGGGCCAAGGACCGGGGTGGGGCAGCGAGGGTGCGGGCCGGGCTGAACGACAGCTGCATCCCACACGGGATGAGGCAGAATTCCTCGCTGGAAATGGGGGCATCTCATCCCAGAGCCCCCTTCCCCGAAGCCGGCAGGCTCTTGACACTCAATGGACCCCCAGAACACGTGGGGAGCGGAGGCATAGGCCGCGTTGGGAAGAGGGGGACGAGCCTGGGGGTGGAGGGAGTTGTGCTCGCTAGCTCCGTGCCCCGCCTCCGGCATTCCCGTGCTCGTGGACCCCGCGTCCGGGGACGGTGGAGGGGCCCAACGCGGTGGCCCGTGGACGTACCCACCTCTCCGAGGATGAACTCCAGGTCACTGAACTGAGAGCTCTCCCACAGCCGGCCATAATCCTCATGCAGCGTGCACTTGGGGTAGCATGAAAACTGAAACCAAAGAGAGGATGAGGTCGGCTCTGGCCTCGGTCTGTCCCACTCCCAGGATCGGGGAGGAGCAGTGGTCGGCGCATGCGGCCCACGTTGCGGGAGGGGACGGCCAGGATGCCGGTCCTCTCGCCTCTCGTCCTGCCCCGAAGCCGGGAAAAAGTGCAGCAGGGAGACAGCGGAAGGGAGGGCACGGCGGGCAGGCCTGGGCTAAAAAGAATCCTCCTCCCCTTTGGGGCTGTAGCTCCCAGGGGCAGGGGACTGGCTGGAAAGGCCCTTCTGCCACCCCCTCAAACTCTGGGTCACGGCTCAGGTCGGAGCCGCTGGGAAACGTCTACACCGTAAGCTCACTGTGGGCAGGGAATGTGTCTACTGACTGAGCATACAGTCTTTCCCAGAGGATTCAAGCAGGCCAACCCGGTTCCTATCACCCACCGCCTGGGATTCTCTGTGCCCAACGGCCCCCCATGCCCGCCACCCACGAGCGACGCTTGCCTCGCGTGCCCGTGGCTGCCAGCTCGCACCTACTTGCTGCCCGGGCCGTATACCTGGAAGCGGTACATCTCGCCGCTGCGGATGTTGTTGTCCACGGTGCCGCCGAATATGTACATGGCGTCAGAGATGACCGCCGCCGCGTGGAACAGGCGCCCACTGGGAAGCTGGGGAGAGGCAGGGAGCGTCTGGGAGTGTGGAAGTAGCTCCAGACGTCCGGGCCCGGAGGCCTCGGACCCGGCTGGGAGAACCCACACTGTGCCACCCCGGCTCGGGGAGCATGTGTGTGGTGCCAGTCTAGGGAGCCAGGTGGGGCAAGGGACGGGGGGCAGGGGAAGAGCTGAGGCTGGGAGAGAGACCATGGGGAACTGTGGTGAAGGAAGAATTGGTCCCCATTCATTCATTCATTCATTCAATCGTATTTATTGAGAGCTTACTGTGTGCAGAGCACTGGACTAAGCGCTTGGGAAGTCCAAGTTGGCAACATCTAGAGGCGGTCCCTACCCAACAGTGGGCTCACAGTCTAGAAGGGGGAGACAGAGAACAAAACATATTAACAAAATAAAATAAATAGAACAGATATAGTAGTAGCTCAAGAAATGCAACTGAATGAATGAAATAGGGGGCACGGGTCGGCGGGGCGGGAGCCCACTTGGCAGCTCACCTCCTCCGGGAGGCCTTCCCAGACTGAGCCCCCTCCTTCCTCTCCCCCTCCCCATTCCCCGACCTTACCTCCTTCCCTCCCCATGGCACCCGTATATATGCATATATGTTTGTACGTATTTATTACTCTATTTTACTTGTACATATTTATTCTATTTATTTCATTTTGTTGAAATGTTTTGTTTTGTTCTCTGTCTCCCCCTTCTAGACTGCGAGCCCACTGTCGGGTAGGGACCGTCTCTAGATGTTGCCGACTTGTACATCCCAAGCGCTTAGTCCACTGCTCTGCACACAGTAAGCGCTCAATAAATACGACTGAATGAATGAATGAATGAATAATCCCCATTTTACAGATGAGGCAACTGAGGCTCAGAGAAGTGAAGCGACTTGCCCAAGGTCACACAGCAGACACGTGGCAGAGCCGGGTCTAGAACCCATGACGTCTGACTCCCAAGCCTGTGCTCTTTCATCATCATCATCATCATCAATCGTATTTATTGAGCGCTTACCGTGTGCAGAGCACTGTACTAAGCGCTTGGGAAGTCCAAGTTGGCAACCTATAGAGACAGTCCCTACCCAACAGTGGGCTCACAGTCTAAAAGGGGGAGACAGAGAACAAAACCAAACATACTAACAAAATAAAATAAATAGAATAGATATGTACAAGTAAAATAAATAGAGTAATAAATATGTACAAACATATATACATATATACAGGTGCTGTGGGGAAGGGAAGGAGGTAAGATGCGGGGGGGATGGAGAGGGGGACGAGGGGGAGAGGAAGGAAGGGGCTCAGTCTGGGAAGGCCTCCTGGAGGAGGTGAGCTCTCAGAAGGGCCTTGAAGGGAGGAAGAGAGCTTTCCCCTGAGCCACACTGCTTCTCTATAGTACAGAGCCTGGACTAGAGTAAGCACTTAAATACCACTCATATTAAAAAGTGGGCAGGCGGAAGGGGACCCTCGCTTACCTCCGAGGCTGGCAGGGGCGGCTGCCTGGCCGTGGTCACGCCGAAGTCCAGGCCGAAGACGTCCCGAGATTTCTTGAAGCCTCGCTCCTCGGCGGGGAGGGGGGCCACCTCCTCTGGAGCGGACGCTCTCTCGGGCATCTCCGCGTTGGAAACCTGCGCCGGCGGCGGGGCAGGGGGCGGCCCCGCGTTGGGAACCCCCATCCCTCGGCTCGGCGACTCCATCCGGGCTGCCTCGGCATTCCCAACTCTCCTCAAACTGCCCCGTGGCCCTTGGGCCCGGATCGAACGCTCCCCGCTCCCCGCCACCTCTCCTTTTCCCTGCTTTCCCCTTCCTGGAATTGCTTTGGTGTCTCCCCCCCGGACTAACAGGAAGCTCCTGAGGGCGGGGATGGAGCTTAATAACTCCACTGAACTCTCTCAAGTGCTCAAAACAGTGCTCTGCCCACCGAAGGCGCTCACTCAATACTGTTGACTGAAGGACGGGTTGAAATGAGACGCCCGAACAGACCCTCCCCATCCCACCCCGTGAGGAGTCCCAAGGCCGGGATCTTCCCTGTCAAACCAGCGTGGCTTAGTGGAAAGGGCACAGGCTTGGGAGTCAGAGGTCTGGGTTCTAATCCCGACGCCGCCACTTGTCAGCTGTGTGACTTTGGGCAAATGGCTTAACTTCTCTGGGCCTCAGGTACTTCCCCTCGTCCCCCTCTCCATCCCCCGCATCTTACCTCCTTCCCTTCCCCACAGCACCTGTATATATGTATATATGTTTGTACGTGTTTATTACTCTATTTTACTTGTACATATCTATTCTATTTATTTTATTTTGTTAGTATGTTTGGTTTTGTTCTCCGTCTTCCCCTTTTAGACTGTGAGCCCACTGTTGGGTAGGGACTGTCTCTATATGTTGCCAATTTGTACTTCCCAAGCGCTTAGTACAGTGCTCTGCACATAGTAAGCGCTCAATAAATACGATTGATGATGATGATAATCCCGCCGCCGCCACTTGTCAGCTGTGTGACTTTGGGCAAATGGCTTAACTTCTCTGGGCCTCAGGTACTTCAGCTGTAAAATGGGGATTAAAACTGTGAGCCCCACATGGGACAACACGATTACCTTCTACGTACCCCGGCGCTTAGGACAGTGCTTCTTATTAAGAGAAGCAGCATGGCTTAATAGAGTACGGGTTTGGGAGTCGGAGGTCACAGGTTCTAATCCTGGGCTCTACCACTGGCCACCTGTGTGACCTTGGGCAAGTCACTCAACTTCTCTGTGCCTCAGTTACCTCATCTGGGAAACGGGGGTGAAGACTGTGGGCCCCACCTGATTACCCTGGATGTCCCCCGGCGCTTAGAACAGGGTTTGGCACATAGTAAGCGCCGAACCGATACCAACATTTTTAACCTGCTTTCACTCCCTGCCCAGAGGGGACTTTGGTAGCGTCCTGGGAAGGGTGTTAAACGAACTCCGTCCGGGCTTGGTCGGACCCCCGTCCCGCCGCTCGTCGTCCGCTCCCTCTCTGAAGGCCTCGGTTGGACCCCCAACCCCTCGACATCCAGGCTCGGTGAGACCCCCCCCCCCCCGCACCCCGGCTCCCTCGCCGTCCGGGCCGGACCGGACCCCCCCTTTCCCGGTCTCCCGGTCGGACCGCGCCCTCACCTCGCTGTCTGGGCTGGGCTGGATCACCTCCCACGTCTGGAAGTCCACGTCGTAGCAGTGGAGCTCGTTGGGCAGCGTGTTGTCGGCGGCGCCCCCGAACACGTAGAGGTGGCGGTCGAAGGCGACCATGGTGTGCCCGTAACGCCGCTGGGGAGGGGGCGGCGAGCCTCGGAGCAGGTGCTCCGTTGGAATTCGGGTCCAGCTGGGAGAAAAGCCGGGGACAGGCGGGTGAGCTCCCCGCTCCGATGACCTCAACCCTCCCCTGCGATACATCCTGTTAGATTTATTGAGCACTTACTGAATGCGGAGCACTGTACAAGGCACTTGGGAGAGTACGACAGAACGATATAACAGACACATTCCCTGCCCACAACGAGCTTAAAGTCTAGAGGGGAGCTCCAGGATCCCTGACAGCACCTCAAAAGACAAGGCCCAAACTCAATTCCTCTTTCCAATACTCCCATCTTCCCTCCCAAAGTATCCCCTCCCCCTACCTTTCCCACTCCAGGCAACAACTTCACCATCCTCCTATAATAATAATAATGGCATTTATTAAGCGCTTACTATGTGCAAAGCACTGTTCTAAGCGCTGGGGAGGTTACAAGGTGATCAGGTTGTCCCACAGGAGGCTCACCGTCTTCATCCCCATTTTACAGATGAGGAAACTGAGGCCCAGAGAAGTCAAGTGACTTGCCCAAAGTCACACAACTGACAATTGGCGGAGCCGGGATTTGAACCCATGACCTCTAACTCCAAAGCCCGGGCTCTTTCCCACTGAGCCACGCTGCTTCTCCTGGGACCTTAACTTCTCTCTCTTTCTACCTCCATGTTTAGCTTGTCACCTCATCTTGCCCGTTTTTCCTCTAGACCGGAAGCTCGTTGTGGGCAGGGGACGTGACGACCAACTCTGTTCTACTGTACTCTCACTTCTAGACTGTGAGCCCGCTGTTGGATAGGGACCGTCTCTGTATGTTGCCGATTTGTACTTCCCAAGCGCTTAGTACAGTGCTCTGCACACAGTAAGCGCTCAATAAATACGATTGAATGAATGAATGCTCTCCCGAGAGCTTAGTACAGTGCTCTGCACACGGTAAGCGCTCAACAGATACCACTGAGTGACTGATTGATTTCCTCCACAACAGGCCTCTGAGCCCAGACAGGCGGCTGACTCCCTGCCCTGCCTGCAGCAAGCACGCAGTCTGACGCTCAGTACTCAGGAGTCGCTCAGTAAATACTAAGAACTTCGCCTTTCACCCACAGACTGGAGTCTGAGACTCAAAGAAAAGTGGTCTTGTTGGCCCACAGGGAGCCTCCGGCCCGCTGCCTTTCCTCAAGTAGCTTTCGGTCGGTCGGTCGATCGTATTTATTGAGCGCTTACTATGTGCAGAGCACCGTACTAAGCACTTGGGAGAAGACAAAATAATAATAAACAGACACGATCCCTGCCCACAACGAGCTTACAGTCTAGAGCGGGAGGCTCTAGACTCTCTTATTTATTAATATAAATAAACAAGATTTCGGTGAGGCCTCCCGGCCTACTTGAGGAAAGAGGGTGCAGTGGGGAGAGTAGGAAATGGGCAATGGAAAGAACCATATTTTACAAGCCAACTGTGACCCCAAAGCCACATTTGCCCCCTCAGGTGGCTCCCAAAAAGGATCCGCGGCAGGGGGATGCTGTTTGACGGGAAGAGAGTGAAACGCGGGTTGAAAACTTCCCCCCGCGACCCTATCCTCACGTCATCCCCGCCGCCCTTCGCTCGACCCGGTGATTCGAGACCCTCCCCGCTGCGGCCCTCGGCCCCCACATCCTCCGTCTCCTCCCACGACCCCAGGCAGGGCTCACACTCGATCCTTGAACTCGAACTGAAAGAGGTTGTTGGTGATCTTGGCCCCGCTCTGTCCGGAGAAGACGAACATCTTGTCCCGGCAGACGGCCACGGGGAAGTTGCAGCAGGAAGGCGGGATCTCGCCGCTCTGCTCGATCTGGCGGGAGGGGGTGGACCCGGCGCTGGGCTCTCACCTATCCGTCCCGCGGTCCCCGGCCCTCCTCGCGCCCCTCGGCCGCTCACCTCCTCCCAGCACGTCACGTCTCTGTCCTGGAGGCCGATCGTCCACATGTCGTTCAGCCTGAGGGAGGAGGAGGAACTGTTATCACGGCTTGGGCAGGGGACCGGACGGGAGGTGACACGGGGCAATGGCTGGGACCGCTCTGGTTCCCCGGGCCGGGGCGGCGACCGGACTTGGAGCTACAACGGGTCCAACCTCTGTCCTTGCCCTCGAGGCTGGGGAGAGGGACTTTTTCTGGGAAAACTGCTCCCTTCCCGCCTGGGCTGGGCGGAGCGAGGAAACGGGGACTGGCGCCGGTGAATCCCGCAGACTCTCCAGGCCAGACGGGGAGTCACGGGGCAGTAACAAACTCTCGCCCTCGCCCCCAAGACATCTCTTGGGGTACCCACCCCTCAGGGCACACCTACAGGGTGCTTTGCTCCTCCTCCTCTTTCTTCTTTATGGTATTTGTCGAGCGGTTATTATGTGCCAGGCACTGTACTAAGGGCTGGGGTGGACGACGTCTAGACTGTGAGCCCGCTGTTGGGTAGGGGCCGTCTCTATATGTTGCCAACTTGGGCTTCCCAAGCGCTTAGTACAGTGCTCCGCGCACAGGAAGCGCTCAATAAAGAGAAGCAGCGCGGCTCGGTGGAAAGAGCCCGGGCTTTGGAGTCAGAGGTCATGGGTCCCAATTGTCAGCTGTGTGACTTTGGGCAAGTCACTTCACTTCTCTGGGCCTCAGTGACCTCATCTGTCAAATGGGGATGAAGACTGTGAGCCCCCCCGTGGGACAACCTGATCACCTTGTTAACCTCCCCAGTGCTTAGAACAGTGCTTGGCACATAGTAAGCGCTTAATAAATGCCATCATTATCATTAATAAATACGATTAAATGAATGAATGAATACAAGCTAATCAGATTGAACACAGTCCAGGCACCACATGGGGCTCACACTTCACCCCCATTTTAGAGACGAGGTAACTGAGGCCCAGAGAATAATAATAATAATGGTATTTGTTAAGCACTTACTATGTGCAAAGCACTGTTCTAAGCGCTGGGAAGTGAAGTGACTTGCCCAAGGCCCCTTAGCCGACAAGTGGCAGAGCCAGGATTAGAACTCAGGTCCCTCTGACTCCCAAGTCATGCTGTTTCTCCTCCTCCACCACCCTTTCTTAACCTTTCCTGAGTCCAACAAGAACCACCCTCCCACCCCGCATTGAGAAGCAGTGTGGTCTAATAATAATAATTAATAATAATGGCATTTATTAGGCGCTTACTATGTGCAAAGCACTGTTCTAAGCACTGGGGAGGTTACAAGGTGATCAGGTTGTCCCACCGGGGGCTCCCAGTCTTCATCCCCATTTTCCAGGTGAGGTCACTGAGGCTCGGAGAAGTGAAGTGACTTGCCCAAAGTCACACAGCTGACAAGTGGCGGAGCCGGGATTTGAACCCATGACCTCTGACTCCAAAGCCCGGGCTCTTTTCCACTGAGCCACGCTAATTCTGGTCGCTTCTAGACGCTCGTCTAGTGGAAAGAGCCCAGACGCTGGGAGCCCAGAAGGCCTCAGTTCTAATCCCGGCTCTGCCACTGTATGATCTTGGGCAGGTCACTTCGCTTCTCTGGGCGTCATTATTAAAATGGGGATTGAGACTGTGAGCCCTTTGTTGGACAGAGGCCGTGTCCAATAAGCATCTAACCAACACTTAGTACAGCGCCCGGAACATAGCTCATATATATATATTAATGTATATATGTTGCCAACTTGTACTTCCCAAGCGCTTAGTACAGTGCTCTGCACACAGTAAGCACTCAATAAATACGATTGAATGAATGAATGAATGAATTAATGTCTGCCTCCCCTCGCCTCTAGACGGTCAGCTAGCTGTGGGCAGGGTATCATCATCATCATCAATCGTATTTATTGAGCGCTTACTACGTGCAGAGCCCTGTACTAAGCACTTGGGAAGTACAAATTGGCAACACAGAGAGACAGCCCCTACCCAACAGTGGGCTATGTCTGTATATGGTGATACTGTCGTCTCCCAAGCACACAGTAAGCTCTCAATAAATACGACCGACTGACACAGTAGAAGCAGCGTGGCTCGGTGGAAAGAGCACAGGCTTTGGAGTCAGAGGTCATGGGTTCAAATCCCGGCTCCACCAACTGTCGGCTGTGTGACTTTGGGCAAGTCCTTCTAGACTGTGGGCCCGCTGTTGGGTAGGGACCGTCTCTACATGTTGCCAACTTGTACTTCCCAAGCGCTCAGTACAGTGCTCTGCACACAGTAAGCGCTCAATAAATACAATTGAATGAATAAATGAATGAAGTCACAACTTCTTCTCATCTGTAAAATGGGAATTAAGACTGTGAGCCCCAGGTGGGCCAACCTCATCACCTTGTATCGCCCCAGCACCTAGAACGGTGCTTGGCACATAGTAAGCGCTTAACAAATACCATCATTATTATTATTATAGTAAGTGCTTTACAAATGCCTTTTAAAAAAAACAAAAAATGCTTCATCCCCCTCTCTCCGCCCAGACCCAGGGGCTGGTGGCCAGATCCCAGAGACTTGGAGAGGGGCTGGCCTGGGGGTCCGGCGTCATACGGGACGTGTACGTACCGTGCGTTCCCGTCGTACCCGGCGAAGATCCACAGCTTGTCGCTGTACACGGTGGCGCCGTGGGCCGACCTCGCCACCGGCAATCTGCAACGCGGACGTGAGCCTCAGCCCCCCGGTGCCCACCGGTGGGTCGGGGCCATCTCGGACCCAAACCATCCCTCCCTCCGCGACAAGCTACGCCGTACCGCGGCTCGTCCTTCACCCTTTCGCCCGCCAATTAGGTGGCCACTGGCTCCTCGGGCCCTTTACATCCAGCTGGCCCTTGATATAGCCACAGAGGCAGTGCTTAATACTTAATTCACCTCCGCATCCAACAAAAGCTCCTCGCCGCTGGTTTTAAAGCGGTCCACCACCTTGCCCCCTCCAACCTCACCTCGCTACTCTACTTCTACAACCCAGCCCGCACATTTCGCTCCTCTGGCACTAATCTTCTCACTGTACCTCCACCTCGCCTGACTCGCCGACGACCCCGGGCCCACGTCAAATCCAACAGACGATTAATCTCCCCCGACTTCACAGCCTTACTGAACGCCCATCTCCTCCAAGAAGCTTTCCCCCACTGAGCCCCGCTTTTCCTCATCTCCCGCTCCCTTCTGCGTCGCCTTCACTTGCTCCTTTAGCTCTTTCCCCCCTCCCAGCCCCACAACTATACATATCTGTAATTTTATTTAATTGTATTGATGTCTTTCTCCCTGCCTCAGGACTATAAACTCGTTGTGCGCAGGGAATGTGACTGGTTATCATTGCATTGTACGCTCCCAAGTGCTTAATCATCATCATCATCAATTGTATTTATTGAGCGCTTACTGTGTGCAGAGCACTGTACTAAGTGCTTGGGAAGTACAAATTGGCAACACACAGAGACAGTCCCTACCCAACAGTGGGCTCACAGTCTAAAAGGGGGAGACAAAACCAAACATACTAACAAAATTAAATAAATAGAATAGATATGTACAAGTAAAATAAATAGAGTAATAAATATGTACAAACATATATACATATATACAGGTGCTGTGGGGAAGGGAAGGAGGTAAGATGGGGGGATGGAGAGGGGGATGAGGGGGAGAGGAAGGAAGGGCCTCAGTCTGGGAATGTTATTAATAATGACAATAGTAGTATTAGGACTTTGGGAACTGATAATAAAATGATTACTGTGTTATTAGGCTCCCAGTGAGCTGACAATGACAATAATAATAATAATGACAACAGTGCTCTGCACAGTAAACGCTCAATAAATATTCCTCCCCCTCTCCACCCCCTCCGCCTTACCTCCTTCCCTTTCCCACAGCACCTGTATGTATCTTTGTACGTATTTATTACTCTATTTATTTTACCTGTACATAGTCTATTTATTTTATTTTGTTCATATGTTTTGTTTTGTTCTCTGTCTCCCCCTTCTAGACTGTCGGATAGGGACCGCCTCTATACGCTGCCGACTTGGACTTCCCAAGCGCTTAGACCAGTGCTCTGCACATAGTAAGCGCTCAATAAATCCGATTGAATGAATGAAATATGACTGAATGGAATGGAATGAGTACTACTATTACTCTCATTATTATTATTATTATTAAGAGTTACAAAGCTCTGCAGCCAGTCAGTCAGTTCCCCTCACCTAGCTGACGCTCGCTAAATGCTAGCGGTGCCAACTAGGTAAATTACTGGCTCCGGGACTCCTGAAAGGGGTTGATAAATGGGTTCTGACGAAGTCATCTTGAAAGCCGGCTGTCCTCACGAGAAGACGGTTCACTCATTCAGTTCGTTCAGTCGTATTTACTGAGCGCCTACGGCGTGCAGGGCACTGAACTAAGCGCTTGGGAAAGTACGATACAAAGGTTCTCGGTACATTCCCCGGCCGGAGGCCTCTTACCTGCCTTCGATCTTCCACTCGGTCCACTGGCCGGTGGCAAACTTGTACTCAAACAGATCGTTCTTGTTCTTCAAGTTGGAGTTGGAGTAAATGTCCCCAGTATAGCCCCCTGGGAAGGAACAGCTCGTTACGGAGTCGTGGCCTAGAGGCAGTGGGGCCTAGTGGAAGGTGACCGAGCCTAGGAGTCAAGAGGACCTGGGTTCTAATCCTGGCTCCGCCACCTGTCTGGTGGGTGACCTGGGGCGAGTCACTTGCCTTAATAATGGCATTTATGAAGCGCTTACTAGGCGCAAAGCACTCTTCTAAGCGCGGGGGAGGCTACAAGGTGATCAGGTTGTCCCCAGGGGGGCCCCCAGTCTTAATCCCCATTTTACAGATGAGGTAACTGAGGCACATAGAAGTTAAGTGACTTGCCCCCTCCTTCCTCTCCCCCTCGTTCCCCTCTCCATCCCCCCATCTTACCTCCTTCCCTTCCCCACAGCACCTGTATATATGTATATATGTTTGCACGTATTTATTACTCCATTTATTTATTTTACTTGTACATATCTATTCTATTTATTTTATTTTGTTAATATGTTTTGTTTTGTTCTCTGTCTCCCCCTTCTAGACTGTGAGCCCACTGTTGGGTAGGGACTGTCTCTATAAGTTGCCAACTTGTACTTCCCAAGCGCTTAGTACAGTGCTCTGCACACAGTTAGCGCTCAATAAATACGATTGACTGATTGATTGATTGCCCAAAGTCACACAGCTGACAATTGGCGGAGCCGTGATTTGAACCCATGGCCTCTGACTCCAAAGCCCGGGCTCTTTCCACAGGGCCACACTGCTTCTCCAAGACTTCTCTGGGCTTCAGTTCCCTCAACTGTAAAATCAATCAATCAATCAATCACTCAATCAATCGTATTTACTGAGCGCTTACTGTGTGCATCATCATCATCAATCGTATTTATTGAGCGATAACTGTGTGCAGATCACTGTACTAAGCGCTTGGGAAGTACAAGTTGGCAACATCTAGAGACAGTCCCTACCCAACAGTGGGTATTAAAATGGGGATTAAACACCTGTTCTCCCTCCTACTTAGACTGTGAGCTCCATGCGGGACAGGGACCTACCCCAGCGCTTACAACAGTGTTTGACACATAGTAAGCACTCATCAAATACCATAAAAAAATAAAATAAAAAATAAAAGGAGTCTCTCCCGGCTCCTGAAGACCAGCCGTGGGGGAGGCTGAGACAAGGGGTCAGAGAACCAGCTTCATCTACAAGAAGCGCAGCCCCCCGTCCTTGCCCTGCCACCCCCCTCTCGCCTCCGCCACGGAGGAAGTTGCCGTGCCCACCTGGCACCGTGGCGAGGGATCGCGAAGGCCCCCACGGCTGGGGACGAGTCAGGACGTCCTTCAGTCAGTCATGTTTACCGAGGGCTCACTGTGTCTACGACACTGCACTAAGCGCTTCGGAGTGTACGATATAATAGCAGCCACAGCCCCTGCCCACAATGAGCCTACAGTCTAAAGCAGACGTTAATAGAAATAGGTAAAAACTTGAGTGCTGGGGGGATGAATAAGGGGAGCAAGTCGGGGAGCTGCGAAAGGGAGAGGAAGAGAAAGGGGGCTTAGTCAGGGAAGGCTTCTTGGAGGAGATGTGCCTTCAATAAGGCTTTGAAGGAGGGGAGAATCGTCGTCCGATACGAGGGGGGAGGGTGTTCCAGGCCAGAGGAAGGATGTGGGCAAGAGGTCAGCAGGGAGACTGAAGTACAGTGAGAAGGGTTAGTATGAGAGGAGCGAAGTACGTGGGCTGGGTTGTAGTAGAAATGCGAGGTGACGTAGGAGGGGGCAAGGGGGTTGAGTGTTTTAAAGGGAAGGAGTTATGGCGGGCACAGGGACGTCCATGGGGTGAATTTTGCCCAGCTGTGCCCCAGATCGCCCCTACACACCCAAGGGTGGTGGCTTTCTCCATCTACTAGCTGCTCCCACGGTTGGGACCCCTACCCCTCAGCGTGCCACCGCCCCCGCCGGGCCCACGCTCACCAAACACAAACATGCTGCTCCCGTACACGACGGCCGAATGGTGGTAGCGGGGGGCCGGCGGGGTCCCCGTGGTGAAGGCCCTGCGGGGACATGGGGGGAACGGGCCGAGTCAGTTCCAGCCGGGCAGTCTGGGGGCCCCGAGCCGGTTTGGGGTCTCCAGGTTGGGGGGAAGCGTTAGGGGCTGAGCTGTGTTTCCATTCCAGCACGGGCAGAGCCTTCAAAAGGGCCGGATTTGACCTCTGTCCTCATAGCCGGGGGTGGTCAGAAAGGCAAAACCCACCCACCCCCCTCCTCTCGGAGAGGCACTGAGGGGAGGCAGGGTGAGGACGAGGCGGTTCCCCCACTTCCCCGGCCTACCTGCACCACGAGCAGTCTTTCACGTCAAATCGCAGCAGGTCGTTCAGCATGGTCTTCCTGAGCGAGGGGAGGCAGAGGGGACACAGCTTGGGCCCGCCGGACCGGGGCCGGGACGCCTCGGACCGGACGGGTCACCCGAGGCCTCCGGGTCCCGCCTGCTCACCTCCCCCTCACACCGTGCGTCCCTGGGAGGGACGGGGACCGTGTCCGACCTGTCTCGTGTCCACCCTGGCTCTTACAGCGCCGGGCTTCGGGCTCCGGGGATGGGGGTGGGACCCCTCGTTTCCTGACTGGACCAGCACTTACCCATTGTCGCCTCCAAACACGTAGATGGCGTCTTTGTAGGCCACAACCGTGTGCTTGCTGCGCCTGCGGGGAGACACGCCAAGGGACGGGGCCTGTCCTGGAGACTGACTCTCACCTGCCCCAGGGTGGACGATGCCGGGAGACCGCTCCCCTAGCTCCCCTACTCAGATCGCCTGCTAACACCTTCTTAATACAACCTCTAGTGTCCCCACTTTAATCTCCTCTTCCCCCCGCCCCGGCTTGGTTTCCCCCTTGACCTGGCCCCTCAGCCTCCCCTCCTCTCCATCTCCCAGGTTTCTCCTCAGCACCTCTCCCCATCTCATCAGGTCGCCCTCCTCCATTCCCCCTAAGCTTCTCCCCTTCTCTCCTCCTCACCCTTCCACAGTCTCCCCACAGCTCCTCCTGTTCTCTCCCACCGCAACCCGTCTCCCCTCAGCTTCCCATGCCCTGTCTCCCCAGTTCCTCCCCTCCCCTCCTCTCCCCAACCGTCTCCCCCCAGTTCCTCCTTCTTTCCTCTCCCCAACCCGTCTCCCCTCAGTTCCTCCCCGCCACCAGTTTCCCCTCAGTTTCCCCCGTCCTGCCTCCCCTCAGCTCCCCCCCTTCTCTCCTCCCCGAACCCGTGTCCCCTCAGCTCCCCCCGCCCAGTCTCCCCTCAGTTCCTCCCCTTCTCTCCTTCCTGCCACCCGTCTCCCCTCAGTTTCCCCCGCCCCGTCTCCCCTCAATTCCTCCCTTTCTCTTCCCCCGCAACCCGTCTCCCCTCAGTTCCTCCCCTTCCTGCCACCATTCTCCCCCGGCCCATCTCCCCTCAGTCTCCCCCGCGCTGTCTCCCCTCAGCAACCTCTCCACCACCAGTCTCCCCTCAGCTCCTCCCCTTTGCAACCCGTGTCCCCTCAGTTCCTCCCCTTCTCTCCTTCCTGCCACCCGTCTCCCCTCAGTTTCCCTCGCCCCGTCTCCCCTCAATTCCTCCCTTTCTCTTCTCCCGCAACCCGTCTCCCCTCAGTTCCTCCCCTTCTCTCCTTCCTGCCACCAGTCTCCCCCGGCCCATCTCCCCTCAGTTTCCCCCGCGCTGTCTCCCCTCAGCAACCTCTCCGCCACCAGCCTCCCCTCAGCTCCTCCTTTGCAACCCGTGTCCCCTCAGCTCCCCCTGCCCTGTCTCCCCACAGTTCCTCCCCCAACCCGTCTCCCCTCAGCTCCCCCCCACCACTAGTGTCCCTGCAGTTCCACCCCTCAGTTCCTCCTTCTCTCCTCTCCCCTCAGTTTCCCCTTGCCCGGTCTCCCCTCAGCTCCTCCCCTTCTCTCCTCTCCCCAACCCGTGTCCCCTCAGCTCCCCCTGCCCTGTCTCCCCTCAGTCCCTCCCCCAACCAGTCTCCCCTCAGTTTTCCCTGCCCAGTCTCCCCAGCCCTGTCGTCTCCCCTCAGTTCCCCCCTTTCTCTCCTCTCCCCTCAGCTCCCCCTGCCGTTTCCTCTCAGCTCCTCCCCACCCCCAGTCTCCCCTCAGTTTCCCCTGCCATGTCTCCCCTCAGTTCCTCCCCTTCTCTCCTTCCCGCCACCCGTCTCCCCTCAGCTCCCCCTGCCCCGTCTCCCCTCAGTTCCTCCCCCTGCCCCGTCTCCCCTCAGTTCCTCCCCCTGCCCCGTCTCCCCTCAGTTTCCCCCGCTCCGTCTCCCCTCAATTCCTTCCCCTTCTCTTCTCCCGCAACCCGTCTCCCCTCAGTCTCTCCCCTTCTCTCCTCACCGTTTCCCCTGCCCTGTCTCCCCTCAGCTTCCCCCCCCCCACGTCTCCCCTCAGTTCGTCCCCCAACCCGTCTCCCCTCAGCTCCTTCCCCCACCAGTCTCCCCTCAGTTTCCCCTGCCCAGTCTCCCCTCAGTTCCTCCCCTTCTCTCCTTCCTGCCACCCGTGTCCCCTCAGTTTCCCCCGCCCTGTCTCCCCTCAGGCCCTCCCCTTCTCTCCCCCACCCGTCTCCCCTCAGTTCCTCCCCCTGCCCCGTCTCCCCTCAGTTTCCCCCGCCCCGTCTCCCCTCAATTCCTTCCCCTTCTCTTCTCCCGCAACCCGTCTCCCCTCAGTGTCTCCCCTTCTCTCCTCACCGTTTCCCCTGCCCTGTCTCCCCTCAGTTCGTCCCCCCAACCCGTCTCCCCTCAGCTCCTTCCCCCACCAGTCTCCCCTCAGGTTCCCCAGCCCCAGTCTCCCCTCAGTTCCTCCCCTTCTCTCCTCGCCGTTTCCCCTGCCCCGTGTCCCCTCAGCTCCCCGGGCCCCGTTCCCCCCCGGCTCCTCCCCACCCGCCCGTGTCCCCTCAGTTTCCCCTGCCCCGTCTCCCCTCAGCTCCTCCCCACCACCAGTCTCCCCAGCCCTGTCTCCCCTCAGTTCCTCCCTACCCCCAGTCTCCCCTCAGTTCCCCCCGTCCTGCCTCCCCTCAGCTCCCCCCTTCTCTCCTCCCGACCACCCGTGTCCCCTCAGCTCCCCCTGCCCCGTCTCCCCTCGGCTCCTCCCCCCACCAGTCTCCCCTCAGTCTCCCCTGCCCTGTGGCCCCTCAGCTTCTCCCCAGCTCCAGTCTCCCCTCAGCTCCCCCTGCCCGGCCTCCCCTCATTCCCCCCCCCCCCCCAGTCTCCCCTCAGCTCTCCCTGCCCAGTCTCCCCTCAATTCCTCCCCTTCTCTCCTCCCCCAAGCCGTGTCCCCTCAGCGACCCCTGCCCGGTCTCCCCTCATTTTCTCCCCCAACCCGTCTCCCCTCAGCTCCCCCCTTCTCTCCTCTCCCTAACCCGTGTCCCCTCAGTTTCCCCTGCCCCGTCTCCCCTCAGTTCCTCCCCCCCGCCCCCCGTCTCCCCTCAGTTCCTCGCCTTCTCTCCTCCCCGCCCCCCGTGTTCTCCCCTCGGTCTCTCCCGTGCCCCGTGCCCTCCCCCGGGCTCCCCTCGCCCCCGGGGCCTGCCCTCGGCCCTCGGGCCTCCCTCGGGCCCCGTCCGGCGGCCCACTTCCGGCGGGCCCCCCGGGCCGCCCCCCGGGCCGCCCCCCCTCCGCCTCGGGGCCGGTCCCGGCCGTACCGGGCCCCCACGAACTCGTCGCAGGGCGGGAGCCTGCGCCAGCGGTGCACCGTCTCGAAGGGCCCGAAGTTGAGGGTGAGGTACTCCACGCTGTCCGAGCAGCTGTGGTCGAAGTCCACGCTGGGGGCCACCTTGGGCCGCGCGCCCCCGGGCAGGCCCCCCGCGCCGCCGGGCCCGGCCATGGGGCCCGCTTCGCCGGCGGCCGGACCCCGGCTCCCCGGAGTCTCGCCCTCCGACAGGACTACAACTCCCGGCAGACACCGCGCCCCTCCCTGCCCGCCCGCTTCCGCTTCCGCTTCTGCTTCTCGCTCGCTGACGCGCCCACGACTCCCGGCAGCCCCCGCGCCCCGGCCCGCCCGGCTCCCGTTCTCGCCCTCTGACAGGCCTACAACTCCCAGCATCCCCCGCGCCCCTGCCCAACTGGCTCCGGTTCTCTTCCTCAGACCAGCCTACAACTCCCGGCAGCCTCCGCACGCTGCCCCCCTCCAACGGCTTTCGCCCTCTAACAGGCCTTCAGCTCCCGGCATCCCCCGCGCTTCTGCCCGCCCCACTCTGGCTCTCTCCTTGTGACAGGCCTTCAACTCCCGGCATCCCCCGCGCCCCTGCCGGCCTGGCTCCGGTTCTCTTCCTGAGACCAGCCTACAATTCCCAGCAGCCCCCGCGCCCCCGCCCGCCCGGCTCCCGTTCTCGCCCTCTGACAGGCCTACAATTCCCAGCATCCCCCACGCCTCAGCCCAACCGGCTCCCGTTCTCTTCCTCAGACCAGCCTACAACTCCCGGCAGCCTCCGCGCGCGGCCCCCCCCCCCCCGCTTTCACCCTCTAACAGGCCTTCAACTCCCGGCATCCCCCGCGCTTCGGCCCGCCCCACTATGGCTCTCTCCTTGTGACAGGCCTTCAACTCCCGGCATCCCCCGCGCCCCTGCCCGCCTGGCTCTGGTTCTCTTCCTGAGGCCAGCCTACAACTCCCAGCAGCCCCCGCGCCCCCGCCCGGCTCCCGTTCTCGCCCTCTGATAGGCCTACAACTTCCAGCAACCCCCGCGCCCCCGCCCGCCTGGCTCCGGTTCTCTTCCTCAGACCAGCCTACAACTCCCGGCAGCCTCCGCGCGCGCGCTGCCCCCCCCCCCCCCGCTTTCGCCCTCTAACAGGCCTTCAACTCCCGGCATCCCCCGCGCTTCTGTGACAGATGCCTACAACTCCCGGCATCCCCCGCGCTTGTCAGCCCCCCTCTGGCTCTGTAATAATAATGTTGGTATTTATTAAGCGCTTACTATGTGCAAAGCACCGTTCTAAGCGCCGGGGGGAACACAAGGAGATTGAGGTTGTCCCATGCGGGGCTCACAGTCTTCATCCCCATTTTACAGATGAGGGAACTGAGGCGCAGAGAAGTGAAGTGACTTGCCCAGGGTCACACAGCAGACATGTGGGAGAGGTGGGATCTGTCCCTGTGACAGGGGTCTACAACTCCCGGCATCCCCCGCGCTTCCGCCAGGCCCACTCTGGCTCTCTCCCATTGACAGTGAGCCAATTTTAGACAGTGACCCCCTTTTAGACCGTGAGCCCACTGTTGGGTAGGGACTGTCTCTATATGTCGCCAACTTGGACTTCCCAAGCGCTTAGTACAGTGCTCTGCACACAGTAAGCGCTCAATAAATACGATTGATTGATTGATTGATTGACAGGCCTTCAACTCCCGGCATCCCCCGCGCCCCTGTCCGGTTATCACCCTCTGAGGGGCCTCACCGTCCCCCAGCCAGACAATTTATGGCCTTCTGTCCTGCCCATTTCAAACTTCCAGGCCCCAAGGCCACCTGCTTGACCCCTTCCCTGCAGGCCCCGGGGAAGACCACCCTCCCCCCCTGCCCACCCCCAACCCCTAGCCTCCACCGGGGCAGCCAAATTTGCCTTGGTGATCTTACTGTCCACGGAACTAATAATAATTATTATACTATCATTACGGTAGCTGTTAAGCGCTCATTATGTGCCAAGCACTGTGGTAGAGCAATATCAAAATAATAATAATAATGGCATTTATTAAGCGCTTACTATGTGCCAAGCACTGTTCTAAGCCCTGGGAAGGTTACAGAGTGATCAGGTTGTACCTCGGGAGGGCTCACAGTCTTAATCCCCATTTTCCAGATGAGGTAAGTGAGGCCCAGAGAAGTGAAGTGACTTGCCCAAAGTCAGACAGCTGACAAGTGGCGGAGCAGGGATTTGAACCCACAACCTCGGACTCCAAAGCCCGGGCTCTTTCCACTAGGCCACACTGCTTCTCAATATCAAAATCAAAATCATAAATTCAAAATCATAAAGGAACTGCTTCATGTTGATTACTGCGGTCCTGATCCTGTTATGTTATGCAGGTTATGTGTTGGCATAACTGACACAAGCGCTTATTACAGTTCTCTGCACACAGTAAGCGCTCAATAAATACGATTGAATGAATGAATGTGAATCAATCAATCAGTGGCACTTATTGAGCACTCACTATGTGCAGAGCACTGTATTACAAGGTAATGAGGTTGGCCCACCTGGGGCTCACAGTCTCCATCCCCATTTTACAGATGAGGTAACTGAGGCGCCGAGAAGCGAAGTGACTTGCCCACAGTCACAGCAGACAAGGGGCGGAACCGGGATTAGAACCCACGACCTCTGACTCCCAAGCTGGGCCTCTTTCATTCATTCATTCAATTTTATTTATTGAGCGCTTACTGTGTGCAGACCACTGTACTAAGCACTTGGGAAGTACAAATTGGCAACATATAGAGACGGTCCCTACCCGACAACGGGCTCACAGCCTACAGCCACGCTGACTCTATACTAAGCGCTGGAATTGGTGCAACATTATCGGACTGGACGCAATCTCTGGGCGAGAAGCAGCGTGGCCTAATCGAAAGAGACCCGTCTTGGGAGTCAGAGGACCTGGGTTCTTCGTCTAACTCCTCCACATGCTTGCTGTGTGACCTTGGGCAATTCATTTCCCTTCTCTGTGCCTCAGTTATCTCATCTGAAAAACGGGGGATTAAGTCTGTGAGCCCCATGAGGGTAAGGGACTGTGTCCAGCCTGATTATTTTATATGTATCCCAGCACTTAGTACAGTGGCAACAATAATATTTGCTACAATAGTAACAAATACTATTTTTAAAAAAAGGCAAACAGGACTCTTTCTTCGCAGCCCATGCTGCTCTCAGCAGGAAGGACAGTCAAGGAAACACAGCATCAGTGTCTTGAAAAGGCAGGTGATTTATAGATATATATATATATTTTTTTTTTTTCTTTTTTAAACCTCAGTCCTTACAAAATCAGCCGAGATCAACAAGCAGAGCCCATGGGGATCTCAGTGTGGGGGGAGGCGGAAGGGGCAGTGCTGAGGGAAGTTATTGATTGAACGAGAACAGGGAAGGAACTGATCGGAAAAGACGTAAATAAAACGGAACGCGTTCAGATCACCAGCGCCTTATGGCCTGTATCCTCAGAAACCTAAACAAGCTGGCAGGCGTGTTGGATTATTGCTTTTAAGAACTCCCAATGGACCGGGCAGCTAGAGTAGGAACGACGCCCAGAATGCAAGAACCTGTCTATAGAAAACAAAATAAAAAAATTCGGGGCCAGGCTGAAAACGCCAGACAAATCAGGTGAGCTTGGAGCGCCGGAAATTCCTAACGTGAAGCCCACGGTCAAGTGGCGTGTCGGACGCTTCCGGGGCTGAGAGATGAGCCCCGTGGCTCTGTGGAGGGCACGTGATGTGAGACCACCCTAATATTCTTCTCCAAAGCCCCTGACCTCGGTGTGGGAGGCTGGAGGTTGTCTCCTGGCCCCGGGGGGGACGTCACATCAATGGCTTGGGAGGGATAGAGCGCTTAGTACAGTGCTCTGCACATAGTAAGCGCTCAATAAATCCGATTGATGATGATAGAGGTCATCTCAAGGGCAGGATGCAATCCGGGACCTTCCTGAGCACTTAGAGGGGAAACAGAAGTGGACGGATCCACGGACTGTACTGGGCACTTACTGTGTCTACTGGACCCCTCCTGGGCAGGTGTCAAAACACTGTCCATATCTCTTCTATTTATTTTATTTTGTTAGTATGTTTGGTTTTGTTCTCCGTCTTCCCCTTTTAGACTGTGAGCCCACTGTCTCTGTATGTTCCCAATTTGTACTTCCCAAGCGCTTAGTACAGTGCTCTGCACATAGTAAGCACTCAATAAATACGATTGATGATGATGATGTACCGAGTGCCTATTTTATACAGAACACTGTCCTGGGCACTTACCGCACGCGAGGAATCGTACTGAGCACATGTACTGAGCTCCTGCTCTGTGCAGAGGGATATACCGGATGCCTATTATGTGCCAAGGGCTGAGCTGGGTGCAGAGCACTGTATGGATCGCCACGGTATCCTTCACACTGTGTCTGGAGTCTAGTTTGAGCCAAGTATCGAGCCCTGACTGTGAGCAAAGCACTGCCCTGGGGGCCATTGTACACAGAGCACTGGATTGAGCGTTGTTGGGTAGAGAGCACCGAGTCGAGCCTATGGGGTGCCGGAGCACTCTACTAAGGGAGAGCATCACCATCATCAATCATATTTATTGAGCGCTTACTATGTGCAGAGCACTGTACTAAGCGCTTGGGAAGTACAAAGTGGCAACATATAGAGACAGTCCCTACCCAACAGAGGGAGAGCACTGCTTTGGAGGCCTACGGAGCACTTTCAGTTCTCTGGGAACCCGCGTTTTCACTCGCAGCGTCGTAGCCGACACGTGCCATCTCTAGACCGAGCTCACTGCGGGCAAGGGAATCTGTTTATTATTACAATGTACACTCCCAAGCGTTTAGTACAGTGCTTTGCACACTGTAAGCACTCAATAAATACCGGTGAATGAAGTAGGGGACTTCCAACCCCCAGGACGAAGCTCTTCGAAGCTCGTGCGCCGTGGTTTGGGAAGGAAGGTGGGCATTGATGGCCCCCCGCTCTTATTAAAGCAAAGCAACCAGGCAGGGCAAGAAACGGTGCGGCCTAGTAGATAGAGCCCAGGCCCTGGATTCTAATTCCGCCTCCACCACTTGACCGCTGCGCGACCTGGCGAAAGTCTCCTCACTTCTCCGTGCCTTAGTTACCTCATCTGTAAAATGGGGATTGAGACTGTGAGCGCCGTGTGGGATGTGGATTGGGGCCAACCTGGTTATCTCAGACCTACCCCCGTGCTCAGTCTATGGCCTGGCACATAGTGAGCGCTTAACAAATCCGATAAAAAAGTGCAAATTCCAGGTGGGGTCGGGGCTTTGAACAATGGTTTAAAGCAAAAAGGAGCCCTTAGTACAGTGCTTTGCACCTCGTGGGTACTCAAGAAATACCTATCATCATCACCATCATCAATCGTATTTATTGAGCGCTTACTATGTGCAGAGCACTGTACTAAGCGCTTGGGAAGTACAAATTGGCAACATATAGAGACAGTCCCTACCCAACAGTGGGCTCACAGTCTAAAATCCCACTAGTACTATCAAATCCAGCCAATCGAAGCATGTTGGGGGTATTCTCAGAGGGGTCCAAAAAATGACCCCTCCTCCAAGAAACCTTCCCTAACCAGACCTTCATTTCTCACTTGTATCTGTGTCCTTTAAGAATCTGATGTTTGCCCCACTCCCGGCCTTATAGCCCTGATTCTTTTTATTTATAATGATGCTACTGTTGCCTGTTTATTTGTTTTGATATGTCTCCCCCCCACTTCTAGACTGTGAGCCCGTTGTGGGCAGGGATTGTCTCTATTTGTGGCCAAATTGTACTTCCCAAGCGCTTAGTCCAGTGCTCTGCACACAGTAAGCGCTCAATAAATACGATTGAATGAATGAATGAATGAAATTCAGGTCCCTATACTCTCCCATTCCTCCATCAGCAATGGATTTTAATGTCTGTCTTCCCCTCTAGACTGTAAGCTCCTTGTGGGCAGGGAATAAATCTACCGCCTCTAGTAGAAATAGTATTTACCAAGCGCTTATTAGGTGTAGAACACCGTAATAAGCATCGGAAGAGAATCTGCAGGTGGGAATTAAACACTTTCTGCACCTTCTACTGTAAGGCCTAGTCAGCCCTTATTGGATTAATTGAGCACCTACTACGCGCAGAGCACTGTACTAAGCACTTGGGAGAGGTCAATATAACAGTCAATATCCTGGCATACAGCAAACGCTCAGTAAATACCATCGACTAATAGATTGATTGATTGATTGGAATCCTACTGATCGATCGACAGCAGTTGGGTGCTTCTGCCCTATTAGATGAGGGCGGAGAGCACGTATACTAATTTAGTATTAAATTAGCCATGGTTCAAAGCCCCGACCCCATCTGGAATTTTAGACTGTGAGCCCACCGTTGGGTAGGGACTGTCTCTATATGTTGCCAATTTGTACTTCCCAAGCGCTTAGTACAGTGCTCTGCACATAGTAAGCGCTCAATAAATACGATTGATTGATTGATTGATAGTATGTAGGGTGCTCCGTCCAGGGCTCCACCCAGATTAAATGCTTAATAAATATGTTGATGAATTAAGTAATAGTAATAGTAGCACATAAAATATCGATTGAGCCCCTACTGAGCGTTCCGCCCTAAACACAAAACGAAGAAGCGCCCTGCCTACCGGCAGCTTACACTCTTAACGGGGGTGAAGACAAAAAGACTAAATAAGTAGAAGACTATAAAAACCACTTGCTCCAGGAAGCCTTCCCTGATTAATCTCCACCTTCCCAGGTTGTACCAATCCAATCACACTTTTAGAATTGATATATTTATATTTATATATATCTCGATTTAACATTCATTTTCATTTCCACTTATCCTCCCAGTCTCTGGCTTTTAGACTGTGAGCCCACTGGTGGGTAGGGACTGGCTCTATATGTTGCCAACTTGTACTTCCCAAGCGCTTAGTACAGTGCTCCGCACACAGTCAGCGCTCGATAAATACGATTGGTGATGATGCTGGCTATTGACAGTTAAATCTCTGTTCTTTCTCCAGTTCTATTTGCAAATAATTTGCCCGGGCCTACCGCCCCTTATTAGCTTGTAATCTCCTTAAGGCAGGGTCAATAAATCGATGGCATTTATTGAGCGCTTACTGAGTGCGGAGCACTGCCCTAAGCGCTTGGGAGTCCGTATCTTTTGCTTCTGATGTTCTCTCCCCAACGCGGATTACGGCGCTCTCCCCCCGGCAAGTGCTTAGTACTGAGCTCCCAGTAAGTGCTCAATAAATGCTTCTGAGTGAATTTCCAGCCAGGACTGGTTGGCTTCTTTCAGGCTCTCCCCTGGAGTGTCCATCCGGCAGAAACACGAAGAGACGGGACTCGGGCTTCCACTGGAATGAAAACCTCGAACGGTTGGAGCGTAGCCAACGCCGGGAGGAGGAGGAATGAGGAGATCCTGGCATCCTTCGGGACCCTTGAAGAGGAGCAGGTGGGTGCTCTGCCCAAGCAGTGGGCCGTTTTGGGGACCACTTTCACAACATCTCCCCGCCACCGCCATGCCACGGAGGAGTACGTCCCCCTCCCAGGCTCCGGACGGTCCTGGAAGAGGGAAGCTGTGGGGAAGGGGGCATGTCCTGGGTAGCGGGCATCCTACGTTACCCCTTCATCTCTGCCACCCCCCAGCTTGCCAGCCAGAGCCCACCGGAAAAGGACAGCGGACCACGGGGGAAGAAGGGTTTTGGTAGAGAAAACCTGCGGCCGGTGGGAGTCCGAAGGACCTGGGTTCTAATCTCATCTTGTCTGCTGTGTGATCTCGAGCCAGTCACTTCACTTCTCTGGGCTGCTCTGTAAAATGGAGAGCGTGAGCCCCATCTGGGACAGG
The DNA here is from genome assembly GCF_015852505.1 of Tachyglossus aculeatus. Classification (NCBI taxonomy): domain Eukaryota; kingdom Metazoa; phylum Chordata; class Mammalia; order Monotremata; family Tachyglossidae; genus Tachyglossus; species Tachyglossus aculeatus. The sequence continues at coordinate 1,903,077 of NC_052086.1, forward strand.
GGCTGTGTCCAACCCGCTTTGCTGGTACCTTCCGTACGGTGCCTGGCACATAGTAAGTGCTCAACAAATACCACAATCAGGCAAACCTGCCCGTGTCTTCCTGGCTCCCACGGTGTCCGGTTTGCTGTCAGCCGGAGGATTCGTCCGGCCCGGCTCTGCTCTGACGGGGCGAGGAAGGGCCGAGGGGTTGGATTTAGGCCCGGAGTTCTCATCCCGGACAGCGCGTGGTTCCTAATCGGAGCTGGCGTGAGGTCTGCTTTGCCTTCTGGAGGGGATTCCTGCGGCCGGAGGGGTCCCCGGCCTGATCTCCGCACCCCGTTCTGGGAAGATTTTGCTTTTTTGGCAAGAAAAACCAATGGGGACCTGCCCACTGCCATGCTTGGCTTCCCTCCGGGATGGCCTGAGCGGGGAGATTGTTCTTGGGCCTGTGCTTCTTGGAGAGAGAACTGGGCGGGGAGAGGGGGTGTGAGCGTGTGTGTGTGTGAATGTATATATGTGTGTGTACATTAGGGTAAGTGTGACGTGCGTACGTGTGTACGTGTGTGAATGTATGTATATATGTGTGCGCATTAGAGTACTTGTGATATGTGTGTGAGTATAGGTGTGTATATATATTTGTGCATGAATGTATAATAATAATAATGATGATGACATTTACTAAGCGCTTACTACTACTACTAATAATAATGATGGCATTTGTTAAGCGCTTACTATGTGCAAAGCACCGTTCTAAGCGCTGGGGAGGATACAAGGTGATTAAGTTGTCCCACGTGGGGCTTACAGTCAATCCCCATTTTCCAGATGAGGGAACTGAGGCCCAGAGAAGTTAAGTGACTTGCCCAAGGTCACACAGCAGACATGTGGCGGAGGCGGGATTTGAACCCCTGGCCTCTGACTCCAAAGCCCGGGCTCTTTCCACCGAGCCACGCCGCTGCTTACTACGTGCAAAGCACTGCTCTAAGCGCTGGGGAGGTTACGAGGCGATCGGGTTGTCCCACGGGGGGCTCCCAGCCTTCATCCCCATTTTCCAGATGAGGGAGCTGAGGCCCAGAGAAGTGAAGTGACTGGCCCAAAGTCACACGGCTGACCGTTGGCCGAGCCGGGATTTGAACCCATGACCTCTCACTCCAAAGCCCGGGCTCTTTCCACTGAGCCACGCTGCTTCTCTAAGCGTATAAGTGTGCGTGTGTGTGAGCCCGCTGTTGGGTAGGGACCATCTGTATGTGTTGCCAACTTGTACTTCCCAAGCGCTTAGTACAGTGCTCTGCACACAGTAAGAGCTCAATAAATACGATTGAATGGATGAATGAATGTATACGTTTGTGAATGTATGTATATATCATCATCATCATCAATCGTATTTATTGAGCGCTTACTATGTGCAGAGCACTGTATTAAGCGCTTGGGAAGTACAAATTGGCAACATATAGAGACGGTCCCTACCCAACAGTGGGCTCACAGTCTAAAAACGGGGAGACAGAGAACAAAACCAAACATATATGTGCACGCATTAGGGCGTGTGTGAGAGTATACGTGTGAATGTGTGTATATATATTTGCGCTTGAGTGGATAAGTGTGCAGGTGTGTGTATGTTTGTATGAATGTGTGGGAGAGCACATGTGCAAGTGTGCAGATGTGTTTGTGCGTGAGTGTGCGTGTTTATGTGTATGCCTGCATGGGGGGGACACGTGTGGGACTGCGTACGTGTCCTTGCACGTGTGTATACGTGACAGGTGGACGACGGCGGCTTTCGGAGCGACGAATCTGTCGGTGGGCGGTGGGCTCCCCGGCGCTGGGTCGGGGAGAGCAGCACTGTCCGCAGCACGCTCCGCAGCACGGCCAGCTCCGGCCCCCGGCCCCGAGCCGGGGTCAGTACCCTTTGCCCGTTAACCACGACATGTCTCCGGTTCTGCGGGCGGACAAACAAAGCGACCCTCCCTCAGCCTCGGCTGCAGCCCCCTCTCCGGCCTCCCACCCACCTCCTCCAGCCTTGGAGGGGTCCTGTAATAATAATAATAATAATAATAATAATGGCATTTATTAAGCGCTTACTACGTGCAAAGCACTGTTCTAAGCGCGGAACACTATTCTAAGCGCTGGGGAGGCAACAAGGTGATCAGGTTGTCCCACAGGGGGCTCACAGTCGTAATTCCCATTTTACAGATGACGTGACTGAGGCACAGAGAAGTTAAGTGACTTGCTCAAAGTCACACAGCTGACAACTGGCGGACTGGGGATTTGAACCCGTGATCATGTGCTGTACTCTGCTGCTGGCCTAGCTGGCCCTGGGGGAGGATGAGAGCAGACAGCGGGACGGAGGGGGAGAGAGCGGAGCTCTTCCCAGCATTAGGATCGTTATTATTACTATCGAACAGTGCTTCACACATAGTAAGCGCTTAGCAAATAATAATGACGGCATTTAATGAGCGCTTCCAATGTGCAAAGCACTGTTCGAAGCGCCGGGGAGGTTACGAGGTGATCGGGTTGTCCCATGGGAGGCTCCCAGTCTTCATCCCCATTTTCCAGATGAGGTCACTGAGGCCCAGAGGAGTGAAGTGACTTGCCCAAAGTCACAGAGCTGGCAACTGGCAGAGCCGGGATCTGACTCCAAAGCCCGGGCTCTTTCCACTGAGCCACGCTGCTTCTCTGATGGCATAATAATACCATCATTATTCAGTAATAATACCATCATTATTCAGAGAATAATGTGTCAGAGAAGCAGCCTGGCTCAGTGGAAAGAGCCCGGGCTTTGGAGTCAGAGGTCATGGGTTCGAATCCCGGCTCCGCCACTTGTCAGCTGTGCGACTTTGGGCAAGTCACTTAACTTCTCTGAGCCTCAGTTACCTCATCTGTAAAATGGGGATGTAGACTGTGAGCCCCCCCGTGGGACAACCTGATCACCTTGTAACCTCCCCAGCGCTTAGAACAGTGCTTTGCACATAGGAAGCGCTTAATAAATGCCATTATTATTATTATTATTATTATTATTATTATTTGAGTGCCGACTATCTGCCCAAGCACTGGGATTGGAGCACCAAGCACAGGATTCAGCCCACAGTGGGCGTCCAGCACAGAGCTCCACACATGGCGGACACTCAGTACAGGGCTCTGCACACAGTGGGGCCCCAGGACGGTGCTTTGCACATAGTAAGCGCTTAATAAATGCCATTATTATTATTATTATTATTATTATTATTATTTGAGTGCCGACTATCTGCCCAAGCACTGGGACTGGAGCACCAAGCACAGCATTCAGCCCACAGTGGGCGTCCAGCACAGAGCTCCACACACGGCGGACACTCAGTACAGGGCTCTGCACACAGCGGGGCCCCAGGACGGTGCGATGCACACTATACACGGCTATGCACACGGTAGGCATTCAATAAATACTATCTGAATGGCTGAAAGATTGGTCGGGAAAGGAAAAATTTGTGAGCATCCCCGATGGGCAGGAGAAGAAAGGACATAGTCACCCCCAGTGCTTGCCCACCTGCCAACGCTTTGGGGGGCAGAAGAGGTGTCTCCTCACTATTGACTTTAAAGCAGTCAATCACCTCGCCCCTTCCTATCCCATCTCATCTCACTGCTCCCCTAGTCATCATCATCATCATCAATCGTATTTATTGAGCACTTACTGTGTGCAGAGCACTGTGCTAAGCGCTTGGGAAGTACAAATTGGCAACATAGAGAGACAGTCCCTGCCCAACATTGGGCTCACAGTCCAACCCAGCCTGCTCACCTCATTCCTCGAATAACGATGGCATTTACTAAGCGCTTCCTATGTGCAAAGCACCGTTCTAAGCGCTGGGGAGGTGACAAGGTGACCAGGTTGTCCCGCGGGGGGCTCACAGTCTTCATCCCCATTTTTCAGATGAGGGAACTGAGGCCCAGAGAAGTGAAGTGACTTGCCCAAAGTCACCCAGCTGACACGTGGCGGAGCCGGGATTTGAACCCATGACCTCTGACTCCAAAGCCCGGGCTTTTTCCACTGAGCCACGCTGCTTCTCTAATGCCAACCCACTCACTGTACCTCGATGGTACTCACTGTACCCTCTCGCCACCGACATCTAGCCATCCTGGTTCCCCAGGACCGGCTCCATAGTGGTTTCACCGTTCCCTGTCCACGTGTATTGTTTTGTTGTCCGTCTCTATATGTTGCCGACTTGTACTTCCCAAGCGCTTAGTCCAGTGCTCTGCACACAGTAAGCGCTCAATAAATACGATTGATTGATTGATCGATCTTGCCCACATTCTGCCTCTGGCCTGAAATGCCCTCCCTCCTCATATCTGACAAAGACCCTCCCCCTTTCAAAGCCTTACTGAAGACACATCTCCTCCAGGGAGCCTTCCCTGACTGCGCCCTCCTTTCCTCTTCTCCCACTCCCTTCCGCAGCCCCCCGACTTGCTCCCTTTATTTATCCACCCCCCCCCCCCAGTGCCCCAGCACATGCATATCTGTCATTTATTTATTTCTCTTCATATCTGTCTCCCCCTCTAGACTGTGGGCAGGTGTCGTGTCTGTTCACTGTACTCTCCCAAGCTCTTAGTACAGTGCTCTACACACGGTAAGCGCTCAATAAATACGTCACTGTACTCTCCCAAGCTCTTAGTACAGTGCTCTGTCAATAAATACGATTGACCGACTGGCTGGTAAAGTTGAGGAGTGCCCGCTCTGGGCCTGAGGGGCACCGAGCGATGAGGTTCTGATTAGCGAAAGGAAAATACGAAAGCCGACCTACTTGCCGTGACGAACGAACAGTCTTTAAGGCGAGAAAGCAATCGGAGGGAGAAAGAAAGACAGACAGAGAGACAGACACACTCAGAATTTCAGTAATTTCATGGGAAGCCCCCCTCCCCTTGGCCTAGGGTCCTCCCCCCACATTGTCTCTGGCAAGACACTTGCTAAACATGGAGCCCCAATCAAGTTATAAAATACTGGGGAAAGATGGAAAGAACAGGGGCCTGAGGGTCAGGAGGCCTGGAGGCTCTGAGTGACCTCGGGCAAGTTGCTTAGCCATCTTGGGCCTCGGTTTCCTCGTCTGTAAAATGGGAGCTGTCACCTCACCCAGCCTCAGAACGTGGGACTGGGATCTCGTCTGATTTTTATAATAATAATAATGATGGCATTTCTTAAGCGCTTACTATGTGCCAAGCACTGTTCTAAGCGCTGGGGAGGATACAAGGTGATCAGGTTGTCCCACGTGGGGCTCGCAGTCTTAATCCCCATTTTACAGACGAGGCAACTGAGGCCCAGAGAAGTTAAGTGACTTGCCCAGAGTCACCCAGCTGACAAGTGGTGGAGCCGGGATTTGAACCCATGACCTCTGACTCCAAAGCCCGGGCTCTCTCCAAGGAGCCACGCTGCTTCTCACGCTGCTTTTAGACTGGGAGCCCACTGCTGGGTAGGGACCGTCTCTATATGTTACCAACTTGTACTTCCCAAGCGCTTAGTACAGTGCTCTGCACCCAGTAAGCGCTCAATAAATACGATTGACGATGATTTAATGACCATAGTGCTTAGCACAGTTCCTGGCTCCCAGGCACTAGACCTCCTTGTGGCCAGGGACTGTGTCCCTTATATTCCTCTACTGTACTCTCCCAAGCGTTTAGTACAGTGCTCTACACCCAGTAAGCGCTCAATAAATACGATTGGCTGACCCAATAGATGCCTAATAAAAATCATCCTCAGTATCAACTACTGTCAGCAGGGAGCTCGGACTTTAGAGCGTCCAGCCCGGGGATGGTCAATCGAGACGTCCCTCCCAGAGGCCCTGGGCACCCCGGCCTGCTCCTGGGCAGACGAGCCGTGTGAGGAGAGGGTGGGGAGGATGCCCAGGGGCAGGGGAAGCCCAATTTGGGGAGTTTTTGAGAGGCAGGACGTGCCCCGTGCGTCCAAACCAGAATGATCGGGTGGGCACGGCCCCACTGAGGGTGAGTGGCAATACTAAAAATAATCGTGCTCTTTGTTAAGCGCTTACTGTGCGCCAGGCTCTGTTCTAAGCCCTGGACTGGATACAAGCAAATCAGGTTGGACACGGCCCCTGTCCCCCATGGGGCTCACTGCCTTCACCCCTTTTTACAGATGAGGGAACTGAGGCCCAGAGAAGCGAAGTGACTTACCCTAGGTCTCACAGCACGCAAGCGGCGGAGCTGGCGTTAGAGACGATTGAAAACCCTTGTGACAGCCCTTCCCCCTCACTCAGAGTGGCCCTCCCAGGAAAAGCGGGAAAGGGATCGATTTCCAAAGGGGGCAGAGGGGCTGGCGGGGCTCTCTAAGGCCCGGATTGGGTCTTATTAAGCGTCCTCAGTCCAGGGGGTCAACAAGTGCCCGCTTCCACCCAGAGTTCTGGAGCCTCTGGCCGAAAGACAAAGACAGAGAGGGTCTCAGGCTGGTAGACCCGGGGGTCTGACCTGGTGGGAAATCACTCAGGGACTGCTACATTTCAGCAGGTCCAGAGGGGTGGGGATGCAAGGATGGAGAGGGGAGAGTCAGGGCTGTGGGATGGCCCACGCTGGGTCACTGGAGAGAGTCAGAGATGGAAAGGAGAGGGTCGGGACTGTGGGATGGTCCTGGGTCACCCGTTGGGCGGGCTGGGCTCCGTCTTGGCCCTCCGCTCAGAGCCTGCTGTCCTTACACTCTCAGAAACACAGCAAACACATCCAGACCTTTTGGGTCGTTTGGCCTTCCCGAGCTTTAGGGATGGGCGAACCTGGCTCGGAAATGGGCGCAGCTGGCTATCCCCGGCCCTCCTTCCCCCTCCCCGGTGCCGGATAGGGGGGCACCAGTCCAGCCCGCCTCTCTGGAGCTGGCCAAGGGGTGAGGCGGAAAAATGAGGACGGAGTCGGCTTGGGGCGGGGGGAGAAATCGTCCAGTCCCTCGGGCGGCAGGGGAGAGGGGGCAGGGGGGGATGGCGGTCGGCGAACTTACTCCACGTCGCGCTTCCTGATGGCTCTCCCCGAGGCCATGACCTCGGCCACTTTGGACACGATGGGGTCGTAGTTCATGCTGGCCACGGATATGACCTCATCGCTCCTGCGGGGACAAGGGACGGTCGCCCAAGGAGCGGCCCCCGAATCAGCCCGGGGGATGGGCACCAGAGGAAAGGATGGCAGGCTGGAGTTGGGGGGTACCCACCCCCCTCAGCACTGGCCACCGCCAGGTCCTCCTTACTTGGTGTAAAATGCCACAAACTTGAATTCGTCCAGATCTCCCTGGATGACGACATCGTCGAAACCCTCTCCGTGGCCTGAGGAGAATGTTGGAAAAGACAACGACCGCCCAACGCCGCCCTGCATTGGAAGCCTCCGCTTCCCATCCCAGATTCGGCCCCCTTTCCCTGCCCAACTGCCCCATCCCTCCCCGACCCTCAGCATGCCTTAGTGTACCTTCCAAGCGCTTAGTACAGTGCTCTGCACACAGTAAGCGCTCAATAAATACGACTGAATGAATGAATGAATGGAAAAAGCCCGGGGTGGGAGGATTCTAATCCCGGCTCTGCCACCACCCAGCCGTGTGACACACTTTCCCCCTTCAAAGCCCTACTGAAAGCCCACCTCCTCCAGGAGGCCTTCCCAGACTGAGTCTCCCTTTTCCTCTGCTCCTCCTTTCCTCCCCATCACCCTTCTCCCCTCCCCACAGCGCTTGTGTATATAATAATAATAATAATGTAATAATGGCATTTATTAAGCGCTTACTATGTGCAAAGCACTGTTCTAAGCGCTGGGGAGGTTACAAGGTGGTCAGGTTGTCCCACTTGGGACTCACAGTCTTAGTCCCCATTTTACAGATGAGGTAACTGAGGCACAGAGAAGTTAAGTGACTTGCCCAAAGTCACACAGCTGACAATTGGCGGAGCCGGGGTTTGAACCCATGACCTCTGACTCCAAAGCCCGGGCTCTTTTCCACTGAGCCATGCTGCTTCTTGTACACATATACGTACACATTTATTATTCTATTTCTTTGATTAATGACGTGTACGTATCTCTAATTCTATTTATTTATATTGATGCTATTGATGCCTGTCTACCTGTTTTGGGCTTTTTTCTGTTGTCTGTCTCCCCGCTTCCAGACTCTGAGCCCGCTGTTGGGTAAGGATTGTCTCTATGTGTTGCCAAATTGTACTTTCCAAGCGCTTAGGACAGTGTTCGGCGCACAGTAAGCGCTCAAAAAATACAATGGAATGAAGTGTGACCTTAGGCAAGTCACTGAACCGCTCCGGGCCTCAGTTTCCTCCTTTGTAAAATGATGATAAGATTCCCGCTCCCTCGTAGACCGTCAGCCCCGTGTGGGACAGGAACTGCTGTGACCGGTTGGATTATGTGCTCTGCACATAGTAAGCGCTCCATAAATACGATTGATGATTATTTGTATCTGCCCTAGTGCTTGGCACAAAGTGAGCGCAATAACAGCGGTGGTGGTTTGGCCAGGCTGGGTGGTCCCCTCCATCTCCCCCCACCAGGCCAGACTCAGTCGTGAGGTCTTTTTTTTTAGCCTCAAGGGCTGCCTTATAAGCTCACTGTGGGCAGGGAATGGGTCCGTTTAACATTATACTATATTCTCCCAAGGGCATAGCACAATGCTTTGCACACGTAAGTGCTCAATAAATACGACTGAATGAATGCCCTTCCCCCCAATGCCCAAGCCTCCCCTAGAGTGCCCATCTCCGCTGAAATATTTTGTGCCTCAGTGGAAAGAGCCCGGGCTTTGGAGTCAGAGATCATGGGTTCAAATCCCGACTCCGCCAAGCTGTGTGACTTTGGGCAAGTCACTTCACGTCTCTGGGCCTCAGTTCCCTCATCTGGAAAATGGGGATGAAGACTGGGAGCCCCCCGGGGGGACAACCTGATCACCTTGTAACCTCCCCAGCGCTTAGAACGGTGCTTTGCACAGAGTAAGCGCTTAATAAATGCCATTATTATTATGCCTATAATATAATAATTATATTACATATAATTATGTAATAATCATTATGTAACATAATTAAATAATTATAACATGTAAATAAATTAACATAATTAAATAATTATGTAATAATTATTATTATTACATATCTATCCTATTTATTTTATTTTGTTAGTGTGTTTGGTTTTGTTCTCTGTCTCCCCCTTTTAGACTGTGAGCCCACTGTTGGGTAGGGACTGTCTCTATATGTTGCCAACTTGGACTTCCCAAGCGCTTAGTACAGTGCTCTGCACATAGTAAGCGCTCAATAAATACAATTGATGATGATGATGATGATGATGCCCGTGAATATCTAAGGATGAGCTCTAAGAGCATCAACTGTCTTCAGAGTAGATTATTTTTCATGATATTTGTTATGTACTTATTATGCGCCAGGCACTGTACTAAGTGCTGGAATAGAGACAGGCTAAGCAAATTGGACAAAGTCCACGTCCCATATAATAATAATGGCATTTATTAAGCACTTACTATGTGCAAAGCACTGTTCTAATCTTAGTCTAAATCCCCATTCTATAGATGAGGTCACAGAAACCCAGAGAAGTGTAGTGACTTGCTCAAAGTCACACAGCAGGCAAGTGAGAAGCGGCGGGGCTCAGTGGAAAGAGCCCGGGCTTTGGAGTCAGAGGTCATGGGTTCAAATCCCGGCTCTGCCGTACGTCTGCTGGGTGACTTTGGGCAAGTCACTTCACTTCTTTGGGCCTCAGTGACCTCATCTGTAAAACGGGGATTTTCATTCATTCATTCGATCGTATTTATTGAGCGCTTACTGTGTGCAGAGCACTGTACTAAGCGCTTGGGAAGTACAAGTTGGCAACATATAGGGACGGTCCCTACCCAACAGTGGGCTCACATCACCTTGTAACCTCCCCAGTGTTTAGAACAGTGCTTTGCACATAGTAAGCACTTAATAAATGCCATCATTATTATTATTATTATTATTAAGTGGTGGGGCAGGATTAGAACCCAGTCCTTTAAGAGAAGCAGCGTGGCTCAGTGGAAAGAGCGCGGGTTTGGGAGTCACAGGTCACGGGTTCGAATCCCGCCTCTCCCACAGGTCTGCTGTGTGACCTTGGGCAAGTCACTTCACTTCTCTGTGCCCCAGTTCCCTCATCTGGAAAATGGGGATTAAGACTGTGAGCCCCTCATGGGACAACCTCATCTCCTTGTATTCCCTCCGGCGCTTAGAACAGTGCTTTGCACATAGTAAGTGCTTAATAAATGCCATCATTATTATTATCATTATTAAGTGGCGGGGCAGGATTAGACCCCAGGTCTTTTAAGAGAAGCAGCATGGCTCAGTGGAAAGAGCGTGGGCTTGGGAGTCACAGGTCACGGGTTCGAATCCCGCCTCCCCCACATGTCTGCTGTGCCACCTTGGGCAAGTCACTTCACTTCTCTGTGCCTCAGTTCCCTCATCTGTAAAATGGGGATTAAGACTGTGAGCCCCTCATGGGACAACCTCATCTCCTTGTATTCCCCCCAGTGCTTAGAACAGTGCTTTGCACATAGTAAGTGCTTAATAAATGCCATCATTATTATTATTAAGTGGCGGGGCAGGATTAGACCCCAGGTCTTTTAAGAGAAGCAGCATGGCTCAGTGGAAAGAGCGCGGGCTTGGGAGTCACAGGTCATGGGTTCGAATCCCACCTCCCCCACATGTCTGCTGTGCCACCTTGGGCAAGTCACTTCACTTCTCTGTGCCCCAGTTCCCTCATCTGGAAAATGGGGATTAAGACTGTGAGCCCCTCATGGGACAACCTCATCTCCTTGTATTCCCCCCGGCGCTTAGAACAGTGCTTTGCACATAGTAAGCGCGTAACAAATACCAATATTATTATTATTATTTTGGCTCCCAGGCCTGGGCTTTAGCCAACTAGGCCACGCTGCTTCCCTACCCACAGCCTAGAAGGGCCAGGCCTCTGCCCACCAGGGGCTTCTTTTAGACTGTGAGCCCACTGTTGGGTAGGGACTGTCTCTATATGTTGCCAATTTGTACTTCCCAAGCGCTTAGTACAGTGCTCTGCACATAGTAAGCGCTCAATAAATATGATCGATTGATTGACTGATTGATTCCCGTCGAGGGTCTCCTGGAGCCCCCCGGGCCCGGCCCCGGGAATCCGCAGCGGCCCGTGTACCTGCGTAGCGGATGCTCTTCCCAAACATGGCAGTCCAGAGGCAGGGCACTGTGCTGATCTCCGCTTCCTGAGCGAGCATGTTCTGAGCGGCCACGCGCCCTGCGGAGGGAACCCCGGGAGGAGGCCGAGGGCTCAGAGGCGGGGATGGCCTCTAGCCAGGGGACCCCGAGGGACCCCAGGAAGACAGGTTTGGGCCTCATCCAGCCGGGCAGTCGCAGGGGCATCGCAATCGCAGGGGGTATAATAATAATAATGGCATTTATTAAGCGCTTACTACGTGCAAAGCCCTGTTCTAAGCGCTGGGGAGGTTACAAGGTGATCAGGCTGTCCCCCGGGGGGCTCACAGTCTTCATCCCCATTTTCCAGATGAGGGAACGGAGGCCCGGAGAAGTGAAGTGACTTGCCCCAAGTCACCCAGCTGACAACTGGCAGAGGCGGGATTTGAACCCATGACCTCGGACTCCGAAACTCGTGCGCTTTCCACGGAGCCACGCTGCATCTGTCCACTACTGCCCTCTGCCGGGCAGCAATCGCAGGGGCATCTGTCCACTACCGCCCTCTGCCGGACAGTGGTCAGAGGGACTGCCATCCACTACTGCCCTCTGCCTGACAGCAGCTGCAGGGGCGTCTGTCCAATCAATCAATCAATCAATCAATCGTATTTATTGAGCACTTACTGTGTGCAGAGTACTGTACTAAGCGCTTGGGAAGTACAAGTCGGTCCACTACTGCCCTCTGCCGGACAGCAGCCACAGGGGCTTCTGTCCACTGCTGTCTTCTGCTGGACGATGGTGGGAGGGGCTGCCATCCACTACTGCCCTCTGCCAGGCAGCAATCACAGGGGCACTTTCTAGACTGTGAGCCCACTGTTGGGTAGGGACCGTCTCTAGATGTTGCCAACTTGGACTTCCCAAGCGCTTAGCACAGTGCTCTGCACACAGTAAGCGCTCAACAAATACAATTGATTGAGCTGCCCACTCCTGCCCTCTGCCGGGCAGCAATCGCAGGGGCATCTGTCCACTACCGCCCTCTGCTGGACGATGGTCGGAGGGACTGCCATCCCCTACTGCCCTCTGCTGGACAGTGGCCGCTGGGGCTTCTGTCCACTACTGCCCTCTGCTGGGCAACAATTGCAGGGGCACCTGTCCACTACTGCCCTCTGCTGGGCAGCAATCGCAGGGGCATCTGTCTGTATATATGTATATATACATATATATGTATATATGTATGTATATATGTGTATATATGTATGTATATATGTATATATGTGCCCTCTGCTGGACGATGGTCGGAGGGACTGCCATCCCCTACTGCCCTCTGCTGGACAGTGGCCACTGGGGCTTCTGTCCACTACTGCCCTCTGCTGGGCAACAATTGCAGGGGCACCTGTCCACTACTGCCCTCTGCTGGGCAGCAATCGCAGGGGCATCTGTCTGTATATATGTATATATACATATATATGTATATATGTATGTATATATGTGTGTATATGTGTATGTATATATATATGTGCATATATGTGCCCTCTGCTGGACGATGGTCGGAGGGACTGCCATCCCCTACTGCCCTCTGCTGGACAGTGGCCGCTGGGACTTCTGTCCACTACTGCCCTCTGCTGGGCAGCAATCGCAGGGGCACCTGTCCACTACTGCCCTCTGCCAGGCAGCAATCGCAGGGGCATCTGTCTGTATATATATATATATACACATATATATATATATATATGTTTGTACATATTTATTACTCTATTTATTTATTTATTTTACTTGTACATATCTATTCTATTTATTTTATTTTGTTAGTATGTTTGGTTTCGTTCTCTGTCTCCCCCTTCTAGACGGTGAGCACACTGTTGGGTAGGGACCGTCTCTCTATGTTGCCAACTTGGACTTCCCAAGCGCTCAGTACAGTGCTCTGCACACAGTAAGCGCTCAATAAATACGATTGACTGCTTGATTGATTGATCTGTCCACTCTTGCCCTCTGCCAGACGGTGGTCGGAGGGCCTGCCACCCACTACAGCCCACTGCCCGACGGTGGCCGCAGGGACTTCTGTCCACTACTGCCCATTGCCGGACGGTGGTCGGGGGTCCCGCCATCCACTACAGCCCTCTGCCAGATCCCGGCTCCGCCACCTGTCTGCTGTGTGGCCTTGGGTAAGTCACAACTTCTCTGAGCCTCAGTTCCCTCATCTGTAAAGTGAGGATGAAGACTGGGAGCCCCATGTGGGACAACCTGATCACCTTGTATCCCCCTGGTGCTTAGAACAGTGGTTTGCACATAGTAAGTGCTTAACAAATGGCATCATTATAATAATAATTATTATTATGGAGGCCGCAGGGGCTTCAGTCCACTGCTGCCCTGTGCTGGACGGCAGAGGCCGGGGCCGGCCCGCCCCACGCCTACCGTGCATATGGGCCATCTGCCAGTGAGGGATGTTGACTTTCTTGTTGTTCCTCAGGGCCAGCGGGAAGGTGACCACGTCTCCAGCCGCGAACACCCCGGGGATGTTCGTCTGCATCATCTGCGAGAGACGGACAGAGAGAGGCAGAGGGACACAGAGTCAATATGTATTTCGATTATTGTCCATCTCCTCCGCGCTAGACTGTAAGCTGGCTGTGGGCAGGGAATGATAATAATGATGGCATTTAGTAAGCGCTTAGTATAGGCAAAGCACTGTTCTAAGCGCTGGGGAGGTTACGAGGTGATCAGGTTGTCTCATAGAGGGACTCACAGTCTTAATCCCCATTTTCCAGATGAGGGACCTGAAGCCCAGAGAATAATAATAATAATAATGATGGCATTTATTAAGCGCTTGCTATGTACAAAGCACTGTTCTAAGCACTGGGGAGGTTACGAGATGATCAGGTTGTCTCATAGAGGGGCTCACAGTTTTAATCCCCATTTTCCAGATGAGGGACCTGAAGCCCAGAGAATAATAATAATAATAATGATGGCATTTATTAAGCGCTTGCTATGTACAAAGCACTGTTCTAAGCGCTGGGGAGGTTACGAGGTGATCAGGTTGTCCCATGGGGGGGCTCACAGTCTTATTCCCCATTTTACAGATGAGGGACCTGAAGCCCAGAGAATAATAATAATAATAATGACATTTATTAAGCGCTTGCTATGTACAAAGCACTGTTCTAAACGCTGGGGAGGTTATGAGGTGATCAGGTTGTCCCATTGGGGGGCTCACAGTCTTAATCCCCATTTTACAGATGAGGGACCTGAAGCCCAGAGAATAATAATAATAATAATAATGATGGCATTTATTAAGCGCTTACTATGTGCAAAGCACTATAATAATAATAATAATAACAATGATGGCATTTATTAAGCGCTTACTATGTGCAAAGCACTGTTATAATAATAATAATAATAATGATGGCATTTATTAAGCGCTTGCTATGTACAAAGCACTGTTCCAAGCGCTGGGAAGGTTACGAGGTGATCAGGTTGTCTCATAGAGGGGCTCACAGTCTTAATCCCCATTTTACAGATGAGGGACCTGAAGCCCAGAGAATAATAATAATAATAATAATAATAATTATGGCATTTATTAAGCACTTACTATGTGCTAAGCACTATAATAATAATAATAATAATGATGGCATTTATTAAGCACTTACTATGTGCTAAGCACTGTTATAATAATAAATAATAATAATGATGGCATTTAAGCGCTTACTATGTGAAAAGCACTGTTATAATAATAATAATAATGATGGCATTTGTTAAGCGCTTACTATGTGCAAAGCACTGTTATAATAATAATAATAATGATGGCATTTATTAAGCACTTACTATGTGCAAAGCACTGTTATAATAATAAATAATAATAATGATGGCATTTGTTAAGTGCTTACTATGTGCAAAGCACTGTTATAATAATAATAATGATGATGGCATTTGTTAAGTGCTTACTATGTGCAAAGCACTGTTACAATAACAATAATAATGATGGCATTTATTAAGCGCTTACTATGTGCAAAGCACTGTTATAATAATAATAATAATGATGGCATTTATTAAGCCCTTACTATGTGCAAAGCACTGTTATAATAATAATAATGATGATGATGGCATTTATTAAGCACTTACTATGTGCAAAGCACTGTTATAATAATAATAATGATGATGGCATTTGTTAAGCACTTACTATGTGCAAAGCACTGTTATAATAATAATAATAATGGCATTTGTTAAGCGCTTACTATGTGCAAAGCACTGTTATAATAATAATAATAATGATGGCATTTGTTAAGCGCTTACTGTGTGCAAAGCACTGTTATAATAATAATAATAATGATGGCATTTGTTAAGCGCTTACTATGTGCAAAGCACTGTTATAATAATAATAATAATGGCATTTGTTAAGCGCTTACTATGTGCAAAGCAGTTACAATAATAATAATAATGACGGCAGTTATTAAGCGCTTACTATGTGCAAAGCATTGTTATAATAATAATAATAATGATGGCATTTATTAAGCCCTTACTATGTGCAAAGCACTGTTATAATAATAATAATAATAATGGTGGCATTTATTAAGCACTTACTATGTGCAAAGCACTGTTATAATAATAATAATGATGATGGCATTTGTTAAGCACTTACTATGTGCAAAACACTGTTCTAAGCGCTGGGGAAGTAACAAGGTGATCAGGTTGTCCCACAGGGGGCTCACAGTCTTAATTCCCATTTTACAGATGAGGTTACTGAGGCACAGAAAAGTGAACTGACTTGCCCAAAGTCACCCAGCTGACAACAGGCAGAGCCAGGATTTGAACCCATGACCTCTGACTCTAAAGTCCGGGCTCTTTCCACTAAGCCATGCTACTTCTCACTGTTTTAAGCGCTGGGGAGGTTACAAGGTGATCGGGTTGTCCCACGGGGGGCTCACAGTCTTAATCCCCATTTTACGGATGAGGGAACTGAAGCCCAGAGAATAATAATAATAATAATGATGGCATTTATTAAGCGCTTACTATTGGATAGGGCCCGGGCTTTGGAGTCAGAGGTCATGGGTTCAAATCCCGGCTCCGCCCATTGTCAGCTGTATGACTTAGGGCAAGTCACTTCACTTCCCTGGGCCTCAGTTCCCTTATCTGTAAAATGGGGATGAAGACTGTGAGCCCCCCGTGGGACACCCTGATCACCTTGTAACCTCTCCAGCGCTTAGAACAGTGCTTTGCACATAGTAAGCGCTTAATAAATGCCATTATTATGTGCAAAACACGGTTCTAAGCGCTGGGAAGGTTACAAATTGATCAGATTGTCCCACGGGGGGATCACAGTCTTCACCCCCACTTTACAGATGAGGGAAATGAAGCCCAGAGAATAATAATAATAATAATAATAATAATAATAATAATAATAATAATAATAATAATAATAATAATAATGGCATTTATTAAGCGCTTACTATGTGTAAAGCACTGTTCTAAGCGCTGGGGAGGATACAAGGTGATCAGGTTGTCCCGGGGGGCGCTCACAGTCTTAATCCCCATTTTACAGATGAGGGAACTTAAGCCCAGAGAATAATAATAATAATAATGATGGCATTTATTAAACTATTACTATGTGCAAAGCACTGTTCTAAGCGCTTGGGGGGGATACAAGGTGATCAGGTTGTCCCACGTGGGGCTCCCGGTCTTCATCCCCATTTTACAGATGAGGTCACTGAGGCCCAGAGAATAATAATAATAATAATGGTATTTGTTAAGCGCTTACTATGTACAAAGCACAGTTCTAAGCAGTGGGGGCGATACAAGGTGATCAGGTTGTCCCACGTGGGGCTCACGGTTCTCATCCCCATTTTACAGATGAGGTCACTGAGGCCCAGAGAATAATAATAATAATGGTATTTGTTAAGCGCTTACTATGTGCGAAGCACTGTTCTAAGCGCTGGGGGGGATACAAGGTGATCAGGTTGTCCCACGTGGGGCTCACGGTCTTCATCCCCATTTTACAGATGAGGGAACTGAGGCCCAGAGAATAATAATAATAATATAATAAGGTGATCAGGTTGTTCCACGTGGGGCTCACGGTCTTCATCCCCATTTTACAGATCAGGTCACTGAGGCCCAGAGAATGATAATAATAATAATGGTATTTGTTAAGCACTTACTATGTGCAAAGCACTGTTCTAAGCGCTGGGGGGGGATACAAAGTGATCAGATTGTCCCACGTGGGGCTCACGGTCTTCATCCCCATTTTATAGATGAGGTCACTGAGGCCCAGAGAATAATAATAATAATAATAATAATAATAATAATAATAATAATAATAATAATAATAATAATGGTATTTGTTAAGCGCTTACTATGTGCGAATCACTGTTCTAAGCGCTGGGGGGGATACAAGGTGATCAGGTTGTCCCACGTGGGGCTCACGGTCTTCATCCCCATTTTACAGATGAGGGAACTGAGGCCCAGAGAATAATAATAATAATAATATAATAAGGTGATCAGGTTGTCCCACGTGGGGCTCACGGTCTTCATCCCCATTTTACAGATGAGGAAACTGAGGCCCAGATAATAATAATAATAATAATGATAATAATAATAATAGTATTTGTTAAGCGTGTAAGCACTTACTATGGGCAAAGCACTGTTCTAAGCGCTGTGGGGGGGGGAATACAAGGTGATCAGGCTGTCCCACGTGGGGCTCACGGTCTTCATCTCCATTGTCCAGATGAGGTCACTGAGGCCCAGAGAAGTGAAGTGACTTGCCCAAGGTCACCCAGCAGACACGTGGCAGAGCCGGAATTCGAACCCATGACCTCTGACTCCCAAGCCCGGGCTCCTTCCACTGAGCCACACTGTTTCTCATCAGCCAGTGTCCCCGTCATCTTTTCCATGTCCCCTGCCCGGACCGGGGCCTAGCTCACGCCGGCTCCGCGCTGCCAAAGATTGGGAAGCAGTGGGATTTAGTGGGTAGAGCCCGGAACCTGGGTTCTAATTCTTATTCAATCGTATTTATTAATAATAATAATAATGATGGCATTTGTTAAGCGCTTACTATGTGCAGAGCACTGTTCTAAGTGCTGGGGGGATACAAGGTGATCAGGTTGTCCCACGTGGGGCTCACAGTCTTAATCCCCATTTTACAGATGAGGGAACTGAGGCTCCAAGAAGTGAAGTGACTTGCCAGTCACACAGCAGACATGTGGCAGAGTCGGGATTCGAACCCATGACCTCTGACTCCAAAGCCCGGGCTCTTTCCACCGAGCCACACTGCTTCTCTATCAGCACTTACTGAGCACTTACTGTGTGCAGAGCACTGTACTAAGCACCCGGGAAGTCCAAGTTGGCAACATATAATAGACGGTCCCTACCCAACAGCGGGCTCACAGTCTAGAATGAGCCTGGGAAAGTCACTTCACTTCTCCGGGCCTCAGTTTCCTCATCTGAAAAATGGGGATTGGAGCTGTGAGCCTCAAGTGGGACGGGGACTGTGTCCAGCACGGTTTGCTTGTATCCTCCCCAGCGTTTAGTACAGTGCCTGGCGCGCCTCCACTAATTGTCTGCTGTGTGACCTGGGGCAAGTCACTTAACTTCTCTGTGCCTCAGTTACCTCACCTGTAAAACGGGGATTGATTGCGAGCCCTGATCACCTTGTCACCTCATCAGCGCTTAGAACAGTGCTTTGCACATAGTAAGTGCTTAGTAAATGCCATCATTATTGTAAGCGATTAACAAATACCACACACACACAAAATAAAATCTACCTTGTCACCTCATCAGCGCTTAGAACAGTGCTTTGCACATAGTAAGCGCTTAATAAATGCCGCTATTATTGTAAGCAATTAACAAATACCACACACACAAAATAAAATCTACCTTGTCACTCATCAGCGCTTAGAACAGTGCTTTGCACGTAGTAAGTGCTTAGTAAATGCCATCATTATTGGAAGCGATTAACAAATACCACACACACACAAAATAAAATCTACCTTGTCACCTCATCAGCGCTTAGAACAGTGCTTTGCACATAGTAAGCGCTTAATAAATGCCGCTATTATTGTAAGCAATTAACAAATACCACACACACAAAATAAAATCTACCTTGTCACTCATCAGCGCTTAGAACAGTGCTTTGCACGTAGTAAGTGCTTAGTAAATGCCATCATTATTGTAAGCGATTAACAAATACCACACACACAAAAAATAAAATCTACCTTGTCACCTCATCAGCGCTTAGAACAGTGCTTTGCACATAGTAAGCGCTTAATAAATGCCGCTATTATTGTAAGCGATTAACAAATACCACACACACAAAATAAAATCTACCTTGTCACCTCATCAGCGCTTAGAACAGTGCTTTGCATGTAGTAAGCGCTTAATAAATGCCATTATTATTGTAAGCGATTAACAAATACCACACACACACACAAAATAAAATCTACCTTGTCACCTCATCAGCGCTTAGACCAGTGCTTTGCACGTAGTAAGCGCTTAATAAATGCCATTATTATTATTATAAGCGATTAAGAAATACCACACACACACAGCCACACACACAAAATCTACCTTGTCACCTCATCAGCGCTTAGAACAGTGCTTTGCATATGGTAAGCGCTTAATAAATGCCATTATTATTCACAGACACACACACAAAATAAAATCTACCTTGTCACCTCATCAGCGCTTAGAACAGTGCTTTGCACGTAGTAAGCGCTTAATAAATGCCATTATTATTGTAAGCGATTAAGAAATACCACACACACACAGACACACACACAAAATAAAATCTACCTTGTCACCTCATCAGCGCTTAGAACAGTGCTTTGCACGTAGTAAGCGCTTAATAGATGCCATTATTATTATTATAAGCGATTAAGAAATACCACACACACACAGACACACACACAAAATAAAATCTACCTTGTCACCTCATCGGCGCTTAGAACAGTGCTTTGCACGGAGTAAGCGCTTAATAAATGCCATTATTATTATTATAAGCGATTAAGAAATACCACAAACACACACAGACACACACACAAAATAAAATCTACCTTGTCACCTCATCAGCGCTTAGAACAGTGCTTTACACATGGTAAGCGCTTAATAAATGCCATTATCATTCACAGCCACACACACACAAAATAAAATCTACCTTGTCACCTCATCAGCGCTTATAACAGTGCTTTACACATGGTAAGCGCTTAATAAATGCCATTATCATTCACAGCCACACACACACAAAATAAAATCTACCTTGTCACCTCATCAGCGCTTAGAACAGTGCTTTGCACGTAGTAAGCGCTTAATAAATGCCATTATTAAATAAATGCCATTATTATAAGCGATTAAGAAATACCACACACACACACACACAGACACACACACAAAATAAAATCTACCTTGTCACCTCATCAGCGCTTAGAACAGTGCTTTGCACGTAGTAAGCGCTTAATAAATGCCATTAATATTATTATAAGCGATTAAGAAATACCACACACACACAGCCACACACACAAAATAAAATCTCCCTTGTCACCTCATCAGCGCTTAGACCAGTGCTTTGCACGTAGTAAGCGCTTAATAAATGCCATTATTATGATTATTATAAGCGATTAAGCAATACCACACACACACACAAAATAAAATCTCACCTTGTTGACGGGGATGAAGCCCCTGGAGTCCATGGCGATGCCACTCTGCTTCAGGAACCCCGTGGCAGGGACGGCTCCTGTCCCAGTGAGAGCCCACCCCGCCAAAATTGAACGTCTCCCCCAGCCCCAACCCAACGTTTAGCAGAAAGTGCACCGGTCTAAAAGTCAGGAGACTGAGCTTCTAATCCCCATCCGGCTGCGTGTCCTTGGATAAGTCACTTAACCTCCTCCCCATCCCCCCTGCCCTACCTCCTTCCCCTCCCCACAGCACCTGTATATATGTTTGTACAGGTTTATTACTCTATTTATTTTACTTGTAATCATCATCATCATAATAATGGCATTTATTAAGCACTTATTACTCTATTTATTTTACTTGTAATCATCATAATCATAATAACGGCATTTATTAAGCGCTTACTATGTGCAAAGCACTGTTCTAAGTGTGTACAGGTTTATTACTCTATTTTACTTGTAATCATCATCATAATAATAATGGCATTTATTAAGCGCTTACTATGTGCAAAGCACTGTTCTAAGTGTGTACAGGTTTATTACTCTATTTTACTTGTAATCATCATCATAATAATAATGGCATTTATTAAGCGCTTACTATGTGCAAAGCACTGTTCTAAGTGTGTACATGTTTATTACTCTATTTATTTTACTTGTAATCATAATAATAATGGCATTCATTAAGCACTTACTATGGGCAAAGCACTGTTCTAAGTGTGTACAGGTTTATTACTCTATTTTACTTGTAATCATCATCATCATAATAATGGCATTTATTAAGCGCTTACTATGTGCAAAGCACTCTTCTAAGTTTGTACAGGTTTATTACTCTATTTCACTTGTAATCATAACAATAATAATAACGGCATTTATTAAGCGCTTACTATGTGCAAAGCACTCTTCTAAGTGTGTGCAGGTTTATTACTCTATTTATTTTACTTGTAATCATCATCATTATAATAATAATGGCATTTATTAAGCACTTACTATGTGCAAAGCACTGTTCTAAGTGTGTACAGGTTTATTACTCTATTTTACGTGTAGTCATCATCATCATAATAATGGCATTTATTAAGCACTTACTATGTGCAAAGCACTGTTCTAAGTGTGTACAGGTTTATTACTCTATTTATTTTACTTGTAATCATAATAATAATAATAACGGCGTTTATTAAACGCTTACTATGTGCAAAGCACTGTTCTAAGTTTGTACAGCTTTATTACTCTATTTTACCTGTAATCATAATAATAATAATAATGGCATTTATTAAGCACTTACTATGTGCAAAGCACTGTTCTAAGTGTGTACAGGTTTATTACTCTATTTATTTTACTTGTAATCATCATCATAATAATAACGGCATTTATTAAGCACTTACTATGTGCAAAGCACTGTTCTAAGTTTGTACAGCTTTATTACTCTATTTTACTTGTAATCATAATAATAATGGCATTTATTAAGCACTTACTATGTGCAAAGCACTGTTCTAAGTTTGTACAGCTTTATTACTTGTAATCATCATCATAATAATAACGGCATTTATTAAGCACTTACTATGTGCAAAGCACTGTTCTAAGTGTGTACAGGTTTATTAGTCTATTTATTTTCCTTGTAATCATCATCATAATAATAACGGCATTTATTAAGCGCTTACTATGTGCAAAGCACTGTTCTAAGTTTATACAGCTTTATTATTCTATTTATTTTACTTGTAATTATCATAATAATAATGGCATTTATTAAGCGCTTACTATGTGCAAAACACTGTTCTAAGTGTGTACAGGTTTATTACTCTATTTTACTTGTAATCATCACCATAATAATAATGGCATTTTTTAAGCACTTACTATGTGCAAAGCACTGTTCTAAGTTTGTACAGGTTTACTACTCTATTTATTTTACTTGTAATCATCATAATAATAATAACGGCATTTATTAAGCACTTACTATGTGCAAAGCACTGTTCTAAGTTTGTACAGGTTTATTACTCTATTTATTTTACTTATAATAATAGTAATGATGGCATTTATTAAGCGCTTACTATGTGCAAAGCACTGTTCAGGTTACAAGGTGATCAGGTTGTCACCTGATCAAATAGAATAGACATGTACAAGTAATATAAATAAATAAATAAATTTTATAAACAGTCATTAATTTATTTATTTTATTTTATAAATAAACTTTATTTATAAAATAAAATTTTATTTTATTTATTTTACTTGTACATGTCTATTCTATTTATTTTATTTTGTTAATATGTTTGGTTTTGTTCTCTGTCTCCCCCTTCTAGACTGTGAGCCCACTGTTGGGTAGGGACCGGCTCTAGATGTTGCCAACTTGGACTTCCCAAGGGCTTAGTCCAGTGCTCTGCACACAGTAAGCGCTCAATAAATACGATTGATTGATTGATTAATAAATCCATACAAACATATATCCATTTATCCAGGTGCTGTGGGGAAGGGAAGGAGGTAAGGCGAGGGGGATGGAGAGGGGGAGGAAGGAGGCGGCTCAGACCGGGAAGGCCTCCTAAACACTGGGATAGGTACAAGATTCATTCATTCATTCATTCAATCGTATTTATTGAGCGCTTACTATGTGCAGAGCACTGTACTAAGCGCTTGGGAAGCACAAGATCACCCCATCGGACACCGTCCCACATGCGGCTCACGACCTAAGCGAGGGAGAGCAGGGACCTTATCCTCATTTTACAGCTCAAAACCGGCTGTGGGACTTTGGGCAAGTCACTCCGCTTCTCCGGGCCTCAGTTCCCTCATCTGTCAAATGGGGATGAAGACTGTGAGTCCCCCGTGGGACAACCTCGTAGCCTTCCCAGTGCTTCGCACAGAGTAAGCGTTTATTATCATCATTATAATCATTATAAGGAAATGGAGGCCCAGAGGTGATATCTGAGCATCAGGTAGAAACTCCTCACCCTGGGCTTCAAGGCTGTCCATCACCTTGCCCCCTCCTACCTCACCTCCCTTCTCTCCTTCTCCAGCCCAGCCCGCACCCTCCGCTCCTCCGCCGCTAATCTCCTCACCTCCTCGCCTGTCCCGCCATCGACCCCCGGGCCTGGATTGCCCCCAATCCCTCTGCCCATCCGCCAATCTCTCTCTCTTCCTCCCTTCAAGGCCCTACTGAGAGCTCACCTCCTCCAGGAGGCCTTCCCACACTGAGCCCCTTCCTTCCTCTCCCCCTCGTCCCCCTCTCCATCCCCCTCATCTCACCTCCTTCCCTTCCCCACAGCACCTGGATATATGTATATATGTCTGTACATATTTATTACTCTATTTATTTATTTTACTTGTACATAGCTATTCTACTTATTTTATTTTGTTAGTATGTTTGGTTTTGTTCTATGTCTCCCCCTTTTAACCTGTGAGCCCACTGTTGGGTAGGGACTGTCTCTATATGTTGCCAACTTGGACTTCCCAAGTGCTTAGTACAGTGCTCTGCACACAGTAAGCGCTCAATAAATACGATTGATGATGATGATGAGGTGTTAAGGGACTCGCCCGCATCACCCAGCAAGACCTGGGCAGAACCGGGATTCAAACATGCAATTTTCCCACCTCCGTTCCTTCCCCCAATGTCGGATGCCCCCACAATCCTGGCCGCTTCCTCCAGCCCACGCCCAGACCAAAGAGACCCCCTCACCCGCCCTCCCCGAGACCCCCACACAACTGGGCACACTTACCTATGCCCACCACGCAGACATCAGCCCGCAGGACCTTGCTGCTTTTCAGTACCACCTCCTTGAGCTGTGGGTGGGTGGGAGATACAAACACATAATAATAATAGTAATGGTGGTATTTGGTAAGCGCTTACTATGTGCAAAGCGCTATTCTAAGTGCTGGGGGGGGATACAAGGTGATCAGCTTGTCCCATTTGGGGCTCACAGTCTTCCTCCTCATTTTGCAGATGAAGTAACTGAGGCAAAGAGAAATGGCTTGCCCAAGGTCACACAGCTGACAAGTGGCGGAGCCGGAATTCGAACCCATGACCTCTGGCTCCCAATAATAATGGCATTTGTTAAGCACTTACTATGTGCAAAGCGCTGTTCTAAGCGCTGTGGGGGGATACGAGGTGATCAGGTTGTCCCACTTGGGGCTCACAGTCTTAACTGAGGCCCAGAGAAGTTAAGTGACTTGCCCAAAGTCACCCAGCTGACAAGTGGCGGAGCCGGGATTTGAACCCGTGACCTCTGACTCCAAAGCCCGTGCTCTTTCCATTGAGCCACGCTGCTTCCCCATTTTACAGATGAGGGAACCGAGGCCCAGAGAAGTTATGCTACTTGCCCAAAGTCACGCAGCTGACAATTGGCGGAGTCGGGATTTGAACCCATGACCTCTGACTCCAAAGCCCGGGCTATTTTCCACTGAGCAATGCTGCTTCTCACATACTAAGGGCTTAACAGTCTTCTAGACTGTGAGCCCACTGTTGGGTAGGGACTGTCTATGTTGCCAACTTGTACTTCCCAAGCTCTTAGTCCAGTGCTCTGCACACAGTAAGCGCTCAATAAATACGATTGATTGATTAACAAATGCCATTATTATTATTATTAAAAATGCCATCATTATGATGATGATGATGATAATTAAATCCCCGCCGCCCTTAGTAGCGGGAGCCCTTGGCGGGGCGGGGCGGGGCTGGTGTCCATCGCGACGGCCTTCGCCCCCCGCAGCGGTCACCCATCCATTCCCAAGACCCAATGGAGAAGCAGTGTGGCTCAGTGGAAAGCGCCCGGGCTTCGGAGCCAGAGGTCATGGGTTCAAATCCCGGCTCCGCCAACTGTCAGCTGGGTGACTTTGCGCTTAGTACAGTGCTCTGCACATAGTAAGCGCTCAATAAATACGATTGATGATGACTTTGGGCAAGTCACTTCACTTCTCCGGGCCTCAGTTCCCTCATCTGGAAAATGGGGATGAAGACTGGGAGCCCCCCGTGGGACAACTTGATCACCTTGTAATTCCCTGCTCTCCCAATCCCCCCAATCCTGGAAGTTTCACTCAGGAGAGGGGGTTCTCATTCTTCTCGAGGGCCAATTCCGGATCCAGCCGGGATGACCACCTGTGGAATTGGAGGGGCCCCCTGTGCTTCCCAAAATCCTTCAATCCCATCATCCCAGCACCTTCTGCACATTTTTCCTCCGGAACGTCGGTCCATCCATCCACCTTGGAGAGAACTGACCGCCCCGGCGGAGAAAACTCCACACTCACCTGGCCCCCCTGGGCCCTCAGCTCGGACACCTCCGTCTGCATGTAGAACTTCACCCGACGGCTTTCGAACATCTGGGGAAGGAACAGAAGTCAGTGGATCGGATTTTTTTTTGTTTTTTTGAGGGTTATAACTTGGGTTTAATTTGGAACAAAAGAGGTGTTGGGGCTAAAATGTGTACATTATTCATTCATTCATTCAGTCGTATTTATCGAGCGCTTACTCTGTGCGGAGCACTGGACTGAGCGCTTGGGAAGTCCAAGTTGGCAACATGTAGAGACGGTCCCTACCCAACAGCGGGCTCACGGTCTAGAAGAAGACCGTGTGACTGTGGGCAAGTCACTTCACTTCTCTGGGCCTCAGTTCCCTCATCTGTAAAATGGGGATGAAGACTGTGGGCCCCCCGTGGGACAATCTGATCACCTTGTAACCTCCCCAGCGCTTGGAACAGTGCTTTGCACATAGTAAGCGCTGTACTTCCCAAGCGCTTAGTACACATCATCATCATCAATCGTATTTATTGAGCGCTTACTATGTGCAGAGCACTGTACTAAGCGCTTGGGAAGTACAAATTGGAAACATATAGAGACAGTCCCTACCCAACAGTGGGCTCACAGTCTGAAAGAGCGCTTACACAGTAAGCTTTGCTTTGTGCTTTGCACATAGTAAGCGCTTAACAAATGCCACCATTATTATTATTATTATTATTATTATTATTATTATTATTATTAAGGGGGAGACAGACAACAAAACAAAACCTTTCCATTTTTAATTTGTGGCGACAAGACGTAGCGATCCCGTGATAGTTCTTCAATCAATCAATCCATGGTGTTTATTGAGCGCTTACTGTGTGCGGAGCACTGGACTGTGAGCCCATTGTTGGGTAGGGACCGTCTATATATGTTGCCAACTTGGACTTCCCAAGCGCTTAGTACAGTGCTCTGCACACAGAAAGCGCTCAATAAATACGATTGAATGAATGAATGAATGAATCAACAGACACATTCTCTGCTCACAATGGGCTTACAGTCTACAGCGCCCAGTAAGCGCGCAATAAAAATGATGGATCGATGAACTGATTTGGTCAGAAACCTTCCCCCCAGCAGGATTAGAACCCAGGTCTTCTGGTTCCCAGAGTGGTATCACCACTCCCTCCCCCTAACACACACCCCCCACGGCCCCGAGAGGCGGGAGGACTGACAGCTGAGGGTAGGGGAGGCTTGTTCATTCATTCAATCATATTTATTGAACGCTTACTGTGTGCAGAGCACTGTACTAAGCGCTTGGGAGAGGATGACAGAACAATCAACAGACACATTCCCTGCTCACAGTGGGCTTACGGTCTACAGCGCCCAGTAAGCACGCAATAAAAATGATGGAGCGATGAATTGATTTGGTCAGAAACCTTCCCCCCAGCAGGATCAGAACCCCCCACAGCACCTGTATATATTTATTACTCTATTTATTTATATATTTTACTTGTACATATTTATTCTATTCATTTTATTTTGTTAATATGTTTGGTTTTGTTCTCTGTCTCCCCCTTCTAGACTGTGAGCCCACTGTTGGGTAGGGACCGTCTCTAGATGTTGCCAACTTGGACTTCCCAAGCGCTTAGTACAGTGCTCTGCACACAGTAAGCGCTCAATAAAGACGATTGATTGATTGATTGACTGTCTCTACATGTTGCCAACTTGTACTTCCCAAGCGCTTAGTACAGTGCTCTGCACATAGTAAGCGCTCATTGAACAAATGAATGAATGAATCAACAGACACATTCCCTGCTCACAATGGGCTTACGGTCTACAGTGCCCAGTAAGCGAAAAATAAAAATGATGGATCGATGAACTGATTTGGTCAGAAACCTTCCCCCCAGCAGGATTAGAACCCAGGTCTTCTGGTTCCCAGAGTGGTATCGCCACTCCCTCCCCCAAACACACACATCCCACGGTCCCGAGGGGCGGGGGGACCGACAGCTGAGGGTAGGGGAGGCTCGTTCGTTCATTCAGTCGTATTTATTTAGTGCTTACTGTGTGCAGAGCACTGTACTGAGCGCTTGGGAAGTACAAATCGGTAGAAACGCAAGGGTCCTCCAGCCCCCAGACCCTCTGACCTTCATGAGGCCTCGGCCAACTTTCTCCCCAAGGAACTTCTTGAACGGCAACTCCTCCAGCTCCACCACGGACACGGAATGGGCCTTTTCCGTCAGGTAGGCCGCCACCTCCATCCCTGCGGAGAGATGGGAGCCGGGAAGCGCTCGCCCAGGGCCATAGAGAAGCAGTGTGGCTCAGTGGAAAGAGTCTGGGCTTTGGAGTCAGAGGTCACGGGTTCAAATCCTGGCCTCGCCAATTGTCAGCTGGGTGATTTGGGGTAAGTCATCATCATCATCATCATCATAATGGCATTTGTTAAGCGCTCACTATGGGCAGAGCACTGTTCTAAGCGCTGGGGGGGGGATACAAGGTGATCAAGTTGCCCCACGTGGGGCTCACAGTCTTCATCCCCATTTTACAGATGAGGTCACTGAGGCTCAGAGAAGTTAAGTGACTTGCCCAAGGTCACGCAGCAGACAGGTGGCGGAGCCGGGATTCGAGCCCATGACCTCCAACTCCAAAGCCCGGGCTCTTTCCACTGAGCCATGCTCTCTGGGCCTCACTGACCTCATCTGTAAAAGGGGGATGAAGACTGTGAGCCCCCCGTGGGACAACCTGATCACCTGGTACCCTCCCCAGAGCTTAGAGCAGTGCTTTGCACATAGTAAGCGCTTAATAAATGCCATAATAATAATAATAATCGAGGGTGGAACGGCCCGTCTCCTCTCTCTGAGTCGCACTCCGCCTCTGTGTGGAGAACCCAGGCCGGGGTGGGGGACCAGAGGCAGTCTAGACCCCCCGCCTCCTTTCTGCTGCACAGACCCCCTGAAAAGCAGGCGTAATAATAATAATAACGATGGCACTTGTTAAGCGCTTACTATGTGCAACCCCCCGCCCCCATTCTGCTGCACAGACCCCCTATAAAGCAGCACGGCGTAATAATAATAATAATAACGATGGCACTTGTTAAGCGCTTACTATGTGCAACCCCCCCGCCTCCATTCTGCTGCACAGACCCCCTGAAAAGCAGCATGGTGTAATAATAATAATAATAACGATGGTACTTGTTAAGCACTTACTATGTGCAACCCCCCGCCCCCATTCTGCTACACAGACCCCCTGAGAAGCAGCACGGCATAATAATAATAATAATAATAAGGATGGCACTTGTTAAGCGCTTACTATGTGCAACCCCCCGCCTCCATTCTGCTGCACAGACCCCCTGAGAAGCAGCATGGCGTAATAATAATGATAATAATAATAATGGCATTTATTAAGCGCTTACTACGTGCAAAGCACCGTTCTAAGCGCTGAGGGGGATACAAGGTGATCACGTTGTCCCACGTGGGGCTCAGTCTTCATCCCCATTTTACAGATGAGGGGACTGAGGCTCGGAGAAGTGAAGGGACTTTCCCAAGGTCCCATGATCTCTGACTCCCAAGCCCGTGGTCTTTCATTCATTCATTCATTTAGTCGTATTTATTGAGCGCTTACTGCGTGCAGAGCACTGTACTAAGCGCTTGGGAAGTACAAGTTGGCAACATATAGAGTCACGCTGCGTCTGGGAGATTCAGGGAGGGGAGCTACTATTCCCCCCTTTAGCCAACACCATCTCCCGAAGGCCTTCTCCGGACGGAGCGGATAGAGCCCAGGCCCGGGAATCAGAAAGTCACGGTTTCTAATCCCGGCTCCGCCGCTTTTTCATTCATTCAATCGTATTTATTGAGCGCTTACTGTGTGCAGAGCACTGGACTAAGTGCTTGGGAAGTCCAAGTTGGCACCATATAAAGAGACGGTCCCTACCCAACAACGGGCTCACAGTCTAGAAGGGGGGACTGAGAGCTCACCTACTCCAGGAGGCCTTCCCAGACTGAGCCCCCTCCTTCCTCTCCCCCTCGTCCCCCTCTCCATCCCCCCCATCTTACCTCTTTCTCTTCCCCACAGCACCTGTATATATGGATATATGTTTGTACAGATTTATTACTCTATTTATTTTACTTGTACACATCAATTCTATTTATTTTATTTTGTTAATATGTTTGGTTTTGTTCTCTGTCTCCCCCTTCTAGACCGTGAGCCCACTGTTGGGTAGGGACCGTCTCTATATGTTGCCAACTTGTCCTTCCCAAGCGCTTAGTCCAGTGCTCTGCACACAGTAAGCGCTCAATAAATACGATTGATTGAGACAGACAACAAAACAAAACAAGTAGACAGGCTTAAATTCCATTTACTAGAAAGCCCCCATTCCGATCCTCCCAGACTCCTCCAAGCTTCTCGCCCCACCACATGATTCCCCCCTCCTCTAAGACCGCCCCTTGGAGAAGCAGCGTGGCTCAGTGGAAAGAGCCCGGGCTTTGGAGTCAGAGGTCATGGGTTCAAATCCCGGCTCTGCCAACTGTCAGCTGTGCGACTTTGGGCAAGTCACTTCACTGCTCTGGGCCTCAGTTCCCTCATCTGGAAAATGGGGATGAAGACTGTGAGCCCCCCGTGGGACAACCTGATCACCTTGTAACCTCCCCAGCGCTTAGAACAGGGCTTTGCACATAGTAAGCACTTAACAAATGCCATCATTATTATTATTATTATTATTATAACAGTGCTTTGCACATAGTAAGCGCTTAACAAATGCCATTATCATTATTATTATTATAACAGTGCTTTGCACATAGTAAGCGCTTAATAAATGCCATCATTATTATTATTATTATTCTCTGGGCTTCAGGTCCCTCATCTGGAAAATGGGGATTAAGACTGTGAGCCCCTCTATGAGACAGCCTGATCACCTCATAACCTCCCCAGTGCTTAGAACGGTGCTTTGTACATAGCAAGCGCTTAATAAATGCCATCATTATCATTATTATTATTCTCTGGGCCTCAGTTCCCTCATCTGCAAAATGGGGATGAAGACTGTGAGCCCCACATGGGCCAATCTCATCACCTTGTATCCCCCCAGCGCTTAGAACAGTGCTTTGCACATAGTAAGCGCTTAATAAATGCCATTATTATTATTATTACTATTATTATTATTATTATTCCTCTCTCCCTCCCTTGCCCAACCACAGCTGACTGGCCCTGGACAAGTCACTTCACCTCTCCTGGCCTCAGTGACCTCATCTGGAAAATGGGGATTCAGACCGTGAGCCCCACAGGGGACAGGGACTGTGCCCTACTCCACTGGCTTGTATCCACCCTAGCGCTCGGTACAGTGCCCGGCACGTAAATAATAATAATAATAATGGCATTTATTAAGCGCTTACTGTGCGCAAAGCACGGTTCCGAGCGCTGGGGAGGTTACAGGGTGATCAGGTTGTCCCACATGGGGGGCTCGCGGTCTTCATCCCCATTTTCCAGATGAGGGAACTGAGGCACAGAGAAGTTAGGTGACTTGTCCAAGGTCACACAGCTGATAATAAGCACTTAAGAGATGCCATCATTAACAAGGGTCTCTCGCCGGCCTGGGAGATGGAAGTCCGCCCGAGCGGGGGGCGGCGCAGACAGTCCCGGGGGGAGTCGCGGCGCTGGGAGACCCTCACCCAGGAAGGAAGCCCCCACGACGACGGCATTCCGGCCACTGGCCAGTTTCACGACGCGGTTGGCGTCTTCAGGGGTCTGGATGGTGAAAACGTTCTCCACTTCCTTCCCTTTGCAGCTCAGGGACTTTGGGCTGCGACACACAAACACACACAAACACACAAACATAATAATAATTGTGGGAATTGTCATAATTACTAGAGAAACGGAAGCGGCGTGGCTCAGTGGGAAGAGCCCGGGCTTTGGAGTCAGAGGTCATGGGTTCAAATCCTTGCTCTGCCACATCTCTGCTGTGTGACCTTGGGCAAGTCACTTCACTTCTCTGGGCCTCAGTTCTCTCACCTGGAAAATGGGGATGAAGGCTGTGAGCCCCCCTGTGGGACAACCCGATCACCTTGTAACCTCCCCAGCGCTTAGAACAGTGCTTCAGTAAGCGCTAAATAAATGCCATTATTATGGAGAAGCAGCGTGGCTCAGTGGAAAGAGCCCGGGCTTAGGAGCCAGAGGTCATGGGTTCTAATCCCGGCTCTGCCACATGTCTGCTGTGTGAACTTGGGCGAGTCACTTAACTTCTCTGAGCCTCAGTTACCTCATCTGTAAAAAGGGGATTAAGACTGTGAGCCCCCCGTGGGACAACCTGATCACCTTGTATCCCCCCAGTACTTAGAACAGTGCTTTGCACATAGTAAGCACTTAACAAATGCCATCATTATTATTATTACTAGTAATAATAAAACATAATATAGAAACTGTGGTATTCGTTGAGCGTTTTCTATGAGCCAACTCAGTGCAACACACTCGTAGTGTTCCATGCACTGTGCTAAGCGCTGGGGTCACAACAAGAAGCTCTTCTAGGCGGTGAGCCCGCTGTCGGGTAGGGACCGTCTCTCTATGTCGCCAACTTGGACTTCCCAAGCGCTTCGTACAGTGCTCTGCACACGGTAAGCGCTCAATAAATACGACTGAATGAATGGAGGGCCTCCGCCCCCGCCGGGCCTCGGTTTACCTTGGGGACCCGGGATGGCGGCAGAGCTTACGTGTTTCCGGTCGCGATCAACAGCTTGTTGTACTCCATCTTGAAGCCATCCTTCAGCACGACTTTCTTGTTCTTGACTTCCACGGACACAACCTGGGATGGTGCCGATGAGCGCGGAGCTCCCCTACCCCCTCCTCGCCCTCTATACTGGACGCCGCGGCGGGATGCCAAGTCAGGCCCCCGAGGATGCCATGACAGGGAACCTGGGGAAACTGAGTCAGGCACCCAGGGACGTCAAGTCAGGCAGACTGGGGCTGAGGAAAACGCCTCCGTCTCACCTGAGTCTCCGTGAGCACCTCGATGTTGTACGTCCGGAAGAATTCTTTGGGGCGCAAGGCGATCTGCTCTGCCTGGGAATCCAGGGACTGTGGGAGAGGAGGGGGTTTGGGTCATCCCTCCCCCTTTAAATAATAATAATAATGATGGCAGTTATTAAGCGCTTACTATGTGCAAAGCACTGTTCTAAGCGCTGGATTTAAATCCTAGTCCTGAATCCGCCGATCTCCCCACCTTCAAATCCTTACTGAAAGCCCATCTCCTCCAAGAGGCCTTCCCCCTCTCAGCCCTCATTTCCTCTTCTCCCGCTCGCTTCTGCATTGCCCCGGCGCTTAGTACACTGCCTGGCACATAGCGTTTAACAAATGCCACAATCATTATTATTATTGTATTTATAATAATAATAATGATAGCATTTATTAAGCGCTTACTATGTGCAAAGCACTGTTTTAAGCGCTGGGGGGCTACAAGGTGATCAGGTTGTCCCACGGGGGGCTCACAGTCTTCATCCCCATTTGACAGATGAGGAAACTGAGGCCCAGAGAAGTGAAGTGACTTGCCCAAAGTCACCCAGCTGACAACTTGCGGAGCCGGGATTTGAACCCATGACCTCTGACTCCAAAGCCCGGGCTCTTTCCACAGAGCCACGGCACCCTTTATTCCTCCCAATGTCAGCCCCGCAGTACTTCTATAGAGAAGCAGCGTGGCTCTTCTTAACAAGTACCATAATGAATTCATTAGCTGCCAATTAAGCGCTTACTATGTGCAAAGCACTGTTCTAAGCGCTGGATCTAAATCCTAGTCCTAGTTCTAAATCCGCCGATCTCCCCACCTTCAAATCCTTATTGAAAGCCCATCTCCTCCAAGAGGCCTTCCCCCTCTCAGCCCTCATTTCCCGCTCCCTTCTGCATCACCCCGGCGCTTAGTACACTGCCTGGCTCATAGCGCTTAACAAATACCACAATTATTATTATGATGATTGTATTTGTGTGACCTTGCTGTTTGACCTGCTGTGTGACCTCGGGCAAGTCACTTCACTTCTCTGGCCTCAGTTACCTCCTCTGTAAAATGAGGATTAAGATGGTAAGCCCAGTTGGGGCTCAGTACAAGCGCCGAGCTTAGTACAGTGCCCTGCACACAGTAGGCATTCAGTAATAATAATAATTATGGTATTTGTTAGGCACTTACTATGTGCCAGGTACTGTACTAAGCGCTGGGGTAGATACAAAACAAATCGGGCTGGACACAGTCCCTGTCCCAGGTGGGGCTCACAGTCTCCCCATTTTCCAGGTGCGGGAACTGAGGCCAGAGAAGTCAAATGACTTGCCCAGGGTCACACAGCAGACAAGTGTCCCAGCTCTGCCACTTGTGTGTTGTGTGACCTTGGGCAAGTCACTTCACTTCCCTGGGCCTCAGTTACCGCATCTGTAAAATGGGGACTAAGACTGTGAGCACCCCAGGGGACAACCTGACTATGTTCTATCTACCCTAGCACTTGGCACATAGTAAGGGCTTAACAAATACCATAATTATTTCCTTCTAGACCGTGAGCCCACTGTTGCGTAGGGACCGTCTCTATATGTTGCCAACTTGGACTTCCCAAGCGCTTAGTCCAGTGCTCTGCACACAGTAAGCGCTCAATAAACACGATTGATTGATTCCCTGGTCCTCAGTTACCGCATCTGTAAAATGGGGACTAAGACCGTGAGCCCCCCAGGGGACAACCTGACTATCTTCTATCTACCCTAGCACTTGGCACATAGAAAGTGCTTAACAAATACCATCATTTTTTCCTTCTAGACCGTGAGCCCACTGTTGGGTAGGGACCGTCTCTATATGTCGCCAACTTGGACTTCCCAAGCGCTTAGTCCAGTGCTCTGCACACAGTAAGCGCTCAATAAACACGATTGATTGATTCCCTGGGCCTCAGTTACCGCATCTGTAAAATGGGGACTAAGCCTGCGAGCCCCCCAGGGGACAACCTGACTATCTTCTATCTACCCTAGCACTTGGCACATAGTAAGGGCTTAACAAATACCATAATTTTTTCTTCTAGACCGTGAGCCCACTGCTGGGTAGGGACCGTCTCTATATGTTGCCAACTTGGACTTCCCAAGCGCTTAGTCCAGTGCTCTGCACACAGTAAGCGCTCAATAAACACGATTGATTGATTCCCTGGGCCTCAGTTACAGCATCTGTAAAATGGGGACGAAGACTGCAAGCCCCCCAGGGGACAACCTATCTTCTATCTACCCTAGCACTTGGCACATAGTAAGTGCTTAACAAATACTATAATTTTTTCCTTCTAGACCGTGAGCCCACTGTTGGGTAGGGAACATCTCTACGTGTTGCCAACTTGGACTTCCCAAGCGCTTAGTCCAGTGCTCTGCACACAGTAAGCACTCAATAAATACGATTGATGATGATGATGACAACCTATCTTCTATCTACCCTAGCACTTGGCACATAGTAAGTGCTTAACAAATACCATCATTTTTTCCTTCTAGACCGTGAGCCCACTGTTGGGTAGGGACCGTCTCTATATGTCGCCAACTTGGACTTCCCAAGCGCTTAGTCCAGTGCTCTGCACACAGTAAGCGCTCAATAAATACGATTGATTGATTCCCTGGGCCTCGGTTACCGCGTCTGTAAAATGGGGACTAAGCCTGCGAGCCCCCCAGGGGACAACCTGACTATCTTCTATCTACCCTAGCACTTGGCACATAGTAAGTGCTTAACAAATACCATCATTTTTCCCTTCTAGACCGTGAGCCCACTGTTGGGTAGGGACCGTCTCTATATGTTGCCAACACTTGGACTTCCCAAGCGCTTAGTCCAGTGCTCTGCGCACAGTAAGCGCTCAATAAATACGATTGATTGATTCCCTGGGCCTCGGTTACCGCGTCTGTAAAATGGGGACTAAGCCTGCGAGCCCCCCAGGGGACAACCTGACTATCTTCTATCTACCCTAGCACTTGGCACATAGTAAGGGCTTAACAAATACCATAATTTTTTCCTTCTAGACTGTGAGCCCACTGTTGGGTAGGGACCGTCTCTATATGTCGCCAACTTGGACTTCCCAAGCGCTTAGTCCAGTGCTCTGCACACAGTAAGCGCTCAATAAATACGATTGATTGATTGATTGACCTTCTAACGCCCAGAGCTGTGCTCTATGCACAGCACCATGTTGTTTCCCCTACCACCACTGATTGATTTATTGATTGATTGATTGGCCCCCACTCCCCAGGGGTTGGGAAGCAGTCTTGCCCTCTGCTTCGGGGGCACTGGGGGTGGCAGCCGGGGGTGGGCACGGCGGGCGAGGGGGCCGACCTTGCTGAGCTTGGGTCTGTCGTAGGGCAGGTGTCTGTCCATGGTGCACATGACGATGCGGTCGGAGAAGCCCTCCTGTCTCAGCGTCTCGGCGCACACCAGGCCGGCCACCCCTGCCCGGGGGAAATAATAATAATAATAATAATAATAAATAATAGGCATTTGTTAAGCGCTTACTATGCGCAAAGCACTGTTCTAAGTGCTGGGGAAAATAATAATAATAATTGGCATTTGCTAAGCGCTTACTATGTGCAAAGCACTCTTCTAAGCGTTGGGGAGGATCAGGTTGTCCCACGTGGGGCTCCCAGTCTTCATCCCCATTTTACAGACGAGGGAACTGAGGCCCGGAGAAGTGAAGTGACTCGCCCAAGATCACACAGCAGACTTGTGGGAAAGGCGGCTGACCGCCGGGCACTTCCCGGGGGGCAACGTCCAGCGAACCTCGGGCGGACCCCGAAGGAGGAGGCCCGGCAGCCCCCACCTTCAGCACCGGGGAGGGGGGCAAAGTCACACACACTCACACAGTACAGCCCCAATGTAAGTGACATCCTCCTCCCATCTGAGGCCTCACCTCTCAGAGGTGGGGTGTCCCCCCCCCTTCACTGCCGCCCTAAATTTTAAATATATTAAATATATAATATATATTATATTATATACAATATATTGTATATTAAATATATAATATATTTAATATATGATATATTTTTATATATGTAAATATATATGTAAATATGTGTGTATTATATATATGTATATATAATATATTATATGTAATATAATATATTACATAATAGATATAATATATTGTGTATATTAAATGTATATTTAATATATTTATATTGAGAAGCAGCGTGACTCAGTGGAAAGAGCCTGGGCTTTGGAGTCAGAGGTCAGGGGTTCAAACCCCGGCTCCGCCAATTGTCAGCTGGGTGACTTTGGGCAAGTCACTTCTCTGGGCCTCAGTTCCCTCATCTGTAAAATGAGGATGAAGACTGGGAGCCCCCCGTGGGACAACCTGATCACCTTGTAACCTCCCCAGTGCTTAGAACAGTGCTTTGCACACAGTAAGCGCTTAATAAATGCCATTATTCTTATTATTATTCTCTGCACCTCAGTTACCTCATCTGTAAAATGGGGATTAAGACTGTAAGCCCCATGTGGGACAACCTGATCACCTTGTAACCTCCGCAGCGCTTAGAACAGTGCTTTGCACATAGTAAGCGCTTAATAAATGCCATCATCATCATCATATTTTTAAAAAAAATCGCTCCCACCCATCCCTACCCCTCTCCCTGAACACGGGGCTAGCTCCCTGACCCAAACCCGGAGCCCCCATTCATTCAGTCGTATTTATTGAGCGCTTACTGTGTACAGAGCACTGGACTAAGCGCTTACACTCCTGGTCCCCCACCATCCCACCATCTTTTAGACTGTGAGCCCACTGTTGGGTAGGGACTGTCTCTATATGTTGCCAATTTGTACTTCCCAAGCGCTTAGTACAGTGCTCTGCACATAGTAAGTGCTCAATAAATACGATTGATGATGATGATCCCAACCCCAGGCGGCTTTTGGGAGAATTCCCGGTCCCAATTTGGCCAGGATTCGGCCGGATTGGGCCCGTCTTCCCTCTTCCCAAACACTCCGGTTCAGAGCTTGTGCAGGACTGAGGGAAGAAGTGACATCTGCGGTCACCGTCACTGTTTATTGTCATGTTGTTACTTTCCCAAGCACTTAGTACAGTGCTCTTCACACAGTTAGCGCTCAATAAATGCGATTGAATGACTGAACAAACTCTGCTAGCTGCTCTCGGCGTGCACTCAAACCCTCACTCAGTCACATATATCGCCACAAACGTCAGTAACATACACTGTCTCATCATCAATCGTATTTATTGAGCGCTTACTATGTGCAGAGCACTGTACTAAGCACTTGGGAAGT
This sequence comes from Tachyglossus aculeatus, assembly GCF_015852505.1. Lineage (NCBI taxonomy): Eukaryota > Metazoa > Chordata > Mammalia > Monotremata > Tachyglossidae > Tachyglossus > Tachyglossus aculeatus. Next base: position 1,941,233 of record NC_052086.1, read on the forward strand.
ACAAATTGGCAACATGTAGAGACAGTCCCTACCCAACAGTGGGCTCACAGTCTAAAAGTCTCACACACAATCTCACTCAAACACATGGCCCCAGTCACGTACAGAGTCTCACACACACACACAAACACAAAGGATCACGGTCACATACATCGTCTTGCACAAACTATCCCATATACACGCAGTCCCAGTCTCTGTGCCTCAGTGACCTCATCTGTAAATTGGGGATGAAGACTGTGAGCCCCACGTGGGACAACCTGACGGTCTTGTATCCTCCCCAGCGCTTAGAACAGTGCTTTGCACATAGGAAGCACTTAATAAATGCCATCATCATTATTATTATTAGAAGCAGCACGGTGTAATGAATAGCCCGAGCCTGGGAGCCAAGAGGTCGTGGGTTCTAATCCCGGCTCCACCGCTTGTCTGCTGTGTGACCTCCGCATATAATAATGATAATAATGATGGCATTTATTAAGCGCTTACTATGTGCAAAGCACTGTTCTAAGCACTGGGGAGGTTACAAGGTAATCAGGTTGTCCCACGGGGGGCTCACAATCCCCATTGTACAGATGAGGTAACTGAGGCACAGAGAAGTGAAGTAACTTGCCCAAAGTCACCCAGCTGACAATTGGCAGAGCCGGGATTTGAACCCATGACCTCGGACTCCAAAGCCCGGGCTCTTTCCACAGAGCCACGCTGCTTCTCCTGAGCCACACATCCGCCAAGCTAGCTCTCTTCCTCCCTTTAAAGCCCTACTGAGAGCTCACCTCCTCCAGGAGGCCTTCCCACACTGAGCCTCCTCCTTCCTCTCCTCCCCTTCCCCCCTGCCCTACCTCCTTCCCCTCCCCACAGCACCTGTATATATGTTTGGACAGATTTATTACTCTATTTATTTTACTTGTACATATTTACTATTCTATTTATTTTATTTTGTTAATACGTTTTGTTTTGTTCTAGGTCTCCCCCTTCTAGACTGTGAGCCCGCTGTTGGGGAGGGACCGTCTCTATATGTTGCCAACTTGGACTTCCCAAGCGCTTAGTCCAGTGCTCTGCACACAGTAAGCGCTCAATAAATGCAATTGAATGAATGAATGACTGTCTCTATATCTTGCCAACTTCTACTTCCCAAGAGCCTAGTACAGTGCTCTGCACACAGTAAGCGCTCAATAAATACGATTGAATGAATGAATGACCTTGGGCAACCCACTTCACTTCTCCGGGCCTCAGTTCCCTCATCTGTAAAATGGGGAAAGGGACTGTGGTCAACCTGGTTTGCTTGTATTCCGCCCCCTCCGCCTCCCACGCCCAGCACTTAGCAATCATCATCATCATCATCATCATCATCAATCGTATTTATTGAGCGCTTACTATGTGCAGAGCACTGTACTAAGCGCTAAATTGGCAACATATAGAGACAGTCCCTACCCAACAGTGGGCTCACAGTCTAAAAGGGGGAGACAGAGAACAAAACCAAACATACTAACAAAATAAAATAAATACAATAGATATGTGCAAGTAAAATAATAACGGCATTTATTAAGCGCTTACTATGTGCAAAGCACCGTTCTAAGCGCTGGGGAGCTTACGAGGCGATCAGGTTGTCCCACGGGGGGCTCACCGTCTTCATCCCCGTTTTACAGATGAGGTCACTGAGGCCCAGAGAAGTGACGTGACTTTCATTCAATCGTATTTATTGAGCGCTTACTGTGTGCAGAGCACTGTACTACCAGCTGACAATTGGCAGAGCCGGGATTTGAACCCATGACCTCTGACTCCAAAGCCCGCGATCTCTCCACTGAGCCCCGCTGCTTCTCTACCCGTCCCCACAGTACAGCGCCTGGCACACAGTAAGCCCTTAACAAATACCACAATCATTACCCCGACTCAACACGAACCGTCCATCACACATTCGCACACAGCCCCGGTCATTTTTAACCATCCCACGTACAAAAGCTCTATCGGACACTTATTAGTCGCCCTGCCACTCACGCACTGACACACCCCGATGTCCATATATTATACACGCTTGCATGCACTTGCAGTCCCTTCTAGACTGTGAGCCCACTGTTGGGTAGGGAATGTCTCTATATGTTGCCAATTTGTACTTACCAAGCGCTTAGTACAGTGCTCTGCACATAATAAGCGCTCAACAAATACGATTGATGATGATGATGACTGTCTCTATATGTTCATTCATTCATTCATTCAATCGTATTTATTGAGCGCTTACTGTGTGCACAGCACTGTACTAAGCGCTTGGGAAGTACAATAATGATAATAATGATGGCCTTTATTAAGCGCTTACTATGTGCAGAGCACTGTTCTAAGCGCTGGGGGGATACAAAGTGATCAAGTTGTCCCACGTGGGTCTCACAGTCTTAATCCCCATTTTACAGATGAGGGAACTGAGGCGCAGAGAAGTTAAGTGACTTGCCCGAGGTCACACAGCAGACATGCGGTGGAGTCGGGATTCGAACCCATGACCCCTGACTCCAAAGCCCGGGCTCTTTCCACTGAGCCACGCTGCTTCTCTACAAGTTGGCAACATATAGAGACGGTCCCTACCCGACAGCGGGCTCACAGTCTAGAAGGGGGAGATAATAAGGGCATTTATTCCGTTTCCTGCGGGCAGGAATTGGGCCTGCCGACTCCAGAGCCCGGGCTTGGGAGTCCGAGGTCATGGGTTCAAATCCCGGCTCCACCTCTTGTCACCTGTTTGACTTTGGGCAAGTCACTTAACTCCTCTGGGCCTCCGTTCCCTCATCTGTAAAATGGGGATTAAGATCGTGAGCCCCACGTGGGACAACCTGATCACCCTGTATCCTCCCCAGCGCTTAGAACAGTGCTTTGCACCTAGTAACTGCTTATGTTGCCATCTTGTACTTCCCAAGTGCTTAGTCCAGTGCTCGGCACACAGTAAGTGCTCAATAAATACGATTGATTGATTGATTGATTGATGCATGCACACACAATGGCCATCCTCCGGACCCCCACCCGGCCTGCCCGCACAAACCCATTTTACCGCGCCCGCCGGCCAGGCTACCTGCCCCGATGATGAGAACATTGGTGCTGCCCATGTGGTAGTTGCTGAGGGAGATGCATTTGGCCATGACCTTGCTCCTCCTCTGGGTCTGCAGAGCCTGAAGGGTCAAACAGGGGTCACGGGTGCCCGTCCCTGTGCTAGACGCCCCATCGCCACCGGGGCAGGACCTCCGAAGGGGCTGAGAGGGGGGCATCACCACCAGGACGAGCCCCATCAGCAGCCGTGATCCCCCCTTTCATCCCAGGGACCAAATCCAAGCACCCCCGATTGCCCCTCGTGAGAAACTGAGTCACGGGCTCAGGCCCCCCATGCCCACCCTGCCCAATCGCCCCTCACCTGCTTGCTGGCTTGAATGTACACTTTCTCCTTCTCGATTTTCACCTGCAGGCCCCGGGACAAAAACCCACCCCAGGAAACGGTCAGGCCGTGGCGGCGGCCTTGCCCCCGTCCCCCTCACCGAAGGACGCCCCGGCTCCCACCCGCTCCCGAGAGTGGAAGGGGGGGACATTCAGCCGGTCCACTCCCCGTTTAGGTAAAAACAAATGATCATCATCATCATCAATCGTATTTATTGAGCGCTTACTGTGTGCAGAGCACCGGACTGAGCGCTTGGGAAGTCCAAGTTGGCAACATATAGAGACGGTCCCTACCCAGCAGTGGGCTCACAGTCTAAAAGGGGGAATAGTAATAATATTACTAATAGTAATAGCAATAAATAGTAATTATTTATAGTAATAGTAATAAATGCTATCATTAGTAAAGCCAGAGGGGGAAGCTAGGAGAAGTTTCCCCGTGGAAGATCCATCCCTAGCTCTGGATGACCCTGCCATGTTCTCCCACTTCCCTCCTGGGCCGCAATGGAATAATAATAATAATGACGGCATTTGCTGTGAGCCCACTGTTGGGTAGGGACCGTCTCTCTATGTTGCCAAACTGTACTTCCCCAGCGCTTAGTCCAGTGCTCTGCACACAGTAAGCACTCAATAAATACGATTGAATGAATGAATGAATTTGCTAAGCGCTTACTATGTGCAAAGCGCTGTTCTAAGTGCAGGGGAGGTTACAAGGTGATCAGGCTGTCCCACGGGGGGCTCACAGTCCCCATCCCCCCCGCCTTACCTCCTTCCCCTCCCCACAGCACCTGTATATATGTTTGAACGTATTTATTACTCTATTTTATTTGTACACATTCATTCTATTCATTTTATTTTAACACGTTTTGTTTTGTCCTCTGTCTCCCCCTTCTAGACTGTGAGCCCACTGTTGGGTAGGGACTGTCTCTATATGTTGCCAATTTGTACTTCCCAAGTGCTTAGTACAGTGCTCTGCACATAGTAAGCGCTCAATAAATACGATTGATGATGATGATGATGATTTGTACATATTTATTCTATTTATTTTATTTTGTTAACCCGTTTTGTTTTGTCCTCTGTCTCCCCCTTCTAGACCGTGAGCCCACTGTTGGGTAGGGACCGTCTCCATCTGTTGCCAACTTGCTTTATTTGTACATATTTATTCTATTTATTTTATTTTGTTAATATGTTCTGTTTTGTTCTCTGCCTCCCCCTTCTAGACCGAGCCCACTGTTGGGTAGGGACCGTCTCTACCTGTTGCCGACTTGTACTTCCCAAGCGCTCTGCACACAGTAAGCGCTCAATAAATACGATTGAATGAATGAATGAATCCCCATTTTACAGTCGAGGTAACTGAAGCACAGAGAAGGGAAGCGACTTGCCTAAAGTCACGCAGCTGACACTTGGCGGAGCCGGGATTTGAACCCATGACCTCTGACTCCAAAGCCCGGGCTCTTTCTACTGAGCTGCTTTTGGAGCTCACTGACTTTTGGAGGCAGAGAACATCTCCAGGGCAGGAGGAAGGAGGAAAGTGGGGAGGCACAGGGAGGTAAGAGGAGGAGAGGGAAAAGAGGGAGGGAGAAGGAGCAGCCCGAGCCTGGGAGTTGGAAGGAACTGGGTTCTAATCCTGATTCCATCCCTCGTCCGCTGTGTGAACTTGGGGGAGTCACTTCATTTCTCTATACCTCGGTTTCCTCGTCTGTCAAATGGAAATTAAGACCGCGAGTCCCATGGGGCGCACGGGCCGTGTTCAACAGGATTCACTCGTATCCACCCCAGAGCTTAGTACAGTGCACTGCGCACAGTAAGCGCTCAATAAATACGATTGGATGAACGAACGAATGGCACAGAGTAAGGACTTGACAAATAGCAGCGTGGCTTAGTGGTAAGAGCATGGGCTTGGGAGTTCTAATTCCGCCTCTGCCACCTGTCTGCTGTGTGACCTTGGGCAAGCCGCCTAACTTCTCTGAGCCTCAGTTCCCTCATCCAGAAAATGGGGATGAAGACTGTGAGCCCCACGGGGGACACCTTGATGACCTTTTATCTGCCCCAGTGCTCAGAACAGTGCTCGGCACATAGTAAGCGCTTAACAAATACCATCGTTATTATAAAGCTATTATATTATATTATATTATATTATATATTATTATATTATATTATATATTATTATATTATATTATATTATATTAAAGTTATTATAAGCGCTTAGTACAGTGCTCTGCACATAGTAAGCGCTCAATAAATACGATTGATGATAAATACCGTAAAAAAACCCAGTGAAGTGGGGAGGAATAGAGGGAGGAAGGAATGTAGGTGAGCATGGGAGCAGAGAAAGAATGGGGGAGCTGGGAGGAAATGGAGGACCTCACTCAAGGATCCTGATGGAGTGTTTCTCTGAGGGGGGCATGCCCTTTCTTTAATGATGGCATTTATTAAGCGCTTACTATGTGCAAAGCACTGTTCTGAGCACTGGATTGTGCCCCCACCCCCCTGACACCAGGGGCAAAATGAGACTGTGAGCTCATCTCTAGACTGTAAGCTTGCTGTGGGCAGGGAATGTATCTGCTTATTGTTGCCTTGTACCCTCCAAGCGCTTAATACAGTGCTCTGCACACCGCAAGCGCTCAATAAATGCGACTGAATTGAACTGAAGTGGACCTCCCCGGGGATGATGCTGCGAGCCCCCGCCCGCCCTCGGCCCCGGGCTACCTGGAACTTGGGGAGCCCGTCCAGGCCGGGGAAGTCCTCGATGTCTCCGGTGGCGATGTTGAAGCAGGCCCCGTGCCATGGGCACCGCACCCGGCCGCGGGACAGCACCCCTGAGGATGGGCACACCACCATGGGACCCCTTCCCCTAACCACCCGGTCCCCTCACTGTCGGCCCACCCCAGGGCCAGCACCCCTGTAGATGGGCAGACCGATGATCCTTCCCCCCTGGCCCAGATAACCCAGATAATGCCAGCCCAGAGCAGCCCCTGGGCAGTGGGCATCAATGGCAGGGCTGGAAAAGGGGGTAGGACAGGGGTTAGGCCCAAGGGAGATTTGAGAGAGAGAGAAGTGGACTATCCTTCCCCAGGATTTGGACATGGGGTCCCCCATCCCCTGCCCCCAATTCTGCAGCCTCGCCAGGATGGTTGAGGGGAGAGAGAGGTGACTGCAAGGGGAGGTGGGCAGAGGAACCCGTGGAGCCCCCCACTCCCCGCACCTTTCACAAGCGGAGCTCCGTAGTGCGGGCACTTGTGGCCCAGCGCGTGGAACTCGCCGCCGTCCTTGATCAGCAGGGCCTTCCCGCAGCCCAGTTCCACTTCACGCATCCTGCGGGGAGACTCGCATTCTGCTCGGGCCCGCCATCATCATCATCAATCGTATTTGTTGAGCGCTTACTATGTGCAGAGCACTGGACTAAGCGCTTGGGAAGTCCAAATTGGCAACATATAGAGACAGTCCCTACCCAACAGTGGGCTCACAGTCCCCCATCCGCCTCTGCGTGGGGGCAGGCTTGGGGGACTGGCACGGACACCCCCTTCACCCCGGAGATCACCTCTCAACGCTCGCCGGTATTTTTTTTTAATGGCCTTTATTAAGCACTTACTACGTGCCAGGCGCTTCTCTAAGCGCTGGGGTAGATCCAGTGAAGTGGGTTGGACACAGTCCCTCTCCCTTGTGGAGCTCACAGTCTTCGTCCCCATTTTACAGATGAGGAGAAGTGACTGTGAGCCCCTTCTAGACTGTGAGCCCGCTGTTGGGTAGGGACCGTCTCTATATGTTGCCAACTTGTACTTCCCAAGCGCTTAGTACAGTGCTCTGCACACAGTAAGCGCTCAAGAAATACGATTGATTGATTGAAGTGACTTGTCCAAGGTCCCACAGCAGACAAGTGTCATGGGTTCAGATCCCGCCTCGGCCACTTGTCAGCTGTGTGACTTTGGGCAAGTCACTTCTCTGTGCCTCAGTTCCCTCATCTGTAAAATGGGGATGAAGACTGTAAGCCCCACCGTGGGACAATCTGATCACCTTGTAACCTCCCCAGAGCTTAGAACAGTGCTTTGCACATAGTAAGCACTTAATGCCATTATTATTACTATTATTATTATTACTGTTATCATTATTATTATTATTATTATTAAGTGGCAGAGCCGAGATTAGAACCTAGGTCCTTCTACTTCCAGGTTGTGCTCTATCCACTAAGGCACGCTGCTTTCTATCCACCATTCAGAGATTTCCTGAACCACACTGGTGAGTTTTTTTCCTGTTGTTTCCACCACTTTTTCTAGCAGCAGCGGCAGTAACAGCATTTATTGATATCTATCTACTCTTCTGGGTGCACAGAGCCGTCCTGGGCGTCCACCATGTGCAAAGCGCTATCCTGGATATCTACGGTGAACAAGGCACTATAGTGAGCGCTCTCTGTGCTCAGACTAGAAATACCCGTTCTATGGTTGACAATTTACGTCTGTTCTTTCGATCAACAAATGGTATTTCTTGAGCACCTACTATGTGCCCTCCCTCTGCCCATCCGCCAAGCTAGCTCTCTTCCTCCCTTCAAGGCCCTACTGAGAGCTCACCTCCTCCAGGAGGCCTTCCCAGACTGAGCCCCCTCCTTCCTCTCCCCCTCGTCCCCCTCTCCATCCCCTTACCTTACCTCCTTCCCTTCCCCACAGCACCTGTATATATATATATATATATATACGTTTGTACATATTTATTACTCTATTTATTTTACTTGTACATATCTATTCTATTCATTTTATTTTGTTAGTATGTTTGGCTTTGTTCTCTGTCTCCCTCTTTTAGCCTGTGAACCCACTGTTGGGTAGGGACTGTCCCTATATGTTGCCAACTTGGACTTCCCAAGCGCTTAGTCCAGTGCTCTGCACACAGTAAGCGCTCAATAAATACGATTGATGATTGATTGATTGTGCCGAGCACTGCACTAAGTGCTTAAACTCTCAATTTGGAGAGCAGGAACTGTACGTTTTACTGCCACCGAGCGTCGACAGGCTCAGCGCTTTACATGGAAAATTTCGCCCAGTACAGCGTCCAGTAGAGTCCTCTGTCTTGTTCTCTGTCTCCCCCTTTTAGACTGCGAGCCCACTGTTGGGTAGGGACCGTCTCTCTATGTTGCCAACTTGGACTTCCCAAGCGCTTAGTACAGTGCTCTGCACACAGTAAGCGCTCAATGATGATGATGATGATGATGAGTCCTTGGGACTCCCGCCTCCTCCAGTCTGACTTCCAGGGAGGCGTCTGTGAGCTCCAACTTCCAGAGTTCTGGCCGGACTCTTGCTTCACCGCCCCTTCCTCCTCCCCACTGCCAGGTTGGGTGGGCAAGGGGTCCCCTCTCCCCTTCCCACCCCATCCTGTGTCCCACCCCAAGGTCCCGGAACCGGGAGAATTCAAACCTACTGCCCATTCTCCAGGTCCTTGACGTGACAGACGGCCGCCTCGACCACATCCTGGGGTCCCGGATAGGGGTGGAGACCCCCGGGCCGCTCCTCCGGGTGGTACTGGCGGGCTGCCCCGTTCACTTTGTACGCCAGCGGGCTGGCGGTGCCGTTGGGCGACGGGTCTTCCTTGGTTCGCTCCTTCTCTGGAAGCACCACTTCGATCTTCACCTCCACTGCGTCAAGGAGAGGAGCCGGGTCAGCCGGCCCATAGCCCTCCCTCAGGCCCTCTTGGGATGCCCCTCCTCCAGGAAGGCCTCCCTGATTAACGGCCACCCTTCGCATAAGCATACACCCGCAGACATGCCCACGTAGATATGCACACACAAAACATGCAGATATACAGACTTGGGTATATCTGTGCATATATACCACACATGTCCACACCCATCCACATATATGTATGCACACATGAGCATATACACACAAATGTGTAACTACCCACATACATATAAACACACAATCGTATTTATTGAGCGCTTACTATGTGCAGAGCACTGTACTAAGCGCTTGGGAAGTACAAGTTGGCAACATATAGAGACGGTCCCTACCCAACAGTGGGCTCACAGTCTAAAAGGGGGAGACAGAGAACAAAACCAAACATACTAACAAAATAAAATAAATAGAATAGATATGGACAAGTAAAATAAATAAATAAATAGAGTAATAAATATGTACAAACATATATACATATATACAGGTGCTGTGGGGAAGGGAAGGAGGTAAGATGGGGGGATGGAGAGGGGGACGAGGGGGAGAGGAAGGAAGGGGCTTGATCTGGGAAGGCTTCCTGGAGGAGGTGAGCATATATGCATGTATTTGTGTTCATGCTCCATTTATTCAGTTTTTCCCTCCCCTTGTTCCTATGACTTGTATCCGCATTTTTTCTCCTGTTCCCATTGGAAGAAAAAAAATTACGCCTGCTTGACTTCCTCATTAGACTGTGAGCTCCTTGTGGGCAGGGACTGTATCCTCCACTGCTACTGTACTCTTCCAACCCCTAGTACAGTGCTCTATACCTAGTGAGTGCCAAACCACGAGTGATGCCAAACCATTTCATTCAATCGTATTTATTGAGCGCTTACTGTGTGCAGAGCACTGTGCCAAGCGCTTGGGAAGTCCAAGTTGGCAACGTCTAGAGACGGTCCCTACCCGACAGCGGGCTCACAGGCTAGAAGGGGGAGACAGACAACAAAACAAAACGTATTAACAAAATAAAACAAATAGAATAAATATGTACAAGTAAAATAGAGTAATAAATATGTAAAAACATGAGGTGGCCCCTTGACCAGTAGACGGCTGTACGGTCTCCGTGCTGCTGCTGCTTTTATGGTTGGTGTATCTTATTTTAAACGTTAACTGTGGTGCTTTTTATGCACTTACTATGTGCCAAGCACTGTCCTAAGTGCCGGGGTAGATACCAGATAATCAGGGGCCACGGTCATTTCACTCAACCATTTCACTCAACCTGCCAGAAGCCGAGCCCCGAGGATGCCAGAGAAACAGTGTGACCTAGTGGGTAGAGCCCGGGACTGGGAGCCAGAGGGCCTGGGTTCTAATCCTGGCTGTGCCAATTGCTTACTGGGTGACTACATCAGCCTCCTTTCTGACCTCCCAGCCTCCCGCCTCTCCGCACACCAGTCCATACTTCAGTCCGCTGCCCGGATCATCGTTCAGGACACGTCAACCCCCTCCGCAAAAATCTCCAGTGTCCGTATCAAACAAAAACTGTTCACCATTGGCTTTGAAGCAGTCCATCACCTCGCCCCCTCCTACTTCATCGCGCTTCTCTCTTTCTACAACCCAGCCCTCACACTCCGCTCCTCTGGTGTTTGTATATATGTTTGTATATATGTTCGTACATATTTATTACTCTATTTATTTGTTTACTTTATTTGTACATATGTATTCTATTTATTTTATTTTGTTAGTATGTTTAGTTTTGTTCTCTGTCTCCCCCTTTTAGACCGTGAGCCCACTGTTGGGTAGGGACTGTCTCTATATGTTGCCAATTTGTACTTCCCAAGCGCTTAGTACAGTGCTCTGCACATAGTAAGCGCTCAATAAATGATTGATGATGATGATGATGGTGCTAACCTTCTCACTGGGCCCGTCTCACCGCCGCCGACCCATGGCTCACGTCCCACCTCTGGCCTGGAACACCCTCCGTTCCTCAAATCCACCAAACAATGACTCTTCCCACCTTCGAAGCCTTACCGAAGGCCCATCTCCTCCAAGAAGCCTTCCCAAACTAAGCCCCACTTTTCCTCATCTCCCACTCCCTTCTGCGTCACCCTGACTTGCTCCCTTGGCTCTTCCCCCATCTCCCTGCCCCACAGTTCTTAGGTATATCTGTCATTTTAAAATTGTATTTATATTGACGTCTGTTTATTTGTATTAATGTCTGTCTCCCCCACTCCATTCATTCATTCAATCGCATTTATTGAGCACTTACTGTGTGTAGTAAGTGCTTGGGAAGTACAAACAGGCAGCAGAGACAGTCCCTACCCAACAACGGGTTCACAGTCTTTCAGCACTTACAACAGAGCTTCGCACATAGTAAGTGCTTAATAAATGCCATTATTATTATAGACTGTGAGCTCGTTGTGGGCAGGGAATGTCCCTCTTTATTGCTGTAATAATAATGATGGCAACAATAATAATAATAAGTTTCAGGACAGCGCCCCAGCTCTTAGTACAATGTGTGACACCTAATAAGTGCTTAACAAATATCAAAATTACTATGGCTTAATGGAGAGAGCCCAGGCCTCGGTGTCAGAGAACGTGGGTTCTAATCTAGTCTGCCGTATGACCTTGGATAAGTCACTTTATTTCTTTGTGCTTGTTACCTCATCTGTAAAATGGGCATTAAGATTGTAAGCCCCATGTGGGACAGGGACGGTGTCCAACGTCATTACCTTGTATCTACCTCAGCACTTAAAAAAGTAGTCGAAACACAGTAAACACTTAACAAATTTCATTATTATTATTATTATTATTATTAATGGCAATAGTAATTATAATCTTCAGACAATGCTCCAGCTCCTAGTATAGTGCTTGGCATCATCATCATCATCATCAATCGTATTTATTGAGCGCTTACTATGTGCAGAGCACTATACGAAGCGCTGGGGTAGTACAAATTGGCAACATCTAGAGACAGTCCCTACCCAACAGTGGGCTCACAGTCTAAAAGGGGGAGACAGAGAACAAAACCAAACATACTAACAAAACAAAATAAATAGAATAGATATGTACAAGCAAAATAAATAAATAAATAAATAGAGTAATAAAAATGCACAAACATATATACATATATACAAGTGCTGTGGGGAAGGGAAGGAGGTGAGATGGGGGGAGGGAGAGGGAGATGGGGGAGGGAGAGGGCACATAGTATGTATTTAATAAATAGCAAAATTATCACAATAATAATAATAACGTCTCAGACAGTACTGCACCCCAGCTGAAATCTGGGAGTCACCGTCAGAGGAGAGACCAGCATGGTGCGCGGACGACAAGAAAGGACCGGCTGTTTTTGAGCACAAGTTTGGTGAGCAGCAAGAGACAGGGGGGATGAAGAGAAAGCAGTGCCCGGCCCCGCAAACATTAAGCATGAGAGAAGCACTAGAGAAGCAGAGTGGCTCAGTGGAAAGAGCCCGGGCTTTGGAGTCAGAGGTCATGGGTTCAAATCCTGACTCTGCCACTTGTCAGCTGTGTGATTTTGGGCAATCAATCAATCAATCAATCAGTTGTATTTATTGAGCGCTTACTGTGTGCAGAGCCCTGTACTAAGCGCTTGGGAAGTACAAGTTGGCAACATGTAGAGACAGTCCCTACCCAACAGTGGGCTCACAGTCTAAAAGGGGGAGACAGAGAGCAAAACCAAACATACTAATAAAATAAATAGAATAGATATGTACAAGTAAAATGAATAAATAGAGTAATAAATATGTACAAACATATATACTTATATACAGGTGCTGTGAAGAAGAAAAGGAGGTAAGATGGGGGGATGGAGAGGGGGACGAGGGGGAGAGGAAGGAAGGGGCTCAGTCAGGGAAGGCCTCCTGGAGGAGGTGAGCTCTCAGTAGGGCCGAGTAGGGCAAGTCACTTCACTTCTCTGGGCCTCAGTTCCCTCATCTGTACAATGGGGATTAAGACTGTGAGCCCCCCCGTGGGACAACCTCAACACCTTGTAACCTCCCCAGCGCTTAGAACAGTGCTTTGCACATAGTAAGTGCTTAATAAATGCCATTGTTATTATTATTATTATTACAAGTAAAATAAAGTAATAAACCTGTACAAACTTAGAACAGTGCTTTGCACATAGTAAGTGCTTAATAAATGCCATTATTATTATGATGATGATTACAAGTAAAATAGAATAGTAAACCTGTACACACTTAGAACAGTGCTTTGCACGTAGTAAGTGCTTAATAAATGCTATCATTATTATTATTATTATGACCACACAACAAAGGATGGCCTTTTTGGTTGCCCAGCGTGGCCAGGACTGTGGGCCCCATATCTGTCTTTTCAGCCACACACGCTCTCACAAGTGACCTTCCCTCTCAAGGGTGTCGTGTCGTCTTCAAATTTGGACCGCTCTTAAGGGGCTCAAGAAAAGCTATCTTGGACTTAAAGACAGTCCACTCTGCAAGTGGCAGAGCCGGGATTAGAACCCAGGTCCTCTGCTCTAGGGGACACACAGGTTCTGAGACCCTCAGCCGGATCCCTCCTAAGTTCCCAGGCACCAGAGCTAGGAATGCTGAGTCCTGATCTTCCCGGATCGGCTCCAGATCCGGGAGGGATCAGCCTGGAATCGGGAGAACGGCTCTTGGGGTTGACCAGTTGACCTTGAAAATTCCTGGCCAGCTTAGTGCCTTCCCACCGAGGGCCAGGCAGGCCTCCAGGCCTGCGCCCTGCTTGGCCGCCGGGTCTGGGAGATGACCGGACCCTGTCAGAGAGGCCCCTCCTCAGTCCGGACACCCCTCGACCCGACAGCTGCCCTGGGAGCTGACATAACTCAACTTCTCTGTGCCTCATCATCATCATCATCATCATCATCAATCGTATTTATTGAGCGCTTACTGTGTGCAGAGCACTGTACTAAGCGCTTGGGAAGTACAAGTTGGTAACATATAGAGACAGTCCCTACCCAGCAGTGGGCTCACAGTCTAAAACGGGGAGACAGAGAACAAAACCAAACATACTAACAAAATAAAATAAATAGAATAGATCTGTACAAGTAAAATAAATAAATAAATAAATAAATAAATTTATTTAAATTTTCCCCTCGTGTATAAAATAAGAATTAATAATAATTGTGGTAGTTGTTAAGTGTCTACTCTGTGCCAGGCACTGTACTAAGCACTGGGAAAGATACAAGGTAATTGGGTTGGACACAGTCCCAGGACCCTGTGGGGTTCACAATCTTAATCCCCATTTCGCAGATGAGGTAACGGAGGCCCAGAGAAGCAAAGTGACTTGCCCAAGGACCCACAGCAGACAAGTAGCAGAGCTGGGATTAGAACCCAGGCCTTTCTGAATCCCAGGCCCAGGCTCTAGACACTAAACTGCTTTTCAGTTTTCAGGGGAAATGGTACTATTTCCATTTGGTACTATTTCCAATGGTACCTGTATATATGTATATATGTTTGTACATATTTATTACTCTATTTATTTATTTTACCTGTACATATCTATTCTATTTATTTTATTTTGTTAGTATGTTTGGTTTTGTTCTCTGTCTCCCCCTTTTAGACTGCGAGCCCAATGTTGGGTAGGAACTGTCTCTGTATGTTGCCAACTTGTACTTCCCAAGCACTTAGTACAGTGCTCTGCACACAGTAAGCGCTCAATAAATACGATTGATTGATTGATTACTATTGAAGAGAGCCTGGATTTCGCCTGCTCTGGGGGGCCGAGGAGGAGACCGGCCATGGAGGGTGGGGAGAGCGAGGGTCCTGGAAGAGGTGGGAGGGAGGGTGAGGGGGGCAGACAGGTGGGACGGTGTGGGGGTAACTCCTCACCCCTCCCAACCTCCTGTCTCTCCCCACTTCAGTCTGCTGCCCGGATTATCTTTCTTCAGAAACGTTCTGGGCATGTCACTCCCCTCCTCAAAAATCTCTAGTGGTTGCCTATCCAGCTCCGTATCAAGCAAAAACTCCTCACTATTGGCTTCAAAGCTGTCCATCCCCTCGCCCCCTCCTACCTCACCTCCCTTCTCTCCTTCTCCAGCCCAGCCCGCATCCTCCGCTCCTCTGTCGCTAACCTCCTCACTGGGCCTCACTCTCGCCTGTCCCACCGTGTGAGCCCACTGTTGGGTAGGGATCGTCTCTAGATGTTGCCAGCTTGTACTTCCCAAGCGCTTAGTACAGTGCTCTGCACACAGTAAGCGCTCAATAAATACGATTGATGATGATGATGATCGACCCCCGGCCCACGTCCTCTCCCTGGCCTGGAATTCCCTCCCTCCTCGAATCTGCCAATCACTCCTCCCCCCTTCAAAGCCCTACTGAAGGCTCACCTCCTCCAAGAGGCTTTCCCAGACTAAGATCCCCTTTTCCTCAGCTCCTCCTCCCCTCTGCGTCGCCCCGACTCTCTCCCTTTATCATCATCATCATCAATCGTATTTATTGAGCGCTTACTATGTGCAGAGCACTGGACTAAGTGCTTGGGAAGTACAAATTGGCAACATATAGAGACAGTCCCTACCCAACAGTGGGCTCACAGTCTAAAACGGGGTAGACAGAGAACAAAACCAAACATACTAACAAAATAAAATAAATAAATAAATAGAGTAATAAATATGTACAAACATATATACATATATACAGGTGCTGTGGGGAAGGGAAGGAGGTAAGATGGGGGGGATGGAGAGGGGGACGAGGGGGAGAGGAAGGAAGGGGCTCAGCCTGGGAAGGCCTCCTGGAGGAGGGGAAGGCCTCTCCCTTTACCCCCCTCCCCACAAAACATGTATGTATATATGTACATATTTATAATTCTATTTATTTAGAAGCAGCGTGGCTCAGTGGAAAGGGCCCGGGCTTGGGAGTCAGAGGCCATGGGTTCAAATGCCGGCTCCGCCACTTAGCTGTGTGACTTTGGGCAAGTCACGTCACTTCTCTGGGCCTCAGTTCCCTCATCTGGAAAATGGGGATGAAGACTGGGAGCCCCACGTGGGACAACCTGATCACCTTGTATCCTCCGCAGCACTTAGAACAGTGCTTTGCACATAGTCACGTGGGACAACCTGATCACCTTGTATCCTCCCCAGCGCTTAGAACAGTGCTTTGCACATAGTAAGCGCTTAACAAATTATTATTATTACATTCATGCTTGTTTACTTGTTTTGACGTACATATATCTGTAATTCTATTCATTTTTATCGATGCCTGTTTACTTGTTTTGATGCCTGTCTCCCCCCTTCTAGACTGTAAGCCCGGTGTGGGCAGGGACTGTCTCTCTTTAATGCTCAATTGTACTTTCCAAGTGCCTAGTACAGGGCTCTGAACACAGTAAACGCTCAGTAAATACGACTTAATGAACGAACGGACGAAAGGAACCCGTGTAGTGAAACGGGAGACGGCAGCAGAGAAGCAGCGAGGTCTAGCGGAAAGAGCCCGGGTCTGGGAATCAGAGCTTCTAATCCCGGCTCTTCCACTTGCTGCTCTTTGACCTCGGGCAAATCGCTCACTTCTCTGGGCCTCAGTTTTCTCAACTGCAAAATGGGGGTTCAATACCTGTTCTCCATCCTTCTTGGAATGTGAGCCTTCTGTGGGCAGGATCGTGTCTATCAGCTCTGTGATATAGGGTATTTCCTGACGCTTGCAGATTGCAGAGCACTGTACTAAGCGCTTGGGAGAGTAATAATAATAATAATAATGATAACTATGGTGCTTCTTAAGCATTTACTATGTGCCAAGTACTTTCCAAGCGCTGGGATAGTTACAAACTAATCAGGTTGGACAGAGTCCCTATCCCACATGGGGCTCCCGGGCTAAATCCCCATTTTACAGATGAGGTAACTGAGGCAAAGAGAAGTGAAGTGACTTGAAGTGGACCTGGGATTAGAGTTGGCAGATACGTTCCCTGCCCACAACGAGCTTACGGTCTAGAAGATGGGTTTACAGTCTCCCGAGCGCTTATCACAGTGCTCTGCACATGGAAAGTCATCGATAGACTAATTGTTGTGGGACGGGGACTGTGTCCAACCTGATTATTCTACATCTACCTCAGCTCTTATCATAATACTTGGCACCTAGTAATCACTTAATGATTACCATTATCATTATGATCAATACAGCAAAGCTATTTACTAGCGCTTAACAAATACCATAATTATTATCATTATTAAAGTGAGACAGGGACCGGGTTGTGACCTGATTCTCTTGTATCTACCCCAGTGATTTGCACAATGCTTTTCTTTTTATGGTATTTGTGGAGCGCTCAGTCTGTGCCAGGCACTGTACTAAGCGCTGGGGTAGATACAAGCAAATCAGGTTGGACAGAATCCATGTCCCACATGGGGCTCACGGCTTTAATCCCTGCATATAAACTCCTTCATTCATTCAATCGTACTTATTGAGCGCTTACTGTGTGCAGAGCGCTGTACTAAACTCCTTGTGGGCAGGGAGGGTGTCTACCAGCTCTGTTATACTGTACTCTCCCAAGCGCTTAGTCCAGTGCTCTGCTCAATAAATATCAATAAATATCACTGATTGACTGATTGATAGATGAGGTAACTGAGACACAAACAAGCCAAGTGACTCCCCCAAGGTCACACGGCAGATGAGTGAGAAGCAGCTTGGCCTAGTGGATAGAGCACGGACTTGGGACTCAGAAGGACCTGGGTTCTAATCCCAGCTCCACCACTTGTCTGTCGTGTGACCTCGGGCAAGTCGCTACTTCGCTGTGCCTCAGTTTCCTCATCTGTAAAACAGACTGTGAGCCCCATACGGGACAGGGACGTGTCCAATCCGATAAGCTTGTATCCACCCCAGCGATTAGTACAGTGCCCGGCACGTAGTAAGGGCTTAACAAATACCACAATTAAGTCGAGGAGCCGCGATTAGAACCCAAGTCCTCTGACGCTCAGGCCCGGGCTCTATCCGATAGAGCCATAAGACCGAGCCCCTTCCTTCCTCTCCCCCTCGTCCCCCTCTCCATCCCCCCCATCTTATCTCCTTCCCTTCCCCACAGCACCTGTATATATGTATATATGTTTGTACTAATTTATTACTCTATTTATTTATTTACTTATTTTACTTGTACATATCTATTCTATTTATTTTATTTTGTTTAGTAGGTTTGGTTTTGTTCTCTGTCTCCCCCTTTTAGACTGTGAGCCCACTGTTGGGTAGGGACTGTCTCTATATGTTGCCAATTTGTACTTCCCAAGCGCTTAGTACAGTGCTCTGCACACAGTAAGCGCTCAATAAATACGATTGATGATGATGATAGGCCGCGCTGTTTCCCTTAGGCTTGGCACCTAGTAAGCGTTGAATAAATATCACCGTTATGATTATTACCATCATGGTCGTCGGCAGACCTGGGCTCCAAAGCCGGGCCAAGGAGCACCGGGGTCGAAGGTTGACGCGGTGGAAATCTTCCAGACAGCCGGGAGGACTGTCCGTTCAAAGTCCGGTCCCTCTCCGGAATCCCACGTCATTCCTTTACGGCTACAGCTGGCCCTGGCCTGCCCCCGCTCCCCTCCCAACCCTGGTGCCAAGGCCCCCTGCCCGCCACCTCTGCACCGCACCCCCATTTTATGGCTTTACACAATGCTGTTTATGTGTGAAAGTGAAATGCCACTTTCCAAGGGATTAAAAACAGCTCCAGAACACCCTAATCCCCGGCTGGCCAGCCGGCGGGAGCCGGGAATTAAAATTCCTTGAAGTGGCACCCCCCGCCCGCCGCCCCCGGCCCCCACGGCGCGGCTGAGCAGGCCTGACCTAGTTTGCTCTCGAATTTCCAGCGTGGGCAGAGCAGGGCGAGGCGGTCACCTGGTTTGGGCTTGGAGAAACAGCCCCCCATGGTGTGCGGCGGGGCCGGCAGGAAGGGACCCCGGGCCGACGAAGACGGGGAGCAGGAGGAGGATGGAGAGGAGGAGGCGGCGGGAGCGGCGACAGCTCGGACGACGGGTGGCATTCAGGATCCGGGCACCGTCACCGGGCGGGCGGGCAGGTCCGCGGAAGGCCGGGGGCACCGTTGGCCATGGCAAGTGGGCGCGTTCTCTTCCGACTGTAGGACAGGGAGGAGGACCAGTCAGGTTGGCCAAGCCACCCCGACAAGGCCGCAAACCCAAGGGTCGGTGGGCAGCCCCCCGCACCGGCCCGGCGTCTTACCCGAGGATACCCTCCCGTCGGTGCTCAAAACGATGCCCAGTCTCCCCGAAGGGGCGTCCGTCCTGGCCCTGTGGGGAGCTCGGGGCCCAGGAGATGTTGAGGCGGGAGCAGGGCCGAGGCAGCGTTGAGGGGTCAAAGTGCACTCGCTGCCCAGAAGGAGCTGGTCTAGAGTGCACGGGGGTGTGGCCGGGAGACGGGGGCAGAGCCGGGGGTAAAGGGGACCCCGGGGAGGGACGGGGGCACCCCAGGACGGGCATCCCGACAAGGGTGGGGTGGGCCGGGTAGCAGCAGTAGAGGTATGTAGTGGACACCCGCCGTGTGCAGAGCACCGGGGCACGAGGCGCTTTCCCTGCCCACGAGGAGATTCCACCCGAAAAAGGGAGACGGACACAAAAATACTCACCGGTCGAAAATATCTCGGAATGGACGTTCGAAAGCCCGGGGTTTATGTAGGTTTGCCGGCTTCAGAGGGAACGAATCAGGGAAGGCCTGTAGGAGGAGGAGGGCTTTCAGGAGACTATGGGGAGGGAGTTGCAGGCAGGCTCACGGATTTTTAGGGCCCCATTTCTGGCGGGGAATAACGTCTACCCCTTCCCGCCATCTGGCCTTCCCCAAGCAGAGCCTCGGGCGGAGAGAGGTGTGAGGCGAGGGCCTTTATTGGAAGGCTCGGAGCCTGGCAGATGGGATTTAAAATCTGGCTCCCTCACCCAACCCCGGCATCCCCTTTCCGGAAAGCTCTCACACCAGCTCCTGCCATGTCTGAGAGCCTGGCAGCCTCTCCGAGAGACCTTCAAGTTCCCCACGGAGAGGCTAAACCTGTTTCCTGCTCAGAGGCCCCACTGCAGGAGGATGCTTGGGTGGTCATGCCCCATGATGCCAACATGTATCCCAACTCACGTCCCAGGACTTGCTGGGAATGCCCCGCCAAGCCAAAGACCTGCTACCAGGCTGCCCAGTCCCCTCCAGTGACCCCCACCATCCCCTCTTGTAGGAAAGCAAGAGAGAGATGGGGGTGGGAAGGAGAGGGGGAGGGTGTGGTGTTGAAGCCCCGATTGCTGAAACTGGAAAGATTCATTCATTCATTCATTCAATCATATTTATTGAGCACTTACTGTGTGCGGAGCACTGTACTAAGCGCTCGGGAAGTCCAAGTTGGCAACATCTAGAGACGGTCCCTACCCGACGGCGGGCTCACAGTCTAGAAGGGGGAGACAGACAACAAAACCGAACATGTTAACAAAATAAAATAGAATATGTACAAGTAAAATAAATAGAGTAATAAATATGTACAAACATATATACATATATACAGGTGCTGTGGGGAGGGGAAGGAGGTAAGGCGGGGGAGATGGTGAGGGAGAGGAGGGGGAGAGGAAGGAGGGGGCTCAGTCTGGGGCAAGCCCTTAATGTGCGTCAAGCACTGTTCTAAGGATTGGGGTAGATACAAAATAGAAAAACAGTGTAGCTTAGGGATGGAAAGGATGATAATAATAATAGCTAGATCCCGGGGCCAGAGAGTCAGAAGGACTCTCTGTGTTGCCAATTTGTACTTCCCAAGCGCTTAGTACAGTGCTCTGCACATAGTAAGCGCTCAATAAATAAGATTGATTGATTGATTGATTGATTGATTGACCTGGGTTCTAATTCCAATTCCGCCACTCGTCTACTGTGACCACGGGCCTGTCACTTCACTGCGTCCTGGTCATCTCATCTGTAATACGGGGATAAGCCCGTGAGCCCAGAGAATGATGATGATGATGATGGCATTTGTTAAGCGCTTACTATGTGCAAAGCACTGTTCTAAGCGCTGGGGGGGTACAGTGTGATCAAGTTGTCCCATGTGGGGCTCACAGTCTTAATCCCCATTTTTACAGATGAGGTAACTGAGGCTCCGAGAAGTTAAGTGACTTGCCCAAGGTCACACAGCAGACTTGTGGTGGAGACGGGATTCGAACCCATGAGCTCTGACTCCAAAGCCCGGGCTCTTTCCACTGAGCCACGCTGTTTCTTAATAATAATTTAAAATAAAATAAAATAATAAATAATAAATTATATTTATTATATATTATATTATATTATATTATATATATTATATTTATTATATATAACAATAAATAAATAATAAAAATAATAAAATAATAATAATTTCTTTCTGATAATGTTGTACTTAATGTTGTGCTGTATATATAATAATAAATAAATAATAAAAATAATAAAATAATAATAATTTCTTTCTGATAATGTTGTGCTGTATATATAATAATAAATAAATAATAAAAATAATAAAATAATAATAATTTCTTTCTGATAATGTTTTAAAGGCTCATTTGAAGTGTTTCCCCTTTCCCTGCCCTTCACATTCAAACCGTCTCAAGAAGAATTTATAGAGTCAGGGATCACGTCTACCAACTTTGTTATGTGGCATCACGATTGCTGCTAACTGGCTGCTTATTATCATTCCATTTTATGGCATTCCCTGGAAGCAGGCGTGTAGCGGTTAGAGGAGACAGGAGCACAAAAATTCCAGGGCCCCCTTGCTCACCCCCAAATTCTCCCCAGAAATTCTCCCCCTTTTCCGGGCTCTGATCCCCTCCGCCTGCCCCGCACGGGGTCTCCGACCCGCCTGGGAGGACCGACCCACTCAGTCAACCCGTTGTCGACACGTACTGAGCGTACATATCTATTCTATTTATTTTATTTTGTTAGTATGTTTGGTTTTGTTCTCTGTCTCCCCTTTTAGACTGTGAGCCCACTGTTGGGTAGGGACTGTCTCTATATGTTGCCAACTTGGACTTCCCAAGCGCTTAGTACAGTGCTTTGCACACAGTAAGCGCTCAATAAATACGATTGATTGATTGATTGATTGTTGGGTAGGGACTGTCTCTATATGTTGCCAACTTGTACTTCCCAAGTGCTTAGTACAGTGCTCTGCACACAGTAAGCGCTCAATAAATACGATTGATTGATTGATTGATTGATTCTGACTGCTAGGCACCGTATTAAGTGCTTGGGAGAGTACAGCAGAAGAGAAGTGGCCATTCCTTGGCGACAAAGAGCTTCCAGTCTAATGGGGAAGACAGAGTCTGATTTACAGGTAGTGAAAGCCAGAAACAAAGCGAGAGCAAAGGAGGAAACTTTTAAGACCAACCCGGTGGACAGAGCCTGGGCCTGGAAGCATCAGAACCTGGGTTCGAATTCCGCTCCACCACTTGTGTGCTGTGTGACCTTGGGAAAGTCACTTTGTTTCTCTTTGCCTCAGTTACCTCATTGGCAGAATGGAGATTAAGACTGCAAGCCTCACATGGGCGATGGACGGTGAGCCCAGCGCCGGTTATCAGATTGGACAGGATGTATGTTCAAGAGGTTCACAATCTATTTGATCCCCATTTTATAGATGAGGACACTGAAGCCCAGAGAGGTTCGGGGGTCCGGTCCCAGGTCACAGAGAACAACAGTGGAAGAGATGGGACCGAAGCTTGCGTCTTGGCTTCCCATCCTGTGCTCTTTCCATTAGACCACGCTGTCTAGAAGCAGAATGTATTCACTGAGTATTTTTTGAACGCCCTCTCAGTGTCACGCACTGTACCAAATGCTTGGGAAAGTACAAGAAAAGCACAAGGGATATTTCCTGCCCAGAAGTCGCTTACTCTCTAAGGGACAAGAGAGACATAAACATATTTACTATTATTCAGAAGAATTGATGAATGATTATGGTGTTTATACACTTACACACCTGTACTGAGATCTAGTATTAAGACAGTAATAATAATTACATTATTTGTTAAACACATACAATGTGCCAAGTATTGTGCTAAGCCCCAGGGTCGTTACAAGATAATTAGGTCGGACTCTCTAGACTGTGAGCCCATCGTTGGGTCTCTAAATGTTGCCAACTTGTACTTCCCAAGTACTTAGTACAGTGCTCTGCACACAGTAAGCGCTCAATAAATACGATTGAATGAATGAATAAATGACTCAATTTCTGTCCCTCCTGGGACTCACGGTCTGAAGAGGAGGGACAACAGGTTTCTAATCCCCATTTTACGGGTGAGGAAACAGAGGCACAGAAAAGCCAAGTGACTTCCTACAGCAGGAAACTAGCAGAGCCGGGATTCCGATCGAGGTCGTCCTGTCCTAAATTCCCATTCTCTGCACTTAACAAAACACACAGCCATATCAATCAATCAATCATATTTATCGAGCACTTACTGTGTGCAGAGCACTGTACTAAGCGCTTAAGCCATATAGACATCAGCTCTCCCCATCTTCAAAGCCCTTATGAAATCACATCTCTTCCCCCGATTTGTTTCTAATTTCCCCATTTGATAGCCATTGCATGCCACCTAATGACAAATACTCAGAACCACTGTAGTATTTATGTGAACTGTAACTTATGGATCAGCCTGCTTGCCGACCTCCCTGCCTCCTGTCTCTCCCCTCCCAAGTCCGTACTTCACTCTGCTGTCCAGATCATTTTTCCCCCAAAAACCTCTCCGCCCACCTCTCCCCACTCCTCAAAAACCTCCAGTGGTTACTCATCTACCTCCACATCAAACAGAAACCCCTCATCAATGGCTTTAATAAGGCACTCAATCGGCTCTCCTCTTCTGTGACCTTGCTGAGCTCTTATTATCTCAAACTACGCTTTTCTAATGTCAACTTACTCACTGGACCTCTATCTCGGCTATTTCGCCACCAACCCCTTGCCCAAATCTTCCCTCTGGCCTGGGACTCCGTCTCTCTTCATATACGACAGACCACCACTCTCCCCACCTTCAAAACTCTACTAAAAAAACACCTCTTCCAAGATGTCTTCCCTGACTAGGCTATCATCCTCCCCAACGCCCCCCGCCCTACCTCCTTCCCCTCTCCACAGCACTTGTATATATATATTTGTACAGATTTATCACTTTATTTTACTTGTACATATTTACTATTCTATTTTGTTAATAATATGCATATAACTTTAATTCTATTTGTTCTGACGATTTTGACACCAGTCTACATTTTGTTTTGTTGTCTGTCTCCCCCTTCTAGTATACATATATATATATATATATAGATAATTCTATGTATTTATATTGATGCCTGTTTACTTGTTTTGATGTCTGTTTCCCCTCTTCTAGACTGTAAGCCTGGTTTGGGCAGGGATTGTCTCTAGTGCTGAACTGTAGTTTCCAAGCGCTTAGTACAATCAATCAATCAATTGTATTTATTGAGTGCTTACTGTGTGCAGAGCACTGTACTAAGTGCTTGGGAAGTACAAGTTGGCAACATATAGAGACAGTCCCTACCCAACAGTGGGCTCACAGTCTAAAAGGGGGAGACAGAGAACAAAACCAAACATACTAACAAAATAAAACAAATAGAATAGATACGTACAAGTAAAATAAATAGAGTAATAAATATGTACCAACACACAGTAAGCTCTCAATAAATACGATTGAATGAATGAATTTCTCCTAGTCGCCCTTCCTTTCATATTGTCTTTGCACTTGGCTCTGTTGCCCTTAAACACTTGATATTCACCCCACTCCCAATCAATCAGTAGTATTTATTGAATACTTACTGGGCGTAGAGCACTGTACTAAGCGCAAAACCCCAGCCTCAGAGTCCCTATCATTCAATCATTCATTCAGTTGTATTTATTGAGCACCTGCTGTGCGCAGAGCACTGTACTAAGCGTTTGGAAAGTACAATTCAGCACTGAAGAGAGACAATCCCTGCCCAAACCGGGCTTACAGTCTCGAAGAGGGGAGACAGACATCAAAACAAGTAAACAGGCGTCAATATAAATACATCGAATTATATATATATACTTGTACTTGATATATATACTTTGATATATACTATATGTCTATATATATGTCTATATATATATATACTTTGATATATATATATACTTTGATATATATACTTTGATAAAGATATATATACTTTGATACTCATCAAAAAGAGTAAACAGGCATCAATATAAATAAATAGAACTACAGATCTGTACATATATACACAAGTGCTGTGCTGTGGGGTGGGGAGAGGGGGGTTGAGCAAAGAGAGCGGATAGGAGTGACAAGGAAGGGAAGGGGAGCTGAGGAAAAGGGGATCAAAAGCGTGATCTGGGAAGGCCTCTTGGAGGAGGTGAGCCTTCAGGAGGGCTTTTATGCTCTCCCATTCCCCTATCAGTAATTCTTTTTTTGCCTGTCCCCCCTCTAGGCTATAAATTCCTTTTAGACAGGGATCTTGTCTGCCACATCTACTGTATGGACTCTCCCAAATGCCTAGTGGAGTGCTCTGCACACAGTAGGAGCTGGATAAATGCTATTGATTGATAGACAACTTTCTTTGGGCATTCAATTATCTATTCAAATATTTTATCCTGATAATAATAATTATGGCATTTGTTAAGCGCTTACCATGTGCCAAGCACCGTTCGAAGCACTGGGGTAGATACAGGGTAATCAGGTTTTCCCATGTGGGGCTCACGCTTTTAATCCCCATTTTACAGATGAGGTAACTGAGGCACAGAGAAGTTCAGTGACTTGCCTAAAGTCACACAGCAGACAAGTGGCAGAGCCGGGATTAGAACCCATGTCCTCTGGCTCCCAAGCCCGTGCTCTTTCCTGATGCCTTGGTGTGATTCCCTGTTATATCTGGAAGCAGTGAGGACTGGTACAGTGCTCTGCACACAGTAAGCGCTCAATAAAAAAGATCGAATGAATGAATGAAATGAATAGTGGAAAGTGTCTGGTCCTGGGGGTCAGAGGACCTGGGTTCTAATCCTGACTCCGCCACCTGCCTGCTGTGGGACCCTGGACAAGTCACTTCCCTCAATCCTCTTTTCCTTTTCTCCCACTCCCTTATGCATCACCCTGACTTGCTCCCTTTATTCAAGCCCCACAGAACTTAAAAATGTCCATATCTCACTTATTTATATTAATTTCTATCTCAATCAATCAATCGCATTTATTGAGCGCTTACTGTGTGCAGAGCACTGTACTAAGCGCTTGGGAAGTACAAGTTGGCAACACATAGGGACGGTCCCTACCCAACAGTGGGCTCACAGTCTAGAAGTCTCCTCCTGTAAACTGTAAGCTTGTTCTGTGCAGTTCTATTGGACTCTCCCAAGCGCTTAGTACAGTGTTGTGCACAAAGTAAGCGCTCAATAAATACGACTGACAGACTGACTTCACTTCTCTGGGTCTGAATTTCCTCATTTGCAAAATGAGGATTGAAGACCTCTACTCCCTCCTACTAAAATTGGGAGCCTCATGTGAAAAAAGAGCTTTGCTTCACCTGATTCTCTTGTATCAAAGGCTCCGCCACTTGTCAGCTGTGGGACTGTGGGCAAGTCACTTAACTTCTCGGTGCCTCAGTGACCTCATCTGTAAAATGGGAATTAAGACGGTGAGCCTCACGTGGGACAACCTGATAACCCTGTATCTACCCCAGTGCTTAGAACAGTGCTTGGCACATAGTAAGCACTTAAATATCATTATTATTATTATTATTATAATTCACAGAGTCAGGGGAGTTAAGGGCACCAGACCCCCTTGGTGCCTCCCACCCCCATTCATTCAAGTGGGGCCCATTGGTGGGTAGGGACCGCCTCTATATGTTGCCGACTTGTACTTCCCAAGCGCTTAGTACAGTGCTCTGCACACAGTAAGCGCTCAATAAATACGACTGAATGAATGAATTAAGTGGGGGCCACCAGAGCTCAATACCAGCTCTGTCACTTATCAGCTGTGTGACTCTGGCAAGGCACTTAACTTCTCTGGGCCTCAGTTATCTCGTCTGTAAAATGGGGATTTTAAAAAAAGACTGTGATCCTCACGTGGGACAACCTGATTACCTTGTATCTACCCCAGCGCTTAGAACATGTTGCCAGCTTGTACTTCCCAAGCGCTTAGTACAGTGCTCTGCACACAGTAAGCGCTCAATAAATACAATTAAATGAATGAATGAATGAACAGTGCTTAGCATATAGTAAGCGCTTAACAGATACCATTATTATTACCATTACCATTACCATATTACCAGACACCATCATTATTATTATCATTATTATTATCATTATTATAGTGCTTGGCACACGGTAAGCGCTTAACAGATACCATCATTATTATTATCATTATTATAGTGCTTGGCACACAGTAAGAGGTTAACGAATAACATTATTGTTATTTTTATTGTTGTTTGTGATAATCCTAATAACAGTAAGTGCATTAAATAATAATAATAATTGTGGCATTTGTTAAGCCCTTATTATGTGCCAGGCACTGTACTAAATGCTGGGGTCGATTCAAGCAAATCGGGTTGAACGCGATCCCTGTCCCACATGGGGCTCGCCGTCTCTATCCCCATTTTACAGATGAGGTCACTGAGGCCCAGAGCAAGTTGGCTGTTCCTAATCCCTCTTCTCTCCCTAACCCTGATTGCCAATTTTTTCCCCAGCCTCTTCACACAGCTTGGTGGTCCTTCAGGCCCCATTCCCCCTTCATGCCCGGATTTGGGGGCTACTGACTGGGGGGATCTTGGGACCCCCCAAGCAGTCCCTTTCCCCAGCAGCCCCTGTTCCTGTCCCACAGAGATGGGGTCCCACGGGGGTCCCCACTTGGATGGATTGATGGGGCCAGCGGGCCCCCCCGACTCTGTGCTCTGTCTTTTGGGGCACTGAGCACTGAATGAGGAAAGCTACAGTGACCCCAGAGGGGTATTAATTAACCCCAAAATAACAGCTCAGCAGTGTGTGGGGTTGTTTTTTGGTTAGGGGGGGAGGGCAAAACCAGGATTTCTGAGGCTATGGAGACCGGGACTGTGGAAATTCCCAAGTGGGAGGAAGGGAACAGGGGGAAGGGAGCTCGAAAATGGGGTGGAGGGGGAATCTGGGGGGAGGGAGGTGGTAAATAGAGTGGGGAGGGGGAGTCATGGATTTGGGGGAGCTGGGGAATCTGGGGGGAGGAAGGTGGAAAATAGAGTTGGGAGGGGGAGTCATGGATTTGGGGGGGCTGGGGAATCTGGGGGGAGGGAGGTGGTAAATAGAGTTGGGAGGGGGGAGTCATGGATTTGGGGGAGCTGGGGAATGTGGGGGGAGGAAGGTGGAAAATAGAGTTGGGAGGGGGGAGTCTTATGGATTTATGGGGGCTGGGGAATCTGGGGGGAGGAAGGTGGAAGATAGAGTTGGGAGGGGGGGAGTGTTATGGATTGGGGGGGCTGGGGAATCTGAGGGAGAGAGGTGGTAAATAGAGTTGGGGGGGAGTCTTATGGATTTGGGGGAGCTGGGAATGTGGGGGGAGGAAGGTGGAAAATAGAGTTGGGAGGGGGAGTGTTATGGATTTGGGGGGGCTGGGGAATCTGGGGGGAGAGAGGTGGCAAATAGAGCTGGGGGAGTCATGGATTTGGGGGGCTGGGGAATCTGAAGGTGGGATTCTAGGGGGGCTGGAGAGAAGGGAAGGGGGCTGGGGAGGTTGAAGAAGTCAGGGGGGAGGGAGGGATGCTGGGGAAATTGGAAGGGAGCTGGCGATCTGGGGGGCTGGAGGAGGGGGGCACCCCCACTGCGGCTGAGCTGGGCCCCCCGCCCGTTGCCAACAGCGCATCCCACCGCCCCCCAATCCTGTGACCGTCCGGGGGTCAGGGGAGACCCGGGGCCCGCAAAGACTTACCGTTGGGTGGGGTGGGGTGGGGGGCTCTGGAGGGGCT
Organism: Tachyglossus aculeatus; assembly: GCF_015852505.1. Classification (NCBI taxonomy): domain Eukaryota; kingdom Metazoa; phylum Chordata; class Mammalia; order Monotremata; family Tachyglossidae; genus Tachyglossus; species Tachyglossus aculeatus. The sequence goes on from NC_052086.1 coordinate 1,970,118, forward strand.
CCGGTAGGTACCAGGGGGGAGGAGACTGGGGAGGGGGCGGGACCCGGGCGGGGCCTGCGGCCGATGCGGCACTGCGGGACCCGCCTGGACCCCAGGCGCCCCCCAAGAAGCCCCCCTACACCTTTAAAAGCCTTCCCGAAGGCCTTATTAATGACCTGCAATTAGCTTGAATTCCATTCGGACGACTTGACACCTGTCTAAACGTTTTGCTTCGTTATCCGTCTCCCCCTTCTAGCCTGTGAGCCCGTTGTTGGGTAGGGACCGTCCCTCTATGTTGCCAATTTGGACTGCCCAAGCGCTTAGTAAGAATAATAATCATTCATTCATCCAGTCGTATTTATTGAGCGCTTACTGTGTGCAGAGCACTGGACTAAGCGCTTGGGAAGTACAAGTTGGCAACAGAGAGAGACGACCCCTACCCAACAGCGGGCTCACAGTCTGGAAGGGGGAGGCAGACAACAAAACAACACATATTAACAGAATAAAATAACTAGAATAAATATGTACAAATAAAATAATAATAATAATAGCATTTATTAAGCGTTTACTATGTGCAAAGCACTGTTCTAAGCGCTGGGGGGGGATACAAGGTGATCAGTTTGTCCCGCATGGGGCTTCACAGTCATAATCTCCAGAGGAGGTAACTGAGGCTCAGAGAAGTTAAGTGACTTGCCCAAGGTCACACAGCAGACATGTGGCGGAGCCGGGATTTGAACCCATGACCTCTGACTCCAAAGCCCGGGCTCTTTCCACCGAGCCACGCTGCTTCTCCAATAGAGTAATAAATATGTACAAACATATATACATATATACAGGTGCTGTGGGGAGGGGAAGGAGTTAGGGCGGGGGGGGGAGGGGGAGGATGATGATGGCATTTATGAAGCGCTTACTATGTGCCAAACACTGTTCTAAGCGCTGAGGAGGTTACAAGGTGATCAGGTATGTAACCAATATGTTACCAATATGTTCTATATGTTGCCAACTTGTACTTCCCAAGCGCTTAGTACAGTGCTCGGCACACGGTAAGCGCTCAATAAATACGATTGAGAGAGAGAGAGAGAGGGAGGTTCATTCATTTAGCCGTATTTATTGAGCGCTTACTGTGTGCCGAGCACTGTACTAAGCAGTTGGGAAGTCCAAGTTGGCAACACATAGAGACGGTCCCTACCCAACAGCGGGCTCACAGTCTATTAAGGGGAGAGGTTGTCCCACGGGGGGCTCACAGTCAATCCCCATTTTACAGATGAGGGAACTGAGGCACAGAGCAGTGAAGTGACTTGCCCAAAGTCATAGTACAGTGCTCTGCACACAGTAAGCGCTCAATAAATACGATTGAGTGAATGAATAAATGAAGGCCCATCTCCTCCAGGAGGCCTTCCCAGATTAAGCCCCCTTTTTCCTCCTCTCCCCGTCTCTTCTGCATCGCCCTGACTCGCTCCCTTTCCTCTTCCCCAGGGACTGTCTCTATATGTTGCCGACTTGTACTTTCCAAGCGCTTAGTGCAGTGCTCTGCACACAGTAAGAGCTCAATAAATACGATTGAATGAAGGAATGAATGTCATTTTATTTATCCCTTTGCTCTTTCCCCCTCCCAGTCCCACACCGCTTTTGTCCAGATCTGTCATTTTATTTATATCCCCTTCCTCTTCCCCCTCCCAGCCCCACAGCACTTTCGTCCATATCTGTCTGTGTATATATTCATTCATTTAATCGTATTTATTGAGCACTTACTGTGTGCAGAGCACTGTAAGCCCACTGTTGGGTAGGGACTGTCTCTATATGTTGCCAACTTGGACTTCCCAAGCGCTTAGTACAGTGCTCTGCACACAGTAAGCGCTCAATAAATACGATTGATTGAACGAATAAATGAAGGCCCATCTCCTCCAGGAGGCCTTCCCAGATTAAGCCCTCCTTTTCCTCCTCTCCCCATCCCTTCTGCATCACTCTGACTCGCTCCCTGTTCTCTTCCCCAGGGACTGTATCTGTTGCCGACTTGTACTTCCCAAGCGCTTAGTCCAGTGCTCTGCACACAGTAAGAGCTCAATAAATACGATTTACTGAAGGAATGAATATCATTTTATTTATCCCTTTGCTCTTTCCCCCTCCCAGTCCCACACCGCTTTTGTCCAGATCTGTCATTTTATTTATATCCCCTTCCTCTTCCCCTCCCAGCCCCACAGCACTTTCATCCATATCTGTCTGTGAGCCCGCCGTTGGGTAGGGACCGTCTCTATATGCTGCCAACTTGTACTTCCCAAGCGATTAGTACAGTGCTCTGCACACAGTAAGCGCTCAATAAATACGATCGAATGAATGAATGAATGAGAAGCAACGTGGCTCAGTGGCAGGAGCCTGGGCTTTGGAGTCAGAGGTCATGGGTTCAAATTCCGGCTCCACCAATTGTCAGCTGTGTGACTTTGGGCAAGTCACTTCACTTCTCTGGCCCTCAGTCACCTCATCTGTAAAATGGGGATTAAGACTGTGAGCCCCCCATGGGACAACCTGATCACCTTGTAACTTCCCCAGCGCTTAGAACAGTGCTTTGCACATAGTCAGCGCTTAGTAAATGCCATCATCATTATTATTATTATTATTATTATTATTATTATTATCTAAGTCAAGTCACTCCTTCCAAACTTGTCTCAGGGCCCCCCATCCAACCATCTCCATGGACCTCTGGCCTGGTCTCCCCCCAGGCCCCCGGGAACAAGGTGAAATTCATTCATTCAGTCATTCAATCATATTTATTGAGCACTTACTGTGTGCAGAGCACTGTACTAAGCGCTTGGGAAGTACAAGTTGGCAACATATAGAGACGGCCCCTACCCAACAACGGGCTCACAGTCTAGAAGGGGGAGACTTCTTTTAGACTGTGAGCCCACTGTTGGGTAGGGACCGTCCCTATATGTTGCCAACTTGTACTTCCCAAGCGCTTAGTACAGTGCTCTGCACACAGTAAGCGCTCAATAAATACGACTGATGATGATGATGACTGTCTCTATATGTTGCCAACTTGTACTTCCCAAGCGCTTAGTCCGGTGCCCTGCACACAGTAAGCGCTCAATAAATACGATTGATGATGACGACTGTCTCTATATGTTGCCAACTTGTACTTCCCAAGCGCTTAGTCCAGTGCTCTGCACACAGTAAGTGCTCAATAAATACACTTGATGATGATGACTGTCTCTATATGTTGCCAACTTGTACTTCCCAAGCGCTTAGTCCAGTGCCCTGCACACAGTAAGCGCTCAATAAATACGATTGAAGATGACGACTGTCTCTATATGTTGCGAACTTGTACTTCCCAAGCGCTTAGTCCAGTGCCTTGCACACAGTAAGCGCTCAATAAATACGATTGATGATGATGATGACTGTCTCTATATGTTGCCAACTTGTACTTCCCAAGCGCTTAGTCCAGTGCCCTGCACACAGTAAGCGCTCAATAAATACGACTGATGATGACGACTGTCTCTATATGTTGCCGACTTGTACTTCCCAAGCGCTTAGTCCAGTGCCCTGCACACAGTAAGCGCTCAATAGATACGATTGATTGATTGATTGATTGGGACAGACAACAAAACATGTGGACAGCTGTCAAGTCATCAGAATAAATAGAAGTAAAGCTAGAGGCACATCATTAACAAAATAAAATAGACTAGAATAGTAAATATATATATATATATGTGTGTATATATATATATATATATATATACATATATATATATATACAGGTGCTGTGGGTAGTGGGAGGAGGTAGGGCGGTGGAAATGGACCTAAAAGTCTGAACTGACTTTGGAACAGCTCTGGAGGATGGGGATGAAGGAGGGTTTTTGGGCCACAACAGGCTGCAGGGAGGAGGTTGTAGTGTGAAGCCTCTGCACCCCCAGAGACCCTTAAAACAGGATTGACAATCCCCCCTCCCACCCATAACTGCTTAAATGCTTAGCTTTCAGCACTCAAAGCCCCCTGGGGTATGTACTGCTGTCTCTCCTCCACCCCCAAATCCTCCTCTTCTGTTCTGTTTTTCTAGGATTCCGGGTCAAATCATCCTGCCAACACCGGAGGCCTTTTCTGAGACCAAAAAAAAGGACCCCCATCACTGCCTCTTTCTCCCCTCGGCCTCTGCCCCCAATCCCCCCTCTCCTCTGGGCAGGCGTGTCATGATGACATCATTTTTAGACTGTGAGCCCACTGTTGGGTAGGGACCGTCTCTATATGTTGCCAACTTGGACTTCCCAAGCGCTTAGTACGGTGCTCTGCACACAGTAAGCGCTCAGTAAATACGATTGATGATGATGCAGAGCCGAAGAGGTTTTCATTTTTTACATGAGGTGTCTTTGAATAGAGAACGGTTAAAAATCCATTACAGTTGATGCACTTCCAAGCTCAAGGTTTTCTCGTTCTCCTCAGTGTAGCTACAGCAACAGCAAATCGAGGTGTAAAAATATTTTAGACTGTGAGCCCACTGTGGGGTAGGGACTGTCTCTATATGTTGCCAACTTGTACTTCCCAAGCGCTTAGTACAGTGCTCTGCACACAGAGCTCAATAAATACGATTGATTGATTGATTGATTGATTGAGTCCTTTATCGCTAACCGTCTGTTTTGTTTCTAGTGTGGTAACTCTGGGTAATAATAATAATAATAATAATAATAATAATAATAATAATAATAATAATAATAATGGCATTTGTTAAGCGCTTACTATGTGCAAAGCACTGTTCTAAGCGCTGGGGGGATAATCAAGGTTGTCCCACGTGGGGCTCACAGTCTTAATCCCCATTTTACAGATGAGGGAACTGAGGCAAGAGAAGTTGTGACTTGCCCAAGGTCACACAGCAGACACGTGGTGGAGCCGGGATTCGAACCCATGACCTCTGACTCCCAAGCCCGTGCTCTTTCCACCGAGCCAAGCTGTTCCTCCAGCAGCGCGCTCCGCGGAAAGAGCCCGGGCTTTGGAGTCAGAGGTCATGCGTTCGAATCCCGGCTCCGCCGATTGTCAGCTGTGTGACTTTGGGCAAGTCACGTCACTTCTCCGGGCCTCAGTTCCCTCATCTGTAAAATGGGGATGAAGACTGTGAGCCCCACGTGGGGCAACCTGATCACCTTGTAACCTCCCCAGCGCTTAGAACAGTGCTTCGCCCATAGCAAGCGCTTAACAAGCACCGCCATTATTATTGTTATTATTATTACAGTGGGCTGCACACAGAAAGGGCTCAATAAATAGAATTGTTTGAGACTAAGGAAGAGCGGTCCAAAAGGGAAGACAAGAACCAGTCTTCTAGGCCGTGAGCCCACTGTTGGGTAGGGACCGTCCCTATATGTTGCCAACTTGGACTTCCCAAGCGCTCAGTACAGCGCTCTGCACCCAGTAAGCGCTCAATAAATACGATTGATGATGATGATATGTTGCCAACTTGGACTTCCCAAGCGCTCAGCACAGCGCTCTGCACCCAATAAGCGCTCAATAAATACGATTGATGATGATGATATACGTTGCCAACTTGGACTTCCCAAGCGCTCAGTACAGCGCTCTGCACCCAGTAAGCGCTCAATAAATACGATTGATGATGATGACGATGATGTACGTTGCCAACTTGGACTTCCCAAGCGCTCAGTACAGTGCTCTGCACCCAGTAAGCGCTCAATAAATACGATTGATGATGATGACGATGATATACGTTGCCAACTTGGACTTCCCAAGCGCCCAGTACAGCGCTCTGCACCCAGGAAGCGCTCAATAAATCCGATGGATTGAACCGAGAGATTACCGGCTAGCATTCCAAGGGGAAGAGGGGGATCCGGGGTGTGGAGGACAAGCGGAGAGGGCGGTCACTTTTTGGGACCTTTTCTCCAGAGGAAACAGTGACCCTCCATCGGAGCCCCGCCGGACATAAAAGTCTGAGGTCCTGCAGCTGTGAGGGTTGTCTGTTTGTTGTTCGGCCCCCTGTTCCGAACTTCCACGAGCGCTAATAAACATTCGCTCCCTCACTCCCCTTCCACACCCGTGGTGAGGAGAGGGACGTGTAATTCCAGGAAAGTCACGGGAGAGAGGGAAAAAAAAATGAGGGCAGATTCCCTGGGGCCTTCCTTTTTTTTCTTATTAACAATAATAATAACGATGATGCCAGCTTGTACTTCCCAAGCGCTTAGTACAGTGCTCTGCACACAGTAAGTGCAAAAAAATGAGGGCAGACTCCTTGGGGGCTTCCTTTTTTTTCTTATTAACAATAACAATAACGATGATGCCAGCTTGTACTTCCCAAGTGCTTAGTACAGTGCTCTGCACACAGTAAGTGCAAAAAAATGAGGGCAGACTCCCTGGGGGCTTCCTTTTTTTTCTTATTAACAATAACAATAACGATGATGCCAGCTTGTACTTCCCAAGCGCTTAGTACAGTGCTCTGCACACAGTAAGTGCAAAAAAATGAGGGCAGACTCCCTGGGGACTTCCTTTTTTTTCTTATTAACAATAATAATAACGATGATGCCAGCTTGTACTTCCCAAGCGCTTAGTACAGTGCTCTGCACACAGTAAGTGCAAAAAAATGAGGGCAGACGCCCTGGAGGCTTCCTTTTTTCTCTTATTAACAATAATAATAACGACGATGCCAGCTTGTACTTCCCAAGCGCTTAGTACAGTGCTCTGCACACAGTAAGTGCAAAAAAATGAGGGCAGGCTCCCTGGGGGCTTCCTTTTTTTTCTTATTAACAATAACAATGATGCCAGCTTGTACTTCCCAAGCGTTTAGTACAGTGCTCTGCACACAGTAAGTGCAAAAAAATGAGGGCAGACTCCCCGGGGGCCTCCTTTTTTTTCTTATTAACAATAACAATAATGATGATGCCAGCTTGTACTTCCCAAGCGCTTAGTACAGTGCTCTGCACCCAGTAAGTGCAAAAAAATGAGGGCAGACTCCCTGGGGGCTTCCTTTTTTTTTCTTATTAACAATAATAATAATGATGATGCCAGCTTGTACTTCCCAAGCGCTTAGTACAGTGCTCTGCACACAGTAAGTGCAAAAAAATGAGGGCAGACTCCCTGGGGCCTTCCTTTTTTTCTTTTTAACAATAACAATAATGATGATGCCAACTTGTACTTCCCAAGCGCTTAGTACAGTGCTCTGCACAAAGTGTAAAAAAAATGAGGGCAGACTCCCTGGGGCCTTCCTTTTTTTTCTTATTAACAATAATAATAACGATGATGCCAGCTTGTACTTCCCAAGCGCTTAGTACAGTGCTCTGCACACAGTAAGTGCAAAAAAATGAGGGCAGACTCCTTGGGGGCTTCCTTTTTTTTCTTATTAACAATAACAATAACGATGATGCCAGCTTGTACTTCCCAAGTGCTTAGTACAGTGCTCTGCACACAGTAAGTGCAAAAAAATGAGGGCAGACTCCCTGGGGGCTTCCTTTTTTTTCTTATTAACAATAACAATAACGATGATGCCAGCTTGTACTTCCCAAGCGCTTAGTACAGTGCTCTGCACACAGTAAGTGCAAAAAAATGAGGGCAGACTCCCTGGGGACTTCCTTTTTTTTCTTATTAACAATAATAATAACGACGATGCCAGCTTGTACTTCCCAAGCGCTTAGTACAGTGCTCTGCACACAGTAAGTGCAAAAAAATGAGGGCAGGCTCCCTGGGGGCTTCCTTTTTTTTCTTATTAACAATAATAATAAAGATGATGCCAGCTTGTACTTCCCAAGCGCTTAGGACAGTGCTCTGCACACAGTAAGTGCAAAAAAATGAGGGCAGACTCCCTGGGGACTTCCTTTTTTTTCTTATTAACAATAATAATAACGACGATGCCAGCTTGTACTTCCCAAGCGCTTAGTACAGTGCTCTGCACACAGTAAGTGCAAAAAAATGAGGGCAGGCTCCCTGGGGGCTTCCTTTTTTTTCTTATTAACAATAATAATAAAGATGATGCCAGCTTGTACTTCCCAAGCGCTTAGGACAGTGCTCTGCACACAGTAAGCGCAAAAAAATGAGGGCAGACTCCCTGGGGGCTTCCTTTTTTTCTTACTAACAATAATAATAACGATGATGCCAGCTTGTACTTCCCAAGCACTTAGTACAGTGCTCTGCACACAGTAAGTGCAAAAAAATGAGGGCAGACGCCCTGGGGGCTTCCTTTTTTTTCTTATTAACAATAACAATGATGCCAGCTTGTACTTCCCAAGCGTTTAGTACAGTGCTCTGCACACAGTAAGTGCAAAAAAATGAGGGCAGACTCCCTGGGGGCCTCTTTTTTTTTCTTATTAACAATAACAATAATGATGATGCCAGCTTGTACTTCCCAAGCGCTTAGTACAGTGCTCTGCACCCAGTAAGTGCAAAAAAATGAGGGCAGACTCCCTGGGGGCTTCCTTTTTTTTTCTTATTAACAATAACAATAATGATGATGCCAGCTTGTACTTCCCAAGCGCTTAGTACAGTGCTCTGCACACAGTAAGTGCAAAAAAATGAGGGCAGACTCCCTGTGGGCTTCCTTTTTTTTTTCTTATTAACAATAACAATAACGATGATGCCAACTTGTACTTTCCAAGCGCTTAGTACAGTGCTCTGCACACAGTAAGTGCAAAAAAATGAGGGCAGACTCCTTGGGGGCTTCCTTTTTTTTCTTATTAACAATAATAATAACGATGATGCCAGCTTGTACTTCCCAAGCGCTTAGTACAGTGCTCTGCACACAGTAAGCGCTCAATAAATACGATTGATTGATGGATTGATGGCATTTATTAAGCGCTTACTATGTGCATAGCACTGTTCTAAGCTCTGGGGAGGTTACGAGGTGATGAAGGTGTCCCACGGGGGGCTCACAGGCTTCATCCCCATTTTACAGATGAGGGAACTGAGGTACAGAGAAGTGAAGTGACTTGCCCAAAGTCACACAGTAACTTAGTGCTTACTATGTGCAAGGTGCTGTGCTAAGCACCGGGGCAGATACAAGCTAATCGGTTGGACACAGTCCATGTCCCCAAGCGCTTAGTACAGTGCTCTGCACACAGTAAGCGCTCAATAAATACGGTTGATGATGATGATGATGTCCCACATGGGGCTCACAACCTTAATCCCTATTTTACAGATGAGGGAACTGAGGCCCAGAGAAGCGAAGTGACTTGCCCAAAGTCACACAGTAACTTAGTGCTTACTATGTGCAAGGTGCTGTACTAAGCACCGGAGCAGATACAGGCTAATAGGTTGGACACAGTCCCTGCCCCACGTGGGGCTCACAACCTTAATCCCTATTTTACAGATGAGGGAACTGAGGCAGAGAGGAGGGAAGTGACTTTCCCAAGGTCACACAACAGACCTTCCCCAATCGGATCTATTGTGTGTGCAGAGCACTGTACTAAGCGCTTGGGAGCGTACAATATAGGACACATTCCCTGCCCATAACGAGCTCCTGTGGGGGAGAATCAGGGATGGAGAGGAGAGAGTCAGGGGTGTGGGATCAATCAATCAATCAATCAATCGTACTTATTGAGCGCTTACTGGGTGCAGAGCACTGTACTAAGCGCTGGGGAAGTACAAGTTGGCAACATATAGAGACAGTCCCTACCCAACAGTGGGCTCACAGTCTAAAAGGGATGGTCTATATATGTTTGTACATATCTATTACTCTATTTATTGATGGATTTATTTTACTTGTACATATCTATTCTATTTATTTTATTTTGTTAGTATGTTTGGTTTTGTTGTCTGTCTCCCCCTTCTAGACTGTGAGCCCACTGTTGGGTAGGGACCGTCTCTATAGGTTGCCAACTTGGACTTCCCAAGCGCTTAGTACAGTGCTCTGCACACAGTAAGCGCTCAATAAATACGATTGATTGATTGATTGTGCTGGGCCATCGCAGGGGGGGAGTCAGGGATGGAGAGGAGAGAGTGAGGGGGTATGGGATTCACTCATTCGTTCATTCAATCGAATTTATTGAGCGCTTACTGTGTGTAGAGCATGTACTAAGCACTTGGGAAGTACAATTCGTTCATTCAATCGCATTTATTGAGCGCTTCATTCATTCAATCGAATTTATTGAGAGCTTACTGTGTGTAGAGCATATACTAAGCACTTGGGAAGTGCAATTCGTTCATTCAATCGTATTTACTGAGCGCTTCATTCATTCAATCGAATTTATTGAGCGCTTACTGTGCATAGAACATGTAATAAGCACTTGGGAAGTACAATTCGTTCATTCAATCGTATTTACTGAGCGCTTCATTCATTCAATCGAATTTATTGAGCGCTTACCGTGTGTAGAGCATGTACGGGGAATGTCACTGTTTACTATTGTATTGTACTTTCCCAAGCGCTTAGTATAGTGCTCTGCACACAGTTAGCACTCAATAAATATGAGCCCGTTGTTGGGTAGGGACCGTCTCTCTATGTTGCCAACTTGGACTTCCCAAGCACTTAGTACAGTGCTCTGCACACAGTAAGTGCTCAATAAACACGATTGAATGAATGAATAAAGCGTTTAGTACAGTGATCTGTACACGTGAGCCCGTTGTTGGGTAGTGACCGTCTCTATATGTTGCCAACTTGGACTTCCCAAGCGCTTAGTACAGTGCTCTGCACACAGTAAGCGCTCAATAAACACCACTGAATGAATGAATGAAGCGCTTAGTACAGTGATCTGCACACGTAAGCCCGTTGTTGGGTAGGGACCGTCTCTATATGTTGCCAACTTGTACCTCCCAAGCGCTTAGTACAGTGCTCTGCACACAGTAAGCACTCAATAAATACGGTTGAATGACTGAATGAATGATTGAATGAATGAATAGAATGAGCGCTCAATGAATATGATTGAATGACTGAATGAATGAATAGAATGAGTGAATTCATTCAGTCATTCAATCGTATTTATTGAGCGCTTACTGTGTGCAGAGCACTGTACTAAGCGCTTGGGAAGCACAAGTTGGCAACATATAATAATAATAATAATAATGTTGGTATTTGTTAAGCGCTTACTATGTGCAAAGCACTGTTCTAATAGAGAAGCAGCGTGGCTCAGTGGAAAGAGCCCGGGCTTTGGAGTCAGAGGTCATGGGTTCAAATTCCGGCTCTGCCAATTGTCAGCTGTGTGACTTTGGGCAAATCACTTCACTTCTCTGGGCCTCAGTTCCCTCATCTGTAAAATGGGGATTAAGACTGTGAGCCCCCTGTGGGACAACCTGATCACCTTGTAACCTCCCCAGCGCTTAGAACAGTGCTTTGCACATAGTAAGCGCTTAATAAATGCCATCATCTTCATCATTCTAAGTGCTGGGGGAAATACAAAGAGATGAGGTTGTCCCATGTGGGGCTCACAGTCTTAATCCCAATTTTACAGATGAGGGAACTGAGGCCCGAAGAAGTGAAGTGACTTGCCCGAGGTCACACAGCAGACTTAGTCCAGTGCTCTGTACACAGTAAGCGCTCAATAAATACGATTGATTGATTGATTGATTGACATGTGGGGGAGGCAGGATTCAAACCCGTGACCTCTGACTCCCAAGCCCGCATATAGAGACCCTCCCTACCCCACAACGGGCTCACAGTCTAGAAGGGGGAGACGGACAACAAAACAAAACATATTAACAAAATAAAATACATAGGATAGTAAATATGTACAAGGAAAATAAATTTGTCCAAGAGTATTCTATTTATTTTATTTTGTTAATATGTTTGGTTTTGTTCTCCGTCTCCCCCTTCTAGACTGTGAGCCCACTGTTGGGTAGGGACCATCTCTATATGCTGCCAACTTGGACTTCCCAAGCGCTTAGTCCAGTGCTCTGCACACAGTAAGCGCTCAATAAATATGATTGATTGATTGATTGACATGTGGGGGAGGCAGGATTCAAACCCATGACCTCTGACTCCCAAGCCCGCATATAGAGACCCTCCCTACCCCACAACGGGCTCACAGTCTAGAAGGGGGAGACGGACAACAAAACAAAACATATTAACAAAATAAAATACATAGGATAGTAAATATGTACAAGGAAAATAAATATGTCCAAGAGTATTCTATTTATTTTATTTTGTTTATATGTTTGGTTTTGTTCTCCGTCTCCCCCTTCTAGACTGTGAGCCCACTGTTGGGTAGGGACTGTCTCTATATGCTGCCAACTTGTACTTCCCAAGCGCTTAGTCCAGTGCTCTGCACACAGTAAGTGCTCAATAAATACGATTGATTGATTGAGTGAGTGAATGAACATCAAAATAGAGATGTTCATGGACAAGCGGCGTGGCTCAGTGGAAAGAGCCCGGGCTTTGGAGTCAGAGGTCGTGGGTTCAAATCCCGGCTGCACCAATTGTCAGCTGGGTGACTTTGGGCAAGTCACTTCACTTCTCTGTTCCCTCATCTGTAAAATGGGGATTAAAACTGTGAGCCCCCCCATGGGACCACCTGATCACCTTGTAACCTCCCCAGCGCTTAGAACAGTGCTTTGCACATAGTAAGCGCTTAATAAATGCCATCATTATTATTATTATTATAAAAATACTAACAATTACTATTGCTTTACAGTGTGCTGCCCCCTGCCGCTTTACTCGCTCATTGCACGCTGAGCCTCTATGGGAACAGGAATTGGGGGGTCAGGGGGACGTGGGGGGGATGAGAGAAGTTGTTGTTGTTGTTGATGATGGCATTTATTAAGCGCTTACTATGTGCAAAGCACTGTTCTAAGCGCTGTATAATGAAGGCATTTATTAAGCGCTTACTATGTGCAAAGCACTGTTCTAAGTGCTGTATAATGAAGGCATTTATTAAGCGCTTACCATGTGCAAAGCACTGTTCTAAGCGCTGTATAATGAAGGCATTTATTAAGCGCTTACTATGTGCAAAGCACTGTTCTAAGTGCTGTATAATGAAGGCATTTATTAAGCGCTTACTATGTGCAAAGCACTGTTCTAAGCGCTGTATAATGAAGGCATTTATTAAGCGCTTACTATGTGCAAAGCACTGTTCTAAGCGCTGTATAATGAAGGCATTTATTAAGCGCTTACTATGTGCAAAGCACTGCTCTGAGCGCTGGGGAGGTTACAAGGTGATCAGGTTGTCCCACAGAGGGTTCACAATCTTCATCCCCATTTTACAGAGGAGGGAACTGAGGCCCGGAGAAGTGTAATGACTTGCCCCAAGTCACCCAGCTGACATTTGGCGGAGCTGGGATTTGAACCCATGACCTCTGACTCCAAAGCCCGGGCTCTTCTCCACTGAGCCACGCTGTGGCTGGCACTACAATCAATTGGTTAGCCCAGGGCCTTGCTATCTATTTGCCTGTTTGTTTGCTTATTTAGTCATTCGCTCATTCATTCGATCGTATTTATTGAGCGCTTACTGGGTGCAGAACACTGGACTAAGCGCTTGGGAAGCACAAGTTGGCAACAGATAGAGACGGTCCCTACCCAACAGTGGGCACACGGTCTAGTAGGGGGAGACAGAGAACAAAACAAAACATATTAACACAATAAAATAAATAGAATAATAATAATAATGACATTTATTAAGCGCTTACTATGTGCAAAGCACTGTTCTAAGCGCTGGGGAGTTCACAAGGTGATCAGGTATCTGTACAAATAAAATAAATATAGAGAGTAATAATAGATGAATAGAGCAATAATAGATAGAGTAATAATAGATAAATAGAGTGATAGAGTGCCAGGCACTGTACTAAGCACTGGGGTAGATACAAAGACATTGGGTTGCACACACTCCCTGTCCTACTTGGGGCTCACAATTTTAATCCCCATTTCATAAATGAAGGAACTGAGGCACAGAGAACTGGAGTGACTTGCCCGCGGCCACACAGGAGATGAGTGGCACAGACAGGATTTGACTCCTAGGCCTGGGCTCTTTAATAATAATAATAATAATAATAATAATAACAACAACATTTATTAAGCACTTACTATGTGCAGGGCACTGTTCTAAGTGCTGGGGTAAATAACAATAATAATAATAATAATGGCATTTATTAAGTACTTACTATGTGCAAAGCACTGTTCTAAGCGCTGGGGAGGTTACAAGGTGATCAGGTTGTCCCACGGGGGGCTCACAGTCTTCATCCCCATTTTACAGATGAGGGAACTGAGGCCCAGAGAATAATAATAATAATAATAATAATAATAATGGCATTTATTAAGCACTTACTATGTGCAAAGCACTGTTCTAAGCGCTGGGGAGGTTACAAGGTGATCAGGTTGTCCCACGGGGGGCTCACAGTCTTCATCCCCATTTTACAGATGAGGTCACTGAGGCACTGAGAAGTGAAGTGACTTGCCCAAAGTCACCCAGCTGACAATTGGCGGAGCAGGGATTTGAACCCATGACGTCTGACTCCAGAGCCCGGGCTCTTTCCACTGAGCCACGCTGTAATTTATTTATTTATGTATTTATTTATTTACATTAATGTCTGTCTCCCCCTCTAGCCTGTGAGCTCGTTGTGGGCAGGAATGTGTCTGTTTGTTGTTAACTTGTACTCTCCCAAGCACTTAGCACAGTGCTTTGCACACAGTAAGTGCTCAAACAATATGATTGAATGAATGATGATGATGATGGCATTTGCTAAGCGCTATGTGCCAAGCACTGTTCTAAGCGCTGGGGATACAAGGTAATCAGGTTGAATGAACCCCTATATATTTAGTGTTGAAATAGATACATAATAATCTGTGAGCCCACTGCTGGGTAGGGACCGTCTCTATATGTTACCAACTTGTACTTCCCAAGCGCTTAGTACAGTGCTCTGCACACAGTAAGCGCTCAATAAATACGATTGATGATGACGATAATAAACTCTTGGGACCTAGTACTTGCCTCACACAGGGCTTGCAGCCTTCCAGAGAGGGAGAGCAAGGAACAGATTCCCATTGTACAGATGAGGAAACTGAGGCACAGAGAAGTTAAGTGGGGAATCAGAAGGCCCTAGATTCTAATGTCATCTCCTCCATGTATATGCTGAGTGACCATGGGTAAGTCACTTAACTTCTCTGTGACTCAGTTCCCTCATCTACAAAATGGGGATTCAATCTCAGTTCTCCCTCCTCTTTTTTTTTAATGGCATTTATTAAGCGCTTACTATGTGCAAAGCACTGTTCTAAGCACTAGGGAGGTTACAAGGTGATCAGGTTGTCCCATGGGGGGGCTCACGGTCTTAATCCCCATTTTACAGATGAGGGAACTGAGGCACAGAGAAGTTAAGTGACTTGCCCAAAGTCACACAGACCTGATTATCTTGTCTCTAACCCCAGTGCTTAATACAGTGGTTAGAACGTATCAAGTGCTTAACAAAAAACACAGCTATCATTATTACGTGACTTGATCGAGGCCAAGTCGGGATTAAAACCCAGGTCCACTGACTCTCAGGCCTGTGCTCTTTCCACTAGGCCCCGCTGCTTCAGGGAGAGAAGACGGATAATAATAATAATAATGTTGGTATTTGTTAAGTGCTTACTACGTGCCAAGCACTGTTCTAAGCACTGGTGTAGATACAAGGTAATCAGGTTGTCCCACGCGGGGCTCACAGTCTTCATCCCCATTTTACAGATGAGGGAACTGAGGCCCAGAGAAGTGAAGTGACTTGCCCAAAGTCACACAGCTGACAAGTGGCGGAGCCGGGATTTGAACCCACGACCTCTGACTCCAAAGCCCGTGCCCTTTCCACTGAGCCACGCTGCTTCTGCTCCACACTGTGAAGATGAGGAAACTGAGGCTCAGAGCGGTTAACTAACTCAACGGAGATCCCTCAGGCCAGTGGATGGAGTCGGAATTAGAACCCAGACCTCCTCCTTCCCAGCCTGCAGACTTTCCCCAATCAATCAATCAATCAATCAATCGTATTTATTGAGCGCTTACTGTGTGCAGAGCACTGTACTAAGCGCTTGGGAAGTGCAAGTTGGCAACATATAGAGACGGTCCCTACCCAACATCATCATCATCATCAATCGTATTTATTGAGCGCTTCCTGTGTGCAGAGCACTGTACTAAGCGCTTGGGAAGATCAAATTGGCAACATATAGAGACGGCCCCTACCCAACAGTGGGCTCACCGTCTAAAAGGGGGAGACAGAGAACAAAACCAAACATATTAACAAAATAAAATAAATAGAATAGATATGTACAAGTAAAATAAATAAATAAGTAGAGTAATAAATACGTACAAACATATATACATATATTCAGGTGGGCCGGGCTGCTAGTACAGTGCTCTGCACACGGTAAGCGCTCAATAAGTACGATTGAATGAATGGTATCATCATCATCATCATCAATCGTATTTATTGAGCGCTTACTGCATGCAGAGCACTGTACTAAGCGCTTGGGAAGTACAAGTTGGCAACATATAGAGACAGTCCCTACCCAACAGTGGGCTCACAGTCTAAAAGGGGGAGGCAGAGAACAAAACCAAACATTCTAACAAAATAAAATAAATAGAATAGATATGTACAAGTAAAATAAATAAATAAATGGTAGTTCCGGCTTCTCTCATCGGGACTCAGGGGGACAACCCAGCCAGATTCTGGGGGAAAATTGCACCCATTCATACATTTAATCGTATTTATTGAGGGCTTACTCTTTGCAGAGCACTGTACAAAGTGCTTGGGAGAGTGCGATATAACAATAAACAGATATAAACCCTGCCCACAATGAGCTTAAAGTCCAGAGGGGGAGACGGATGTTAATAGAAATAAATAAATTACAAATATGCTGTGGGACTGGGGGTGAATAAAGGGAGCAAGTCAGGGCGACGCAGCGGGGAGTGGGAGAAGAGAAAAGGGGGCTTAGTCAGGGAAGGCCTCTTGGAGGAGGTTTTATGCCTTCAAACCCTCAATAAGGGTTTGAAGGGCGGGGACGGTCATTGAGAAGCAGCGTGGCTCAGTGGAGAAGAGTCCGGGCTTTGGAGTCAGAGGTCATGGGTTCAAATCCCGGCTCCGCCAAATGTCAGCTGTGTGACTTTGGGCAAGTCTCCGGGCCTCAGTTCCCTCATCTGTAAAATGGGGATGAAGACTGTGAGCCCCCTGTGGGACAACCTGATCACCTTGTAACCTCCCCAGCGCTTAGAACAGTGCTTTGCACATAGTAAGCGCTTAATCAATCAATCGTATTTATTGAGTGCTTACTGTGTGCACAGCACTGTACTGGGAAGTACAAGTTGGCAACATACAGAGACAGTCCCTACCCAACAGTGGGCTCACGGTCTAGAAGGGGGAGACGGAGAACAAAACCGAACATATTAACAAAATAAAATTAAATAGATATGTACAAGTAAAATAAATAGAGTAATAAATATGTACAAACATATATACAGGTGCTGTGGGGAAGGCAAGGAGGTAAGACGGGGGTGGGACAACCTGATCACCTTGTAATCTCCCCAGCGCTTAGAACAGTGCTTTGCACATAGTAAGTGCTTAATCAATCAATCAATCGTATTTATTGAGCGCTTACTGCGTGCAGAGCACTGTACTGGGAAGTCCAAGTTGGCAACATATAGAGATGGTCCCTACCCAACAGTGGGCTCACAGTCTAGAAGGGGGAGACGGAGAACCAAACATATTAACAAAATAAAATAGAATAGATATGTACAAGTAAAATAAATAGAGTAATAAATATGTACAAACATATATACAGGTGCTGTGGGGAAGGGAAGGAGGTAAGACGGGGGTGGGACACCCTGATCACCTTGTAACCTCCCCAGCGCTTAGAACAGTGCTTTGCACATAGTAAGCGCTTACTCAATCAATCAATCGTATTTATTGAGCGCTTACTGCGTGCAGAGCACTGTACTGGGAAGTCCAAGTTGGCAACATATAGAGACGGTCCCTACCCAACAGTGGGCTCACAGTCTAGAAGGGGGAGACGGAGAACAAAACCAAACATATTAACAAAATAAAATAGAATAGATATATACAAGTAAAATAAATAGAGTAATAAATATGTACAAATATATATACATATATCCAGGTGCTGTGGGGAAGGGAAGGAGCTAAGACGGGGGTGGGATGGAGAGAAGGGGGAGACAGAGAACAAAACCAAACATATTAACAAAATAGAATAGATATGTACAAGTAAAATAGAGTAATAAATATGTACAAACATATATACATATATACAAGTGCTGTGGGGAAGGGAATCAATCAATCAATCAATCGTATTTATTGAGCGCTTACTATGTGCAGAGCACTGTACTAAGCGCTTGGGAAGTACAAATTGGCAACACATAGAGACAGTCCCTACCCAACAGTGGGCTCACAGTCTAAAAGGGAAGGAGGTAAGACTAAGACGGGGGGTGGGATGGAGAAGGGGATGAGGGGGAGAGGAAGGAGGGGGCTCAGTCTGGGAAGGCCATTATTATTATTATTATTATTATTATTATTATTATTATTATTGTCGGACTTGAAGAAGGAGGGTGTTTCAGGCCAGAGGCAAGATGTGGGTGAGGGAGATGAAATTGAGGTACAGTGGGAAGGTTAATATTAGAGGAGCTAAGGAGGAGGAGCAGGAGGAGAGCAGTGAGGTGAGGTAGGAGGGGGCAAGCTCACTGAGGGCTTTAAGTTTGCTCCCACTGAGGTACAAACGTCCAAGTTTCATGACCTTTGCCCGGTGAGACTGTGGAGTGTAGGCAGGGGAGGGGAAGAGACAAATCGGACCATAAAACGCACAAGAGAGACCAAACTGGCCAGAAGGAGCTGAGGGAGGGAGGGAGGGAATCAATCAATCAGTCAATCGTATTTATTGAGCGCTTACTGTGTGCAGAGCACTGTACTGAGCGCTTGGGAAGTCCAAGTTGGCAACGTATAGGGACAGTCCCTACCCAACAGTGGGCTCACAGTCTAAAAGGAGGGAAGGAGAGAGCGGAGGGAGGGAAGGAGAGAGCGGAGGGACGGGTCACTCTGCTCTGGACCGGTGGTCAATGTTTCACAATGGACCGGGCCTCCGGGTGCCCTTTACACTCACTCTAAACTGGTCTGGATTTGGCTGGCAAAATTGTTACTTTAATAATAATGATGATGATGGTGGTTCTCGTTAAGCACTTACTATGTGCCAAGCACTGTTCTAAGCTCTGGGGTAGATACAAGGCCCTACTGAGAGGTCACCTCATCATCATCATCATCAATCGTATTTATTGAGCGCTTACTGTGTGCAGAGCACTGTACTAAGCGCTTGGGAAGTACAAATTGGCAACATATAGAGACAGTCCCTACCCAACAGTGGGCTCACAGTCTAAAAGGGATATGTACAAGGCCTCCTCCAGGAGGCCTTCCCAGACTGAGCCCCCTCCTTCCTCTCCATCACCCTGCCTTACCTCCTTCCCTTCCCCACAGCACCTGTATATATGTATATATGTTTGTGCGGATTTATTACTCTATTTATTCATTTATTTTACTTGTACATATTCTATTTATTTTATTTTGTTAATATGTTTTGTTTTGTTCTCTGTCTCCCCCTTCTAGACTGTGAGCCCGCTGTTGGGTACGGACCGTCTCTAGATGTTGCCAACTTGTACTTCCCAAGTGCTTAGTACAGTGCTCTGCACACAGTAAGCGCTCAATAAATACGATTGAATGAATGAATACAGGGGAAGCAGAGTGGCTCGGTGGAAAGAGCAAGGGCTTGGAAGTCAGCAGCGTGGCTCAAAGGAAAGAGCCCGGGCTTTGGAGTCAGAGGTCATGGGTTCAAATCCCAGCTCTGCCAATTGTCAGCTGTGTGGCCTTGGGCAAGTCACTTGGCTTCTCTGTGCCTCAGTTACCTCATCTGTAAAATGGGGATTAAGACTGTGAGCTCCACATGGGACAATCTGATCCCTTTGTATCCTCCCCAGAGCTTAGAACAGTGTTTTGCACATAGTAAGCGCTTAACAAATGCCATTATTATTATTATTATTAAGTCAGAGTGCGTGGGTTCCAATACCAGCTCCATCACTTGTCAGCTGTGTGACTTTGGGCAACTCACTTCACTTCTCTGGGCCTCAGCTACCTCATCTGTAAAATGGGGATTAAGATTGTGAGCCCCACCTGGGACAAGCTGATCACCTTGTATCTCCCCTTGCACTTAGAACAGTGCTTGGCACATAGTAAGCACTTAACAAATACCATCATTGATGATGATGATGGCATTTGTTAAGTGCTTACTATGTGCAAAGCACTGTTCTAAGCACTGGGGGGATACAAGGTGATCAGGTTGTCCCACTTGGGGCTCACAGTCTTAATCCCCATTTTACAGATGAGGTCACTGAGGCTCAGAGAAGTGAAGTGACTTGCCCAAGGTCACACAGCAGGCATGTGGCGGAGCTGGGATTCAAACCCATGACCTCTGACTCCAAAGCCCGGGCTCTTTCCACTGAGCCACGCTGCTTCTCTAATCATTATTAGCATTATTAAGTTAATCAGGTTGGACATAGTCCCAGTCCCACATGGGGCTCACGCTCTTAATCCCCATTTTACAGACGAGGTAATCGAGGCCAAGAGAAGTAAAGTGACTTGCCTAAGGTCATACAGCAGACATGTGATGGAGGCAGCATTAGAACCCAGGTCCTTCTGACCCCCAGACCCGTGCTCTACCCACTAAGCCACTCTTCTTCTACTACTTTGTGCTTGAACCATTCACATTAGTAAGGTCTCAGTCCACCCCATAACCAGCTGAGATTTACTAGACCCTTGTTCTGTGCCGGGTGCTGTACTGGGCTCCTATTATGTGCACAGAACTGTAATGGGTGTCTACTGTGTGCAGAGTGCTGTAATGAAAACGGTGGTATTTTTTAAGTGCTTACTCTACTCCAACTATTGTTCTAAATCCTGGGGTAATAATAATAATAATGATAATATTTGTTAAGTGCTTACTATGTGCAAAGCACTGTTCTAAGCGCTGGGGAGGTTACAGGGTGATCAGGTTGTCCCACAGGGAGCTCACAGTCTTAATCCCCATTTTCCAGATGAGGGAACTGAGGCCCAGAGAAGTGAAGTGACTTGCCCAAAGTCACACAGCTGACAACTGGTGGAGCCGGAATTTGAACCCATGACCTCGGACTCTAAAGCCCGGGCTCTTACCACTGAGCCACGCTGCTTCGCTAAAGGGAGCAAGTAAGGGAGACAGAGAAGGGAGTGGGAGAAGAGGGAAGGAGGGCTTCATCAGGGAAGGCCTCTTGGAAGTCCAATAGACGGAGCAAAGGCCTGGGAACTAGAGGACCGTGGTTCTAATCCCAGCTCTGCCACGTGACTGCTGTGTGACCTTGGGCAAGTCAGTTCACTTCTCTGTGCCTCAGTTTCCTCAGCTGCAAAATGGGGATACAATACTTCCCTAGACAGTGAGCCCTAAGAAGGACAGGGACTCCCTGATTAACTTGTATCTCCCCCTCTCCATCCCCCCTATCTTACCTCCTTCCCTTCCCCACAGCACCTGTATATATGTATATATGTTTGTACATATTTATTACTCTATTTATTTTACTTGTACATATCTATTCTATTTATTTTATTTTGTTAGTATGTTTGGTTTTGTTCTCTGTCTCCCCCATTTAGACTGTGAGCCCACTGTTAGGTAGGGACTATCTCTATATGTTTCCAACTTGTACTTCCCAAGCGCTTAGTACAGTGCTCTGCACACAGTAAGCACTCAATAAATACAATTGATTGATTGATTGATTGATTGTATCTACCCCAGGGCTTAGAACAGCTCTTGACACATAGTAAGGAATACCTCACTGTGGGAAAGCATCTACCAACTCTGTTATATTTATTCATTCATTCAGTCTTATTTGTTAAGCGCTTATTGTGTGCAGAGTATTGTACTAAGTGCTTGGGTACTCTTCCAAGCACTTAGTACAGTACTCTGCTCACAGTAGGCACTCAATAAATATGACTGATCGACTGATTAACAAACAACATGAAAAAGCATAGTACAACAGAGTTGGAAGACACATTACCTGTCCACAAGAAGCTTACAGTCTAGAGGGAGAGACAGACATTAATAAAAATAAATTAAAGATTTATAGGGATACAGTGGGCCCCTCCCAGCGCCCTTGATTCAGAAGCAGCATGGCTTAGTGGAAAGAGCCCAGGCTTGGGAGTCAGAGGTCGTGAGTTCTAATCCCGGCTCTGCCACATGTCAGCTGTGTGACTTTGGGCAAGTCACTTGACTTCTCTGTGCCTCAGCTACCTCATCTGTAAAATGGAGATTAAGACTGTGAGCCTCACCTGGGACAACCCGATAACCTCATATCTCCCCCAGTGCTTGGAACATGCTTGGCACATAGTAAATGCTTAACAAATACCATCACTATTATTATTATTCAATCAATCAAATGTATTTATTGAGCACTTACTGTGTGCAGAGCACTGTACTAAGCGCTTGGGAAGTCCAAGTTGGCAACATATAGAGACGGTCCCTACCCAACAGTGGGCTCACAGTCTAGAAGGGAGGGACAGAGGACAAAACCAAACATATTAACAAAATCAAATAAATAGAATAGATATGTACAAGTAAAATAGAGTAATAAATATTATTATTATTCCCCACGACCCCTGCCCCCAGGCCAAAGGGGAACCCCTTAAGCCCCACCCAAGCAGCTTCCTCTGACCCCCTCCCCCCTTCCTGAAAGGAAGTGGAGCAGGAAGTGGGGACCCATCCCCCCCATCCTTTGCATCCCTCCGGGCCCCCCAACCTTCAGTCTGCCCTGAGGGTGCAGGGTGAGGGGCTTCCCTTCCTCTGCTCCAGAGGATGGGGGAGGGAGTCCTGGCCTGCCCCCAACTTTTCTCTCCCCCACCTCCCCATGATTGTACCACCAGGATGTGTTTGTAGGTGTGGGGAGGGGATGTTCCTGGAAAGGAGGGGGGTGGGGGGTTGTCTGGGCCCGGTAGGGGCCCTGGGAGGGGGGGGATCTCCTCCCCTGGGCCTAGGTCAGGGCCCTCCGGGGCCCCACAATAAGCCCGGGTGGACCTGGAGGGACTTGAAAGAGAGCTAGGCCCGGCGTTTTGCATTTGACTTTGTGGTCACCTGGGTGGTGAGTGCTAAGTGGCCGTTAAGTGTTTCCTTCTGGTGTCAGTGCTGACGGGGCTTTGAGGGAGACGGGGACAGAGAGGGAGAGACAGGGACAGATGGGGGGAGAGAGGAAGAGAGAGAGAGACGGAGGGAGAGACAGGGTGGGAAAGACAGACAGAGAGGTGGAGAGACAGAGGGAGAGACAGGGAGGGAGAGACAGACAGACAGAGAAGTGAAAAGACAGGGAGAGAGAGAGGCAGAGAGGTGAAAAGACAGGGAGAGAGAGACAGAAGGAGAGACAGGGAGGGAGAGACAGACGGAGAGACAGGGAGAGACAGACGGAGAGAGACAAAAGGAGAGGCAAGGAGAGAGAGACAGAGGGAGAGAGGGACAGAAGGAGAGACAGGGAGGGAAAGACAGACAGAGAGGCGGAGAGACAGAGGGAGAGACAAGGAGAGAGGGACAGAAGGAGAGACAGGGAGGGACAGACTGATAGACAGAGAGGTGAAAAGACAGGGAGAGAGAGACAGAAGGAGAGACAGGGAGGGAGAGACAGACAGAGAGGCGAAAAGTCAGGGAGAGAGAGATAGAAGGAGAGACAGGGAGGGAGAGACAGAGAGGTGAAAAGACAGGGAGAGAGAGAGACAGAAGGAGGGACAGAAAGAGAGGCAGGGAGAGACAGAGAGAGAGACAGAAGAAGAGGCAAGGAGAGAGAGACAGGGAGAGAGAGAGACAGAAGGAGAGGCAAGGAGAGAGAGACAGAGGGAAAGAGAGACAGAAGGAGAGGCAGGGAGAGAAAGAAAGGTAGGGAGAGACAGAAGGAGAGACAGGGGGAGAGAGGAAGAGAGAGAGACAGAGGGAGAGACAGGGAGGGAAAGACAGAGAGGCGGAGAGACATGGAGAGAGAGACAGAAGGAGAGGGAGGAGAGACAGAAAGACAGAGAGGTGAAAATACAGGGAGAGAGAGACAGAAGGAGAGACAGGGAGGGAGAGACAGACAGAGAGAGACAGGAGAGACAGGGAGGGAGAGACAGAGAGGCAGGGAGAGAGAGACAGAGGGAGAGAGAGACAGAAGGAGAGACAAGGAGGGACAGACAGACAGAGAGGTGAAAAGACGGGGAGAGAGAGACAGAAGGAGAGACAGGGAGGGAGAGACAGACAGAGGTGAAAAGACAGGGAAAGAGAGACAGAAGGAGAGACAGGGAGGGAGAGACAGACAGAGAGGTGAAAAGACAGGGAGAGAGAGAGACAGAAGGAGAGACAGGGAGGGACAGAAAAAGAGGCAGGGAGAGACAGAGAGCGAGACAGAAGAAGAGGCAAGGAGAGGGAGACAGAGGGAGAGAGAGACAGAAGGAGAGGCAAGGAGAGAGAGAGACAGAGGGAGAGGCAGGGAGAGAAAGAAAGGTAGGGAGAGACAGAAGGAGAGACAGGGAGAGACAGGGGGAGAGAAGAAGAGAGAGAGACAGAGGGAGAGACAGGGAGGGAAAGACAGACAGACAGAGAGGTGGAGAGACATGGAGAGAGTGACAGAAGGAGAGACAGGGAGGGAGAGACAGACAGACAGAGAGGTGAAAATACAGGGAGAGAGAGACAGAAGGAGAGACAGGGAGGGAGAGACAGACAGAGAGAGACAGGGGAGACGGAGGGAGAGACAGAGAGGCAGGGAGAGACAGAGGAAGAGAGACAGAAGGAGAGGCAAGGAGAGACAGAGGGAGAGAGAGACAGAAGGAGAGACAGGGAGGGAAAGACAGACAGAGAGGCAGAGAGACAGAGGGAGAGACAGGGAGAGAGGGACAGAAGGAGAGACAGGGAGGGTCAGACTGATAGACAGAGAGGTGAAAAGACAGGGAGAGAGAGACAGAAGGAGAGACAGGGAGGGAGAGACAGACAGAGGTGAAAAGACAGGGAGAGAGAGACAGAAGGAGAGACAGGGAGGGAGAGACAGACAGAGGTGAAAAGACAGGGAGAGAGAGACAGAAGGAGAGACAGGGAGGGAGAGACAGACAGAGATGTGAAAAGACAGGGAGAGAGACAGAAGGAGAGACAGGGAGAGACAGAGAGAGAGACAGAAGAAGAGGCAAGGAGAGAGAGACAGAGGGAGAGAGAGAAGGAGAGGCAAGGAGAGAGAGACAGAGGGAGAGGCAGGGGGAGAAGGAAAGGTAGGGAGAGACAGAAGGAGAGGCAGGGAGAGACAGAGGGAGAGATAGGGAGAGAGAGACAGATGGAGAGACAGGGAGACAAAGACATGGAGGGAGAGACAGAAGGAGAAGCAGGGAGAGGGAGAGAGAGACAGAAGGAGAGACAGGGAGGGAGAAACAGAAGGAGAGACAGGGAAAGAAGTAGGGAGAGACAGGGAGAGGGACAGAGGGAGAGACAGATACAGAGAGAGGGAGAGAGAGACAGAAGGAGAGACAGGAAAAGACAGGTAGGGAGAGACAGAAGGAGAGAGACAGATACAAAAAGAGGGAGAGAGACAGACATATGGAGAGAGACATAGAGAGAGCCAGGTAGCGCCCCATGGGGCAGAGGGCCGGAAAAGGGCGGCTTTGTATCCTCCATGGCCATTTGCAAGGATGAAGAGACCGGGGGCTGAGCGGGGTGGGGGGTGGGGGGGCGCATGCCACAACAGTCCAGGGAGGCTGACCGTGGTATGGGCAAATAAACGTATTTACTGAGCGTCTGGAAAAGTATAAGTACAAGCTGAGAAGCAGTGTGGCCTAGGGGAAAGATCACGGGCCTCTTACTAACAGGCTGTGTGTCCCTCATCTGCAAAATGGGAATTCAATACCCATTCTCCCTCCTACTTAGACTGTGAGCCTATGTGGGATCTGATTATCTCATGTATTTCAGTGCTCAGTACAGTGCTTGGCACATAGTAAACGCTTAACATGTACTACAGTTATTACAACAGAAACACAACACACTTCTCCGTGCCTCAGTTCCCTCATCTGTAAAATGGGGTTTAAGATTGTGAGCCCCCCGTGGGACAACCTGATCACCTTGTAACCACCCCAGCGCTTACAACAGTGCTTTGTACATAGTAAACGCTTAATAAATGCCATTATTATTATTATTAACACACCATCTCTTTTTAGATTGTCAGCCCCTGGAGGAACAGGATCTTAATCCAATTCCCACCTGGATTCTTTCCCAGCGCTTAGTACAGTGTTTCACATGCAGCAGGCACTTAACACATACTATTAATGATGGCATTTATTAAGCGCTTACTATGTGCAAAGCACTCTTCTAAGCTCTGGGGAGGTTACAAGGTGATCAGGTTGTCCCACGGGGGGCTCACAGTCTCCATCCCCATTTTACAGATGAGGGAACTGAGGCACAGAGAAGTGAAGTGACTTGCCCAAAATCACACAGCCGACCATTGGCGGAGACAGGATTTGAACCCGTGACCTCTGACTCCAAAGCCCGGGCTCTTTCCACTGAGCCACGCTGCTTCTCGATTACTATTACTACAACTACTACCAGGCCCTCAAGAACCTTACAGTCTGATGAGGGATGAAAAACACGGGTCCATAACGGACAGTGAAAGTGGGAAGAAGTGCTTAGTACAGCGGTCTGTCCATGGCAGGTATTCAATAAATGCCATTAAAGAAGCAGCGTGGCTCAGTGGAAAGAGCACAGGCTTTGGAGTCAGAGGTCATGGGTTCAAATCCCAGCTCTGCCAACTGTCAGCTGTGTGACTTTGGGCAAGTCACTTAACTTCTCTGGGCCTCAGTTATCCCATCTGTAAAATGGGGATGAAGACTGCGAGCCCCCCATGGGACAACCTGATCACCTCGTAACCACCCCAGCGCTTAGAACGGTGCTTTGCACATAGTAAGCGCTTAATAAATGCCATCATTATTATTATTATTGATGCATACCTGGCAACACAAGAAGAATCGGCCTCTGTGTGCGAAATGTCAGTTATATAGACACCCAAAGGTGAATTTCACCATATCGGCACCTTCTTCAAGTTCAAAGGACAACTCTACACATATCTCTTTATAGCTATTGCCACATGTGTGTTCCCTCATCTGTAAAATGGGGATGAAGACTGTGAGCCCCCCGTGGGACAATCTGATCTCCTTGTAACCTCCCCAGCGCTTAGAACAGTGCTTTGCACATAGTAAGTGCTTAATAAATGCCGTCATCATCATCATATGTGTGTGTATGTAGTACATGTTTTGTTTATATCATGACTCTCCGTCTCTTAATTGTGAAAGTTTGGACACCCCCATTGGAGTGGATGCTGCTTTTATAAGGGTATTTGTTAATAATAATAATAATGATGGCATTTGTTAAGCACTTACTATGTGAAAAGCACTGTTCTAAGCGCTGGGGAGGATACAAGATAATCAGGTTGTCTCACGTGGGGCTCACAGTCAATCCCCATTTTCCAGATGAGGGAACTGAGGCCCAGGGAAGTTAAGTGACTTTCCCAAGGTCACACAGCTGACAAGAGCCGTAGTCGGGATTAGAACCCACAACCTCTGACTTCCAAGCCTGTGCTCTTTCCACTGAGCCACGCTGCTTCCCTGATAAACGGCGTGATCAGCACACTGCTTCCCTAATAATGAGAAGCAGCTTGGCTTAGTGGATAGAGCACGGGCTTGGAAGTCAGAAGGACCTGGGTTCTAATCCCGGCTCCTCCACAAAAATGCCGGGTGACCTTGGGAAAGTCACTTCACTTATCTGGGCCTCAGTTCCCTCACCTGGAAAATGGGGATTAAGATTGGGAGCTCCGTGTGGGGACATGGATTGTGTCCAACCTGATTAACTTGGCACAGAGTAAGCGCTTAACAAGTACCATTATTATAGTGTGGTGATATTTGATAATAAGGATGGCATTTGTTAAGCACTTACTGTGTGCAAAGCACTGTACTAAGCGCTGAAATAAAACTTTCGTATGTGTCAGGCACTGTACTAAGCACGGAAGAAGATACAAGCCAATCAGCCTGGACAAAGTCAATTGTCCCACATGGGGACAATTTTACCGATGAGCTAACTGAGGCCCAGAGAAGTCAAGTGACTTCCCCAAGGTCACCCAGGAGAACAAGTGGCGGGTCCAGGATTAGAACCCAGTTCCTTCTGACTCCCAAGCCTGGGCTCTATCAATTCTATCCACTAGAATTCCCAGAAAAAAAATAGAGTGTCGAAGCAGCGTGGCTCAGTGGAAAGAGCCCGGGCTTGTGAGTCAGAGGTCATGGGTTCTAATCCCGGCTCCACCACTTCTCAGCTGTGTGACTTTGGGCAAGTCACTTCGCTTCTCTTTGCCTCAGTTACCTCAACTGTAAAATGGGGATGAAGATTGTGAGCCCCGCATGGGACAACCTGATCACCTTCTATCCCCCCCAGCACTTAAAACAGTGCTTTGCACATAGTAAGTGCTTAACAAATGTCATCGTTATTATTATTATTATTCTCTGTGCCTCAGCTACCTATCTGTAAAATGGGGATTAAGACTGTGAGCCCCACATGGGACAACATGATCACCTTCTATCGCCTCCCCAGCACTTAAAACAGTGCTTTGCACATAGTAAGTGCTTAACAAATGCCATCATTATTATTATTATTATTCTCTGTGCCTCAGTTACCTATCTGTAAAATGGGGATTAAGACTGTGAACCCCACGTGGGACAACCTAATCACCTTGTATCCCCCCAGTGCTTAGAACAGTGCTTCGCACATAGTAAGTGCTTAACAAATGCCATCATTATTATTATTCTCTGTGCCTCAGTTACCTATCTTTAAATTGGTGATTAAGACTGTGAACCCCACGTGGGACAACCTAATCACCTTGTATCCCCCCCCCCCACCCGTGCTTAGAACAGTGCTTCGCACATAGTCAGTGCTTAACAAATACTATCATCATTATTGTTATTAATTTTCTCCACAATGGCTTGGGGAAAGATGGATTCTGAGACATGTGGATTGGATGTTCCTGGGAGCCTCCTGATTAGCCCTGCAGGATGCCCCATGGGCAGCTGCTGCCCGGGAGTACTATTTATATTCTATTTATTTTATTTTGTTAGCATGTTTGGTTTTGTTCTCTGTCTCCCCCTTTTAGACTGTGAGCCCACTGTTGGGTAGGGACTGTCTCTATATGTTGCCAACTTGTACTTCCCAAGCACTTAGTACAGTGCTCTGCACACAGTAAGCGCTCAATAAATACGATTGATTGATTGATTGATTGACTCAGAGCTGCTCCCCTCTATAAGCACTAAATAAATGCCATTATTCCCACTGAGGGGGGTTGGGCTTCTAAAGGAAAGATCCCTGAGCTTCCTGGGGGCAATGGTGGGGTGAGAGAACCGGGAAAATGGAGGGTGAGGTAAATCTTCAGCCTCTGCCAATCAGGAGGGCAAAGGTGCTTTCATTCACTCATTCAATCATATTTATTGAGCACTTACTGTGTGCAGAGCACTGTAACAGTGTTTTGCACATAGTAAGCGCTTAGTGCTATTATTATTATTATTATTATTATTATTATTATTATTATTATTATTATTATTATTACTACTACTACTACTACTAAGCGCTTGGGAGAGTACACTGCAGCAATAAACAGTCAACATTCCCTGCCCACAATGGGCTCACAGTCTACAGTGAGGGAGACGGACATCAATACAAATAAATAAAATGACAGATACGTTCATAAGTGCTGTGGGGCTGGGAGGCGGGGGAGAGCAAAGGGAGTGAGTTAGGGCGAGGCAGAAGGGAGTGGGAGATGAAGAAAAATGGGGCTTATTTTTGGAAGGCCTCCTGGAGGAGATGGGCCTTCAATAAGGTTTTGAAGTCGGGGAGAGGAGGGACAGAGGCAGGATGAGGGCTAGTCTTGCTTTCTAATTCCCGCTTCCTACTGTCAGTCAATCGTCAATCAGTCCTATTTATTGAGTGCTTACTTGGTGCAGAGCACTGGACTAAGCGCTTGGGAGAGTAGAATAAACAGATACATTCCCCCCCCCACACAAGTGATGAGTTTGCACTGCTTCCTACTGCTCCGTCCTTCATTCAATCGTGTTTATTGAGCACTTCCTGTGTGCAGAGCACTGTACTAAGCGCCTGGGAAGTACAAGTTGGTAACATATAGAGACGGTCCCGACCCAACAGTGGGCTCACAGTCGAGAAGGGGACTTGCAACCTTTGCAACCTCTTTCGTCCACTCTCGCTCTCTGCAAAGCAATTGCGCCTAGACTGTAGGATCGTTGTGGGCGGGGAAGGTGACTACCAATTCTGGGGATGAATAAATGGGGATCATCATCATCATCATCAATTGTATTTATTGAGCGCCTATTATGTGCAGAGCACTGTACTAAGCGCTTGGGAAGTACAAATTGGCAACATATAGAGACAGTCCCTACCCAACAGTGGGCTCACAGTCTAAAAGGGGGAGACAGAGAATAAAACCAAACATACTAACAAAATAAAATAAATAGAATAGATATGTACAAATAAATTAAATAGAGTAAAAAAATATGTACAAACATATATACATATATACAGGTGCTGTGGGGAAGGGAGGGAGGTAAGATGGGGGGATGGAGAGGGGGACGAGGGGGAGAGGAAGGAGGGGGATGAAGACAGTGAGCCCCCCGTGGGACAACCTGATCACCTTGTAACCTCCCCAGCGCTTAGAACAGTGCTCTGCACACAGTAAGCGCTTAATAAATGCTATCGTTATAATTCTGTTGCACTGCACTCTCCCAAGGGCTTAGTACACTGCTCTGCAAACTGAAAGCACTTACGAAATACCCTTGTTTGATTGAGTTCTCCCTTTCTCCCCCCATCAGACTGTAAACTCCTTGAGAGTAGGGAACAAGACACTGTACGAAGCACTGGGGTGGATACAAGCAAATCGGGTTGGACAAAAAGTCCATGTCCCACTTTTGAGGCTCACAGTCTTAATCCCCATTTTGCAGATGAGGTAACTGAGGCACAGGGAACTTAAGTGAGTCGCCCAAGGCCACACAGCAGACAAGTGGCAGAGTCAGAGTTAGAACCCATTCCAATGGGCTCTAATAGAGAAGCAGCGTGGCTCAGTGGAAAGAGCAAGGGTTTTGGAGTCAGAGGTCATGGGTTCAAATTCCGGCTCCGCCAACTGTCAGCTGGGTGACTTTGGACAAGTCACTTCACTTCTCTGTGCTTCAGTTCCCTCATCTGTAAAATGGGAATTAAAACTGTGATCCCCCCGGGGGACAACCTGATCACCTTGTCACCTCCCCAGTACTTAGAACAGTGCTTTGCACATAGTAAGAGCTTAATAAATGCCATTATTATTATTATTATTATTAACCCATGACCTTCTGAGCTCTATCCACTACCCCTGCTGATTCTTTCATACTGCTTCTCTCTGACCTCACCCTGCTCCCTGGGGGTGGAGGTGTGTGTTTGGAGGAAGCAGGAAAGACTCTCATGGACCTTGTTGTGACCTTCTGAGCCTCTTAATAGCAGTAATAATAGCAATAATAGCAATAATAATAATAAAATTATTATTATTAAGTTCCATGCTTGGCACATAGGGCTTAACAAATATTACAATTACCATTGTTTTTCATATTACTGTTATCCACAGTACCATTATTCTTATTCTTCTTATTATTATCAATAATAATAATCGGAAGAAGAAGAAGAAGAAGAAAAATGATGGTATTTGTTAAGCACTGACAATGCACCAAGCGCTGTACTTAAGCTTCTAGACCGTAAGCCCGCTGTTGGGTAGGGACTGTCTCTATATGTTGCCAACTTGTACTTCCCAAGCGCTTAGTCCAGTGCTCTGCAATCAATCAAT
This sequence comes from Tachyglossus aculeatus, assembly GCF_015852505.1. Classification (NCBI taxonomy): domain Eukaryota; kingdom Metazoa; phylum Chordata; class Mammalia; order Monotremata; family Tachyglossidae; genus Tachyglossus; species Tachyglossus aculeatus. The sequence goes on from NC_052086.1 coordinate 2,001,866, forward strand.
CAATCATATTTATTGAGCGCTTACTGTGTGCAGAGCACTGGACTAAGCGCTTGGGAAGTACAAGTTGGCAACATATAGAGACAGTCCCTACCCAGCAGTGGGCTCACAGTCTAAAAAGTAAGCAGTAAGCACAGTAAGCACTCAATAAATACGATTGATTGATTGATTGATAGACTCTCAGCCCCATGTGGGACCTGATATCAAAGGAGGAGGAAGGACAGGTACTGAATCCCCATTTTGCAGGTGAGGGAACTAAGGCCCAGATAAGTGTAGTGACTTCCCCAAAGCCACACAGCAGACAGGTGGGCGAGTCGGGATTAGAACCCAGATCCTCTGACTCAGACTCTCAGGCCTGTGCTTTTTCCACTAGGTCACACCGCTTCCCCCGTCCTCTAAGAGTGGATTGACCGACTGACCATTCTGCCCTAAATGGTCAAGGAGGGATAATGAGACGGGAGGAGGGAGAGGAGGGCAGAAGATGGAGAGGGGAAGAAGGGAGAGTGGAAAACGCTTCCTCAGCTGTTTGCTGCTGGGAGATCTTTTCCCTTTTTATTGACCATTAAAAGCCAAGGAAGGCGAGATAAGTTTCTTTCCCAGCTGATGGTGCTTTCCTCCTCCCGGGGGACCGTTGATACCAGCATTTTACTGTGGCCTCTCTCCTCCTAAACGACTTAACAACACCTCCAATTTATAGCGTACTTTTTCATTTTCCTCCCAGCGGAACACATTTTGTCCTCCCATCGACTCAGGGAGAATGGGAGGGGCAGGGAGATTGCTCTCCCCGAGAGTTGGTCCCGGTGGAGAAAGGGAGGACCAGAGAAGTTAAGTGGCTTGCCCGAGGTCACACAATGAGTCTGGGGCAGAGGCGGGATGTGAGCCCACTGTTGGGTAGGGACTCTCTCTATATGTTGCCAATTTGTACTTAGTGCTCTGCACATAGTAAGCGCTCAATAAATACGATTGATGATGATGATGATGATTAGAACCCGGTTCCTGCGACTCCCATGTGGCTCCCACAGGCCTGGCTGCTTCTTCCCTGCCCCACTCCCAACTCCCTCTCCTTCCCACCTGGACCTCCCCCTTCCTTCTTTGAAGAAGCAACCAAAATCCCAGCTCCTCCAGGAAGCCTCCCTGATTCACCACGAGGCCAGAGGGCCCAGCCACGGTCCGGGCCCCCGGCTCTGTGCCGGCTTCCTGGCAGCAAAGATGGTCGGTCTCTTGGGGTTGGACCGTGCTCTGCCCCTCCCCGATCCCCTTTCTCCCCCCAGCTGCGACCCCTGGGCCGCTACCCCGACATTGTGGCTGTTGTGGACCGCCAGGTTGGGAGTAAGCGCTCAATAAATACGATTGATTGATTGATTGACCCAATCAGAGGAGGCAAACTTCGGGCCGCGGGTTTGCTCTCCCTACCCTTTAAACCTCAAGCCTTAGTACAGTGCTCTGCACAGGGTTAACGCTCAATAAATACGATTGATTGATTGATTGATTGATTGACCCAATCAGAGGAGGCAAACTTCAGGCCGCAGGTTTGCTCTCCCTACCCTTTAAACCTCAAGCCTCATGTGGGGCTTGTATGTATGTATATATGTTTGTACATATTTATTACTCTATTTATTTTACCTGTACATATCTATTCTATTTATTTTATTAGTATGTTTGGTTTTGTTCTCTGTCTCCCCCTTTTAGACTGTGAGCCCACTGTTGGGTAGGGACTGTCTCTATATGTTGCCGATTTGTACTTCCCAAGCGCTTAGTACAGTGCTCTGCACACAGTAAGCGCTCAATAAATACGATTGATGATGATGATGATGATGACCAGGGGAATGGCAGGGGCATTGCCGGAAGCCATGCAAGGAGCCACACCAGAAGCTGTGCCAGTGGCCACACAACAGGGGCTGTGCCCGTGGCTACACACCAGTGGGCATATTAGGGGCCACACACCAGCATCTGTGCCAGGGCCATGCCAGAGACTGTACCAGTGGTCCTCACCAGGAGCCATGCCAGGGGTCTTCACCAGGAACCATGCCAGGGACGTTGCCAGGAGCTGCGCCAGGGCCCCCGCCATGCCAGGGCCCACTGTTGGGTAGGGACTGTCTCTATATGTTGCCAATTTGTACCTCCCAAGCGCTTAGTACAGTGCTCTGCACATAGTAAGCGCTCAATAAATACGATTGATGATGATGATGATGATGCCAGGGTTAGAGAAGTAGCGTGGCTCAATGGAAAGATCCCAGGCTTTGGGTTCAGATAATAATAATAATAATAATGATGGCATTTGTTAAGCGCTTACTATGTGCAGAGCACTGTTCTAAGCGCTGGGGGTGGATACAAGGTGATCAAGTTGTCCCACATGGGGCTCACAGTCTTAAGCCCCATTTTACAGATGAGGGAACTGAGGCTCAGAGAAGTGAAGTGACTTGCCCAAGGCCACACAGCAGACGTGTGGCGGAGCCGGGATTCGAACCCATGACCTCTGACTCCAAAGCCCGGGCTCTTCTCCACTGAGCCACGAGATCCCGGCTCCGCCAACTGTCAGCTGTGTGACCTAGGGCACGTCACTTAGCTTCTCTGTGCCTCAGTTACCTCAACTGTAAAATGGGGATTAAGACTGTGAGCCCCACGTGGGACAATCTGATTACCTTGTAACCTCCCCAGCGCTTAGAACAGTGCTTTGCACATAGTAAGCGCTCAACAAATGCCATAATTATTATTATCATCATCATCAATCGTACTTATTGAGCACTTACTATGTGCAGAGCACTGTACTAAGCGCTTGGGAAGTACAAATTGGCAACACATAGAGACAGTCCCTACCCAACAGTGGGCTCACAGTCTAAAACGGGGAGACAGAGAACAAAACCAAACATACTAACAAAATAAAATAAATAGGATAGATAAGTACAAAATAAATAAATAAATAGAGTAATAAATATGTACAACCATAATAAATTATTATTAATTAAATAAATATTAACTAAGTAAATAAATAAATTATTATTACTATTATTATCAACCTCACCAGGAGTCATGCCAGGGATCTTCACCAGGAGCCATGCCAGGGACTTTGCCAGGAGCTGCGCCAGGGCACCCGCCATGCCAGGGTTAGAGAAGTAGCATGGCTCAATGGAAAGAGCCTGGGCTTTGGAGTCAGAGGTCATGGGTTCAAATCCCAGCTCCGCCAATTGTCAGCTGTGTGAACTTGGGCAAGTCACTTGGCTTCTCTGTGTCTCAGTTACCTCAACTGTAAAATGGGGATTAAGACTTTGAGCCCCACCTGGGACAATCTGATTACCTTGTAACCTCCCCAGCGCTTAAAACAGTGCTTTGCACATAGTAAGCGCTCAATAAATGCCATAATTATTATTATTATTATCCTCACCAGGAGCCATGCCAGGGACTTTGCCAGGAGCTGTGCCAGGGCCCCTGACAAGAGTCATGCCAGGGTTAGAGAAGTAGCGTGGCTCAATGGAAAGAGCCTGGGCTTTGGAGTCACAGGTCATGGGTTCAAATCCCTGCTCCGCCAACTGTCAGCTGTGTGAACTTGGGCAAGTCACTTGGCTTCTCTGTGCCTCAGTTCCCTCAACTGTAAAATGGGGATTAAGACTGTGAGCCCCACCTGGGACAATCTGATTACCTTGTAACCTCCCCAGCGCTTAGAACAGTGCTTTGCACATAGTAAGCGCTCAACAAATGCCATAATTATTATTATTATTATCCTCACCAGGAGTCATGCCAGGGCCCATGCCAGGGGCTGCCTATGAGGCAGGTGTGGAAGTGGCAGGGGCCTACGTGCGGGACCTCACTCGAGACTGTCAGCTCGTTGTGGGCAGGGAGCGAGTCTGCTAATTCTCTTGTATTGAGAAGCAGCCCGGCTCAGTGAAAAAAGCCCGGGCTTTAGAGTCGGAGGTCATGGGTTCAAATCCCACCTCCGCCACTTATCAGCTGTGTGACTTTGGGCGAGTCACTTGACTCTGGGCCTCAGTGACCTCATCTGTAAAAAGGGGCCTAATCAATCAATCAATCGTATTTATTGAGCGCTGTGTGCAGAGCACTGTACTAAGCGCTTGGGAAGTCCAAGTTGGCAACATATAGAGACGGTCCCTACCCAACAGTGGGCTCACTGAGACCGTGAGCCCCACGTGGGACAACCTCATCACCTTGTAACCTCCCCAGCGCTTAGAACAGTGCTTTGCACATAGTAAGGGCTCAATTAATGCCCTTATTATTATTATTGTCCTTTCCCAAGCACTTAGCACAGTGCCCTGCACATAGTAAGCACCCAATAAATACTGTCGATTGACTGATGGCTGGATAGGGGGCTACCAACCCTCAGTCACCTCCTCTGTTCCCAACTTCGGGTGCCCCCCATCCCCCGGGAATGGGGGCGGAGATCCTGCCGCCGCAGCGTCTAGTCCATAACCCCCTCTCCGGCCTTGCCTAGCCCCCAGGCCGGGAGGGATGGAGGAGGGGTTTTGATCCCGGCGTCGGATTCCAGGTTCTGGGGAAATCACCCAAGTGCAGATTTCCTGAGTCCGCCCCCTTCCCTCTCCCCCGGGGCGGAGGGGGCCAGGACCCCCCTCCCCCATCCCCCGTTTGTTTAGCCCGAATTTATTCATCATCATCATCAATCAATCGTATTTATTGAGCGCTTACTGTGTGCAGAGCACTGTACTAAGCGCTTGGGAAGTCCAAGTTGGCAACACATAGAGACAGTCCCTACCCAACAGTAATAATGTTGGTATTTGTTAAGCGCTTACTAACCATTCATCCATGCGATCGTGTTTATTGAGCGCTTACTGTGCGCAGAGCACTGTACTAAGCGCTTGCGAAGTACAAGTTGGCAACATACAGAGGCGGCCCCTATCCAACAGCGGGCTCATTAAGCACTTACTGATCATTCATTCATTCAATCGTATTTATTGAGCGCTTACTGGGTGCAGAGCACTGTACTAAGCGCTTGGGAAGTACAATAATAATAATAATGATAGCATTTATTAAGCGCTTACTATGTGCAAAGCACTGTTTTAAGCGCTGGGGAGATTACAAGGTGATGACGTTGTCCCACCGGGGGCTCACAGTCTTCCTCTCCATTTTAAAGATGAGGTAACTGAGGCCCAGAGAAGTTAAGTGGCTTGCCCAAAGTCACACAGCTGACAATTGGCGGAGTCGGGATTTGAACCCATGACCTCTGACTCCAAAGCCCGGGCTCTTTCCAATGAGCCACGCTGCTTCTCACAAGTACAAGTTGGTAACATATAGAGACGGTCCCTACCCAACAATGGGCTCACAGTCTACTATGTGCCAAGCACTGTTCTAAGCGCTGGGGGGGATACAAGGTAACTAAGGTTTTCCCACGTGGGGCTCACAGTCTTAATCCCCATTTTACAGATGAGGGAACTGAGGCACAGAGAAGTCAAGTGACTAGCCCAAAGTCACACGGCTAGCAAGTGGAGGAGTGGGGATTAGAACCCATGACCTCTGACTCCCAAGCTCAGGCTCTTTCCACTGAGTCACGAGCGCTTACTGTGTGCAGAGCACTGTACTAGGCACCTGGGCAAGTACACTGCAGTAATAAGGAGAGGCAATAACAATAATGGTAATTGTTAAGCGCTTAATCAGTCAATCAATCGTATTTATTGAGCGCTTACTGTGTGCAAAGCACTGTACTAAGCGCTTGGGAAGTACAAGTTGGCAACATATAGAGACAGTCCCTACCCAACAGTGGGCTCACAGTCTAATATGTGCCCAGCACTGTTCTAAGCGAAGGGGTAGATACAAGGTAATGGGGTTGTCCCAAGTGGGGCTCACAGTCTTCATCCCCATTTGACAGATGAGGGAACTGAGGCCCAGAGAAGTCAAGTGGCTTGCCCAGGGTCACTAGACTGTGAGCCCACTGTTGGGTAGGGACTGTCTCTATGTGTTGCCAACTTGTACTTCCCAAGTGCTTAGTGCAGTGCTCTGCACACAGTAAGCGCTCAATAAATTGATTGACTGATTGATTGACAAGTGGTTGAGCGGGAATCCCTGCCCAAAGAGTTCACAGTCTAGGTGGGGGCAGACGGATGTGGACACAAGTAAGCAGACATCAGTATAAATAAATAAAATGACAGATCAATGCATAAGTCAGTGCTTTGCACATAGTAAGCGCTTAATAAATGCCATTATTATTATTATTATTATTATAAGTCGTGTGGGGCTGGGAGGGAGCAAAGGAAGAAAGTCAGCGGGACAGCGGAAGGGAGTGGGAGAGGAGGGAAAGTGGGGGTTAGTCTGGGCAGGCCTCGTGGAGGAGGTGGGCCTTCAGTAAGGCTTGGAGGGAAGGGGGGGAGAGTCATTGTCTGGCGGAATGTCGGGAGCCCACCGGGACCCCCGCCCCCCCTCCCCCCCCCCCCGGTTTCCTGTGTGTCAAAACCCTGCTAATTTCTTAGATTCCCGTCCCCTCCCGCCCTTCATCTCTTTGTCCTCCTGGACATCAAAGGGCGGCTTGGGGACCGGCCGCAGGGCCGGATCAGGCTGGGCCGGGCCCAGCTCCTCCTCGGTCATTAGCCGCCTTAAAACACCTGGGCCCCGACGGACCGACGGGCGGACGGGCGGACCGACGGACGGGCGGGCGGGCGGCCGGCCGGCCAGGGCGCCTGGGACCCTCAGGACCTGGGAAGGGGGACCAGGGGAGGGAGGAGGGAGAGAGGGAAGAGGGGAAGGAAAGGTTGGGGGGAGGAAGAAGAAGGAGGAGGGAAGGGAGAAGAGAAGGGGGGGAGAAGGAGGGGAGAAAGGAGGGGAAGCAAAGAAGGAGAAAAGGGAGAGAAGAAGAGGAAGGAGAGAGGGGGAGAAGGACGAGGAGAAGAAAAGGAAAGGAGGAGGGAGGGGAGAAGAAAAGGAAGGAAGAAGGAAGGGGAGAAAGGGGAAGGAGGAGGAAGGGGGAGAAGGACAGGGAGAAGAAAAGGAAAGAAGGAGAAAGGGGAGAAGAGAAGGAAAGGAGGAGGAAGGGGAGAAGAGAAGGAAAGGAGGAGGAAGGGGAGAAGAGAAGGAAAGGAGGAGGAAGGGGAGAAGAGAAGGAAAGAAGGAGGAAGGGGAGAAGAGAAGGAAAGAAGGAGGAAGGGGAGGAGAGAAGGAAGAAGGAGGGGGAGAAGGACGAGAAGAAGAAAAGGAAAGAAGGAGAAAGGGGAGAAGAGAAGGAAAGAAGGAGGAAGGGGAGGAGAGAAGGAAAGAAGGAGGAAGGGGAGGAGAGAAGGAAGAAGGAGGGGGAGAAGGACGAGAAGAAGAAAAGGAAAGAAGGAGAAAGGGGAGGAGAGGGAAGAAGTAAGGGGAGAAGGACGAGGAGAAGAAAAGGAAAAAAGAAGAAGGAAAAGAGGAAGGGGAGAAGAGAAGGAAGGAGAGAAGGGAAGGAAAGAAGGAGGAAGGGAAGAAGAAAAAGAAAGAAGGAAGGGGAGAAGGGAAGGAAAGAAGGAGGAAGGGAGAAGGAAAGGAAAGGAGGAAGAGGAGAAGAGAAGGAAGGGAGAAGAAAAGGAAGGAAGAAGGGAGGATAGAAGAAACGGGGAGAAGGACGAGGAGGAGAAAAGGAAAGAAGGAGGAAGGGGAGAAGAAAAAGAAAAAAGGAAGGGAAGAAGAGAAGGAAAGAAGGAGAAAGGGGAGAAGAGAAAGAAGGGGAGAAGAATAGGAAGGAAGAAGGAAGGGAAGAAGAAGGGGAGAAGTAAAGAAGAAGGAAGGGGAGAAGGTAAGGAAAGAAGGAGAAGGGGAGAAGAGAAAGGGAGAAAAGAAGGAAAGAAAGAGAAGGGGGAAGAGAAGGAGAGAAGGAGGGAGGGGAGAAAGAAGGGGAGAAGGAAAGGAAAAGGAGGAAGAAGCGGGAGAAGAGAAGGAAGGGGAGCCGAGCAAGGCCGCCGGGCGGTCCTTCCCCTGGGGACCCGGGGCCGGTCGTGGCGGGGTCGGCGTCCCCCCCCCGCCCCCGGAGGGCCCCGCCGGTCATTCCCCGTGCCCCGCGGGGCAGCCAGCGGGCCGCGCTCCCATGGGAAGATGCACGCTCTGTCGGGTAGGTGCCGCCTCTCGGGGGGCAAGGCGGGGGGCGTGGGGGGGACCGAGGGGGGGGGAGGCCCCCCGGAGGGACCCCGGGAGGGCCGCCCGCCCTGCCCCGCCCCGTACGGGGAGAACACTTCTGGGGGCCGCGGGGCAGGGCCACACGGTCAGTCAATGGCATTTACTGGGTGCTTACAGTCTGCACAGCACTGAACTAAGCGCTGCGGAGAGTCCAGTAGAACAATTCTGTACAGAGTCGGGGGCTGCCGGGGGAGTGTGAGTGTGTGGCCGTTTATTTGAGCGTCTAATTCCCCTTCCCTTCCCAGCTCTCAGTGTTTTTCACATAGTGAGCTCCCAATTAATACCACTCGTCCCAACCAACTCTGTCGTCCTCGTCCCCGACCGCTTAGTACAGAGCCTGTATCCCATCTATTAGACTGTGAGCCCACTGTTGGGTAGGGACCGTCTCTATATGTTGCCAACTTGGACTTCCCAAGCGCTTAGTACAGTGCTCTGCACATAGTAAGCGCTCAATAAATACGATTGATGATGATGATGATGAATTAATACTACTCGTCCCAACCAACTCTGTCGTCCTCGTCCCCGAGCGCTTAGTACAGAGCCTGAATCCCATCTATGCATTCCCTTCCCAGCTCTCAGTGTTCTTCACATAGTAAGCTCCCAATTAATACTACTCGTCCCAACCAACTCTGTCGTCCTCGTCCCCAAGCGCTTATTACAGAGCCTGTATCCCTTCTATGCATTCCCTTCCCAGCTCTCAGTGTTCTTCACATAGTAAGCTCCCAATTAATACTACTCGTCCCAACCAACTCTGTCGTCCTCTTCCCCGAGCGCTTAGTACAGAGCCTGTATCCCATCTATGCATTCCCTTCCCAGCTCTCAGTGTTCTTCACATAGTAAGCTCCCAATTAATACTACTCGTCTCAACCAACTCTGTCGTCCTCGTCCCCGAGCGCTTAGTACAGAGCCTGTATCCCATCTATGCATTCCCTTCCCAGCTGTGTTCTTCACATAATAAGCTCCCAATTAATACTACTCGTCCCAACCAACTCTGTCGTCCTCGTCCCCGAGCGCTTAGTACAGAGCCTGTATCCCATCTATGCATTCCCTTCCCAGCTCTCAGTGTTTTTCACATAGTAAGCTCCCAATTAATACTACTCGTCCCAACCAACTCTGTCGTCCTCTTCCCCGAGCGCTTAGTACAGAGCCTGTATCCTATCTATGCATTCCCTTTCCCAGCTCTGTTTGTCACATAATAAGCTCCCAAAAACCATCACTATTATTATTATTACTACTACTCGTCCCAACCAACTCTATCGTCCTCTTCCCCAAGCGCTTAGTACAGAGCCTGCATCCCATCTATGCATTCCCTTCCCAGCTCAGCGTTTTTCACATAGTAAGCTCCCAATTAGTACTATGCCTACTGCCCTGCTGCTGCTTACTGCTGTTACTACTGAGGTCCGCAGTATTAGGCGCTTAGTACATGGTGTTGATGTTTAGGAGGGTCACACAGTCCAGCCCGACCTGCTGCTCTAATAGTCCCCTTCTCCAGAACCAGTTGGTTGGGGAAGCAGCGTGGCTCAGTGGAAAGAGCCCGGGCTTTGGAGTCAGAGGTCGTGGGTTCAAATCCCGGCTCCGCCACTAGTCAGCTGTGTGACTTTGGGCAAGTCACTTAACTTCTCTGGGCCTCAGTTCCCTCATCTGGAAAATGGGGATGAAGACTGTGAGACCCACGTGGGACAATCTGATTACCTGGTATCTACCCCAGGGCTTAGAACAGTGCTTGGTACATACTAAGCGCTTAACAAATACCAACATTATTATTATTATTATTATTATTATTATTATTATTATTATCCCAGGTTGCGGACAAAGCCTGGGTTCAAGAGAGAGGGGCAGGGGTCGCCCCTCTGGAACCATTAACTTGGGATTTTCCCATGACGTCCTAACAGGAGTCTTTTTGGGGTCTGGGCCCATGTCCACTTTGGTTTCAGAAATCAGTTGTATTTATTGAGAGCCGACTATGAGCAGGGCAGTGAACTAAGCGCTCGGGGATTAATAATAATAGTAATAATGATGATGATGGTGTTTGTTAAGCGCTTACTATATGCTAGGCACTATTCTAAGCGCTGGGGTGGATTCATTCATTCATTCATTCAATCGTATTTATTGAGCACTTACTGTGTGCAGAGCACTGTACTAAGCGCTTGGGAAGTACAAGTTGGCAACATATAGAGACGGTCCCTACCCAACAGCGGGCTCACAGTGGATAAAAGCAAATTGGGTTGGACCAGTACCTGCCCCTTGTGGGGCTCATTTACAGTTTAAATCTGAGGGAGGAGGATTTAATCCCCATTTTACAGATAATAATAATGGTATTTGTTAGGCGCTTACTATGTGCCCAACACTGTACTAAGCGCTGGGGTGGATACACACAAATTGGGTTGGACACAGTCCCTGTCCCGTGAGGGGCTCACTCACCGTCTAAATCTGACGGAGGAGGATTTAATCCCCATTTTACAGATAATAATAATGGTATTTGTTAGGCGCTTACTGTGTGCCCAACACTGTACTAAGCGCTGGGGTGGATACACACAAATTGGGTTGGACACAGTCCCTGTCCTGTGTGGGGCTCACTCACGGACTAAATCTGAAGGAGGAGGATTTAATCCCCATTTTACAGATAATAATTATAATGATATTAGTTGGGTGATTACTATGTGCCAAGCACTGTACTAAGCGCTAGGGTGGATACAAGCAAATCGTGTTGGACACAGTCCCTGTCCCGTGTGGGGCTCACTCACCGACTAAATCTGAAGGAGGAGGATTTAAGCCCCATTTCACAGATAATAATTATAATGATATTAGTTGGGTGCTTACTATGTGCCAAGCACTGTACTAAGCGCTAGGGTGGATGCAAGCAAATCGGGTTGGACACAGTCCTTGTCCCGTATGGGGCTCACTCACAGTCTAAATCTAAGGGAAGAGGATTTAATCCCCGTTTTACAGATAGTAATAATAATGGTATGTGTTAGGCACTTACTATGTACCAGGCACTGTACTAAGCGCTGGGATGGATACAAGCCAATTGAGTTGGACGCAGTATAATGTAACGGACTTGGTAGCCACGATCCCTGACTCAAGGAATTTATAGTCTGAAGGAAAACGACCTTTTATCCCACCCATCCCAGAGGGAAGCCCCCCGCCCCTTCGAGGAAGCTACTCCAGAGTCACAACTGTCTTCCTCAAACTATCCTCATAATAACGTTGGTATTTGTTAAGCGCTTACTACGTGCCAAGCACTGTTCTAAGCGCTGGGGAGGATACAAGGTGATCAGGTTGTCCCGTGTGGGGCTCACAATATTAATCCCCATTTTACAGCTGAGGTAACTGAGGCACAGAGAAGTCAAGTGACTTGCCCCAAGTCACACAGCTGACAAGCGGCGGAGCAGGGACTTCATCGTCATCATCATCAATCGTATTTATTGAGCGCTTACTATGTGCAGAGCACTGTACTAAGCGCTTGGGTAGTACAAATTGGCAACATATACAGACAGTCCCTACCCAACAGTGGGCTCACAGTCTAAAAGGACTTGAACCCATGACCTCATTTGACCGGATCCCTGGCAGTATAGCCCAGTGGGAAGAGCACAGGATTGGGAATCAAGAGACCTGGGTTCGAATCCTATCCCTGCCATTTAGCTGCTGCTTGACCTTCTCAGTGCCTCGATTTCCTTGTCAGTAATAAGTAATAATTCATCTGGAAAATGGGAATTAGATTGTGAGCCCCAAGTGGGACAACCTGGTCATCTTGTATCCTCTCCAGCGCTTAGAACAGTGCTTTGCACATAGTAAGCGCTTAACAAATGCCATTATTATTAATAAAGGCATTAGCTCCTGTATTGTCTCTACCACTGGACAAGGCCCACACCACGGGTTGGAACAGCGCTTTCATTCCCAAAGCGCTTTCGCCTCCATTATAATAACAACTGTGGCATCTATTCATTCATTCAATTGTATTTATTGAGCGCTTACTGTGTGCAGAGGACTGTACTAAGCGCTTGGGAAGTCCAGGTTGGCAACATATAGAGACGGTCCCTACCCAACAGTGGGCTCATAGTCTAGAAGGGGGAGACAGAACAAAACAAAACATATTAACAAAATAAAATGAATAGAATAAATATGTGAGCCCACTGTTGGGTAGGGACTGTCTCTATATGTTGCCAATTTGTACTTCCCAAGCGCTTAGTACAGTGCTCTGCACATAGTAAGCGCTCAATAAATACGATTGATGATGATGTACAAGTAAAATAAATAGAGTAATAAATACGTACAAACATATATACAGGTGCTGTGGGGAAGGGAAGGAGGTAAAGCTTACTATGTGCCAAGCGCTGTTCTAAACGCTGGGATAGATAAGTGTCCCCATTGAATCCCCATTTTGCAGATGTGGAAACAGACACAGAGAAAGTGGTGGAGGTGGGATTAGATCTCTGGTCTTTCTCCCCCACTCTAGACTGTAAACTCGTTGTGGGCAGGGAATGTGACTGTTTATTAATATAAACTCTCCCAAGCGCTTAGCACAGTGCTCTGCACACAGTAAGCCGCTCAATAAATACGACTGAATGACTGAATGAATGGTTCTTTAAGTCCCAGGTCTGGGCTCCTTCCCTTAGGCCACGCGGGTTCTCATTGTTATCTCCACAGGCCCTTAACAAAATTATTAATAATAATAATGATGATGGCATTTATTAAGCGCTTACTATGTGCAAAACACTGTTCTAAGCACAGGGGAGGTTACAAGGTGATCAGATTGTCCCCCGGGGGGCTCACACTCTTAATCCCCGTTTTACAGATGAGGTAACTGAAGCACAGAGAATAATAATAATAATAATGATGGCATTTGTTAAGCGCTTACTACGTGCAAAGCACTGTTCTAAGCGCTGGGGAGGTTACAAGGAGATCAGGCTGTCCCACTGGGGGCTCACAGTCTTCATCCCCATTTTACAGATGAGGTAACTGAAGCACAGAGAATAATAATAATAATGGCATTTGTTAAGTGCCTACTATGTGCAAAGCACTGTTCTAAGCGCTGGGGAGGTTACAAGGAGATCAGGCTGTCCCACTGGGGGCTCACAGTCTTAATCCCCATTTTACAGATGAGGTAACCGAGGCACAGAGAAGTTAAGTGACTTGCCCATAGTCACACAGCTGACAGAGGCAGGATTTGAACCCATGACTTCTGACTCCAAAGCCCGTGCTCTTTCCACTGAGCCACGCTGCTTCACTAAGCATGCAAAGCGCTGAACTAAGCATTGGGGTAATGATAATAATAATGGCATTTCTTAAGCGCTTACTATGTGCAAAGCACTGTTCTAAGCGCTGGGGGAATACAAGGTGATCATCATCATCATCATCAATCATATTTATTGAGCACTTACTGTGTGCAGAGCACTGTACTAAGCACTTGGGAAGTACAAATTGGCAACATATAGAGACAGTCCCTACCCAACAGTGGGCTCACAGTCAGGTTGTCCCACGTGGGGCTCTACAGATGAGGTAACTGAGGCTCAGAGAAGTTAAATGACTGGCCCAAGGTCACACAGCAGACATGTGGTGGAGCCGGGATTTGAACCCATGAACTGTGACTCCACTGAACCATGCGGCCAAATGGTATTTAAGGCCCTTCAAGCTCACCTCCTCCAGGAGGCCTTCCCAGACTGAGCCCCTTCCTTCCTCTCCCCCTCGTCCCCCTCTCCAACCCCCCCATCTTACCTCCTTCCCTTCCCCACAGCACCTGTATAGATGTATATATGTTTGTACAGATTTATTACTCCATTTATTTTATTTGTGCATATCTATTCTATTTTTAGACTGTGAGCCCACTGTTGGGTAGGGACTGTCTCTGTGTGTTGCCAACTTGGACTTCCCAAGCGCTTAGTACAGTGCTCTGCACACAGTAAGCGCTCAATAAATATGATTGAGGATGATGATTTATTTTATTTTGTTAGCATGTTTGGTTTTGTTCTCTGTCTCCCCCTTTTAGTCTGTGAGCCCACTGTTGGGTAGGGGCTGTCTCTCTATGTTGCCAACTTGGACTTCCCAAGCGCTTAGTCCAGTGCTCTGCACACAGTAAGCGCTCAATAAATGCGATTGATCGATTGATTGGTTGATTGAAATGCTTTGAAATTGATTGAAATTGGTTGCAATGCGATTGATTGATTGGTTGGAGTTCCCCCTAGGAGCAGTTCAGATGCCCTTGGGAGGGGCAGGGCCCTGTCCCCCCGGATGTCCAGCAAAAGGCCTCCCTTAGCATAACAAACTAAATGGAGTTTAGTTGGGAAATGGAGGCTTAAGGCTGAATCCTTTAGTGGCCAAATCTCAGCCCCCCGGAGACCCTCAGGGGAGGGAAGGAGCTGAGGGTAAACTGAGGAAGGTCCCATCATCTCTCACTGCTCCACACCCTCACCCCCCTGGGCCCACTCCAGATTCAGCATCCTTGTCCCTTCCCCTTCCCCTGCCCGGTTTGGGGGGTGCAGGAGGAGGTTGGGGGAGCCGCTTGAGACCCCCCCCCCCCATCTTACCTCCTTCCCTTCCCCACAGCACCTGTATATATGTATATATGTTTGTACAGATTTATTACTCTATTTATTTTACCTGTACATATCTATTCTATTTATTTTATTTTGTTATTAGGTTTGGTTTTGTTCTCTGTCTCCCCCTTTTAGACTGTGAGCCCACTGTTGAGTAGGGACTGTCTCTATATGTTGCCAACTTGGACTTCCCAAGCGCTTAGTACAGTGCTCTGCACACAGTAAGCGCTCAATAAATACGATTGATTGATAGTAATAATAATGATGGTGTTTGTTAAGCGCTTACTATGTGCAAAGCACTGTTCTAAGCGCTGGGGCGGAAACAAGATGATCGGGTTGTCCCACGTGGGGCTCACAGTCTTCACCCCCATTTTACAGATGAGGGAACTGAGGCTCAGAGAAGCGAAGTGACTCGCCCAAGGTCACACAGCTGACAAGCGGCGGAGCTGGGATTTGAACCCAGGACCTCTGACTCCAAAGCCCGGGCTCTTTCCACTGAGTCACGCTGCTTCTCTAGTAGTAGGGAGGGAGGAACAGGAACCAGCTTACCAGCTTGATTTGCCCGCCCGCCCCACCTCAGGGGACATCTGGAGGGTCTAGGCATGGTCCTATTGAAAATGATGGTGATAATAATAATAATAATAGTATTAATCAATCAATCATATTTATTGAGCGCTTACTGTGTGCAGAACACTGTACTA
This sequence comes from Tachyglossus aculeatus, assembly GCF_015852505.1. Taxonomy (NCBI): domain Eukaryota; kingdom Metazoa; phylum Chordata; class Mammalia; order Monotremata; family Tachyglossidae; genus Tachyglossus; species Tachyglossus aculeatus. Next base: position 2,017,191 of record NC_052086.1, read on the forward strand.
AGCGCTTGGGAAGTACAAGTTGGCAACAGATAGAGACAGTCCCTACCCAACAGTGGGCTCACAGTCTAGAAGTATTAAGCACTTACTATGTGTCAAGCGTGTCAAGAGAAGCAGCGTGGCTCAATGGAAAGAGCCCGTGCTTTGGAGTCAGAGGTCATGGGTTCAAATCCCGGCTCCGGCAACTGTCAGCTGTGTGACTTTGGGCAAGTCACTTCACTTCTCCGGGCCTCAGTTCCCTCATCTGGAAAATGGGGATTAAGACTGTGAGCCCCCCGTGGGACAACCCGGCCACCTTGTAACCTCCCCGGCGCTTAGAACAGTACTTTGCACATAGTAAGTGCTTAATAAATGCCATTATTATTATTATTATTAAGCGCTGTTCTAAGCGCTGGGGCAGATCAGGTCAAACAGTCCCTGCCCCCCACACAGGGTGACAATCTAAATAGGAAGAACGGGGATTGAATCCCCATTTTACAGATGAGGTAACCTTTTTTTAAGGGTATTTGGTCCCTGGGATCTGTAAAATCCCCATTTTACAGATGAGGTAACCTTTTTTTAAGGGTATTTGGTCATTTATTCAACCATATTTAATGAGGGCTTACTATGTGCACAGCACTGTAATAATAATCAAAATAACGGTATTTTTTAAGCGCTTACTATGTGCCAAGCACTGGGGTAGATAGAAGGTAAGCAGCTTGTCCCACGTGGGGTTTATAGTCTTGAATCCCCATTTTACAGATGAAGTAACCTTTTTTCCAGGGTATTTGGTCATTCATTCAACCATATTTAATGAGCGCTTACTGTGTGCACAGCACTGTAATAATAATAAAAATAATGGTATTTTTTAAGCGCTTACTACATGCCAAGCACTGGAGTAGATAGAAGGTAAGCAGCTTGTCCCACGTGGGGTTTATAGTCTTGAATCCCCATTTTACAGATGAAGTAACCTTTTTTTCAGGGTATTTGGTCATTCTTTCAACCATATTTAATGAGCGCTTACTGTGTGCACAGCACTGTAATAATAATAAAAATAATGGTATTTTTAAGCGCTTACTATGTGCCAAGCACTGCGGTAGATAGAAGGTAAGCAGCTTGTCCCACGTGGGGTTTATAGTCTTGAATCCCCATTTTACAGATGAAGTAACCTTTTTTTCAGGGTATTTGGTCATTCATTCAACCATATTTATTAATAATAATAATAATAATGATGGCATTTATTATTTAATGAGCACTTACTGTGTGCACAGCACTGTAATAATAATAAAAATAATGGTATTTTTTAAGCACTTACTATGTGCCAAGCACTGGGGTAGATAGAAGGTAAGCAGCTTGTCCCACGTGGGGTTTATAGTCTTGAATCCCCATTTTACAGATGAAGTAACCTTTTTTTAAGGGTATTTGGTCATTCATTCAACCATATTTAATGGACGCTTACTGTGTGCACAGCACTGTAATAATAATAAAAATAATGGTATTTTTTAAGCGCTTATTATGTGCCAAGCACTGGGGTAGATAGAAGGTAAGCAGCTTGTCCCATGTGGGGTTTATAGTCTTGAATTCCCATTTTACAGATGAGGTAACCTTTTTTTCAGGGTATTTGGTCATTCATTCAACCATATTTAATAATAATAATAATGGCATTTATTATTTAATGAGCACTGTAATAATAATAATAATAATAACGGTATTTTTTAAGCGCTTACTATGTGCCAAGCACTGGGGTAGATAGAAGGTAAGCAGCTTGTCCCACGTGGGGTTTATAGACTTAATGTCCATTTTACAGATGAGGTAACTGAAGCCCAGAGAAGTTAAGTGGCTTGTCCAAGGCCACACAGCAGACAAGGGGCAGATCCGGGATTAGAACCCACTACCCCTGACTCCCAAACCCGGGCTTTTTCCACCAAGCCACGGTGCTTCTCAGCACTTGGGAGAGTAAGATACAGTGCTCCGGAGCTTAGAACAGTGCTTTGCACATAGTAAGCGCTTAACAAATACCATCATTATTATTAAGATGCGACAATAAATAGACACATCCTGTGCTCACAGTGAGTTTACAGTCTAGATGACCAGCAAACACTTACTATGTGCCAGGCACTATACTAGGCATCGGGTTATATATGTATATATGTTTGTACATATTTATTACTCTATTTATTTATTTATTTATTTATTTATTTATTTATTTATTTATTTATTTATTTTACTTGTACATAGCTATTCTATTTATTTTGTTAGTATGTTTGGTTTTGTTCTGTCTCCCCCTTTTAGACTGTGAGCCCACTGTTGGGTAGGGACTGTCTCTATATGTTGCCAATTTGTACTTCCCAAGCGCTTAGTACAGTGCTCTGCACATAGTAAGCTCTCAATAAATACGATTGATGATGATCGGGGTAGATACAAGCTAATCAGTTTGGACATGGTCTCTGCCCCACGTGGGGCTCCCAATCTTAATCCCCATTTTACAGATGAGGTAACTTTTTTTCTATGGAATTTGTTAAGCACTTACTACGAGCCAGGTGCTGTATTAAGCACTCGGGTAGATACAAGCTAATCAGGTTGGACCCAATCCCTGCCCCACATGGGGCTCCCAGTCCTGATCCCCATTTTACAGATGAGGTAACTGAGACTTTTACACTGTGAGCCCACTGTTGGGTAGGGATTGTCCCTATATGTTGCCAACTTGTACTTCCCAAGCGCTTAGTACAGTGCTCTGCACACAGTAAGCACTCAATAAATACGATTGATTGATTGATTGATTGACTGAGCCACAGGGACATGAAGTGACTTCCCCAAGGTCACACAGCTGACAAGAGACGGAGCCAAGATTAGAACCCAGGTCCTCTGACACTCAGGCCCGGGCTCTAACACTATGCCACTAAACTCAATGTTATTTTTACAATCAATCAATCAATCGTATTTATTGAGCGCTTACCGTGTGCAGAGCACTGTACTAAGCGCTTGGGAAGTCCAAGTTGGCAACACATAGAGACGGTCCCTACCCAACAGTGGGCTCACAGTCTAGAAGGGGGAGACAGAGAACAAAGCAAAACATATTAACAAAATAAAATAAATAGAATAGATATGTACAAGTAAAATAGAGTAATATTACAAGCCCTTGTAAAATTACAATTACAATTTACAAGCCCTTAACAAAACCGTAATTATTATTAATCAGTCGGTCAGTCGTATTTACTGAGCGCTTAGTGTGTGCAGAGCACGATACTCTGTCCACAGTGAGTTTACAGTCTGGAGGGGGAGACTGACATGAATACAATGAATAAATTATTAATCATTCTTATTAGCTAGTAATAATAATAATAATGGCATTTGTTAAGCATTTACTATGTACTGAGCACTGTTCCAAGCGCTGGGTAGATATAAGGTAATCAGGTTGTCCCTTGTGGGGCTCACAATCTTTTTACAGATGAGGGAACTAATGGCACAGAGAAGTCAGAGAAGCAGTGTGACTCAGTGGAAAGAGCCCGGGCTTTGGAGTCAGAGGGCATGGGTTCAAATCCCGACTCTGCCACTTGTCAGCTGTGTGACTTTGGGCAAGTCACTTCACTTCTCTGGGCCTCAGTGACCTCATCTGTAAAATGGGGATTAAGACTGGGAGCCCTCTGTGGGACAAACTGATCACGTTGTAACCTCTCCAGAGGTTAGAACAGGGCTTTGCACACAGTAAGCGCTTAATAAATGCCATTATTATTATTATTATTAATTAACTTGCCCAAAGTCACACAGCTGGTCAGTGGCGGAGGCGGGATCAGAACCCATGACCTCTTGACTCCCAAGCCCGGGCTCTTTCCACTGAGCCACACTGCTTTTCTGTCACCTCTCAGGGTTGCACCTGGAGAGTTTCCAGTCCTCTACCAGTCTCGACTGGTCTCCTAGACTGTGAGCCCACTGTTGGGTAGGGACCGTCTCTATATGTTGCCAACTTGTACTTCCCAAGCACTTAGTACAGTTCTCTGCACACAGTAAGCGCTCAATAAATACGATTGAATTATTGATTGACTGTCTCTATGTTGCCAACTTGTACTTCCCAAGCACTTCGTCCAGTGCTCTGCACACAGTAAGCGCTCAATAAATACGATTGATTGATTGATTGATTGACTGTCTCTATATGTTGCCAACTTGTACTTCCCAAGCGCTTAGTCCAGTGCTCTGCACACAGTAAGCGCTCAATAAATACGATTGATTGATTGATTGACTGTCTCTATATGTTGCCAACTTGTACTTCCCAAGCGCTTAGTCCAGTGCTCTGCACACAGTAAGTGCTCAATAAATACGATTGATTGATTGATTGACTGTCTCTATATGTTGCCAACTTGTACTTCCCAAGCGCTTCGTCCAGTGCTCTGCACACAGTAAGCGCTCAATAAATACAATTGATTGATTGATTGATTGATTGATTGACTGTCTCTATATGTTGCCAACTTGTACTTCCCAAGCGCTTAGTCCGGTGCTCTGCACACAGTAAGTGCTCAATAAATACTATTGATTGATTGATTGACTGTCTCTACATGTTGCCAACTTGTACTTCCCAAGCGCTTCGTCCAGTGCTCTGCACACAGTAAGCGCTCAATAAATACGATTGATTGATTATGGGAGGGAGAGTCAAGCAGAGGCCTGTCCACTCCATTCCTTGCTTGGCCAGTGGCTAGCGAGCGGAAGGCTACAATTCAAAACTCACCCGGTCTTGGCAGCCGTGGCACAGGAGAGAGTGGAAGGCGAAGATTCAGGGTTTACCGGGCAGAAGGAGGCCGTGGTCAACCGCTTCCGGATTTTTACCAAGAATAGTCCAATTATTCCAATTTATACCAATTATACCAATTACCAAGAATAGCACTTAGAACTGTTCTAAGTGCTGGGGTAGATACAACGTAATCAGGTTGTCCCTGATTACGTGTCCTGGAGGGCGGAGATTCAGGTTGACCGGGCAGAAGGAGGCCGTGGGCAACCGCTTCCGGATTTTTACCAAGAATAGTCCAATTATTCCAATTTATACCAATTATACCAATTTATACCAATTACACTTGGTATACCAATTACCAAGAATAGCACTTAGAACTGTTCTAAGTGCTGGGGTAGATACACCGTAATCAGGTTGTCCCACGTGGGGCTCACAGTCTTCATTCTTGGTAATGAATCTTTACCAAGATCCACAATTGCAGATGGAGGTGGGGCGTTCTGGGAGAGATAATAATAATAATAGTAATAATGTTGGTATTTGTTAAGCGCTTACTATGTGCCAAGCACTGTTCTAAGCACTGGGGTAGATACAAGGTAATCAGGTTGTCCCACGTGGGGCTCACAGTCTTCATCCCCATTATAGAGACGAGGGAACTGAGGCCCAGAGAAGTTAAGAGACTTGCCCAAAGTCACACAGCTGACAAGTGGCGGAGCTTCCTCCCTTCAAAGCCCTACCGAGAGCTCACCTCCTCCAGGAGGCCTTCCCAGACTGAGCCCCCTCCCGATCCCCCCGCCTTACCTCCTTCCCCTCCCCACAGCACCTGTGTATATATATGTATAGATGTTGGCATGTATTACTCTATTTATTTTACTTGTACATATTTATTCTATTTATTTTACTTTGTCAATATGTTTTGTTTTGTTGTCTGTCTCCCCCTTCTAGACTGTGAGCCCGCTGTTGGGTAGGGACCGGCTCTAGATGTTGCCAACTTGTACTTCCCAAGCGCCTAGTGCAGTGCTCTGCACACAGTAAGAGATGCGTCCGCGGCGTCCCTATCATCATCATCATCTTCATCAATCGTATTTATGGAGCGCTTACTATGTGCAGAGCACTGTACTAAGCGCTTGGGAAGTACAAATTGGCAACATATAGAGACAGTCCCTACCCAGCAGTAGGCTCACAGTCTGAAAGGGGGAGACAGAGAACAAAACCAAACATACTAACAAAATAAAATAAATAGAATAGATATGTACAAATAAAATAAGTAAATAAATAAATAGAGTAATAAATATGTACAAACATATATACATATATACAGGTGCTGTGGGGAAGGGAAGGAGGTAAGATGGGGGGGATGGAGAGGGGGACGAGGGGGAGAGGAAGGAAGGGGCTCAGTCTGGGAAGGCCTCCTGGAGGAGGTGAGCTCTCAGCAGGGCCTTGAAGGGAGGAAGAGAGCGAGCTTGGCGGATGGGCAGAGGGATTGGGGGCATTCCAGGCCCGGGGGAGGACGTGGGCCGGGGGTCGATAGCGGGACAGGCGAGAGCGAGGTACGGTGAGGAGATCAGCGGTGGAGGAGCGGAGGGTGCGGACTGGGCTGTAGAAGGAGAGAAGGGAGGTGAGGTAGGAGGGGGCGAGGGGATGGATGGACAGCCTTGAAGCCCAGAGTGAGGAGTCCGACCCTATGGGTCGGACATGACTGGAGAGCACGAGGCGACAACAGTAGACGTGACGCTAAACTGTAACCGAGGCACGGTTCCCCTTCCCCTCGCCCCCTGCCCAGGAAACATGAAAGCGGCGGGAGACCCAAGCAGGCACCCGGGCCTCGACGCTTACCCGGCCCAGCCGGGCCCCATCAGTGCCGCCCTGGAAGACATGGATCTCTGGACCCGCTTCCACCAGGTGGGCACCGAGATGATCATCACCAAGTCTGGCAGGTGAGAGGGGCCGCTGCCCCAGTCCACACCCCATCCCACTCCCTTCCCCGGTGTCCCTACCCCCCCTCCATCCTGCCGCTCAGGACGGGGCCCTTGGGAGGCCCTCAAAAAATAAAATTACCACTCCTTCATCTCAGAATCTCCGCACTCACATGGACCTGCGATGGGTGATCTTGGATAAGTCAATCAATCAATCAATCAATCGTACCCACTCCCCACCCCGGTGTCCCTACCCCCCCGCCATCCTGCCGCTCAGGACGGGGCCCTTGGGAGGCCCTCAAAAAATAAAATTACCACTCCTTCATCTCAGAGTCTCCGCACTCACATGGACCTGCGATGGGTGATCTTGGACAAGTCCATCAATCAATCAATCAATCGTATTTATTGAGCGCTTACTGTGTGCAGAGCACCGGACTAAGCGTTTGGGAGGCACAAATTGGCAACACATAGAGACAGTCCCTACCCAACAGTGGGCTCACAGTCTAAAAGGGGGAGACAGAGAACAAAACCAAACATACTAACGAAATAAAATAAATAAATAATAAAATCAAAATAATAATAAATAAATAAATAAAATAAGTTAATCAATCAAGCAATCAATCATATTTATTGAGCGCTTACTGTGTGCAGAGCACTGGACTAAGCGCTTGGGAAGTACAAGTTGGCAATGTATTACTTCCTCTTCTCTGGGCCTCAGTTTGAGAAGCCGCGTGGCTCAGTGGAAAGAGCCCGGGTTTGGGAGTCAGAGGTCATGGGTTCTAATCCCCTCTCTGCCACATGTCTGTTGTGTGACCTTGGGCAAGTCACTTCTCTGAGCCTCAGTTCCCTCATCTGTAAAATGGGGATTAAGACTGTGAGCCCCACGTGGGACAACCTGATCACCTTGTATCCCCCCAGCGCTTAGAACAGTGCTTTGCACGTAGTAAGCGCTTAACAAATGCCATTATTATTATTATTATTACCTCATCTGTAAAATGGGAATTGAGACTGAGCCCCACATGGGACAGGGACTGTGTCCAACCCAGTTTGCTCACATCCACTTCAGCGCTTAGTACAGTGCCTGGCACATAGTAAGCATTAAACGAATACCACAATTATTATTATTATTGCATTATCTACCAGTACAGTGTATGTGTGTGTTCATACTATTTGTTAAGCACTTATGAGACTGTGAGCTTCATGTGGGACAGGGACTATGTCCAATACAATTTGCTTGTATTCACCCCAGTGCTTCGTAATAATAATAATGTTGGTATTTGTTAAGCGCTTACTATGTGCCAAGCACTGTTCGAAGCGCTGGGGTAGATACAACGTAATCAGGTTATCCCACGTGGGGCTCACAGTCTTCATCCCCATTTTACAGATGAGGTAACTGAGACACAGTGTCTGTCGCATAGTAAGTGCTTAAAAATTCCTGTAATTATTATTATTATTATTGAGGAAGCAGCGTGGCTCAGTGGAAAGAGCCCGGGCTTTGGATTCAGAGGTCATGGGTTCAAATCCCAACTCCGCCGCTTGTCAGCTGTGTGACTTTGCGCAAGTCACCTCACTTCTCTGGGCCTCAGTGACCTCGTCTGTAAAATGGGGATTAAGACTGTGAGCCCCTCATGGGACACCCTGATCACCTTGTATCCTCCCCAGCGCTTACAGCAGTGCTATGCACATAGCAAGCGCTTAACAAATGCCACCATCATCAACCTGATCACCTTGTATCCTCCCCAGCGCTTAGAGCAGTGCTATGCACATAGCAAGCGCTTAACAAATGCCACCATCATCAACCTGATCACCTTGTATCCTCCCCAGCGCTTAGAGCAGTGCTTTGCACAGAGTCAGCGCTTGACAAATACCCAAATTATTATTATTCTTACTATACGCCAGGCACTGTTCTAAGTGCTAAGGTAATCCAAGGGAATAAATCTGGGCACAGTCCCTGTCCCACGGCGGGCTCACGGTTGAAATCCCCGTTTTACAGATGTGGTAATTAAGGCACAGGAAAGTGAAGCGACTTACCCAAGGTCACGCAGCAGACAGTGGCAGAGCAGGGACTAGAAACCAAGTCCTTCAGACTCTCTGGCCTGGGCTGTATCCCGTAGACCACGCTGCTCCTGACCTCGCCTCCCCCCCTGAACTGGTGGCTCCTTGAGGGCAGGAACGGTGTCTTCTCCTCCTTTTTCGGTCCATCCTTCTCCAGCCCAGACTTTGCCCGCCACCCAGCCTGGCCCTGGCTCCGCTAGGCCCCCGGCGACCCCCATCCCTCTCCCCTGCACCCAGATTCACCCTCCTGCTCTCCACGCAGGCGGATGTTTCCCCAGTGCAAGATCAAACTCTCCGGCCTCATCCCTTATGCCAAGTACGTGATGCTGGTGGACTTCGTGCCAATGGACGGCTTCCGGTACAAAGTAAGTCCGCCCTGCCCTCCGAGCCCCGCTGCCCACCCGGACCGCTCTTCGGCAGGTCCGTTCACCCCCCACCACCGTTTTCCCACTTCCTCCCGCTTAGTGGAACAAGGACCAGTGGGAGGTAGCCGGGAAAGCCGAGCCGCAGCTCCCGTGCCGGACTTACGTTCACCCGGATTCCCCGGCCTTTGGCAGCCACTGGATGAAGGAGCCCGTCTCCTTCCAGAAGCTGAAGCTCACGAACAACACGCTGGACCAGCACGGGCACGTAAGGAAAGGGGCCGGCTTGACTCCGGCCAGAAAAGGTCGGCTTTCCCGGGGGTCCGGGCGGAGGGAGGGGTAAAAGCTGAGCGATGATGCCTCAGTTCGGATGATCCGGGCCCACCGCCCGTCTCGTGGCCCAGGCCAACCGTGTCCATCTCCAAATCCATTTATCGGGAAGGGGATTAGGTTCTGGTCCTGCTCTTGACCCTACGTAGCTCAGCCACTTCAATTCCAATGACCCCGGACCGCCGCAAATCCTCCAGAATCATCAATCGTATTTATTGAGCACTTACTGTGTGCAGAGCACTCACTCTTGGTGATGATGGTGGCGGTGATCAAACGAAGACGATTGGTGCTGATGATTTGCTATTAATTGATGAGTGCTCACTGTGGGTAGAGCGCTGTGCTAAGCGCTTAGCACGGACGGTGGCGATGGGATCAAAACGACAAGGATGATGTCGACGATGAGGATGACGACGGCGAAGTTGTTGACCGCGATGACGGCGGTTGTATCGTTGTGAATCCGATCTGGTCAAGCCCAGAGCTGGCCCTGGAGCCGTTGGGGGGGCCAGCCTGATCTGAGGTGTGGGGGGAAAGACCCTGGCCCAAACTGACCATCCTGCCGCCCCGGGCCCCTTTGCCCCGCAGATAATCCTGCACTCCATGCACCGCTACAAACCCCGCTTCCACGTGGTGCAGGCAGATGACCTCTTCAGCGTCCGCTGGGGCATCTTCCAGATCTTCAGCTTCCCCGAAACGGCCTTCACCTCTGTCACTGCCTACCAAAATGAGCAGGTAGTGGGGGCCTCCCCTTCCACTGCCCACCCGCCTGTCCTGGCCCTGGGGGGAGGGTGATGGCCGCTGGCCAGGGCTACTGGCCGGGGCTACTGACCTGCACAGTCCTTTGCAGGCAGAGCTCCGGAAGACAGACAGACAGACGCCAGGCAGACGGAGCTCTGTGCAGGAGACAAGACCGTAGGAGGGTAGCAGACATTTATTCAATTGTATTTATTGAGTGCTTCCTGGGTGCAGAGAACTGTAATAATAATAATAATAATGGTATTTATTAAGTGCTTACTATGTGCAAAGCACTGTTCTAAGCGCTGGGGAGGTTAAAAGGTGATCAGGTTGTCCCACAGGGGGCTCACAGTATTAATCCCCATTTTACAGTTGAGGTAGCTGAGGCACAGAGAAGTGACTTGCCCAAAGTCACACATCTGACAATCGGCAGGCCCGGGATTTGAACCCATGACCTCTGACTCCAAAGCCCGGGCTCTTTCCACTGAGCCACGCTGCTTCACTGTATTAAGCGTTTGGAGAGTACGATAAAACAACAAACAGACACCCCCCCCCGCCCCCCCCAATTCCCCCTTCCTTTCCTCTCCCCTTGAAACGGTAAGCTCGTAGGCAGGGACTGCATCTTACATCAACGCTGTTATAGTGTACTCTCCCAAGTGCTTAGTACAGTGCTCTGCATACAGTTAGCATTCAATAAATACGTTTGATGGATTAATCTCAGTCCCTTCCCTTCTCCTTTCTCTCCCTTCTTCCTCCCTCTCCCTCTTTCCTCCTCTTCCCTCCCTCTCCCTCTTTCCCCCCTTCCCTCTGTCCCTCACTCCCCTTTCCTGGCCCTTTCTTTCTCCCCGAAGATCACAAAACTCAAGATCGACAACAATCCCTTTGCCAAAGGGTTCCGGGAGCACGGGAGGAACACTCGCAGGTAACCGCCCCAGCCTCGGGCCGAAGGGGACTTGGGGGGGGCCAGGGGCCTTCTGCACCCTGCTGCCCACCCATGCCCACCCTTCCCCTCCACTCTCAGTCACAGGGATGCCAGGCCCCAAGGGCAGAAGCTCAGCTCGGCCAGCTCCCAGAAGCGCAAACAGTCAGAAGACCCAGAACTGAACAGTGGAAGAGCCGGTATGAAGCGTGCCAGGATGGGTTGGGCACCAGGGGACTTGGGTGGACATTGGGCACAGGATGCTAAGGAGGCAGGAACTAAGTGAGCGAGCAATGCATCAGGCACTGAAAAGTGGAAGAGCTGGTATAAAGCAAGCCAGGATGGGGTGGGCACCAGGGGCTTGGGTGGACATTGGGCACAGGATGCTAAGGAGGCAGGAACTGAGTGAGCAATGCATCAGGCACCGGGGGGTTATGGGGAGAAGGAAGGGGTCGAGGGAAGGGGGAAAGAGGAGAGGGAAGGGGTGAGGGGAGAGAGAAGGGGTGAGGGGAGAGGGAAGGGGGTGAGGGGAGAGAAAAGGGCTGAGGAGAGAGGGAAGGGGTCGACGTGGGCACTAAAGTGAGCACGCAGGCCTGCTGAGTAGGGGGGCGGGGGGGCTCCATTCAAACAGCCCCCCGCCCCCCTCACCCCCCTGGGGGTGCTGTCCCTGGAGTACCCCACCACCCCGCCTATCCCCGGAGAAGGATCTGGCCAGGTGGAGAAGCGGGAAGCGTTCTGCTCCCGGCTCTGCCACTTGCCCGCTGTGTGACTCCGGCCAAGCCACCTCACTTCTCTGTGCCTCAGTTCCCTCATGTTTAAAATGGGGATTAACACCGTGAGCCCCATGTGGGACGTGGACTCTGTCCGACTTCATCAGCTTGTCTCTAGAACAGGGTCTGGCACCTAGTAAGCACTTAACAAATACCATAAGAAAAAAAAGCCATCAGGGGCAGAATTTCGGACAATCCGTCCTCCTCCCCATCCTCCCCCTCTTCCGCCTTCTCTTTCTCCAGCCGAGAGCGCAACTTTCACGAAGGAAGAGGGGGCGCGGGGGAGGAGGGAGGCCGATCCTGGGACTCCTGGCAATGGTGGCTTCTCCTATTGGAGCCTGGAGCCCCGCACGAGCGACGGAGGGCCGGCCCCAGCCCCGGCCCCAGCCCCGGCCCCGGCCCCCGGCCCCCGCGGGGCCACCCCCAGCCAGCAGCCGATCCCCTCCTCCCCTCACACCTACCCCTCACCCAGGTGAGTCCCGGAGATCTCTTTTACTCCTGACACCCTCCCCCCCGTCTCCCCAACTCCCACACCGCTGCTGATACCGGGGTGACTTTGCCCAGAGAGTGGCGGGAGGCTGATTCCAGTTTCCATTCATTTGTATTTATTGAGCACAGAGCACTGTATTAAGCGCCTGGGAGAGTACAATCACGGGTTCTAATCCCGGCTCTGCCACTTGCCTGCTGGGTGACCTTGGTCAAGGCACTTGACTTCTCTGGCCCTCAGTTACCTCATCTGTAAAATGGGGATTGAGAGCGGGAGCCCCCTGTGGGACAGGGACCGGGTCCAACCCGATTTGCTTGGATCCACCTCAGTGCTTAATACAGTGCTTGGCACATAGTAAGTGCTTAACAAATGCCATCATTATTATTATTCTTCATAAATGCCACAATTCTTATTATTACAATATAACACTACAACAGACATATTCCCTGCTCACACTGAGCTTACAGTCTAGAGGGGGAGACCGACACGAATATGAATAAATAAATTACAGCTATAATTCCCCTCCCTGGCTCCTTTCTGATGTCCCGAGACTCCATTCAAAGCCCTGCACTGGAGACCCCAAGGCCGGAGCGGTTCTTGGGCACGTCTGTGGACTGTAAGCTTCTTGGGGGCAGGGAATGTGTCTGTTCATTGCTGTATTTCCTCAAGCCCTTAGTACGGTGGTTTGCATCATCATCATCATCAATCGTATTTCCTGAGCGCTTACTGTGTGCAGAGCACTGTACTAAGCACTTGGGAAGTCCAAGTTGGCAACGTATAGAGAGAGTCCCTACCCAACAGCGGGCTCACAGTCTGAAAGGGGGAGACAGAGAACAAAACCAAACATCATCATCATCAATCGTATTTATTGAGCGCTTACTATGTGCAGAGCACTGTACTAAGCGCTTGGGAAGTACAAATTGGCAACATATAGAGACAGTTCCTACCCAACAGTGGGCTCACAGTCTAAAAGAAACATACTAACAAAATAAAATAAATAGAATAGATATGTACAAGTAAAATAAATAAATATGTACAAACATATATACATATATACAGGTGCTGCGGGGAAGGGAAGTGCTCAGTAAATACAACTGAATGAAGTCTATGTGGGCAGCTCCATTCTAGGGAGACTGGGATGAACAGAACTGACTTTCTCCTCCCTTCTCCCCCCATCCCTGCCGCCCCCCGCTTGCCCCCCACTCCAGGTACCAGAACGCCGGCCCCCCACTGCCCGCCCCCCAGCCCCCACCGCAGCTGCTGCCCGGGTGGGACCCCACCTCTGGGATGGAGTACCCGGCCCGGCCCCCCTTCTCAGAAGCCTCACACCCCCAGCTGGAGCCCAAGCAGCTGCCCGACGGCTTCGCCCACTTGGCCGCCTTGCCCTACCCCCAGGACTTTTCTGGGGGCGGGCCCGGGGCGGCAGAGCCCCCCGGGAAGGCGGGGCGCCGGGGCCCCCGATACGGTGCCTACGAGCCGGCGCTGGGGCAGTGGATGCCCACCCCTCACGGGCAGTACCGCGCCGTTGGCTACACCCCCTTTCCCACGGACTTTAACCCGCCGAGCGCCCCGGCAGCCCCGGCGGGCGTGACAGACTGGGGCCAGTGCCCGCTGTTCCCCTATGCCTGCTGGTGAGAACGACAGACGGACCCCCCACCCGGCCTTCGCCCCCTCACAGTTCCCCGTCCCACCCACACTGGGACCCTGCCTCCCCCTCGTATCCCTCAGGACTGGGACAATGGGTCCGTGTCTGGGGAGCTTGGTTGGACCCAGGGGTTGGGGGGTACCAATATCCCCAGGCCCTGACCACGGCTCCTGGGGTGTTTCTGTTTGGTGGAATGGGGGCAGAGGACGAGGGGCCCGGGTTGGGGTACAGTGGGAAAACCCAGGACCTGCCCTTTCTCCTGTCCTGCCTGCCCAGTTCTGCCCTCCTTCCTTCACCAGCTGCTTCCCTGGAAAGCTTTGTTGAGGGGGGGGATGAAGCTGGGAGCAGGGATTCGTGGCTTCCAAGGGGTGAACCTTGGCTGAGGGAGGGCGAGGAGGGGAAAGGGATGGGGAGGGGATACGCAGAGTATTTATTGTTGCTGGCTAATAAAGAGATATCAAACGCTCGGTGCCCGATCCCTGTGGAAGATCAGCCGGAGAGAGGGAGGGGGTTGGAACCCCAACTTTTCCAAATACTTAGGGAGCGGCTTGCCTGGTCGGTCCCCTCCCTACCGCAGTGGTGGCGGCGGAAGTCCCCATTTCGTAAACATTCTCTGGGTGCAGTGCACTGCACTAAGCGCTTGGGAGAGACCCGTTGGCCAGGGATGCAGCTAGTATTCCTGATCCTGGGCAGGGATCATCATCATCAATCGTATTTATTGAGCGCTTACGGTGTGCAGAGCACTGTACTAAGCGCTTGGGAAGTACAAGTTGGCAACAAAAGTCAGCCTGGGAAGGATTCGAACTGGGGGCATGCGGGCATCCTTTCCTACAGTGGCCAGAGTCTGCCAGCCTCCCCCTTACTATGTGCCTGGCACCGTGCCCAACACTGCGATCTACACGGGATCATTGTGGGGGTTTTTATGGTATTTTTTGAGCACTTACTTCGTCTGATCCGATTCACTTGTACTCACCCGGGCTTAGTATAATTATTATGTGCCGTCAAGTCATTTCCGATTCACAGCGACTCCAAGGATATACCTTCTGCAGAACGTCCTGTCCTCTGCCATAATCCGCAAACTTTCTGATGGTTCTTCCATTATCGTTGTTCTGGTCTCCCTCCAACTAGCTGCAGGTCTGCCTCTGCCAAGTTTTCCCTGGACTGTTCATAGCATTAGTGTCTTCTCCAGAGAATTAGTCCTCCTGATTACGTGTCCAAAATATGCTCATCAACCGAGTCATTTGGTGTTCCAAGAACCACTTTGGTTTCATTTGCTCCGAAATCCAATTGTTGGTTTCTCGGACAGTCCGTAGTATTCACAAAAGCCTTCCCCAACACTACATTTCAAAAGAATTGATGCTCTTTCTTTCCTGTTTTTTCACTGTCCAGCTTTTGGATCCATATGTTGTCACTGGAAACACCACAGAGTTGACAATTTGTATTTTTGTGCGATTGTTACATCAGCACATTTCATGACTTTTTCCAGGCTCTTCATAGCAAGTCTTTCTAACATTAATCTTCGGCATACTTCTTGCTACTAGTTCCTTTATTTTTGATTATCGATCCCAGGAGAGAAAAGCTGTCAACTATTTCAATCTTCTCTCCGTCTACTACAAATGTATTAAAGCTTCCAGTTGTGATATTTGTTTTCTTGACATTCAAATATAGGCCCATTTTTTTGCTCCGTTCCTTAACTTTCAATAATCTCTTCAAATCTTCTTCACTTTCTATTAGTAGGGTTGTATCGCCAGCATAACGAAGGTTGTTTTTATTCCTTCATCTGATCTTTACTGCCTGGCACATAATAAGCACTTAACAAATACTATCGTTATTACTATTATGACCATTATTATGTGCTGGGCTCTCTACTAAGCACTGGGGTAAGAAAAATAAGATTCAGATTGGACACGGTCCATGTCCCACATGGGGCTCATATTCTTAATCCCCATTTTACAGATGAGAAAACTGAAGCACAGAGAAGCTAAGTGACTTGCCAAGGTCACACAGCAAGAAAGCAGCAGAGTCCAGATCAGGACCCAGGTTCCCCAAGCCCAGGCTCTTTTTGATATATTAAGTGTTTATGTGCCCAAGCACTATACTAAATGATGGGATAGGTACAGGATAATTTATAATAATAATAATAGTGGTATTTGTTAATCAATCAATCAATCGCATTTATTGAGCACTTACTGTGTGCAGAGCACTGTACTAAGCGCTTGGGAAGTACAAGTTGGCAACATATAGAGACAGTCCCTACCCAACAGTGGGCTCACAGTCTAAAAGACTGTTAAGCGCTTAACTATGTGCCAGGCACTGTACTAAGCACCAGGATGGATACAAGCAGATTGGGTTGGACACAGTTCCTTTCCTATGTGGGGCTCACAATCTTAATCCTCATTTTACATAATAATAATGGCATTTATTAAGCGCTTACTATGTGCAAAGCACTGTTCTAAGCGCCGGGGAGGTTACAAGGTGATCAGGTTGTCCCACGGGGGGCTCACAGTCTTCATTCCCATTTTTCAGATGAGGTAACATCTGAGACGACTGAGGCACAGAGAAGTGAAGTGACTGGCCCAAGGTCACCCAGCGGGTAAGTGGCAAAGCTGGGACTAGAACCCAGCTCCTTTGGACTCCAAGGCCTGTGTTCTACCCACAACACAACATTAGAGAAGCCATGCTGCTTCTCTAATTCATTAGAGAATTAATTAAGTCAGATAAGAACACAGTTCCCGCCCCATCTTCATCATCATCAATCGTATTTATTGAGCGCTTACTGTGTGCAGAGCACTGTACTAAGCGCTTGGGAAGTACAAATCGGCAACATATAGAGACAGTCCCTACCCAACAGTGGGCTCACAGTCTAAAAGGGGGAGACAGAGAACAAAACCAAACATACTAACAAAATAAAATAAATAGACTAGATATGTACAGGTAAAATAGAGTAATAAATACGTACAAACATATATACATATAAACAAGCCCCACATGAGGCTTGAGGTTTAAAGGGTAGGGAGAGCAAACCTGCGGCCTGAAGTTTGCCTCCTCTGATTGGGTCAATCAATCAATCGTATTTATTGAGCGCTTACCGTGTGCAGAGCACTGTACTAAGGCTTGAGGTTTAAAGGGTAGGGAGAGCAAACCCGCGGCCCGAAGTTTGCCTCCTCTGATTGAGTCAATGAATCAATCAATCGTATTTATTGAGCGCTTACCGTGTGCAGAGCACTGTACTAAGGCTTGAGGTTTAAAGGGTAGGGAGAGCAAACCCGCGGCCCGAAGTTTGCCTCCTCTGATTGGGTCAATCAATCAATCAATCGTATTTATTGAGCGCTTACTGTGTGCAGAGCACTGGACTAAGGCTTGAGGTTTAAAGGGTAGGGAGAGCAAACCCGCGGCCCGAAGTTTGCCTCCTCTGATTGGGTCAATCAATCAATCAATCGTATTTATTGAGCGCTTACCGTGTGGAGAGCACTGTACTAAGGCTTGAGGTTTAAAGGGTAGGGAGAGCAAACCCGCGGCCCGAAGTTTGCCTCCTCTGATTGGGTCAATCAATCAATCAATCGTATTTATTGAGCGCTTACTGTGTGCAGAGCACTGGACTAAGGCTTGAGGTTTAAAGGGTAGGGAGAGCAAACCCGCGGCCCGAAGTTTGCCTCCTCTGATTGAGTCAATCAATCAATCAATCGTATTTACTGAGCACTTACTGTGTGCAGAGCACTGTACTAAGTCCCTACCCAACAGTGGGCTCAAGTGATGCTACGTGGAAACCCACCTGCACGGTCAAGGATGGATGATTCCTCATCCCTGTCTCCTCCAGTAACCCCAGTGCAGACCATCCCACATCCCGATTCTCATCATCATCATCATCATCAATCGCATTTATTGAGCGCTTACTATGTGCAGAGCACTGTACTAAACGCTTGGGAAGTACAGATTCTCCCCTCTCCATCCCTGACCACCCTCCCCAGGTGACCCAGCAGGGACCATCCCACCCCCCTGCCTCTTCCCCTTCACCTGTATATATGTTTGTACGTATTTATTACTCTATTTATTTTACTTGTACATATCCTATTTATTTTATTTTGTTAATATGTTTTGTTTTGTTCTCTGTCTCCCCCTTCTAGACTGTGAGCCCACTGTTGGGTAGGGATCGTCTCTATGTGTTGCCAACTTGTACTTCCCAAGTGCTTAGTACAGTGCTCTGCACACAGTAAGCGCTCAATAAATACGATTGATTGATTGATTGATTGATTCTCTGTCTTCCCCTTCCCCCTTCCCTTCCCCTTTTACCTGTACATATCTATTCTATTTATTTTATTTTGTTAGTATGTTTGGTTTTGTTCTCTGTCTCCCCCTTCTAGACTGTGAGCCCACTGTTGGGTAGGGACTGTCTCTATATGTTGCCAACTTGGACTTCCCAAGCGCTTAGTACAGTGCTCTGCACACAGTAAGTGCTCAATAAATACGATTGATTGATTCCCCTCTCCATCCCTGACTCTCCCCCAGTGATCCCGCAAGGACCCTCCTTCCCGGGCCAAAGATAATACGGAAGACATGGGCTCCTGGGCCAGAGAGGATGATGTTGGTGTTGTCTGAGATGGGGAAAGTTAGGGGGAAGAATGGGTTGGGCAGGGCAGTTCAGATCAGTTTTAGCCAAGTTGCGTTGGAGAAAGCACTTAGTACAGTCCAAGCGCTTAGTACAGTGCTCTGCACACAGTAAGCGCTCAATAAATACGACTGAATTAATGAATGGATAGTGGGAAGAACACAGGTCTGGGAGCCAAGGAGGCCAGGATTCTCGCCCTGGCTCTGCCACTGGCCTGCTGTGTGACCTTGGGCAAGTCACTTAATTTCTGTGTCTCAGTTTCCTCATTTGTAAAACTGGGACGGCGACAGACATCAATACAAAACAAATGAAATGACAGATCAGGACATGAGTGCGGTGCGGCTGCGATGGGGAAGAGCAAAGGGATAAATAAAGTGACATTCATTCATTCCATCATATTTACTGGGCGCTTACTGTGTGTGGAGCACTGTACTAAGCGCTTGGGAAGTACAAATCGGCAGCAGATAGAGACGGTCCCTACCCAATGACGGGTTCACAGTCTAGGAGGAGGAGGCAGACAACAAAACAAAACATGTAAACAGGAGTCAATATGATCAGAATAAATAGAATTATAGCTATATACACATCACCTGTGAGCCCACTGTTGGGTAGGGACTGTCTCTATATGCTGCCAACTTGTACTTCCCAAGCGCTTAGTCCAGTGCTCTGCACACAGTAAGCGCTCAATAAATACGATTGATGATGATCATTAATAAAATAGAGTAATAAATGCATACAAATAAAATAAAATAGAGTAATTAATATGCACAAATATATACAAGTGGTGTGGGGAAGGGGATAGGGCAGGAGGAGAAGAGGAAAAGGAAGGGGGGGGGATCCCTTTTCTCTTTTCCTCTTTAGACTGTGAGCCCTGTGTGGGACACTGAGTGTACCTGAGTTGATTATCTCGCACCAGGGACTGATTAGCTTATATCTACGCCAGCGCTTAGTGCAGTGCCTGGCACAGAGGAAGCACTTAAGACCATAAAATAAAATAGTCGGAGGCTGTGGGGGGGTGCTGGGATGGGTCAGGTCTGGCCTGCTCTCTCTGTCCACCCTCTGTCCAGAAAGAGGATCTATATGTACTTCCCACGCGCTTACTACAGTGCTCCGCATCATCATCATCATCAATCGTATTTATTGAGCGCTTACTGTGTGCAGAGCACTGTACTAAGCGCTTGGGAAGTCCAAATTGGCAACATATAGAGACAGTCCCTACCCAACAGTGGGCTCACAGTCTAAAAGGGGGAGACAGAGAACAAAACCAAACAGACTGACAAAATAAAATAAATAGAATAGATAGGTACAAATAAAATAAATAAATAGAGTAATAATAAATAAGCTCTCGATAAATATGAATGAATGAATGAATGAAAGAGGATCAGGCTCTTGAGGACAGGGGCTGAAACTCTCATCTTCCCTTCTCCAGCGACCCCCGGGCTTGGCACGTAGCCAGAGCCCCCCAAACTCCTTCAGCCCCTCAGGAAAGGGGAGCAAATGTTTGTTTGGAGGAGTCCTTTTTGCAGTACAAATGTTTGTTTGGAGGAGTCCTTCTTTTTGCAGTACAAATGTTTGTTTGGAGGAGTCCTTCTTTTTGCAGTATAAGTAGGGAACCACCGGATGTCTCTGGAGCTCCGTCGCCCTCACCCCAAGTCTCCCTTCCTTCATTTTTTTATGGTACTTATTAATAATGGCATTTGTTAAGCGCTTACTATGTGCAAAGCACTGTTCTAAGCGCTGGGGAAGGGAAACAAGGTAACGAGGCTGTCCTGTGTGGGGCTCACAGTCTTAATCCCCATTTTACAGATGAGGTAACTGAGGCACCGAGAAGTTAAGTGACTTACCCGAGGTCACACAGCAGACACGTGGCAGAGCCGGGATTCGAACCTATGATCTCTGACTCCAAAGCCCGGGCTCTTTCCACTGAGCCACGCTGCTTCTCCAATTTAGGCGCTTACTACGTGCCAGGCACTGTCCTAACCACTGAGGTAGATCCATCGTGATCAGGTTGGACACAGTCCACGTCCCTCAAGGTGCTCCCAGCCTTCATCCCCATTTTACAGATGAGGCAACTGCGGCACAGGGATGTGAAGTTTTTCTTTTTTTAATGGCATTTGTTAAGTGCTTACTCTGTGCCAGGCACTGTACTAAGCGCTGGGGTGGATACAAGCAAATTGGGTTGGACATAGTCCCTGTCCCACAGGGGGCTCACAGTCTCAATCCCCATTTAATAATAATAATAATAATGATGGCATTTATTAAGCACTTACTATGTGCAAAGCACTGTTCTGAGGCCTAGAGAAGTGTGTATATATATTTGTGTATATATAATAATAATAATGGTCTTTGTTAACCCCTTACTATGTGCAAAGCACTGTTCTAAGCGCTGGATCTATTCATTCATTCATTCATTCCATCCGCATACCGTCTCACAAGCCCGCAACCTTGGTGTCATCCTCGACTCCGCTCTCTCATTCACCCCTCACATCCAAGCCGTCACCAAAACCTGCCAGTCTCAGCTCCACAACATTGCCAAGATCCGCCCTTTCCCCTCCATCCATACCGCTACCCTGCTCGTTCAAGCTCTCATCCTATCCCGTCTGGACTACTGCATCAGCCTTCTCTCTGATCTCCCATCCTCGTGTCTCTCTCCACTTCAATCCATACTTCATGCTGCTGCCCGGATTATCTTTGTCCAGAAACGCTCTGGGCATATCACTCCCCTCCTCAAAAATCTCCAGTGGCTACCAATCAATCTGCGCATCAGGCAGAAACTCCTCACCCTGGGCTTCCAGGCTGTCCATCCATCCCCTCGCCCCCTCCTACCTCACCTCCCTTCTGTCCTTCTCCAGCCCAGCCCGCACCCTCCGCTCCTCCACCGCTAATCTCCTCACCGTACCTCGCTCTCGCCCGTCCCGCCATCGACCCCTGGGCCTGGAATGCCCCCAATCCCTCTGCCCATCCGCCAAGCTCGCTCTCTTCCTCCCTTCAAGGCCCTGCTGAGAGCTCACCTCCTCCAGGAGGCCTTCCCAGACTGAGCCCCTTCCTTCCTCTCCCCCTCATCCCCCTCTCCATCCCCCCCATCTTACCTCCTTCCCTTCCCCACAGCACCTGGATATATGTATATATGTTTGTACATATTTATTACTCCATTTATTTATTTTATTTGTACATATCTATTCTATTTATTTTGTTTTGTTAGTATGTTTGGTTTTGTTCTCTGTCTCCCCCTTTTAGACTGTGAGCCCACTGTTGGGTAGGGACTGTCTCTATATGTTGCCAATTTGTACTTCCCAAGCGCTTAGTACAGTGCTCTGCACATAGTAAGCGCTCAATAAATACGATTGATGATGATATATGAATAATTAACTGGTCATTCAATTATTCCACTCATTCTCACTGCATCTATTTCTAGGTCCATCTCCCCAATTAGAGGGAAAGCTCTCTGTGGGCAGGGAATGTGTCTCATGCTTCCGTTGTGCTCCCCTGAGCGCTTACTACACTGCATTAAGCCAGGTGGAGAGTCAAAAAACACTCCTTGTATCTAAATGCAGTAATTATTTAAAAAACACTCCTTGTATCTAGATGCAGTAATTATTGAACTAAATACAATTATTTAAGTGAATAAATACCTTGACTATTCTATTCGTTCACAGTGTCAATAGCAAGTACCACAATGATAATAATAATTATTATTATTATCAATAAGCACTTTTGTGTCAAGCATTGTACTAAGCACAAGTGCAGACACAATATAATGAGAGAGAATCCCCGTCCCATATTGGGCTCAGTGTTTAAAGGGGAAAGGAGGACAGGCATATACTGTGAGCCCGTTGTTGGGTAGAGACCGTCTCTATATGTTGCCAACTTGTACTTCCCATGCGCTTAGTACAGTGCTCGGCACACAGTAAGTGCTCAATAAATATGATTGAATGAATGAATTACTGGCTGAGAAAGGGGATCAATTTCCCCCTCGTCCCCCTTTCCATCCCCCTCATCTTACCTCCTTCCCTTCCCCAAAGCACCTGTATATATGTACATATGTTTGTACATATTTCTTACTCTATTTATTTATTTATTTTACTTGTACATATCTATTCTATTTATTTTATTAGTATGCTTGGTTTTGTTCTCTGTCTCCCCCTTTTAGACTGTGAGCCCACTGTTGGGTAGGGACCGTCTCTATATGTTGCCAACTTGTACGTCCCAAGCGCTTAGTCTAGTGCTCTGCACACAAGAAGCGCTCAATAAATATGATGGATGATGATGATGATGATGTCTCCCCCTTTTAGAATGTGAGCCCACTGTTGGGTAGGGACCGTCTCTATATGTTGCCAACTTGGACTTCCCAAGCGCTTAGTCCAGTGCTCTGCACACAGGAAGCGCTCAATAAATACGATTGATTGATTGATTGATTGATTGATTGAATTCTCTCCTGAGGCTTCCCAAGGCCCCACACTGTTCTCTGTTGCTTAATCCCCTCTAAGTAATTAAGTAAAGGGCAAAGCGGCTGTTTTTGCTGGCCAAGAAGCCCACTGGCTACTGTCCCCATCATCATCATCATCAATCGTATTTATTGAGCGCTTACTGTGTGCGGAGCACTGTACTAAGCGCTTGGGAAGTACAAGTTGGCAACATATAGAGACAGTCCCTACCCAACAGTGGGTCCCCATAGAGGGAAAGTCCCTGCCGGGGGAAATTTGACAGCGTAATAATTTTACTTCGCAGCCAAGGTGGCCCACCAGCTCTTTTTAATCAATCAATCAATCAATCATATTTATTGAGCGCTTACTATGTGCAGAGCACTGTACTAAGCGCTTGGGAAGTACAAATTGGCAACACATAGAGACAGTCCCTACCCAACATTGGGCTCACAGTCTAAAAGGGGGAGACAGAGAAAAAAACAAAACCAAACATACTAACAAAATAAAATAAATAGAATAGATATGTACAAGTAAAATAAATAGAGTAATAAATATGTACAACCATATATACATATATACAGGTGCTGTGGGGAAGGGAAGGAGGTAAGATGGGGGGGATGGAGAGGGGGACGAGGGGGAGAGGAAGGAAGGGGCTCAGTCTGGGAAGGCCTCCTGGAGGAGGTGAGCTCTCAGCAGGGCCTTGAAGGGATAAGATTCCAGCGTTCCCCGATGGAGTCATCTTGTAACGTTCCGTATTTACGTAAGCCCTTTTTCTCTCGGGGAGAAAGAGACGTTTCTGCCGGCGTGACCCTCTCTTTTTTCAACTTCTCCTTGCTCTATGTGCAAAACACTGTTCTAAGCGCCGGGAATGTTCCAAGGTGATCCGGTTGTCCCACGGCGGGCTCCCAGTCTTAATCCCCATTTTCCAGATGAGGTAACTGAGGCACAGTGCTCTTCCACAGTGATATTCCCAGTCCAATATAACAGAATCGATCGACACGTTCCTTGTCACCGCAAGCTTACGGTCATCTTCCCCGTGGCTCCTAGGATGAGCTGCGGCCACATCCCGCTCCGCCCTCTTCCTCTCCAGCCCCACACCCAGACCCTCCAGGACCAAAGCAGAAAAAAAAAATCAGATGTGAGTTTAAATCAATCAATCAATCAATCAATCAATCGTTTAAATAAACCCACTGAACACTCCTTCCAAAAAAGCAAACGAGGAGCGTGACCCGGAGTGGAACTAACGCAGGCCTGCGAGTCAGAAGAGCTGGGTTCTAATTCCGCCTCTACCAAATGCTTGCTGTATGAACTCGGACAAGTTTTTTTTTTCTTACGGTATTCGTTAAGCGCTTAGTATGGGCCAGGCGGTGTACTAAGCGCTGGGGTCGATACCAGCTAAGCAGCTGGACATGGTCGATTTCCCACATGGGGTCTGCAGTCTTAATCCTCATTTTACAGATGGGGTAACTGAGGCACAGAGGAGTGAAACGACTTGCCCAAGGTCACACAGCAGCCAAGTGACAGAGCCAGAACCCAGGTCCTTCTGATTCCTCGGCCTGTGCTCTATCCATAATAACAATAATAATAATAATGTTGGTATTTGTTAAGCGCTTATTATGTGCAAAGCACTGTTCTAAGCGCTGGGGTAGGTACAAGGTAATCAGGTTGTCCCATGAGGGGCTCACAGTCTTCACCCCCATTTTACAGATGAGGGAACTGAGGCCCAGAGAAGTGAGGTGGCTTGCCCAACGTCACACAGCTGACAAGTGGCGGAGGCGGGATTTGAACCCATTACCTCTGACTCCAAAGCCCGGGCTCTTTCCCCAGAGCCACACTGCTTCCATTAGGCCGCACTGCTTCTCCTGCTTAAGCAAGTCGCTTAACTTCTCTGTGCCTCAGTTTCCTCACCTGTAAAGTACGGATTCAATACCTGGTCTCCCTTCCATTTAGATGGCGAGTCCCCTGTGGGGTAGGGACTGTGTCCAACCTGATAAACTTGTATTTACCCCGACGCTGGGAACAGTTCTCAACACATAGTAAGCGCCTAACAAATACCACTAAAAAAAATAATAATAATCAAGAAACAAACCTTGAAGTAAACCATCTAGGAAGAAAACCTACCAGGAGAAGATGAGAAGCTCTATTTCTCCTCAGGCTCTTCAGTAATAACAGCACTTCTCCTTGGTGAGACTGAAAAGAAAGAATAATAATAATAATTGTGGTGTTTGTTAAGCATTTATTTACTATTTGTAACAGCACTTCTCCTTGGTGAGACTGAAAAGAAAGAATAATAATAATAATTGTGGTGTTTGTTAAGCATTTACTATTTGCTAGGCACTGTGCTAAGTGCTGGGATGGAAAAAGCAAATTGAGTCCCTTCCCACAGAGGGCTCGCAGTCTTAATTGACATTTTACAGATGAGGTAACTGAGGTGAAGAGAAGTGAAGTGACTTGTCCAAGGCCACACAGCAGACAAGTGGTGGGGGCAGGATTAGAACCCGTGATCTTCTGATATATGGTTGTACATATTTATTACTCTATTTATTTTACTTGTACATATCTATCCTATTTATTTTATTTTGTTGGTATGTTTGGTTTTGTTCTCTGTCTCCCCCTTTTAGACTGTGAGCCCACTGTTGGGTAGGGACTGTCTCTATGTGTTGCCAATTTGTACTTCCCAAGCGCTTAGTACAGTGCTCTGCACATAGTAAGTGCTCAATAAATACGATTGATGATTGATGATGATGATGACTCCTGGGCCTATGCTCTACCCACTAAGCTGTGAAATAAAAATGCTCTTGGAAAATGGTAACGGGCCTCTAGACTCCTCTAGACTATAATTTGTCATGTGCAGGGAAGGAGTCTTTTAAGTCTGTTGTATTGTAATAATAATGACGGTATTTATTAAGTGCTTACTATGTGCCAGGCACTGTACTGAGCGCTGGGGTGGATACAAGCAAATCAATCAATCGTATTTATTGAGCGCTTACTGTGTGCAGAGCACTGGACTAAGCGCTTGGGAAGTCCAAGTTGGCAACATCTAGAGACGGTCCCTACCCGACAGTGGGCTCGCAGTCTAGAAGGGGGAGACGGAGAACAAAACCAAACATATTAACAAAATAAAATAAATAGAATAGATATATTGGGACACAGTCCCACGTGGGGCTCACAGTCTCCATCCCCATTTTACAGATGAGGTCACTGAGTCCCAGAGAAGTAAAGTGACTTTCATTCATTCATTTATATTTATTGAGCGCTTACTGTGTGCAGAGCACTGTACTAAGCGCTTGGGAAGTACAAGTTGGCAACATATAGAGACGATCCCTACCCAAAGGCGGGCTCATGACTTACGGAAGGTCACACAACAGACAAGCTAGAGAAGCAGCGTGGCTCAGTGGAAAGAGCCCGGGCTTTGGAGTCAGAGGTCACGGGTTCAAATCCTGGCTCTGCCAATTGTCAGCTGTGTGACTTGGGGCAAGTCACTTCACTTCCCTGGGCCCCAGTGACCTCATCTGTAAAATGGGGATTAAGACTGTGAGCCCCCCGTGGAACAACCTCATCACCTTGTAACCTCCCCAACGCTGAGAACAGTGCGTTGCTTTATATATGTTTGTACATATTTTTTTACTCTATTTATTTATTTAATTTATTTCTACATATCTATTCTATTTTATTTTGTTAGTATGTTTGGTTTTGTTCTCTATCTCCCCCTTTTAGACTGTGAGCCCACTGCTGGGTAGGGACTGTCTCTATATGTTGCCAATTTGTACTTCCCAAGCGCTTAGTACAGTGCTCTGCACATAGTAAGCGCTCAATAAATACGATTGATGATGATGATGCTTTGCACATCGTAAGCGCTTAATAAATGCCATTATTATATTATTATTATTATAAGTGGCGGAGTGAGGATTGGAACCCATGAATTCCAGGCCCAGCGTGGGAGTCCAGCATGACTCCCTTAGTACAGTGCTCTGCACATAGTAAGCGCTCAATAAAAACCACTGATTGGTCAGACTGAGCCCCAAACTCCACACTCTTTGGCCAACTTACATCCAACCTACCTTCTCTTTGGCTGTGTGGTAGATACCCAATCCAGCCCCTGTAGTCCCCTTTAATCTTGGATGGTCGGGGGCCAGGGTGGAGAAACGCTCCCTCTTTTTTGTTTTTAAATGATATTTCTTAAATGCTTACTATGTGTCACGCGCCACTTTAAGCGCTGGGGTAGATTCATTCATTCATTCACACGATCATATTTATTGAGCGCTTACTGTGTGCAGAGCACTGTACTAAGCGCTTGGGAAGCACAAGTCGGCAACATATAGAGACGGTCCCTACCCGACAACGGGCTCCCAGTCTAGAAGGGGGAGATATAAGTTAATCAGGTTGGACACAGTCCCTGTCCCACATGGGGCTCCCAGTCTTAATCCCCATTTTCCAGATGAGGCAACTGAGGCCCAGAGAAGCGAAGTGACTTGCCCAAAGTCACACAGCATTCAACTTGTACTTCCCAAGCACTTAGTACAGTGCTCTGCACACAGTAAGCGCTCAATAAATACGATTGATGATGATGAAGTGGCAGATCTGGGATTAGAACCCAGGACCTGCCAACTCCCAGGCCCGGGCTGCTGCTTCTCCTTCGCCCTAGCGGATAGAGCCCAGAACCGGGAGCCAGGAAACCTGGGTTCGAATTCCGGCGCGGCCACTTTCCCGCTACGGGATCATGGGCAAGTCACAAGTTCTCTGGGCCTCATTTTCCTCATCTGTAAAATGTGATGATAACGCCTGTATCTCGCACCCATAGCCCATGAGTTCCATGCGGGGCAGGGCCTGGGTCTAATTGTATTTACCCCAGAATTCAGCCAGCGCTTATCACATAGTAAGCACTTAAATACCACACGCAGTGGGGTCGAGCGGAAAGCACACCGCCTGGTGAGTCAGAGCACCTGGGTTCTAATCCTAGCTTCGCCCCTTCCCTGCTGCATGACCGTGGGCATGTCACCACTTCTCGGTGCCTCAGTTTCCTCACCTACTCGCCGAAGCGCTTAGTACGACGCTCTCAACACAGTAAATGCTGAGCGCCCTTGACTGATTGCTCTCTCTCCCATTTACACTTTCGACTCTGCTGTGTGTCACAGAGAATGTGGCTCAGTGGAAAGAGCCCGGGCTTGGGAGTCGCTGGTCATGGGTTCAAATCCCGGCTCCGCCAATTGTCAGCTGTGTGACTTTGGGCAAGTCACTTCACTTCTCTGGGCCTCAGTGACCTCATCTGTAAAATGGGGATTGACTGTGATCCCCCCCGTGGGACAACTTGATCACCTTGTAACCTCCCCAGCGCTTAGAACAGTGCTTTGCACATAGTAAGTGCTTAATAAATGTCATTATTATTATTATTATATTTACCCCAGGGCTTAGCACAGTGAGTGGCACGTAGTAAGCACTTAACGGATACTGCTATTATTTTTTCCCCTCCAAACAGGGTGAGAAGCAGCATGGAATAGTGGTCATTATAGGCGTCAGAAGGGCCTACGTTTTAATCCCGGCTCCCCCATTTGTCCGCTCTGTGACCCTGGGCAAGTCACTTCACTTCTCTGGGCCTCAGTTCCCTCATCTGTAAAATGGGGATTAAGCCTGTGAGCCCCACGTGGGACAGGGACTGTGTCCAATCTGATTAGATTGTTATCTACCCCAGAGCCTAGAACAGTGCTTGACATATAGTTAGCGCTTAAAAAATACTATTAATTATTATTAATTAGAGAGCCAGCGTGGCTCAGTGGAAAGAGCCCGGGCTTTGGAGTCAGAGGTCACGGGTTCAAATCCCGGCTCCGCCACTTGTCAGCTGGGTGACTTTGGGCAAGTCACTTCACTTCTCTGTGCCTCAGTTATACCTCATCTGTAAAATGGGGATTAAGACTGTGAGCCCCCGGTGGGACAACTTGATCACCTTGTAACCTCCCCAGTGCTTAGAACAGTGCTCTGCACATAGTAAGCGCTTAACAAATGCCATCATTATTATTATTATTCTCTGTGCCTCAGTTATACATCTGTAAAATGGGGATTAAGACTGTGAGCCCCCGGTGGGACAACTTGATCACCTTGTAACCTCCCCAGTGCTTAGAACAGTGCTCTGCACATAGTAAGCGCTTAACAAATGCCATCATTATTATTATTATTATTCTCTGTCCTCAGTTATACCTCAACGTCTCTGTGCCTCAGTTACCTCATCTGTAAAATGGGGATAAAGACTGTGAGCCCCCCGGGGGACAACCTGATCACCTTGTAACCTCCCCAGCGCTTAGAACAGTGCTTTGCACAGAGTAAGTGCTTAATAAATGCCGTTATTATTATTATTACCTCATCTGTCAAATGGGGATTAAGACTGCGAGCTCCCGGTGGGACAACTTGATCACCTTGTAACCTCCCCAGCGCTTAGAACAGTGCTTTGCACATAGTAAGCGCTTAATAAATGTCACTATTATTATTATTATTATTAATGCAGATGGACAGTTACTTTCCCCACCTTCAAAGTCTAATTGAGGGCACACTTCCTCCGGAAGGCCTTCCCTGACTAAGACCCCATTGTCTTTCTTCCACTCCTGTGTCGTCCTGACTTGCTCCCTTTATTCATCCTCCCTTCCAGCCTCAATCAATCAATCGTATTTATTGAGCGCTTACTATGTGCAGAGCACTGTACTAAGCGCTTGGGCTTAGGTACATACCTGCCATTTTATTTATTTGCATTGATGTCCGTCTCCCTCCTTCCAGACTGTAAGCTTGTTGTGGGCAGGGAATGTATCTATTTTCGCATTGTACTCTCTCAAGCGCTTAGTACAGTTGCCCCTCCTTCCTCTCCCCCTCCTCCCCCCACCTTACCTCCTTCCCTTCCCCACAGCACCTGTATATATGTATATATCTTTGTACGTATTTATTACTCTATTTATTTTACTTGTACATATTTATTCTACTTATTTTATTTTGTTAATATGTTTTGTTTTTTTCTCAGTCTCCCCCTTCTAGATTGTGAGCCCACTGTTGGATAAGGACCGTCTCTATACGTTGCCAACTTGTGCTTCCCAAGCACTTAGTCCAGTGCTCTGCACATAGTAAGCGCTCAATAAATACGATTGAATGAATGAATGAATACAGTGCTCTGCGCCTAATAGTATGCACAGTAAGCGCTCAATAAATACGACTGAATGAATGAATGTTTGACTGTGGAGAGGAGGGGAAGCTGTCTTAAGGCATTAACAGGCTCAGTGGGTGAAGGGCTCAAGCAGCCCTTCCCTCATGGCCCCACGGCTGTGTGATCCTGGGCAAGTCATTTCACTTCTCTGTGCCTCAGTTACCTCATCCGGAAAATGGGGATTGAGACTGTGAGCCCCACGTGGGACAACCCGATTTGCTTGGATCCACCCCAGTGCTTAGAACAGTGTCTGGTACATAGGAGGGTGACTTGGGTAAAACAGAGAGGTATAACTGGGGTTTGAAGGAGAAGACCGCTGCTATGTATGGGGAAACCAATTTCCATTAATTTATTTATATTAATGTCTCTCTACCCACTCTCTAGGCTTGAAGCCCATCGTAGGCAGGAAATACGTCTGTCTTTTGCTGTAGTGTACGCTTCCAAGCGCTCATACAGTGCTGCGCACACAGTAAGCGCCCAATAAGTACAGTTGGTTGAATGAACGAATGAATATTTGCCGCACAGTCCTTGTTTCCTCTCACAAAGACGTCTGGCCCCTAAAGCCCAACTTCCTTTGATCTACCGGTTGAAATCCCGGCTCTGGCAATTGTCAGCTGGGTGACTTTGGGCAAGTCACTTAACTTCCCTGCGCCTCAGTTCCCTCATCTGTAAAATGGGGGTTAAGACTGGGAGCCCCCGGTGGGACAACCTGATCACCTTGTAACCTCCCCAGCGCTTAGAACGGCGCTTTGCCCATAGTAAGGGCTTCATAAATGCCATTATTATTATTATTATTACCTTCAGGTGCGATCAGCTTTCTCATCAACATCACAGTCCACCCTCCGCAAGAGGTGCAAGCGTGGCTCAGTGGAAAGAGCCCGGGCTTTGGAGTCAGAGGTCATGGGTTCAAATCCCAGCTCCGCCACTTGTCAGCTGGCTGACTTCGGGCAAGTCACTTCACTTCTCTGGGCCTCAGTTACCTCATCTGTAAAATGGGGATTAGGACTGTGAGCCCCACGTGGGACAACCTGATCACCTTGTAACCTCCCCAGCGCTTAGAACGGCGCTTTGCACATAGTAAGGGCTTCATAAATGCCATTATTATTATTATTATTATTACCTTCAGGTGTGATCAGCTTTCTCATCAACATCACAGTCCACCCTCCGCAAGAGGTGCAAGCGTGGCTCAGTGGAAAGAGCCCGGGCTTTGGAGTCAGAGGTCATGGGTTCAAATCCCAGCTCCGCCACTTGTCAGCTGGCTGACTTCGGGCAAGTCACTTCACTTCTCTGGGCCTCAGTTACCTCATCTGTAAAATGGGGATTAGGACTGTGAGCCTCACGTGGGACAACCTGATCACCTTGTAACCTCCCCGGTGCTTAGAACGGCGCTTTGCACATAGTAAGGGCTTCATAAATGCCATTATTATTATTATTATTATTACCTTCAGGTGTGATCAGCTTTCTCATCAACATCACAGTCCACCCTCTGTGAGAGGTGCAAGCGTGGCTCAGTGGGAAGAGCCCGGGCTTTGGAGTCAGAGGTCATGGGTTCAAATCCCGGCTCCGCCACTTGTCAGCTGGGTGACTTCAGGCAAGTCACTTCACTTCTCTGGGCCTCAGTTACCACATCTGTAAAATGAGGGTTAAGACTGGGAGCCCCCGGTGGGATAACCTGATCACCTTGTAACCTCCCCGGTGCTTAGAACGGCGCTTTGCACATAATAAGGGCTTCATAAATGCCATTATTATTATTATTATTATTACCTTCAGGTGTGATCAGCTTTCTCATCAACATCACAGTCCACCCTCCGCAAGAGGTGCAAGCGTGGCTCAGTGGGAAGAGCCCGGGCTTTGGAGTCAGAGGTCATGGGTTCAAATCCCAGCTCCGCCACTTGTCAGCTGGGTGACTTCGGGCAAGTCACTTCACTTCCCTGCGCCTCAGTTCCCTCATCTGTAAAATGGGGGTTAAGACTGGGAGCCCCCGGTGGGACAACCTGATCACCTTGTAACCTCCCCAGCGCTTAGAACGGCGCTTTGCACATAGTAAGGGCTTCATAAATGCCATTATTATTATTATTATTACCTTCAGGTGCGATCAGCTTTCTCATCAACATCACAGTCCACCCTCCGCAAGAGGTGCAAGCGTGGCTCAGTGGGAAGAGCCCGGGCTTTGGAGTCAGAGGTCATGGGTTCAAATCCCAGCTCCGCCACTTGTCAGCTGGGTGACTTCGGGCAAGTCACTTCACTTCTCTGGGCCTCAGTTACCTCATCTGTAAAATGGGGATTAGGACTGTGAGCCCCACGTGGGACAACCTGATCACCTTGTAACCTCCCCAGCGCTTAGAACAGTGCTCTGCACATAGTAAGCGCTTAAAAAATGCCATTAAGAAGAAGATTGACTGAAGCCTACATTCAGACGACAAGCTGACAGTCCATTCGAGGAGACAAGCACGCACAAGGCGATGAACGTTTAGTAATCAAGAGCGCGTGAGCAACTAAAAGTCCAGGTGGATAAATATGTAAGTCCAGCGCTTAGAGCAGTGCTTTGCACATAGTAAGCGCTTAATAAATGCCATTATTATTATTAATTATTATTATGCAAGAGTGTTTAGATGCTTTAGGAGCTGGCTTTTCAGGACTCAGATGGAGAGGAGGGGCAGGGGCTTTGGAAACGGGGCCAAAGAGAAGCAGCGTGGCCTAGAGAAAAGATCACCGGCCTGGGACTCAGAGGACATGGGTTCTAATCCCGCCTCTCCCACGTCCGCTGCATGACCGTAGGCAAGTCATTTAACTTCTCTTTGCCTCCGTTACCTCATTTTTAGACTGTGAGCCCACTGTTGGGTAGGGACTGTCTCTATATGTTGCCAATTTGTACTTCCCAAGCGCTTAGTACAGTGCTCTGCACATAGTAAGCGCTCAATAAATACGATTGATTGATTGATCTGTAAAATGAGAATTAAATCCTCTTCCCTCCTACTTAGTCGGATTGGCTCCAACCTGATTAACTTCCATCTGCCTAGTCACTTTAGAGAAGCAGCGTGGCTCGGTGGAAAGAGCCCGGGCTTTGGAGTCAGAGGTCATGGGTTCAAATCCCAGCTCCGCCACTTGCCAGCTGGGTGACTTTGGGCAAGTGACTTCACTTCTCTGGGCCTCAGTTACCTCATCTGTAAAATGGGGATGAAGACTGTGAGCCCCGTGTGGGACAACCTGATCACCTTGTAACCTCCCCAGTGCTTAGAACAGTGCTTCGCACATAGTAAGCGCTTAATAAATGCTATTATTATTATTACGTGCAAAGCACTGATCTAAGCGCTGGGGGGATACAAGGTCATCAGGTTGTCTCACAAGGGGCTCAGTCTTCATCCCCATTTTCCAGATGAGGTAACTGAGGCACAGAGAAGTCAAGTGACTTGCCCACAGTCACACAGCTGACAAGTGGCGGAGCCGGGATTCGAACCCATGACCTATGAATCCCAAGTCCAGGGTCTTTCCACTGAGCCACGCTTATTCTCTTGACTTGCCCAAAGCCACACAGCTGACACTTGGCGGAGCCGGGATTTGAACCCATGAACTGTTGGGTAGGGACTGTCTCTATATGTTGCCAACTTGTACTTCCCAAGCGCTTAGTACAGCGCTCTGCACACAGTAAGCGCTCAATAAATATGATTGATTGATTGATTGACTCCAAAGCCCGGGCTCTTTCCACTGAGCCACGCTGCTTCTCTGTACTAAGTACTAGTACTAAGAAGCAGAGTGGCTTAGGGGAAAGAGCCCAGGTTTGGGAGTCGGAGGTCGTGGGTTCTAATTCCGGCTCCGCCACAGGCCAGCTGTGTGGCTTTGGGCAGATCACTTAACTTCTCTGTGCCTTAGTTACCTCATCTGTAAAATGGGGATTAAGATTGTGAGCCCCACGTGGGACAACCTGATTGTCCCAGTACTTAAACAGCTCTTATCAAATACCATCATTTATTTCTTTAAATTTTTTTAAGTGCTCAAAACATACCATTTGATTGATTGGCGGATCAGAAGCCAAAATGGGCTGCTCCTAGAAGGGATATTGGGAATCAAGAAGAGTCGAAAAGCAGTGTAGCCTAGTGATATATTCCCCCTTCTAGACCGTGACCCCTCTTTTGGGTAGGGACCGTCTCTATATGTTGCCAACTCGTACTTCCCAAGCGCTTAGTACAGTGCTCCGCACACAGTAAGCACTCAATAAATACGATTAAATGAATAAATGAACGATAGGGCACGGCCCTGGGAGTCAGATGGACCTGGGTTCTAATTCCAGCTCCGCCACTTGTCTGCTGCGTGACTCTGGGCAAGTCGCTTCGCTTCTCTGGGCCTCGGTTGCCTCATCTGTAAAATGGGGATTAATATTGTGGGACATGGATTGTATCCAGCTTGATTAGCTTGTATCTACCACAGTACCTGGGGCTGTAGTTTTTAAAAATTACCAGAAATAAAAGCAAGAGCCAGACCACGTTTACCCAAGAGGACGGATCCCCAAGACTCAATTTCCCTCCCTGTTCCTCGGTGCCTCATTCATTCATTCAATCGTATTTATTGAGCGCTTACTGTGTGCAGAGCACTGTACTAAGCACTTGGGAAGCACAAGTTGGCATCATATAGATGGTCTCAGAGGCAGTGGGGCCTATTGGAGTCTGGGAGTCAAAAAAGTCCTGGGTTCTAATCCCAGCTCCCCTACTTGTCTAATGTATGACCAAGTCACTTTGCCTCTCTGGGCCTCAGTTACCTCACCTGCAAAATGGGGATGAAGACCACGAACCTTACGTGGGACGCGTCCAACCTGATTACCTCGTAGCTACCTCCGAGTTTAGCACAGTGCCTGGCACACGGGAAGCGTTTAACAAATAGCATTTGAAAAAAAGGAAGACTGCTGGGTTAGATGGACACAGATTATTGATATGTCTCGGCTTTAGGCAGCCTTAGACTCAATCGGGTAATAATAATAATGATAGCACTTGTTAAGCGCTTACTATGTGCCAAGCACTGTTCTAAGAGCCGGGGGGGGATACAAGGTAATCAGGCTGTCCCACATGGGGCTCACGGTCTTAATCCCCATTTTACAGATGAGGTAACCAACTGCAAGTAGCTTTAAGGGAATTTAAATTCTGGGAGTCAGCGGCAGTCAGGAGATCTGGCTTCTAAATCCCAGCTTTACCTCAGACCGGCTGGGTTACTTTGGGAATCAACTAATTAATCAATCATATTTATTGAGCGCTTACTATGTGCAGAGCACTGTACTAAACGCTTGGGAAGTACAAATTGGCAACATATAGACAGTCCCTACCCAACAAGCAGCATGACCTAGTGGAAAGGTCCCGGAGGACCTGGGTTCTAATCCTGACAACCGCTGGTTTGGTGACCTTGGGCAAGTGACTTCACGTCTCTGGGCTTCAGTTTCCTCAACTGTAAAATGGGGATTAAATACCTGTTCTCCCTCCTACTTCGCCTGGGAGCCCTATACGGTACAGGGACCGTGTCCAACCTGATTAACTAGTATCAATCCCAGTGCTTGGCACAAAGTAAGCGCTTACAGTAATAATAACGAGGTCACAGCTTCAATGGGCCTCTGGCTTCCTCATCTGTAAAACAAGGATGAGATCCCTCCCGGCTCCAATTGTCAGCTGTGTGACTTTGGGCAAGCCGCTTGACTTCTCTGTGCCTCA
This sequence comes from Tachyglossus aculeatus, assembly GCF_015852505.1. NCBI lineage: Eukaryota > Metazoa > Chordata > Mammalia > Monotremata > Tachyglossidae > Tachyglossus > Tachyglossus aculeatus. The sequence goes on from NC_052086.1 coordinate 2,053,000, forward strand.
GTGACCTCATCTGTAAAATGGGGATTAAGACTGTGAGCCCCCAAGTGGGACAACCTGATCACCTTGTAACTCCCCAGCGCTTAGAACCGTGCTTTGCACATAGTAAGCGCTTAATAAATGCCATTATTATTATTATCCCTCCGACAGTGAGCCCCGTGAGGGACAGGGACCGTGTCCCAGCTTTTTATTTTGAATCCAGACTGTAAGATTGTTGTAGCAAGGGACCGTACCTGCCAACTCTGTTACACCGTACTCTCCCGAGCACTTAGTTCAGTGCTCTGCACAGCGCAAGTGCTCGATAAATACCACTGATCGACTCATCTACCCCAGAGTTTAGCACACAGCAGGTCCTTAATTAGGGGAAGCTTCACTAGATTACTGAAACCAGATCAGTGCTGGAAGGCGGGTCCCGTAGAGACCCTTTTCTCCACATTCAGGTGTCATCCATCGCTCCTTCTGGAGGGAGTGAGTCCGGAAGAAAGAGGTCAAGGAAACTGACCCACGGGCCGACACTGCCGAGAGGCTGAAAGCTAAAGAAAACAAGTTGATGCTGCACGTTGATGCAAGTTTTATTTAGACCGTGTACAAACAGGCCACTGAAAACACTGGCTTTGAGGCTGGGACCGGTAATACGGAGTAAGATGGAGTATGAAAATAAAAAGGCATTAATCTGTAAGAAAGACACTGAATGTATTCTAAGAATATAAGTCATTTAATACTGTTAATTTCATAGCACAAAAAATAAAACAAGCTATGATCCCCCCCCCCCCCAAAAATAATTTTAAAAGCTTACATGTAAAATATTATTGCCTGAAGTTCACGGTCTCTAAGTTACTCGTGAGAGTTGCTGTCGGGTTTGTGGAGGTTGGGAGCTGTTTTATGAAGATACACTGAAGACCGTCTCTCTAAGCCACCCTTCCCCGCCAGCCCAATTCTTTTTACTGCTCTGGGACACAAGCCTACGAGGAGACAGCCAAACACACAAAACCAACCCGACCCGGCGCCTACGGGTTCCGGACAGGCCCGCCGCCTGCCCCGCTGAGCCTCGAAAACCGTGTTGTCCTAAAACAGGACAGGCCAACTCATTCCCAGGGTATTCCTCCGGTTGATTTTTCTTTTTTAAAAAAAACCAAAGAACGAAAAACGAAGATTACGTTACAGGCACATGACAATAGCACAAAACTGCATCTCGCCCCTTTACAAAAATAAAAAGTCCCGGTTCCTCTGATCAAATGACCCAAGACTCATTCCCTTGTCCTTTAGGTCCGCCTGCCTTGTAAACAATTGGAAATTAAACATTAGCGTGGCTCCAGTGAGATACGAGCACTGATTAGAGGAACTTTATTTATTTATTTTTTTAACTCCAAGGACCGCTGGGGCCTTAAGAGTCTTCAAAATAATAGAGAATGGAAGGCGTCTACCCCCTCCCTCCCCGCCACCCCCTCCCGCCCCTAGCAAGAAACCTTGCCCTCCTATTGTCAGGAGACATTTAAAGCACGCTTAAAACCAGTAATGATATTTTCAACCAAGTGTGGAACAAAACACCCTTTTTAACAGTGCACTGATTGACGACAATCGTCCATGATAAATAAACTTTCGTGCCCCAGATTGAGCGTTTTCACCTTCCCCCCCCACCCCCCCGCCATAGAAGTCTCCGGTGACAGTGAAGCCGAAACGCAAGATGCCCGCAGAGTCTTTTAAGCAACATCGACAAGGCATGGGTGGAAGCAAGCAGCAAGAACGAACAACTCCAAAGGGAAAACGCTTCAAATGCAAACTCTGTCAGATTGGCATCGCCTTCTTCTCTTAAAGCCGTCTCAGCGGTCTTTTCCCGATTTACCGTTCTGCTTGAGAATCTACTCGGGCTGCTACCCGCCTTAAAATCCGTTTTTGGATGACGACCAAGACCCTCTCCCCGGCCCCTCGCAGAAGAGGACAGAAATAGCCAAGCACTGCGCTACAGAGGGGAGAGGCCGCTGATTGGAGCTTACTCAATCAATCCTTTCATTGTCTAAGGAATTTTAAATTCCTCGGGCTTCCTCTCATCCCGTCCAGTGCTCTTGCGATCGCCTTGAGAGCACTCGAGATTTTTGCATAGATTCCTGAGAGAACCACCAGCTTCCCACCCTATCCCCAGCCTCCGAGCCGCCCGGTTTTAACGCCACTCCCTGACTCGCTGACTTGTCAGGACTCCCCTCGCCCACGTCACCCGGCGGGTGCCGGCCGATTTGGTCGGCGCAGAGTTTTCGGGCAGCGGGCCACCCTGGCGCGACCCTATCTGCGGAGGCCTTCCTCGACCGCGACCCCCAAGAAACCCGGGGGCGGCAGGACGGAGGGGAAACCCGAAAGACTTGGGTTCCCGTGAGGCGGCACGCTCTTCGACCGAGTCAGGGTAGGGCCGACGATTGCCTGGATCCACGGAGAGGTCACGACTACTTTTTTTTTACTGGAGGGAAGGGGTCGGTGAAGTGTGTTGGTAAATTCACGGTGCTACAGTAGTTCTTTCGAAGAGAGACGGAATTGTCTAATTGCGGATCGCGCCGCTGGTCGGCTCAGCCTCCTCGGAGCGACGAGCTTGGTGCGGTTGCGGTGTTCCTACGTGGTATTTCTCAGTAGTACGGCCGGGGTCGTGCGGCTCAACGTAGGTTTGGGCGCCTCTGGGCGGGGACAAGGCCTCTTCTGGCTCGGCGGCTGAGTGCCAAGGCAGCCCGCGGGGCGGCCCCACCCTGACGCCCATCTCTCACCCACGCCGTGCCACGTCACAGTTAAGTTAGTCTGGAAAACCGGTTTGGCCACCTTAGTGGCTCCCGCCGTCGGCAGTCCCCGGAACGTTTTGCTCCGAGACCGCACGAGGAGGTTTTAAGTAGCTGGAGATCCCGAGTTGAGAACAGAACCAAACATACACGGTTAAAATGGCAAAGGTTTACGGGCTCGGGGCAACCATCCGTCAGCGTTTGGTCGATGTACTGTTGAGACCTCAACTGCCTAAACTCCGCTTGCTGGGGTCTGATCAACTCTTACCCCCACAGAGAGGGAAGAAGGGGATGGGGTGGGGGAAAAAAAAGACTGTTCACTTATTAAAATAACTTTAATTCAACACGAGGCTTCTAGGAACAATAATTCTTAAATCTCACTTGGAAAAGTGTCTCCGCCGCCCTCCCCGCCCCGGGCTTGACGGGTACCGGAGAAGCAGCAGCCGAGCTTCTCTAAGCCCGGTCCCCGAAGCCATCAGATTCGAGGTGTTTTAAAAGCTCCCCCGCTTCCAGCTACCAAAGCTGGGCAAGTTTTCTAAAATGGCCGGTCAGAGGCTTGCATTCAATAGTCACCTGGACTTTGTAGGCGCATAGAGCCACGGAGGCTACCGTTTACGAGGACTGGGCCTTCGTATAAATAAAGGTCTCAGCTTCAACCAGTTATTTTGCTACACGTGATTCACACCCGCTTCACCAGTCAGGGCTGGGAGGCAAGCAGAGGGCTTTGTCACCCAAAACCCAGCTTGTTTCGGATCCATTTCTTCCAATGACAGAAGCTTGAAATCTCCCAAATACCCCGATTATTCAGATTCCATTTCTCTAGGACGTGACTCTCCCCTTTCTCCAATCCCTCTCTCTCTCTTCCTCTCTCGCTCCTAACCAAAAGGCAAAACAAGATGACCCAACAGGGCAGATATAAGGTTTGGCTGTCAATTCCAAAAGTTTCAGTTCTTTCCGACCCAACGTGACAGAACCGGCCAGACGGTATCCGAGCTCAAAAATCTTCTTTCCCCTCCACCTCCTTTCCACTTGCGTGCTTTCGCCAGTATTTTCCAGCTCAGGATCCTTAACGGGTGAAGCGGCGGTTCCCTCCTGGATGAACCGATCCAGCAGATGGGATCTGCGTGTCAGGAAGAGGCTGGGCGTGGGTATTCCGGGGAGGCACACGAGGGCTGCCGGGAGGCAGAGAGCGCTGGTCGGCAGGCTACGCCATCTCCGAGGTTGCTAAAAGAGAGCCAGAAAAATAAAGCGGGAAGAGCGGCGGCGGTCTGCGCTGGGTCGTGGGGCTCGTCACTCGGTCTCGTCGGGGTTCTGGGGGTCGATGATTTTGACGTGGGTAAAGGGGAACAGCCCTTTCCGGCCGTTCACCTCTCCTTCCCACTGGCCGTTGATATTCATCCTCGTCACTTTCACGATGTCGCCGACCTGCAAGGAGGGAAAGAAGACGGTCTGTCACTCCGTTTGTTGCCAAGAAGCCGGGACCTCCCGGCTTCGGACCATCAGCAGGCCCCCTCCTCCCATCTCCAATCCAAGCAACGGACAGCGGGCAAGATCCCGTTGTGGCCGTCGGAAGGCGTCTCCCCTCTGGCCTACATTTAAACCCACTTCCAAATAATCAATCAATGGCACTTACTGAGCACTTTTTAAACCCACCTCCAAATAATCAATCAATGGCACTTACTGGGCACTCACTGGGTGCACGGCACTTTACTAGTCCACTTGGGAGAGAATAATGTGGTCCTAGTGGATTGAGTTCAAGACCTGGAGTCAGAAGGACCTGGGTTCTAATCCTGGCTCAGCCACTTGTTTGCTCCCTTAGCTTGGGCAGGTCACTTGGCTTCTCTGGACCTCAGGTCCTCATCTGTGAGACCTATGCATGGGCCGTGTCCAACCTGATTTGCTATCTATCCCAGTACTTAGTACAGTGCCAGGCATATAGTAAGAGCTTAACGAATACTAGATTGGAAAAAAAAAAAGAGTTGTTAGACACATTCCCTGCCCACAGGAGCTTACGGTCTAGCAAGGGAGACAGACTTTAAAATAAGTTACGTTTACGGACTTGAATGCTGAGGGGCTGAGGTGAATATCAGGTGATTAGAGGGTACAGACCCAACTGCGTAAGCAGCGCAGAAATAACCAACAGACATGGCCGACCTTCCCGGTGCAGGTTCTGTCTTCCTTAGGCTCTCTTCCCGCCCATCTCAGATGAACGGAATTCCCGCACCCCTTTCATTTGCTCACGCGATCTGCAGCCCGGTTTCCCAGGCACCGTTTCCACGTCTCCTTCAATGGCCGACCCGGAAAAAACAGGCCCCTTCTGGCTCTCACAGTGCCCCTTTCTCTCATCTCTACTCACGTGCTCTCACGGTACAATAAACAAGCATTACTTAGCTGCTTGGGTCCTCCTGGAAGATTAAAGTTCAAAGTCCAATGGATCTGGCCAAGAGGGAATTGACATCAGTCACTTGGCAGGAAAGGACTCACGGCCTCGCCCCTGGTTTTAGATTCTGGTGTCGTTCCGTGTCTACAGTGTCTGGAGAGACATCTTGCAAATCCCTGATATTTTTGGGACCCAAGCTTTCCCTAAAAAACAGAGATCTTTTCTGCCGCCTGATGAGCAAGGCTCTGATTTCTGAGGGTGGGGAGGGAGAGGCTCCTCAGAAGGCCAACTCTACCACTGTGAGTTTCTGCTTGCTTTATTACCCAAAGTCATTATTTTATCATGGCATTACAGAAACTATAATTATCCTCTACAGACACTAGTGAGGGCAAGGTTATTCATTTTCACCTGAAGGTACGGGCCTACTCTGAGCAAGTCAGTCTTTCCGGGCTGGGCTGCCGGGTGCAGAGGGAGTTTCACCTGGGTCCATCTGGTACTTGGAAGAATCGAGTTCAGTGCTCCTGGGTCAACCTGAAAATGACCCAGGCAGGCTGGGCTCCTCCGTTTGGGACCTCACCAACTCCCGGGGTGGTGGGAGGTCGGGATGCCGGGTTTCCAGAGCAGCGGAAATAGCTTGCCAATGGCTGCGGGCCACAGCGAGGCAAGACTCGCGAAGGATCTGTCTTCCCCTTACCCACAATCTGGGTCCCCTCGACCCGCTCAGCCCGAGAATAATTTGCTGAAATAATACTGAAATAATAATGATGGTATTTGTTAAGCGCTTACTACGTGCCAAGCACTCATCTAAAAGGACCCAGGAGGACGGACAGTCCCTTTACAGGGTCCCGGGGAGGAACGAACACCTTCAGACCACCAGGCTCAAAGCCCAGTTAGGACAATTCTTCCGTTGAGGAGGTTTAGAAAATATGCAGAGCACCTTGTGAAGCGAACCTCTGACCTAACTACTAAAGCTTCCTTCCCCCTGGAAGTGGCTTCCAGGCACGAGGAAGGAGGTTACAACTGGAGAGTTCAAGGTTCATCTGCTTAATCACTGGGCTGGGGTGAAAGCTCGGTGGGCAGCACGTGCAGGAATCCCGCCCGGCACTCTGTCGGCTCTGGGCCCCGGACAATTGATGGCACGGATCCCAGATCATTTGGGCGGCCCAAAAAGGAAAACAACTGAGAAGGCCAGGAAGGCCCTTGTCCGGGGGGTGGGGAGGGAGAGGAGAGAGGCTGCGGCCTCCGGGGGCGGGAATGACTACGGTGAGATTCCCCAGCTCGGTGGCTTACGCTGTAAGCTCGGTGTGGGCAGGAAACATGTCACTTCTTCGTCTTGTACTCTCCCAAGCTCTGGGGGCAGAGCGTGGCACCGGGTGGGCTTTCAGTCCACACCGCCACCCCTCCTACTTCTTCTCGCCCAGGTTTTCGGGGTCTCCCCTCCAGCCCCCGGGACCCACGGCTCTTCCGCGATGGGTTTTCCACTTGATCGGCGGCCGGGATGTGGCTGGGGGTGGGCCTCCCCCTCAGTCTGTCAATCGTATTAATTGAGCACTTACTGTGTGCAGAGCACTGTACTAAGCACTTGGAAGAATACAGAGAAACAGTGCGGCTCAGTGGAAAGAGCATGGGCTTGGGAGTCAGGTCACGGGTTCTAATCTCAACTCTGCCACTTGTCAGCTGTGTGACTTTGGGCAAGTCACTTAACTTCTCTGGGCCTCAGTTCCCTCATCTGTAAAATGGGGATTAAGACTGTGAGCCCACAGACTGTGAGTGGGACAACCTGATCAACTTGCATCCCCCCCAGGGCTTAGAACAGACTTGGGACAACCTGATCACCTCGAATCCCCCAGGGCTTAGAACAGTGCTTCACACTTAATAAGCGCTTAACAAATACCACTATTATTATTATTATTATTATTACTACAATAAACAGACGCATCCCCTGCCCACAGTGGGCTTACAGTCACCTGGCAGAGAGCAAACATTCCTGAACCGGAGGAAACTCTAGGTCTACAAGGGGGCGAGCCTCACAACAAATGGAGCAGTGCCCAGTGAGGGTCGTGTGGCCTAGTGGAAAGAGCCCGGGGCTGGGCGTCAGAAGACCTGGGTTCGAATTCTAGCCCTGTCACTTGCCTATGTGGCCTCGGGCAAGTCACTTCACTTCTCTGTGCCTCAGCTACCTCATCTGTACAATGGGGATTAATCAATTGTATTTTTTGAGTACTTACTACGTGCAGAGCACTGTACCATGCATTTGGGGGAATACGATACAACAGAATCAGCAGAACTGTCCCCCGTCCATAACAAGCTTACATTAACACTGCGAGCCCCATGTGAGACATAGACTGTGTCCACCTGATTATTCTGTATCTTCCCCAGCATTTAGTACAGTATCAGGAACATAGTATGCACTTAAATATCATTAAAAAAAATTCCCCTCCCAATCAATCATATTTATTGAGTGCTTACTATGTGCAGAGCACTGTACTAAGTGCTTGGGAAGTACAAATTGGCAACATATAGAGACAGTCCCTACCCAACATTGGGCTCACAGTCTAAAAACAGGCAAATCCCCTCACAATTCCACTTACATCATCTCTTCCCTAAATGTCAGTCTTCCGGGAGGGCATCTTGACTTCCCACGCCCCCACACACCCCTTTTTGGGAAACCTATAGTATTCGTTAAGCGCTTACTTTGTGTGAAGCACCGCTCTAAACGCTGGGGTAGATACAAGTTGATCAGGGTGGACATAGTCCTTGCCTGTGGGGCTCAAAGTCTTAAGTGGGAGGGAATAGGATTGAATCCCCATTTTACAGTTGAGGAAACTGAGGCGCAGAAAAGTTAAGAGGCTTGCCCAAGGTCACAAAGCAGGCAAATGGCAGAGCCAGGATTAGAAGCGAGGTCCGCTGACTCCTTCAGGCCTGGGCTCTTTTCACGAGGCCACGCTGCTTCCTTTGAGGTTACACACCAAGTCCCGTACTTCAGCTTAATGGCTCTGCAGCCAACTCTCCAACAGGTGTGCTAAAAGGCTAGCTCTACTCCCCCAAAATGCCAAACCACACCGTCACGACCAGCTTCCAACTCCTCGCCTACTGAGCTACTCAATCAAAATGACTGGAAGGGTTTCATCTCATTTCTCACAGGCCCACCCTTCCTCTTCCGTTAAAGTGGGGAAAGGAAGTAAGCAAAATAAAAGGAGGTGGAGGAGGAATCCATAGGACTGTTCAATCCAGCTGTAAAAACCAAAACTTGTGGCATAAACTGTTTTGCTATAAAACCAATGCTCAGTAACCAAATATTCAGGGTAGAAACGCAGCCGAGGCTCAGAAAGACCCTGCAGGGGCAGAAGTCCGTCCTGCTCATTTCTCCTCCGGGCACCCCAAGATAGTTCCTCACCCCACTTATCACTGCAGTGATGGAGGGAGGGAGAGGTGGGCCCTCTCTCTCTCATTCCCTCTCTTGAGCAGGTTCGTGTGGTAACTGCAAGCTTCCTTGTGGGCTGGGATCGTCTGTACCTATTGCATTGTCGTTCCCCAAGAGCTTAGTACAGTACTCTGCATATAACAGGTGCTCAGTAAATACCACGATGGATTGAATGGCCATCCACACTGCACGTATGCACCTATGTAGGCTGGTTTTTTTTGTTTTTTAAATTAAAGAGGCTCTAATCAAGATGCACTTGTGGTCATTTTTCAACTTTGGAGGGGGAAGCAAATTGCTAGAGCAACACTGTTCCCCTGCCCCACCCAAACCCCGTAGACCACTAGCTCCCCTGTAGACCGTAAACTCCCTGTGGGTAGGAACTGTCCCTACCAACTCTATCATACTTTTCCAAGCGCTTAGTGTAGTGCTCTGCACCGAAGACGCACCCAATCAACACCGCTGACTGATGGAGGGTCTGCTCTGCAGTGTGAGCTTGTGTGTATTTATTTTTTCTTTTCAGCCAAGATCCACTTGTGGTTATTTATCAACTCTGCGGGGGAGCAAATCGCTGTAGCATCGACGATGCCTCTGCCCCTTTCCCTGCACCCCCTCGATGACAGGATGCTGTCAGCTGCTCATCTTGGGGTTGCCCCAGGGCTTATCACCTACTATGCGTGCAAGAAATAGCGTAGCGGTTAGTCGAATATGAAAAATGTACCCACCCAAGCCCTCCCTCTAAGGTCAACTGGCAGAGAGAGGATTGTTGGTGGGGTGGGGGTGAAGTGGAGAGGAGGTGGAGCCATCCTGGTCAATTGTACTTACTGAGCGCTCACTGTATGCAGAACACTGTACTAAGCGCTTGGCAGACAATACAACAACCAACAGACACATTCCCTGCCCCCAACGAGCTTACAGTCCACCGTGCGGGCCGGCTCCTCGTTGTGATTTAGTTTGAGGAAATGCTGCCGGCCTGTCCCGCTTTAACTGGAGCTGAGATTTCCCGTAGTCCAACACAGAAAGGGACTCCTGGCTTTTGCTTGTTGAGGGAGGGGAATGTGTCCACCAACTCTGTTCTGTTGTCCTCTCCCTAGGGTTGAATACGGTGCCCTGGACCCAGTAAGCACTCAATAAATACAACTGGATCGAATGATGGATTGATTTTGCGATCCAGAGATTGGCCCCGATGCCCCTTGCCTGCGGTCCGGCCCATCAGTCCCACGCTGTGCCCTGGAGCAAACGGCTCCTGTAGTTACGGAAGCAAGAGTTTCCATGTTCTGTGCCCACTGATGGAGGCCCTGCCAGCAACCTCCAAACACGGCCACCGGCTGCCAGGAACGAATAAAAACCTGGTCGGCTTCTAGTCGGGGCCTGGAGACTGGACAAAAAAAACTAGCCCCGACCCAACAACATTTTTTCTAATGCTGTTTGTTAAATGCTTACTATGTGCAAGGCACTGCTCTAAACTCTGGGATAGACCCAAATTAATCAGGGTGGACAGAGTCCATGTCTCACACAGTGATCACAGTCATAATCCCCAAGTTACAGAGGAGGTAAATGAGGCCCAGAGAAGCAAAGCAACTTGCCCAAAGTCACACAGCAGACAAGTGGCCGAGCCGGGACTAGAACCAAAGTCCTTCTGGACTCCCGGGTCTGTGATCTTTCCACTACACCACGTTGCTCCTCACCTGAACCCTTACTTAGAAAGAAAATCAGATTCCTGACTTGAAGCGAAATCTACTGAGCTCACTGAAGCCCTCAAATCTCCACTGGTTACTGCCTCCTTGATACCACCCGGGGAACAACTCCGCAAAGGGCTCTACTTTAAGTTTTAACTTTAATTTTTTCACTGTCTTTCTCGTTTCTTAATGTCCCGACTTCCTCAAGCCTTCACCCTCCTGTTTCCTCTTCTCCAGCTCCACCAGACGGCAACTCGGAGATCGAAGCCTTGGTAAAGAGAGAGGATGACCAGATGCCCAGTCGATTTTCCTGGGCACCTCTGAGCCAGGAATTTCCAGAGCTTGGACTTCAAGGGCATTCCGGGTTTAAAATGGACTCATTAGGAACTGCAACAACAATTAATGATGGTATTTGTTACGCACTTACTAGATGTCAAGCACTGCCAAGGAGCAGGGCACTGTTCTAAGCACTGGATAATAATAATAACGGTGGTATTTGTTAAGCGCTTACTCTCCACCAAGCACTGTACTGAGCGTGGGGGTGGACACAAGCAAATCGGGTTGGAAACAGTCCCTATCCCACGTGGGGCTCACAGTCTCAATCCCCATTTTACAGATGAGGTAACTGAGGCACAGAGAAGTGAAGGGACTTGCCCATGGTCACGCAGGAGAGAAGTGGCAGAGCTGGGATTTGAACCCACGGCCTTCTGATGCCCAGGCCCATGCTCTATCCACTACACTATGCTGCTTTTATGACTTTCCTTTCATCCAGAAAAAGTTAAAACCATCAAAGAGCAGAAAACCCACTGCAAAACAACTCACTTTAGGGCCTAGATCCCCAGTTTTAGAACTGCAAAAAAGTCTACGACACGTTTTTTTACGGTGGTCGATAAGTCCTATCAATGTGCCAGCCACTGTACTAAGTCCTGGCGTCGATACAAGTTAATCAGGTTGGACACACTCCCTGTCCTCCATGGAGCTCCCAGTCTTCGTTCCCATCTCACAGATGAGGTAACTGAGGTCAAGAGAAGGGACGTGACTTGCCGAAGGTCACAAAGCAGACGTGGTGGAGCTGGGTTGAGAATCCAGGTTCTCCTGAATCCCAGGCCCAGGCTCTATCATCATCATCATCAACATCAATCGTATCATCATCATCAATCGTATTTATTGAGCGCTATGTGCAGAGCACTGTACTAAGCACTTGGGAAGTACAAATTGGCAACATATAGAGACAGTCCCTACCCAAAAGTGGGCTCACAGTCTAAAAGTCCTATCCGCTAGGAGAGGCCGGGGAACCTCTCTTCAGGGTGCTGCGGCCACTGCTAGCCACCTCTCACGATCTGAGCATCTCCTGAAAACCAACCGAGCTCACAGCTCTTGAAACGATCCATTAATTCTGCAGAAGAAATTGCGCAGGCTCTGCCCCAAAGGGGCTGTAAAAATAAAAAAAAGTGAGGAAACATTTCAGACCCAGGGGGCTGCCTGATATTTCTGGAATATTCCTTGAAGCGCACACCTCGGCTGGCCCTCCTCTCGTCGGTCACTCCTGAGGAAGCGTTGACTCACCCCACCCGAATGACGAGGTATCGAAGCATCCGAGCTATGCCCACTATGCGCTCTAGGGCCTTGTTAGGGAAGGATTAAAACCCTCTAATTTGGCCCCAACCCGAGCCCCGCTCAAGTCCAGACGTGTGTCGGAGTCTTTGGGGCCGAACCCCTCTCCGGGAGGTGGATTGGGGGGTACTGAGGTCCTCCACAAATATCGACGGTAGGAGAGCTAAACCCCAGAAGCGGCGTGATCTGTCTAATGAAAGCAGCGCAGGCCCACAAGTCAGGGACCCTGGGTTCTAATCATGGCTCTGCCGCTCGCCTCCTCTGTGACTTTCACAAATCTCTTCATTTCTCAGGGCCTCCATTTCCTCATCTGTAAAAATGAGGGGTCTGAAACCTGTTCCCCCTCTTATATGGATATGCTGCTGTACTGTGCTCGCCCAAATGCTTTAGTACAGTGCTCTGCACACAGTAAACACTTAATAAATACGACTGAATGAATGAATGAATGGTGAGCCCCACGTGGAGAAGGGACCGGGCTGCTTGCATTGAATCTACCCCAGCGTTTAGTACAGTGTTTGGCACTTGGAAAGCACTAAACAAGAGAATCCCTGCTCTGCCACGTGGCTGCTGTGTGACTGTGGGGAAGTCACTTCACTTTTCTGGGCCTCAGTTACCTCATCTGCAAAAAGGGGGTTAAGAGTGTGAGTCCCACGAGGGACAGGGACTGTGTCCAGTTTGCCTAACTTGTATCTACCCCAGTGCTTGGCACATAGTGAGTATTTAACAAGTACCATAATTATTATTATTGTTTGTACATATTTATTACTCTATTTATTTATTTTACTTGTCCATATCTATTCTATTTATTTTATTTTGTTAGTATGTTTGGTTTTGTTCTCTGTCTCCCCCTTTTACACTGTGAGCCCACTGTTGGGTAGGGACTGTCTCCACATGTTGCCAATTTGTACTTCCCAAGCGCTTAGTACAGTGCTCTGCACATAGTAAGTGCTCAATAAATACGATTGATGATGATGATGATTATTATTAAGTCAAGCAGAGGGGCAAATTGGACTGACCAGACCAGAACACTACTGGCTGGGTTTCTTAAAAACGATATTGGGGATCTGCCCATTCGCTACTATCGCGGAACGGACCCTTTCGCTTCTCTCCTGTCTCATGGCAAGGCCTGACCTTGGAAGCCCACAGCCTGGGACTGTTCTGGTATGAAAACAAAATCTAAATTCAACTTATTCCCGTTTCCTATTGTATTTGGCTCAGAAAACTTATAAACTGGGTGACTTGTAATATAGATTCAAGAAGTTTACTCACAGAGCTCTGGACACTTGAATTTGGATTGAAATAGTGGGTAGGCCCTTACATTGGCCCTGTAAAGTAACACCCATGCCCTCGGGTCGGGGAAGGGTTGGTTGTGGTTGTGTGGTGTAGGTGTGAAGAGCGTGTGTGAACGTGTGTGTGTGTGGGGGGGGCACGTCACCCAATCGATGTAAAGATTATGTTATTTGTTAAGCGCTTATTATGTACCATTCATTCAATCGTATTTATTGAGCGCTTACTGTGTGCAGAGCACTGTACTAAGAGCTTGGGAAGTACCAAACACTGGACTAAGCGTTGCGGTAGATAAAAGATGATCAGGTCCCACATGGGGCCCACATTCTAAGTAGGAGGGAGAACAGGTATTGACTCCCCATTTCACAGATGAGGAAACTGAAGCCCAGAGAAGTTAAGTGGCGGGGCTGGGATTAGAACCTAAATCCCCTGACTCCCAAGCCTGAGAAGCAGCGTGGCTCAGTGGAAAGAGCACGGGCTTTGGAGTCAGAGGTCATGAGTTCAAATCCCGCCTCCACCAGCTGTGTGATTCTGGGCAAGTCACTTAACTTTTCTGGGCCTCAGTTCCCTCATCTGTAAAATGGGGATTAAGACTGTGAGCCCCCCGAGGGACAACCTGATCACCTTGTAACCTCCCCAGCGCTTAGAACAGTGCTTTGCACAGGGTAGGTGCTTAATAAATGCCATTATTATTATTTTTCCACTATACAACGTGACTTCAAAATTAATTATTTTGATGACTCTAAATATGTGCACGCCCAACTTCCTTGTTCAGCGCATAAGCTCCTGCGGGTAGGGAACATGTCATTTCATTTTGTAATTTCCAAATGCTTAGAATGGTGCATTGCCCTCCAAAGGGTCCTCATTAAATGCTGCTACTACTACTACTACTGCTGAACCTCGGTTTCCTAAAGGGAATAAAACACCTGCCCTCCCTTCTCCTGGAGACTGCGAGCCTGGTGGAGAACAGGAATAATAATAATGATAGCAAGAATAGCAATGGCATTTGTTAAGCATTTACTAAGTGTCAAGCACTTCTTTAATACAAGCTAATCAGGTTGGACACAGTCCCTCATCACACACGGGGCTCAATCAATCCTCATTTTACAGAGGAGGTAACTGAAGTCCAGAGAAGTGAAGTGACTTGCCCAGGGTCACACAGCAGACAAGCAGGGGAGCTGGAAATCGAACCAGGGTCTTCTGACTCTCAGACTCGGGCTCTTTCCACCAGGCCTTGGTGCTGCACAGTATCTTGTCACACCATTTATTAATAGCTTACTGACTGAACACCACACCCAGGGAGCACCAAGTAAACACTTGGTAACTAACTCACCTGTGCTGGGCAGCAGCGGCGTGGGAGAGTCGAGGGCGGAGACTCAGGTTTACTGCGTGGAAGGAGGCGATGGTAAACCACTTCCATATTTTTTTTTACCAAGAAAACTCTATGAATACGGTACCAGAAGGATTGCAGATGGAGGTGGGGGGGTTCTGGAAGAGAGGCGTCCACATAGTCGCTACAGGTCAGACGCGACTCAAAAGCATTAGATAAGATAAGCCTCAGTAGTCTAGCTAAACTAGGCTGGCTGAAGAAGATTCTTCCTTTGTCATCAATCGTATTTATTGAGCGCTTACTATGTGCAGAGCACTGTACTAAGCTTCCTTCCACAATGGAATCCAAATTGACCTCTGACACTGGAGGTGGGACACACACACACACACACACACACACAAAAACAGATGACTCCTCTCTTGCTGATTTTCCCTGCAAGTCCTCTGCCTTGATCTATCCTTCTTTCCCTGGCTAGAGTCATTCATTCAGTCATCTTTATTGAGTGCTTACTGTGTGCAGAGCACTGTACTAAGCGCTTGGGAAGTACAAATCGAAGAGTCCGGCTGCTAAGAGCGGTGCTCAGGAGGGGCTACCACATTCTGATTCTCGCTGACATTGAAAATTAATCTGGTCAACGAGAATGAGTCCCAACCTGGAAAAACCAAAAGGGGATTAAAATTAGCCTCTCCCACACGCATGCTATTTTAAACAATCGGGAGTCTTACAATCATGGGGTTCATTTTTGCCTCATCATGGCTGCTGAATTTAGAAGCAGTATGGCACAGTGGATAGAGCATGGGCCTGGGAATCAGAAGGTCCTGATCCTGGCTCCGCTACTTGTCTGCTGAGTGACCCTGGGCAAGTCATTTTACTTCTCTGTGCCTCCGTTACCTCATCTGTGAAGTGGGGATTTAGACTGTGAGCCCCTCGTGGGACAGGGACTTTGTCCAACCCGATCCACCCCAGTGCTTAGCAGAGTGCTTGGCACATAGTAAGCGCTTAAATACCACAATTATTATTATTATTTTTCCGTGCCTTATTTATACCTCCGCCTGCAGCTCCCCAATGGGCCCTTTCCCACCTGTTCCCAGGCAGCCACTCAATGTTACTCGCGTTCATTAAGCGCTGTGTGTACAGCACTGTACTAAGTGCTTGGGAGGGTATAATACAAGAAAAAGACTCATTCCCTGCCCCCAACGAGCTTACAGTCTACAGGGCGGAGGGGAGCTGGTCTGACCTGTCGGCAGCCAGTATCAGCAGGGTGCTTTACTCGACTGAGGAATGGGCTGAGTGGCCAAAGAGCTCTGGGATGATGTGGCCCCTGGCCTAAGCCTTCCTGCCACCTGTGAGGCCCCCGTGGGCACCTGCAATATCACCAGAGTTCTTACTGTCTGTTGGGTGACCTTGGCCGGATGACTTCTCCTCATCTTTCAAAAGGGGAATGAAGGTCTGGTTCTCCCTCCTGCTTAGACCGTGAGTCCCCTGCGGGGCAGGAGCTGTGTCCAACTTGAATATCTTGCATCTCTCCACAATCCTGACTGCTTAGCACACGATGAATGCTTAACACACCACTATTATTGTCGTTAACCAGCAGCCTGCCTCTGGCCTTACTCAATTTGGTAAGCTGCCGTGAATGGGGATTCGCACCCCGGGCAGTGGGCCTACTCCAGCCCGGTCAGGAAAAGCCAGCGATGCCGGAGCTGTTTGATAACTTTCCCCTAACCACCCCCCAGCCAACCCTCCCCCTGGGGAGCTGAGCCCTCTATCAGTACCCCCCTTCCGGTCTCATCTGGCCAAACTCTCTCTCTGACTCGTTTCAGAACAAGTTCCTGACATCCCACTTCCTCCCAGACGGGTTTCAGCTGAGCCTCGCTAATTCGGCTGGGGGGCGGGGAGAGGCCTCCGGACAGCCTGAACTGGCAAATAATCTAAATTGTCTTCAGACTTTAAAAAAAATTATTAATTCATTCAATCGTATTTATTAGGCGTTTACTATGTACAGAGCACTGTACTAAGCACTCGGGAAAGTACAATACAATAAAAAGCGACAATCACTGCCCACAATGAGCTCACAGTCCTGGGGTGGGGGGGGGCAAGACAGACAGATTAATGCCGCTTGCAAGTTCTCTGAGGGTACGTCCCTCTTTGTGTCTTTCTGGGAGCGCTTCCTAGAGTCTGTCCCTGCCTTCTCTCTCCCTGCAAGTGAGTTCAATCATTCATTCAATGTTGTTTACTGAGTGCTTACTGCGTGCAGATCACTGTACTAAGCGCTTATGAGAGTACAATAGAACAATAAACAGACCCAGTCCCAGTCCATAATGAGCTTACAGTCTTTTCATCTGCCCAGGGCCACCTGAGACTCAAGGGTCTCTCTCCCCACTCCAACTCTGCCTTTTCGCCGTAACTGAGACTTTAACCATCACAGAGATTAAAAAACTTCCTTCATAACATTCGAGGCTGCTTTCCAGTAGGAACACTTGAAGGGATAAAGGCAGACGCTTGGGGCAAGCGCACATTTGAAATTCGAAAGATTTCCAACCGTCAGTGTTCCAGATTAGAGGCTGAACATGCCTTTACAGTTTCCCTTTCCCCAGCTAACATGGATATGCTGGCTTTTCAAACCAGGGGTGCTGTCTGCTGTTCTTGCTGGGATTAAGATAAAATAGGAAGCAGGTGGCCTAGTGGAAAGAGGCAGGGCCTGGGAGAGGACCTGTGTTCTAATCCCATTTCTATCACTTGCCTGCTGTGGGACCTTGGGAAAGCCTGTGCCCCCGTTTCCTCAACTGTAAAACTGGGGTACAATCCCTGTTCTCCCTCCTACTGTGTCCCACCTGACTGATATGTATCCGTCACGGTGCTTAGAACAGTTCTTAAATACCATAAAAAAAAAATAGTTCCTATAACCACACATGCAAATTCAAGCAAGCTCCTGCTCATTTCTGGCAGCCAGCTGCAGCCATCCATTCAGCAGGATCCGAAGCGGAGTCGATACAACACACGAGTTTATAAATGTCATCTAATAATAGCTCCTGATGCACTAGGCGACTTCTGCAATGGAATAAATTCATAATCTATATTTGGGAGGATCTGCTCCCGCACAGAAAAACGTCTTTGGTTTCTGATTCCCCCGGTAGGTGTTCCTTACTTATTCCGTTCACGAGGACTGAAAATTTCATCGGATTCGGCTTTTGAAACCAAACAGTGCCCGCCCCGGCCAAACCATGACCTCTTTGGGTTGAGGAGTCGCCGCCGCCAGATTAAGGCTTCACCTAATGAAGCCATGCCATGAATGATAATTTCTCCCCTCCGATCCTTCAAAGCCTTATTGAGGGCACACCTCCGCCATGAGGCCTTCCCAAGCTAAACCCTCTTTTCCTTCTCTTCCTTTCCCTTCTATGCCACCCTGACTTGCTCCCTTCATTCAATCCCAATCCCAGCCCCAAGGACCTTCTGTACATAAGCACAATTTATTTTACTTATATTAACATGTCTTCCTCTCTAGAACATAAGCTCACTGTGGGCAGGGAATGTACCCTCCCAAGTGCTTAGTACAGTGCTCTGCACACAGTAAGCGCTCAATAAATAGGACTGACTGAAAACCCAGCATCTCTAGCTGTCAAAGCGTGCCCCCTTGCCTGTCTAACCGGAGCAACGCCCGCCACAAAAATGCCCTTGGCTACTCTTAATTCCTCCGTAGCCTCAGTGGAGGGGTATGACTGGGATGGCTTTAGGGGGAGGCTGCTCCTCCCAACCTTCAACTGTGGTGATCCGGGTGCCTAGAGCCTTACTGGGGGGCTTCCTGGAGGAGAGGGCCCAGAAACGCTCCCACCCGGAGTCCCTAAGCTGAGCGACGCTCGAGAAGGATTGGCCTGAGCAGAAGCAAAGGGCTCCGCGTCCGTGTTTGCCTCTCCTGTTTGGCTCAGAACCCCGAAGTCTCTCATGGGACCCCTCCTCCCGGCCCCCCTGACCAAAATGAAAAGGCTGATTTGGCAGACGGATTGTACCCGTCTCCCGACGCGTTCCGATTCCATGCCTCCTTTCCTGGCCCACTCAGGCCCGCCCCATCCTTCGACAAATACTGGTTAGAGGGAAGGTGGGATATGGGATTTACTCTCTTTAGGGCCACTCAGTCTTGTGGGGGGCCTCCTTCTCTTCCCAGGTGGACCCTAAGATTCGTACATGGATTGTGCAAGTCAGGTGGGCTATCGGAGTCTCCAGGATCCCTGGAGACTGGGCACTCGGAACTAGCTGGACCTGGTCAGGGAAGGAGGCAAGAACTCGGAGTGTCGGCGGGCAAGGATGCGGGATCTGGTCGGCTCTCTTCCGCGGGTCAGCCTCCCTGTGACGGGTGGCTCAAGGAAAGGCCACTACTCAGCCAGCTGCATGGATGCATATACTTCCTCCATGCCACCTCCTTGCAGCCGATAAAACTCGGCCAGAGGAGAAGGAGAGATACGGGAAAGCAGCACAGCCTAATCGAGAGAGCACAGGCCCGGGAGTCAGAGGTCCTGGGTTCCGATCCAGGCTCCGCCACCTGTCCACCCTGTGACCCTGGGCAAGTCACTTCACTTCTCTGGGCCTTAGTTCCCTCATCTGTAAAATGGGGTTTCAGACTGTGAGCCCCAAGCGGGATGTGGACCAAGCTCAACCTGAATATTTTCCATCTCCCCAAGTGCTTAGTACAGTCCGTGAAACAGAGTAAGGGCTTAACAAATACCACTTTTTTGAAAAGGCAGTTATACAGCTTATACAGTTATACCTTGGGCCTCCGGGTTACCCTCACTTCTCTTGAATAACCTAGAGTTGAGAGGTGTCAATTTTTAGGCAGCTCTGGGGAGGTTGGTTCTCCTTCACGGCCTAGGCCTAATTGCTAGTGATAATAATAACAGTAGTAGTAATAATAACAACTACCACAACAATAACAATAACTGGGATATCTGTTAAGCACTGACTGGGGTTGTTGACACACTGCCAAAGCAGATACAGTCCTTGGCCCACATAAGGTACACAGTCAAAAGGGGAGGGAGAATGGGTATTTTAACCCCATTTTACAGATGAGAAAACTGAGGTATAGCAAATTTAAGCGACTAGAGTCGGTAAATGGCAGAGCCGGCATTAGAACTTAGGTCCTCCAACTCCCGGCCCTGTGTTCTTTCCACCGGGACATGCTGTGAGGCAAGCTGAAGCGGAAAGAAGCCAGCCGAGGCCGGGGGAGAAAACCATTTGCCGCAGGCCTGGTTTTTCAGTATTATTTACATTTAGAGGGATGCTCCTCAGACAGGAAATTAGGACAGAAGTAAAACTTTCCAAAACCCAAGGAAGAGAGATCACTGAAGTCACCACAATCCCATGGGGGTACTGTCAGATGGGAGTCTAAGGCCCCGGCTACCAGGACATCTTGTCCTATTTGGGTCTTGGTTTCCGTCTACCGCCTCACCGTTTTCTTGAGAACCCAATTACAACACTCCCAGGAGAGAGAGTGAGCGATCCCGTTTTGTTAAACCAGAACACTGTTCATTTGAGAGCCACATCCAGGGCTTCTGAAAACATTTCCATACACACCCAGATACAAATGATAAAAGAACCTAAGTACCCACAACGGCCTGGGGAGTGACACAGCATTTTCTGACAGATGCAATTTCTTGGACTAGAACCCAGCCAAATATGATCCTTATTTTCGGCTTGCTTGTTGGAAGACGACTGATCTACTCTTCCCCTGTAATCATGCGGCATAAACACTGGCAGCTCACTGGCCCAAAAGCCAGGCTCTCCAGCGTGGACACTGTTTGAACCAACAGCAGTTCTCCTGCGGGAGAAAAGTGAAAAATGAAGGGGGAGACTGGTTCCTGAACTCTGGTGGGATCCAAAACGGCCTCAACTGCGGATGAATCAGCCAGATTCCACGATTAGGTGGCCACCTTTCACGGTGTCAGAAGAATGATGGATTGCAGACCCTCCCCCAGACTCTTCCTGGCAATGGTGTAACCCCCAACCCCAACCAACCTCTCTTAAATCCGCACCCCCCATCTCGTGTTTAAGTCCGTCCCCATAGTGTTCTTTTCCTGCTTCTTCCCGTCTCCCGGGCACCACCCCAGAGATTGATGTTGTGAAGCTGCCATAGGGTGCTCGTTTAGAAACCTAAACGTCGGGGGCCATAACTTGACCTGTCCTATGGGTGAGCGGTCCATCCGGGGCCAGGTGAAAACAGAAATAGGAAGTGAAGGAGTTTGGAGCCGTGGCTGCTTCTCAGCCTAGGAGTGCAGTAAACACAGAGCTATTCATTCGATTCTTTCAATCGCATTGATTGAGCGCTTACTGTGTGCACAGCACTATACTTAGTGCTGGCGAGAGTACACTATAACAATAGACACATTCCCAGCCCACCACAACCTTATCCACAAGGGCTTCATGGAAATGGGTCGTGTCTCTGGATTTAGGCCTGATGGGCCTCACATATTAACGTCTGTCTCCCCCCTCTAGACTATCAGCTCGTGATTGGGGAACGTGACCGCTAAAACTCTGATGTACTGTCCTCTCCCAAGAGCTTAGTACAGTGCTCTGCACCTAGTAAGAGCTCAATAAATACCACTGACTGGCCGACTGATCTCCCACCCTTCTGTTCCCTTTCTCTGCTTTTCTACCAAAGGCCCCGCCTGACTCCTGGAGGCATCTGAGACGCAAGCCTTCTTCCCTCCGGCCTGTGTGATCTTTGGGGGCCGCTGAATGTCAGCTCTTCCCTCAATTTGTCACGCTGAATGGGGAAGTGACTCAGAAGGCAGTGGGATCCAGGGGACAGAGCCCAGAACGGGAGGCGGGAGAAGGAAGCTGTGCTTCCGGCCTGGCCCTGACTCCCGTGGCCCATGGATTCTGCTCAGGGCCAGGGGCTCCGCCCTCGCTGGCGACTCAAAGGCAGTTTCCTGTTCGGCTCCGGCTCTGGAATGCGGCCGGCCTCCTGGAATCGAAGCCGGGTGGGCCATGGGATGAGAATGAGCGATGGCAGGCTCTACAATGTAAGCTCGTTGTGGGCAGGGAACGTGCCTGCTCGTTGGTATATTCTACTCTCCCAAGAGCTTAGTTCCGGGCTCTGCACACAGTAAGTGCGCAATAAATACGATTGAATGAATGAATGAGCAGGCAACCCAGACAGGGGGCTGGACAGAAAGCTGAAATCAGGTAACCCAAAGCCAGGAAGGGCAGGGGAAGTACCTAAAGAGAACGGTCTAAGGAAACCTCAGACAGCGCTGCATCCCAGCGGAGGGATGCATTCAGACGGATATTCCTCAGACGGGAACTTAGGACCACAGTAAAACCAGTAAAACTTTCCAAAACCCAAGGCAGGCCCCCATGGGCTATTAGCAGAGGGAGTCCGAGACCTCAGCACCCAGGATATCTTGCCCTATTTGCGTCTTCACTCCCCTCTACTGCCTAACAGCTTTCTCGAGACTGTAAGCTCATTGTGGGTGGGGAATGAGTCTGTATACTGTTACATTGTCCTCTCCCACTTAGCACAGTGCTCTGCACATAGTAAGCACTTAATATGACTCACTGACTGTAAACGCTCTGCTCTCATGGAGCAGTTCACTTCAAGAAAAAGTTTCGGAAGAAATGAGAGCCAAGGAGGTAAAAGAGAAAACGGCTTCAGGCGCACAAATGTTAAACGTAACAACTCGACAAAGGACAGCCATCTCGTGCGCCCAAGTTGCCTCAACTCTACCGACAGAAGCGTCTTAGTACATGAAGGACAACTGTTGGCGGACTGTCTTTGATGGGGAGTAGGAAGGGATGTGTGTCAAGGGGGACTTGCCCGATGGACAGCCAGCATCGGTCACGCTTACCTCTAGGGCTAAGGCCGTCTTGTCGTAAGCACACGGTACTCTTTTCTGAATTGCTTTGGCATAGACAGGTCCATTCTGGGTGGATGGCAAAGGGGTGATGACGGCTCCGGGAGCGCCCGGCCCTGAGGGCAGAGGAGTCGTGGCCTGAGGCTGGGCGTAGGCGTGCGCTGGCTCCGGGATCCCGTAGCTGTTGGAATTCCTGTTTCCGTGCTTCCCCGGCTTAACCAGCTTCTCCACGTAAGGAACGGGGATCATCCCGACACGGCCGTCCTTGTTCCGGGCGCTCCACCACTGTTCTTCCGGCTTCTCTATGATGACGAGGAACTCTCCCTTCTTGAAAGGGAGATCTTCGGCGTCGTTCCCGGGGAAGTCATAAAGAGTCCGTACGTATTCCAGACTGTCTTCCCCAGCTGGCAGGCTGGGTACTGGGGAAGAGCCTATGGGCGGGGTGGCATATCTGAATGGGAAGAGAAGGAAAGTCACTTGCAAGGAAAAGCACCCACTAAGCCTCCTTCCCCTGCTCCTGGCAGGCTAGCCTGGGGCATGGGCCCCATCTATTTTTTTGTTTTCCTTAAACGGTATTTATTTAGTGCATAATATGTGCCAGGCACTGTACTAAGCCTTAGGGTAGATGCGACGTTGGACACAGCTCAGGTCCCACATGGGGCTCAGTCTTCATCCCCATTTTATAGGTGAGAGAAGCGAGGCCCAGGGAAGTGAAGTGACATGCCCCAGGTCGCGCAGCATGCAAGCAGAGGAGCCGGCATTAGAACCCAAGTCCACTGATTCCCAGTGCTGTGCTCACACAGAGTGCAGCGTGGAACCGACACAGGTACAGCAGTCAAAGCACCTGGGTTCTAATCCCTGCTCTGCCTCTTGTGTGGCCTCGATCCGGTCACCTAACTTATCAGTACGTCAGTTTTCTCATCTATCGAATGGACATTAAATATCCATTCTCCCTCCTACTTAGACCTGATGCCCCAGGAGGGACAGGGACTGTGTCTAACCCGATTACCTTAGGTCTTACCCAGTCCTCAGTACAGTACTTGGCACAGAGTAAGCCCTTAAATACCACCTTTATCACCATCATCATCGTTACCACTACTACTAATAAATACTCCTAGGTCACCTAGAATGCAGAGATTCTGTTCTTGGAAAATGTGTGTTGTGACACCTCACTGTGCCGTACCAGCATGGGCTCACTTGGTCAGACCAATGTTCCCTAATTCCCCCACAGCAGTCCAGTCAGAAGGTGGGGTGAAAACCCGTGGGACGACGGCGCTCACTGCACAGCTGATGATGTCTCGAGCCCTGGTTTCATTGAGGTTTTTAAAATGCCATTAACCCCAGGGTTCCCTTGCACCCAGAGTCCTACAGAAGTTCCTGGAATAAAACCATCAGTCAATGGTGTTTATTGAGGTCTTACTATGTGCATAGCACTGTACTAAAGCGTGGTACAACAGAATTGGTAGAAACATTCCCTCTGCCCCTGGAGTTTGCAGTCTTACCTGGCACTTTACCAAGATTGGGTACCTGGGCCATGAGGGGGAAGTGACTTGCCACATGAGAAAGCCCACTGGTCAGAGCCTGGCTCGGGGCCTGCTCCTCCTGGCTGAGTCACCTTGAGTCCAATTTAGCCTTCCCTGCCCTAGTTTCTGCCTGTGCAAGACGAGCCCGGGTCTGCCCTCCTTATGGGATTACCGGGCCACCTGAAAGCCGCCGGCTCCGGGAAATGAGGGCTCCGTCCCAATTTGAGGCCTGGAAGAGTGAAATTCGGGGCCCGGGGTCACTGTGCAGCTGAGGTCTGGGATGTTTCCTGGGCCGAGCCCCCGGGCTGGATTTTGCTTTAAATTCCTGGAGGTCGAATCGGCTCTCTGTCAGGGGCAGCTGAGCGGGGCATGCTTTGCTGAGATAAAACCACCACTGCCAAAAGTCCCTTCACCACCAAATATAGAATAAACACATACCCCTCTCTCCTGGACATTAACTGCTCCCCCACAACTCTGCCCTCCCTTCTTCCTCAGCCTCAGATGGATCACCCAACTCACCAAAATGTTTTCAGGTTCCAGTCCCACTCATTCGAGAGTATTTACTGAACGCTTACTGTGCACAGAACACAATACCAAGCACTTGGGAGAGGACAACAGAACAATAAACAGACACATTCCCTGCCCATAACAAGCTTACAGCCTAGAGGGGATTTCCAACTCTTCTGACTTTCCTGCTCAATCTCTCGTCCCCCCACTCTATTTCACAACCACTCCTGCACCGCCTCAGCACCTAAGCACTTGACCCCCGCCCCCGACATATGACTTAAGTAGATATCCTTCTACTCTACACCTTCCCCCTGCCTGTAATTTATTTTAGTATGTCTCCTCCCATCCCTAGCTTCTTGAGGGCAAGGACTGTGTCTACTCAAAGTGCTCTGCACACAGTAAGCCCTCAATAAGTATTAACGATTGATCTTCATTTACTTCATTGTCCTGTCCTTCAAGAAATAAGAAATAACGATTGATCCTCATTTACTTTGTTGTCCTGTCCTTCAAGACACTAGTTAGCAGCGTCATTTCAATTCTTTTTTTTTTTTTTAAGGGTTTTTGTTAAGCCCTTCCTCTATGCCAGGCCTGAGCGCTGAGGGGGATACAAGTTAATCAGGTTCAGATACAGTCCCTGTCCCACACGGGGCTCACAGTCTTAATCCCCATTTTACAGATGAGGGAGCTGAGGCCCAGAGAAGTGAAGTGACTTCCCCAAGGTCACACTGCAGACAAGTGGTGGAGCCGGAATTACAATACGGGTCCTTCCGTCTCCCAGGCCACCACTAGACCACGCTGCTTCTCAATTCCCACTCCGGCCCTCTCCCTTGGGGATTTCCGCTCCGGCCTTCCAACTCCATCTCGCCCCGCACCTAAAATTTTTGTGCTTTCTACAACGATCCTCCTCCTGCCTTTGCCCGACTATGAGGGTGTGCCGCTCTGAGTCACTGCCCCATCACCACCGCCCCGGGCACCCCCGAAGCCGGGCTCACCGTGCCCGCTTTCATCCCAGCCAAGGGCAGTCCTGCGGGAAGCAGTACCCAAGACCGGGGAGGAGAAAAATGGGCCCCGTTTTCCCGCCGCGCCCTCCCCCTTTCTCTCCCGGGGAAACGGGAGAGAAACGGGAAAACAGGACAATCGGTTCTCCTGGAGAACTCCGCTTTTTAAAATGGCAATTAAGCCATTATGATGTGCCAGGCACTATTCTAAGCGCTGAGGTAGATACCACATAATCAGATTGGACACAGTCCCTGTCCCACGTGGGGCTGACCGTCTTCAACCCCATTTTACAGATGAGGTAACCGAGGCACAGAGAAGTTAAGTGGCTTACCCAAGGTCATAAAGCAGACAAGTGGTGTAGCCGGGATTAGAACGCAGTAAGCTCACTGTGGGGCAGGGAATGTGTCTGTCTACTGTTATACTGTATTTTCTCAAGCATTTAGTACAGAGCTCTGCACACAGTAAGCACTCAGTAAATATGACTGAATGAATAAATGATTCCCAAGTCCAGGCTCAATCCACTAGGCCGTGCTGCTTCTTGAAGCGCCCTGACTGCTCCGCTGGAAAACTGTCCGGAGAATGTTCCCCTGCCTTCCAACGGTGTCCTGCCCCAAGGGCGATGGGACAACTTGTGGAAGGACAAAATGAGTCAACTGGGAAAAATCTCTGTAGAGGACGGCCTATTTAAAAACAGGCCCACTAAAAGTCTTGTTTCTAATTAGGTCAAAGCAGGGCCTCCGCAGAACGTACAATTCCAAGTCAATTGCAAGGTTTTGGTCATTTCAAGCACCAGGTAATTAGCAAAGAATTCCACTTAGGATAAAGAGAACTTCTCCTTGTCTTAATTCCTTTTCTGCATATTAATATATGGATATATACACTTATGTAATAAGCCTATATAATAATTACAATAAGAACGATGGCATTTGTTAAGCACTTACAACGTGTCAAGCACTGTTCTAAGCACTGGGGTGGATAGAAGATAATCAGGTCGGTCACAGTTCCTGTCCCATATGAGGCTCCCGGTCTCAGTAAGAGGGAGAAGGATTTAATCCCCATTTTCCAGATGAGGCGGCTGAGGGAAGTGAAGTGGCTTGCCCAAAGTCACCCAGAGGACCAGTGGCGAAGCCAGGATTAGCACCCAGGTTCTCTGAAGCCCAGGCCCAGGCTTTTCCCACTAGGCCAGGCTGCGTCTTTCCCTTCCTTCCTAGGCCCCACTTTATCTATATATACATATAGATCTATACATATATAGGGCTAGATAGATCTTCACCCTCCCCACCCCTCACAGGGAATCTGAATCTATTCCTCTAGCTACACCATCCAAAGGACAAGCAGCATGACAGTGCTGCTTAATCATGGATCTGGGGGTCCGAAGGACCTGGGATTTAATCCCAGCTCTGCCATGTATCTGCTGTGCAACCTTGGTCAGGTCATTTCACTTCTCCCGGCCTCCGTTACCTCATCTGTAAAATGGGGATTAAGACTGTGAGCCCCCTGGGGGACAGCAACTGTGTCCAACCTGACTGACCTGTATCTGCTCCAGCACTAAGAACAGCACTTGGCACATAACAATAATTCTAATAATGATGGCATTTGTTAAGTGTCTTCCACATGCCAAGCACTGTTCTAAGCACTAGGATAGATACAAGATTATTAGGTTGTCCCAAGTGGGACTCCCAGTCTTAATCCCCATTTTCTAGATGAGGTAACTGAGGTGCAGAGAAGTTAACTGACTTGGCGGAAGTCACACAACTGACAAGTGGCAGAGCCAGGATTAGAACCTTTGACCTCGGACTCACAAGCCCATGCTCTTTCCACTATGCCACGAGTAAGAGCTTAACAAGTACCATCATTATTATTATTGTTAAAGGGCCAGCAAGTCTGGAGTTGTGACCCAGAACTGGCCTCCAGCTCATGATTACTGCTCTCCCCATCACCAGGTAATGCAGGTCCTCCCATCTCCCAAACCTTTCCGTGTTTTTATTCTCCTTTATTGCAAAAGAGCCCTTAGAGCAAAAGGAGAAATAGGGATGTGTGCAAGGACTGATGGATTAATTCATTCAATAGTATTTATTGAGATCTTACTGTGTACACAGCACTGGACTAAGTGTCTAGGAGAATACAATAAAACAATAAACTGACATTCCCTGTAGAGGCGAGTTACAAGTTCTGTGTGTGTGTGTGTGGGGGGGGGGGGGGGGACGGACTCAGATATTAAGATAAATACATAAATTACAGATATGTACATCAGTGCTGTGGCACAGCTGGGACTAGAGTTTAGATCTCCTGATTTCCAGGCTGGTGCTGGGATTCCCGAATCCTTCTAGACTGTAAACTCATTGTGGGCAGGGAACTTATCTGTTATACTGTACTCTCCCAAGTTTAGTACAGTGCTCTGCACACAGTAGGCGCGCAATCAATATGATGGACAGTGCTCTTTCTGCCAACACCATCTCTCACTAGAAGCGATTCCAGCACTAGTTCATATACCAATCCACTTCTCCTTCCTCTTAGCAATTAATCCCTTCAAGGCCTGGCTCTCCTGCGAGATTACAAACTCCTTGAAGACACAGATCCTACTACCAACACTTATTTAGTACAGCGTCCTGCACACTGTAGAGTCAATAATTATAATAATGATGCTACTTGTTAAGGCACAGTACGAAGCGCTGGGGTGGATACAAGCAAATCGGGTTGGAATCAGTCCCTGTCCCACGTGGGGCTCGCGGTCTCAACCCCCATTTTACAGGTGAGGGAACTGAGGCCCAGAGACGTGAAATGATTTGCCCAAGGTCGCACAGTGGGGAAGTGACAGAGTCGGGATTAGAACCCAAGACCTTCTGACTCCTAGGCTCGGGCTCTATTCTCTATGCCAGGCGATGGATGGGTTGATTCTTTATCCTGGCATGTCAGCCCTGCCCATCTTTTGATCTCTAGGCCTGGTGGTTGGCTGCTGGCAACAGAAGCATCCCTGCTTCTGAATCTCTTTTCGACTCAATGGCCCACATTCCCATTTTTAGCCTAACGGCTCCTCTGCTTCTCCCGCTCTTTCATCACAGGAGCTCCCCGGAAAGGGCTCGGCTGAATGTTCTGCCGAGGGAAACGCATCTTGAAACAGGATTGCTGGCACAACTGAAACCTCCGAAGGAGTTGGTTCGCGGGTTTCATGACTTGACTGCAATATTAGTTCACTATGAAAAAGGCAAAAGAGCCGTCTCTGATGTTTTGTCGATGCGGGTGTGTGGGAGGCACATTGACACGAGCCTTGAAAGAGGGAGTTGCTTAAAGGAGTTCTGGGAAAACTGCCTAACCCAGATTTAGGAAGTCTTCCACCTATACCTGCTAAAGAGGACCTCTTTCTCTACTTGCAATGGACATTTGGATGATTGAAGTGATTCCTTAGAAAGTGCCTACGAAGGTCCTCTGTTCCAAATCCTGGTCAGGCAATAGTGAAGGTGGTACGACTCCAGGATTTACACCCGGTCTATAGAATGGTAATCACAAATAAACTGGAATGAAGGAAAAGCACGTGCAGGGGCGCTATAATAATAATAATAATGGCATTTATTAAGCGCTTACTATGTGCAAAGCACTGTTCTAAGCGCTGGAAAGGTTACAAGGTGATCAGGTTGTCCCACGTGGAGCTCACAGTCTTAATCCCCATTTTACAGATGAGGGAACTGAGGCCCAGAGAAGTTAAGTAACTTGCCCAAAGTCACACAGCTGACAACTGGCGGAGCCGGGATTTGAACCTATGACCTCTGACTCCAAAGCCCGTGATCTTTCCACTGCGCCACGCTGCTTCCCATAACCTATAACCTAACCTAACCTATATAACCTATAACCTTCCCATAACCTATAAGGATCCCGGTTCCAATTTTTGGGGAAAAGCGGGACGCAAACCGTGACCTCTACGCTCTCCCTCCCTGAGGCACGGAGGAGCAAGAAACAACCCGCTTAGGACGTCGGCTCTTTATACTGGGTTGATAATAATAATGATATTTGTTAAGCACTTACTATGTGCCATTCACTCATTCAATCGTATTTACTGAGCACTGTACTAAGCGCTTGGGAAGTACAAGTCGGCAACATATAGAGATGGTCCCTACCCAACAACGGGCTCACAGTCTAGAACCGTGTGCCAACCATGGTACTCCGCGCAGGGGTCGATACAAGCAAATCAGGTTGGACACAGTCCCTGCCCCTCGTGGGGCTCACAGTCTCACAGAGCGTGCCCCAGGGAGTCAGAAGGTCATGGGTTCGAATCCCAGCCCTGCCGCTTGCCTGCTGTGTGACCTTGGGCAAGCCACTTCACTTCTCTGTGCCTCAGTTCCCTCATTTGTAAAAATGGGGACTGAGCACTGTACTAAGCACTTGGGAAGCACAATTCGGCAACATCTAGAGACCGTCCCTACCCAACAATGAGCTCACAGTCTAGAAGGGGGAGACAGACAACAAAACAAAACATGCGGACAGGTGTCAAGTCATCAGAATAAATAGAAAGAGCTGGATGCACATCATTAACAAAATAAATAGAACAGTATCTCCACCTCCCCATCCCTCCCGCCCTACCTCCTTCCCTTCCCCACAGCACCTGTATATATATTTTTGTACAGATTTATTACTCTATTTTACTTGTACATATTTACTATTCTATTTATTTTGTTAATGATGTGCATCTAGCTTTAATTCTATTGGTTGTGATGACTTAACACCTGTCCACATGTTTTGTTGTGTTCTCTGTCTCCCCCCTTCTAGACTGTGAGCCCGCTGCTGGGTAGGGACCCGTCTCTGTATGCTGCCACCTTGTACTTCCCAAGCGCTTAGTACAGTGCTCTGCACACAGTAAGCGCTCAATAAATACGACAATGAATGAATTCATCATCTCTTCCTTAATTTAGTCAGCCTGTCCTCCCTCCTAGACTATAGACACTTTGTGGGCAGGGAACTACTAATATTCTTGCATTGTTCTCCCAAGCACTTAGTACAGTGCTCTGCACACAGTAAGAGCTCCACCAATACCACTGACTGATTCCTAAAGCTTCGGCCTCAGGATAGCGACTCCCCCCCACTTCCAGACTGTGAGCCCACTGTTGGGTAGGGACTGTCTCTATATGTTGCCAACTTGTACTTCCCAAGCGCTTGGTACAGTGCTCTGCACACAGTAAGCGCTCAATAAATACGATTGACTGATTGACTGATTGACTCAGCTCCCTCACTGCGGCTTGCTTAGTAAAGAAAAGGCAATCCACGGTATTTACTGAGCCCCACCCTCCCTCCTTATTCCTTTACCCTTCTAGCCCGGAGCCTCTTCGTGGCGGGTCAAACTACCAATCATGATATCGTATTATTGCATCAAATCATATTTCTTGAGTGCCTACTGGGGGCAGTGCACTGTACTAGGCGCTTGGGAGAGTACAATAAAGACACACTCCCTGCCCACAACGAGTTTATAGTCGGGGAAGACAGACATCAATAAAAATAAATAAATGACAGATATGTACCTAAGTGCCTTGGGGCTGGAAGGGAGGAAGAACAAAGCGGGGAGCAAGTCAGGGCGAGCAGAAGGGAATGAGAGAAGAGGAATGGGTGGGGTAGAGGGACGTTTAGTCTGGGAAGGCCTCTTGGAGATGTGCCTTCAATACAGCTTTTGGTGGGGGGAGTGGGGAGAGTAATTGTCGGCTTTGAGGAAGCCAGAGGAAGGACAAGGGCTGCGGGTTGGTGGTGAGAGATAGGCGAGAATGAGGAACAGTGAGAAGGTTAGCATTTATAGTTATTAAAAATAATGGTATTTGTTAAAGTGCTATGTGCCAGGCACTGAATGTGAATTGGATGTAGGGCACCGTACTAAGCGCCCGAGAAAGTACGATAGAAGAGAGTTAGTAGGCCCGATCCCTGCCCACAAGGAGAGAAGGAGGGTGATAGACATTAAAATAATGCCCAGATTTATTTTAATCTGTAAGTCTGGGAGCTTAAAGATAGGTTTCCCCAGGGCTCTGGAGCTGCGGTGACTGTGAAGCAAGTGCAGAGGCATCTATTGATCTATTCTGATGTTATTGATGTTGTTTTGTTGTCTGTCTCCCCCTTCTAATAATAATAAATGATGGCATTTATTAAGCGCTTACTATGTGCCAGGCACTGTTCTAAGCGCTGGGGAGGTTACAAGGTGATCAGGTTGTCCCACGTGGGGCTCACAGTCTTCATCCCCATTTAACAGATGAGGGAACTGAGGCACAGAGAAGCTAAGTGACTTGCCCAAAGTCACACAGCTGACAAGTACCAGAGCTGGGTTTTGAACCCATGACCTCTGACTCCAAAGCCCGGGCTCTTTTCCACTAAGCCACGCTGACTGTGAGCCCATTGTTGGGTAAGGATTGCCTCTATTGCCAAATTGTACTTTCGAAGCGCTCGGTATAATGCTGTGCACACAGTAAGCGCTCAACAAATACGACTGAATGACTGTACTCAAGGAGGGCAAGGAGGGGGTAATGAGGGCTTTGTCGGAGAAGGCCTCTGGCAGAAGCAATTTTAGGAGGGGTTTTAGGGTGGAGATGTGGTCTGTTGGAGCACTGGAACATAAAATAAATAATTCATATTTATTGAGCGCTTACTGTGTGCAGAGCACTGTACTAAGTGCTTGTATCTACCCCAGCACTTAGCACAGTGCTTGGCACAAAATAAGCACTTAAATACAATTATTATTATGATGATGATCAATAATAACAATAAGAGTGAGTAGCCAGGAGGATATAAAAGAGGAAGGGAAAAATAAAAAAGTTGTTGAACCTGTAGAGCTGAGAGGTCTTGACTGGTGTATGATGCTAGTTCTCTTACGTTTGACCTTCACAGATTCACTCAGTCTTTTCCAGTTCTCCCGTCCCACTTTTTGTGAACACCTGATTACTTCATTCACTCAGTCCTATTTACTGAGCGATTACTGTGTGCAGAGCTCTGTGCTAAGTGCTTCGAAGAGTACAATACAAGAATAAACGGACAGATTCCCTGCACACAGTGAACTTACAGCCTGGGTGGGGGGAAGAGGAAGGAGGAAAGGCAGGCGACCATTAATATAAATAAATAAATTACAGACAGGTACATAAGTGCTGAGGGGATGGGAGAGGGGAAGAACAAAGGGAGATGCAATATAGAATTGGAGAAGTGTCAAGGGTGTGGGGGGCTTAGTCAGGGAAGGCCTCCAGGAGATGTGCCTGATTATCTGCAACCTTAATTTTGAAAACATTTTGACTGAATGTGGTCCGGCTTGCTGGCAATAGATTTTACACCCTCTAGACTATAAGCTCGTTGTGGGCAGGGAACCTTTCTACCAACTCTGTTGATCTGTACTCTTCCAAGTACTCAGTACAGTACACTGCACATGGTGAGCATTCAACAAATACCATTGCTGATGAGCCCCTTAAAAAGAGGTCATTCCATCAGAATTTTTGTAAAAACAGGTCATTCCATCAGAATTTTCACATCCTAAATCTCGCCGTCTAAGAAAGCCAGGCGTCGTCAACCATTTTTGATTTGAGTGGTTAAGAAGATATTACGGTATTTGACAATATGCGCCAAGCACTGTTCTAAGCACTAAGGTGGATACAAGTTAATCAGGTCACAGTTACCTGCCCCACATGGGGCTCACAGTCAAATTAGGAGGGACATTTTGCTAACTGGACCAATCAAATCAATCAATCGTATTTCCTGAGCGCTTACTGTGTGCAGAGCACTGTACCAAGCGCTTGGAAGAGGTACAATCTAACAGCAGGTCCCACAGCAGACCAGTGGCAAAGCAGGGATTACAGTGCTCTGCACACAGTAAGCGCTCAATAAATACGACCGAATAAATGAATGAACCCAGGACCTGATTTCCAGGCCCATGCTCTTTCCACTAGGCCCCATCCCTGTTAAGTATTTTCTTTGTGCCAAGCCCTATACCAAGGAAGGCAGGCTCAATCACCATTTTTCCTGGTAAAAATTTCCCCCGGAGGTTTCCCCCCCTTAATTCTTCAGTGAGACCCTGTTCAGTTTCGGTATCCTGAAGAAGAGGGACTGAGTAGTTAAGGCCATGGACCAGGCCACTTTGGATTCTGAGGATGGTGTGCTCAGAGACTCTCTAAGACACATTATTTTACAACAAACCGAAGGATCATTAACACTTTCACTTAAAAACAAGAACCAGGTCGCAGGCTCCATCAGCAGGGGCGTAAGAGAAAATCCTCAGTGAATTAGGATGTTAACGTGACAGTTGAGAGTGTCGAGGTGAATTATTCTGAGCTGGAAGCCGACTACACTGATTTGGAGCCTCCCCGCCCCCCATCACACTAAAAAGGAGACAGAAACGGGAAACACACAGTCCACAGCAAGCGAGTACCTTATCAGGCAGCACAGCCCTCTTCCTCTTCCAGTCACACACTTTTTGAAGTCAACTGACCAGTCCCCACCCCCTCTTTACATTAACCACAGAGAGAGGCAGTATAGCCGAATGGATAGAGCACAGGCCAGGGACTGAGACGGACCTGCTCCCAATCCTGTCTCCTCTACTTGTCTGCTGTGTGACCTCGGGCAAGACACTTCACTTCTCTGTGCTTCCGTTACCTCACCTGGAAAATGGGGATTAAGGCGGTGAGCCCCATGTGGGACGGGGTCTGTGCCCCACCCGATTACCTTGTATCTACCCCAGGGTTTAGAACAGTGCCTGGCACATGCTTAACAAAATCCACTGAGAAATCAATCAATCAATCAATCAATCGTATTTATTGAGCGCTTACTGTGTGCACAGCACTGTACTAAGCGCTTGGGAAGTCCAAGCTGGCAACATCTAGAGACGGTCCCTACCCAAAAGTGGGCTCACAGTCTAGAAGGGGGAGACAGAGAACAAAACCAAACATACTAACAAAATAAAATAAATAGGATAGGTACAAGTAAAATCAATCAATCAATTGTATTTACTGAGCGCTTACTGTGTGCAGAGCACTGTACTAAGCGCTTGGGAAGTACAAGTTGGCAACATATAGAGACAGTCCCTACCCAACAGTGGGCTCACAATCTAAAAGGGGGAGACACAGAACAAAACCAAACATACTAACAAAATAAAGTAGATTTGAATAGATAGGTACAAGTAAAATCAATCACTCAATCAATCAATCGTATTTATTGAGCGCTTACTGTGTGCAGAGCACTGTACTAAGCGCTTGAGAAAGAAGAACGAATCACCCAAGTGAGAGTCCGCGGGAGGCCTTGTAGCCAGGCTGATTCCAAATGGACATGTGGTTTGTGCTATTTCCCCATTAGACCGCGGCAGTTTCATATCTGCAAATCTCAATATTTGCTTCCCCTTATATTTATAAAAAGCTTTCACCTGCCAACTGGCACGCACTGACTCGGGAAACCCTTCTTTTGTCTGTGAGCAAATTCATCTCGATTGGCGGCCGACAAACGCAGATGAAGCAGCACGGTCTGGCGGAAAGAGCTGGGGCCTGGGAATCAGAGGCTCTGGGTTTTAATAATGGCATTTATTAATAATGGCATTTATTAAGCGCTTACTATGTGCAGAGCACTGTTCTAAGCGCTGGGGAATTTACAAGGTGATCAGGTTGTCCCCCGTGGGGCTCACAGTGTTAATCCCCATTTTACAGATGAGGTAACTGAGGCCCAGAGAAGTTAAGTGACTTGCCCAAAGTCACACAGCTGACGAGTGGCGGAGCCGGGATTTGAACCCATGACCTCTGATTCCAAAGCCCAGGCTCTTTCCACTGAGCCACGCTGCTTCTCAATCCCAGTTAATCCCAGTTCTGCCACTTGTCTGCTGTGCGACCCTGGGCAGGTCACTTCCCTTCCTCTGTGCCTCAGTCCTCTCATCTGGAAAACGGGGATTAAGTCCTCTTCCCTCTGACAGACTGTAAACCTATCCTATGTGGTTCGGGGGGCTGAGTCCAACCTGACTAGCTTGTAGCTACCCCAGCACTGAGAACACTGCTTCACACAGGGTAAGCACTTAAATATTATCTGTTTTTAAAAGAGCCGCAGAAGAAAATGACCTCTTTAATGAGGGAACAGATTCAAGCAGCTCCGCTGAATGGGTTCAATACACCCCTAGTTTCCCGTACTTTCATATATTCCATATGTTTTATATCTATATATATAATATATAGATACATTCCATATATATTTCATATGGTGCCAACACGTACTTCCCAAGCGCTTAGTACAGTGCTCTGCACACAGTCAGCGCTCAATAAATACGACTGAATGAATGAATATTCCACACCACACCTGTCTTTTAGATGGAAAGGGTGGAAAAAGCAACCCCAAACCCACCCATTCACCAGCAAAAAGAATAATCCAGTTCTTCCTTCTTGTCTCAATTGTTTATGAGGGGTGTTAGACTTTAAAAGCCTGGATGTGCTCTCCAAGCACTTAGTACAGTCAGTGGGCTGCCCAGGAGGCAACATAGTAGGCGCTTAACAAATACCATCACTATTACTGTTATCACAAAGATGTCTCAGATCTCCAAGCACCCCTAAATATGGTCCCCCCCAAAGCAGAGGATTGAGGATTCGGGATGAACTATTAAGCAGTGAGCCGGGTTTCAGGGCTGCCCTGACCCACCCCCCTAAATATGAGAAGGGACACACCCGCTCCTTGCAGCAGAGAGAGCACCGATCACTGTACTAAGCACCCGGGAGCGTCCACTACAGCCAGTAAATATACACACGAAAGAGCTACCAATCTACCTATTATATTTGAGCTCCTGCTGCATGCAAACAGCCAAGCCCTCTCCTCGCCTACTGAAGGCAGAGTCCAAAAGGGCTAATAAACAGGATCGTTGACCTCTGATCAAAAGTATTTTGTCGTCTACTTGGCGCTAAGCACCGCTGCTAGCGGCTGGGAGAGCAGAAGAGCGTTAAATAATGATGGCATTAAAATAAGAACAGTGCTTGGCACATAGTAAGTGCTTAACAAACACCATTCTTCTTCTTCTTATTATTATTATTAAAAGATGCGATCAGCCCCACGGCACTTATGTCCCTATCTGTCTTTTATTTGTTTATATTGTCTGTCTTCCCCTCTAGACTATAGGTCCTGGTGACAGGGCAGTCTACCAAATCTGTAGCACTGTCAGTGCTTTGCACATAGTAAGTGCTTAATACCATCATTACTGTCCTCTCCCAAGCGCTGGGTCCAGAGCTCTGCCCCCAGTAGGCGCTCAATAAATACTACTGTTTGAACTCTCTGCCCATCATCCTCAAGTCTACATTTGTGTATGTTTACGTTGTCTCCCCGTCTAGACAATGGGCAGGGCCTTCTGCCCACTCTGTGGCATTGCCCTCGCAAGCGCTGGGCACCCAGCAGGTGCTCAGTGGATACCTTGCTTCATCCCTCCGCCCACAAACCGTATGTCTACACCTGTCTTTGTTTATATTAATTAATGCCTGTCTCCACCTCTTGACACTCAGGGGCTGGGCGGTCTATCCGCTCTGCGTGGCTCAGAGGAAAGAGCCCAGGCTTGGGAGGCAGAGGTCATGGGTTCTAATTCCGGCTCCGCCGCTTATCTGCTGTGTGACTCTGGTCAAGTCACTTCTCTGTACCTCGGTTACCTCATCTGTGAAATGGGGATGAAGACTGTGAGTCCCACGTGGGACAACCTGATTACCCTGAATCTACCCTAGTGCTTAGAACAGTGCTCGGCACATAGTAAGCGCTTAACACATGCCATCATATGTGATACCAATTTGTACTTCCCAAGCGCTTAGTACAGTGCTCTGCACATAGTAAGCGCTCAATAAATACGATTGATTGATTGATTGATTGATCATTATTTATTATTATTACTGACGAGCTCGTTATGGGCAGGGAATGTGTCCACCAATTCTACCAAACTGTACCCACCACCTAACAATAACTGGTATCCGTCGCTTACCGTGTGCCAGGCACTGTACTGAGCTCTGGGGTGCACACAGGCAAATCGGGTTGACATCGCTGCAATGTAGCAGGCGCTCAGGTAAACACCACCGACTGATAATAACGATGGTATTTGTTAAGCGCTCACTATGTGCCGAGCACTGTTCTAAGCGCTGGGGTAGATACAAAGTCAACAGGTTGTCCCAAATGGGGCTCACAGTCTTCATCCCCGTTTTACAGATGAGGTCACTGAGGCCCGGAGAAGTGAAGTGACTGGCCCAAAGTCACACAGCTGACAAGTGGCGGAGGCGGGATTAGAACCCACGACTCTGATTCCCTAGCCTGGGCTCTTTCCACTGAGCCACGCATCTTCCTCTCCAGAGTCCAGTTTAGTAAGTACGATGGTAAGTACGACCGCCCGCTCCCTCTCCTCGGTCGGGCAGGTCGAGCCTCATTCATTCATTCAGTCCTATTTATCGAGCGCTTATTGTGTGCAAAGCACTGGCTAGGCACTCAGAAAGTACAATTTGGCAACAGATGGAGACGGTCCCTACCCAACAACGGGATCCCAATCTAGAACGGGGAGACAGACAGCAAAACAGAACAAGCAGACAGGAGTCAATACCATCAAAATAAATAGAATTATATATATACACCAGACTGAGGCCCCCCTTTCCCTCTGCTCCTCCTCCCCTCCCCATCACCCCCCTTCCCACCCCACTTGGGTACATTTGTGCATATTTATTATTCTATTTATTTTACTAATGATGTGCACACATATCTATAATTCTATTCATCTATTTTGATGGTGCTGATGTTATTGTTTTATTTTGTTGTCTGTCTCCCCCTTCTAGACTGTGAACCCGCTGGGTGGGGACCATCTCTAGATGTGAGCCCGCTGTTGGGTAGGGATCATCTCTATATGTTGCTGACTTGTACTTCCTAAGCGCTTAGTACAGTGCTCTGCACACAGTAAGCGCTCAATACGACTGAATGAATGAATGTAGCCGAACTGTACTTTCCAAGCACTTAGTCCAGTGCACTGCACACAGTAAGTGCTCAATAAATACGACTGAATGAATGAATGACTCCCCAGCCCGGGCTCTTTCCAATGAGCCCCACATCACCCCCACAGCGTCCAGGGCGCTGAGTAAATACCACGTGGCTTAGTGGAAAGAGCCCGGGCTGGTCCTGGGTTCTAATCCTGGCTCTGCCACTTGTCAGCTGGGTGACCTTGGGCAAGCCACTTCTCTTCTCTGGGCCTCAGTTCCCTCATCTAGAAAATGGGGAGGAAGACTGTGAGACCCACGTGGGGCAACCTGATCACCTTGTATCCACCCCAGCGCTGAGATCAATACTTGGCACATAGTAAGAGCTTAGCAGATACCAACATTATTATTATTATCATTATTACTGCTGAAAATGGGGATGAAAACTGTGAACCCCAAGTGGGAAAACCTGATGTCCTGTATCTCCCCCCCACACTGAGAACAGTGCTTGGCGCATAGTTAAGTGCTTAACAGATACCAGCATTATTATTATTATTATTATGGCTGTCCCCTGCCCCCTTGGTTGGGGGCGTCAAGCCTCAGTTTCCTGGGGGGTAGAAAAGCAGCGTGGCTCAGTGGAAAAGAGCCTGGGCTTGGGAGCCAGACGTCATGGGTTCAAATCCCAGCTCCACCGCTTGTCAACTGTGTGACTTTGGGCAAGTTACTTAACTTCTCTGGGCCTCAGTAACCTCATCTGTAAAATGGGGATTGAAACTGTGGGCCCCAAGTGGGACAATTCTAGACTGTGAGCCCGTTGTTAGGTAGGGACCATCTCTATCTATTGCCATTTTGTATTTCCCAAGTGCTTGGTCCAGTGCTCTACATACAGTGAGTGCTCAATAAATACGAATGAATGAATGACAACCTTATCACCTTGTATCTCCCCCCAACCCGGCCTTAGAACTGTGCTTCCCACATAGTAAGGCCTTAACAAATGACATCATTATTAACAAGTAGACAGCGGTCAATACCATCAGGGTAAATAATAATAATAATAATGGTATTTGTTCAGCGCTTAGTATGTGTCAGGCGCTGTTCTAAGCGCTGAGGGAGATACAAGGTAATCAGGTTGTCTCCCGTGGGACTCACAGTCTTAATCCCCATTTTCCAGATGAGGTAACTGAGGCCCCAAGAGATCGACTCTGTTGCCGACTTGTACTTCCCAAGCGCTTAGTACGGTGCTCTGCACACAGTAAGCGCTCAATAAATGATTGAATGAATGAAGGGACTCAGCCGAAGTCACCCAGCTAACAAGCGGCGGAGCCAGGATTAGAACCCACGACCTCTGACTCCTAAGCCCGGGCTCTTTCCACTGAGCCGTGGCTCTATACACATCATTAATAAAATAATAATAATGATGATACGAGGTTATCATGTCGTCCCACGTGGGGCTCACAGTCTTAATTCCCATTTTACAGACGAGTGAACTGAGGCCCAGAGAATTTAAATGACTTGACCAAAATCACCCAGCTGACAAGTGGTGGAGTCGGGATTAGAACCCACGACCTCTGACTCCCAAGCCTGGGCTCTTTCCACTGAGCCATGGCTCTTTACATATCATTAATAAAATAAAATAACTATGATGATGGTATTTGTTAAGCGCTTACGACGTGCCGAGGTCTGTTCTAAGCGCTGGGGTAGATATAAGGTAAAGAGATTGTTCCCTGTGGGGCTCACAGGCTTCATCCCCTTGAGGTCACTGAGGCCCAGAGAAGTGAAGGGACTCGACCAAGGTGACAAGTGGCAGGGTCGCAATTAGAACCCACAACCTGTGACTCTCCAGGCCAGTGAAATTCTTTCATTCGTATTTATTGAGCGCTTACTGTGTGCCAAGCACTGCCACTGTTCAGTGGCAAGAGCCCGGGCTCTGGAGTCAGAGGTCATGGGTTCAAATCCCAGCTCCGCCAACTGTCAGCTGGGTGACTTTGGGCAAGTCACTTCACTTCTCTGGGCCTCAGTTCCCTCATCTGTAAAATGGGGATTAAGACTGTGAGCCCCCCGTGGGACAACCTGATCACCTTGTAACCTCTCCAACACTTAGAACAGTGCTTTGCACATAGTAAGTGTTTAATAAATGCCATCATTATTATTATTATTATTATTAGAAGGGGGAGACAGACAACAAAACAAAACATGCAGACAGGTGTCAAAATCGTCAGAACAAATAGAATTATAGCTCTATGCCCGTCACTACCAGAGTAAATAAAATAGTAAATATGTACAAGTAAAACAGAGTAGTAAATCTGTGCAAATATCTACAAGTGCTGTGGGGAAGGGAAGGAGGCAGAGGAGAGGAAAAGGGGGGCTCGGTGTGGGAAGGCCTCCTGGAGGAGGTGAGGTCTCCTCCATTCACTCAATCGTATTTATTGGGCGCTTATTGTATGCAGAGCACTGTATTAAGTGCTTGATTACAACTATATGCACATCATTACCCAAATAGAATAGTAAATATGCACAAGTAAAACAGAGTAATAAATCTGTACAAACATATATACAGGTGCTGTGGGGAGGGGAAGGAGGTAGAGGAGGGGAAAAATGGGTCTCGGTGTGGGAAGGTGTCGTGGAGGAGGTTAGGTCTCCTCCATTCATTCCATAGTATTTATTGGGCGCTTACTCTGTGCAGAGCACTGGACTAAGCGCTTGATTATAGTTATATGCACATCATTACCAAAATAAATAGAATAGTAAATACGTAGAAGTAAAATAGAGTAGTAAATCTGTAGAAACATCTACAAGGGCTGTAGGGAGGAGTTAAGCGCTTAGTCCAATGCTCTGCACACAGTAAGCGCTCAATAAATACGACTGAATGAGTGAAGGGGGTAGAGGAGGGGAAAAAGGGGGCTTGGTGTGGGAAAGCGTCATGGAGGAGGTGAGGTCTCCATTCATTCAATCATGAATCCAACAGTAAGCGCTCAATAAATACGATTGATTGATTGATTCAATCAGATTTATTGGGTGCTTACCGTGTGCAGAGCACTTTACTAAGCGCTTGATTACAACTATATGCACATCATTAACAAAATAAATAGGATAGTAAATACGTAGAAGTAAAATAAATAGAGTAGTAAATCTGTAGAAATATCTACAAGGGCTGTGGGGAGG
Source organism: Tachyglossus aculeatus (assembly GCF_015852505.1). Lineage (NCBI taxonomy): Eukaryota > Metazoa > Chordata > Mammalia > Monotremata > Tachyglossidae > Tachyglossus > Tachyglossus aculeatus. The sequence goes on from NC_052086.1 coordinate 2,094,389, forward strand.
GGAAGGAGGTAAAGGAGAGGAAAAAGGGGTCTCAGTGTGGGAAGGCCTCCTGGAGGAGGTGAGGTCTCCTCCATTCATTCAATCGGATTTATTGGGCGCTTACTCCGTGCAGAGCACTGTACTAGGCACTTGATTATAACTATATGCACACCATTACCAAAATAAATAGAACAGTAAATATGCACAAGTAAAATAGAGTAATAAATCTGTACAAACATATGTACAGGTGCTGTGGGGAGTAAAATAGAGTAGTAGACCTTAGAAATATCTACAAGTGCTGTGGGGAAGGAGGTAGAGGAGAGGAAAAAGGGTGCTCGGTATGGGAAGGCATCGTGGAAGAGGTGAGGTCTCCTCCATTCATTCAATCGGATTTATTGGGTGCTTACTGTGTGCAGAACACTGTACTAAGCGCTTGATTATAACTATATGCACATCATTACCAAAATAAATAGAATAGTAAATATGTAGAAGTAGAGTAGTAAATCTGTAGAAATATCTACAAGGGCTGGGGGGGGTTAGGTGCTTAGTACAGTGCTTTGCACACAGTAAGCACTCAATAAATACGATTGAATGAATGAAGGAGGGGAAAAAGTGGGCTCGGTGTGGGAAGGCCTCCTGGAGGAGGTGAGGTCTCCTCCATTCATTCAATTGCATGGATTGGGCCCTTACTGTGTGCAGAGCACTGTACTGAGCGTTTGATTATAGTTATATGCACATCATTACCAAAATAAATAGAATAGTAAATAAAGAGAAGCAAAATAGAGCAGTAAATCTGTAGCAATATCTGCAAGGGCTGTGGGGAGGGGTTAAGCGCATAGTCCAGTGCTCTGAACACAGTAAGCGCTCGATAAATACGATGGAATGGATGAGGAAGGTAGAGGAGAGGAGAAGCAGTGTGGCTCAGTGGAAAGAGCCTGGGCTTTGGAGTCAGAAGTCATGGGTTCAAATCCCAACTCTTCCAATTGTCAGCTGTGTGACTTCGGGCAGGTCACTCAACTTCTCTGGGCCTCAGTGATCTCATCTATAAAATGGGAATGAAGACTGTGAGCCCCCCGTGGGAGAACCTGATCACCTTAACCTCCCCAGCACTTAGAACGGTGCTCTGCATGTAGTAAGCGCTTAATAAATGCCATCATCATTATTATTATTATTAACAAGACTGGGCCCAGATTGAGCCCCCTACTTCCTCTCCCCCTCACCTCCTTCCCCTCCCCACAGCACCTGTATATATGTATATGTTTGTACATATTTATTACTCTATTTACTTATTTTATTTGTACATATTTATTCTATTTTATTTTATTAATATGTTTTGTTTGGTTGCCTGTCCCCCCCCTTTCCAGACTGTGAGCCCGCTGTTGGGTAGGGACCGTCTCTATATGTTGCCAGCTTGCACTTCCCAGGGGTATTTATTTTACTTGTACATACTTATTCCATTTATTTTATTTTGTTAATATGTTTTGTTTGGTTGTCTGTCTCCCCCTTCTAGACTGTGAGCCCGCTGTTGGGTAGGGACCATCTCTATATGTTGCCAACTTGGACTTCCAAAGCACTTAGTACAGTGCTCTGCACACAGTAAGCGCTCAGTAAATACAACTGAATGAATTAATGAATGGAGGCTTTCTTGGAAGGACAGCCCGCTGTTGGGTAGGGACCATCTCTAGATGTCAACTTGGACTTCCCAAGCGCTTAGTCCAGTGCTCTGCACACAGTAAGCGCTCAATAAATACAATGGAATGAATGAGTGAATGAATGAAAAAGGGGTCTCGGTGAGGGAAGGCATCGTGGAGGAGGTGTTACCTCCTAGGTATTACCTACAGAAGCAGTGTGGCTCAGTGGAAAGAGCCCGGGCTTTGGAGTCAGAGGTCATAGGTTCAAACCCCAGCTCTGCCAATTGTCAGCTTGGTGACTTTGGGCAAGTCACTTCACTTCTCTGGGCCTCAGTTACCTCATCTGTCAAATGGGGATGAAGACTGTGAGCACCCCCCCCCCGCCCCCCGTGGGACAACCTGATCACTCTGTAACCTCCCCAGCGCTTAGAACTGTGCTTTGCACATAGTAAGCGCTTAATAAATGCCGTCATTATTCATTATTCTCCGTGCCTCAGTTCCCTCATCTGTAAAACGGGGATGAAGACTGTGAGTCCTCCCAGTGAGACAACATGATCACCCGGTGACCTCCCCAGCGCTTAGAACGGGGCTTGGCACATAGTGAACGCTTAATCAATGCCGTCATTATGATTATTCCTCTCTGGGGCTCAGTTCCCTCATCAGCAAAATGGGGATGAAGACTGGGTGGCTTTGCACATAGTAAGCGCTTAATAAATGCTGTCATTATGATTATTATTCTCTGGGGCTCAGTTCCCTCATCAGCAAAATGGGGATGAAGACTGGGTGGCTTGCACATAGTAAGCGCTTAATAAATGCCATCATCATCATTATTATTATTCTCCGGGGCTTAGTTCCCTCATCTGCAAAATGGGGATGAAGACTGGGTGGCTTTGCACATAGTAAGCGCTTAATAAATGCTGTCATTATGATTATTATTCTCTGGGGCTCAGTTCCCTCATCTGTAAAACGGGGATGAAGATTGTAAGTCCTCCCAGTGGGACAACCTGATAACCCGGTGACCTCCCCGGCGCTTAGAACGGTGCTTGGCACATAGTAAGCGCTTAATAAATGCCGTCATTATGATTATTATTCTCTGGGCCTCAGTTCCCTCATCTGTAAAACGGGGGTGAAGACTGTAAGTCCTCCCAGTGGGACAACATGATCACCCGGTGACCTCCCCGGTGCTCAGAACGGTGCTTGGCACATAGTAAGCGCTTAATAAATGCCGTCATTATGACTATTATTATTCTCTGGAGCTCAGTTCCCTCATCTGCAAAATGGGGATGAAGACTGGGTGGCTTTGCACATAGCGCTTAATAAATGCCGTCCTTATGATTATTATTATTCTCTAGAGTTCAGTTCCCTCATCTATAAAATGGGGATGAAGACTGTGAGTCCCAGTGGGACAACCTGATCACCCGGTGACCTCCCCGGCGTTTAGAACGGTGCTTGGCACATAGTAAGCGCTTAATAAATGCCATCATTATGATTATTCTTCTTCTCTGGAGCTCAGTTCCCTCATCTGTAAAACGGGGATGAAGACTGTGAGTCCCAGTGGGACAACCTGATCACCCGGTGACCTCCCCGGCGTTTAGAATGGCGCTTGGCACATAGTAAGCGCTTAATAAATGCCGTCATTATTATTATTATTATTCTCCGAGCCTCAGTTCCCTCATCTGTAAAACGGGGATCAAGACTGTGAGAAGTCCTCCCAGTGGGACAACCTGATCACCCGGTGACCTCCCCGGCGCTTAGAACGGCGCTTGGCACATAGTAAGCGCTTAATAAATGCCGTCATTATGATTATTATTCTTCTCTGGGGCTCAGTTCCCTCATCTGCAAAATGGGGATGAAGACTGGATGGCTTTGCACATAGTATGCGCTTAATAAATGCCGTCATTATGATTATTATTATTCTCCGGGCCTCAGTTCCCTCATCTGCAAAATGGGGATGAAGACTGGGTGGCTTTGCACATAGTAAGCGCTTAATAAATGCCGTCATTATGATTATTATTATTCTCCGGGGCTCAGTTCCCTCATCTGTAAAACGGGGATGAAGACTGTGAGTCCTCCCAGTGGGACAACCTGATCACCCGGTGACCTCCCCGGCGTTTAGAACGGCGCTTGGCACATAGTGAGCGCTTAATAAATGTCGTCATTATGATTATTATTCTCTGGGCCTCAGTTTCCTCATCTGTAAAACGGGGATGAAGACTGAGTCCTCCCAGTGGGACGACCTGATCACCCGGTGACCTCCCCGGCGCTTAGAACGGCGCTTGGCACATAGTGAGCGCTTAATCAATGCCGTCATTATGATTATTATTATTCTCCGGGGCTCAGTCGCTCATCTGTAAAACGGGGATGAAGACTGTGAGTCCCAGTGGGACAACCTGATCACCCGGTGACCTCCCCGGCGCTTAGAACGGCGCTTGGCACATAGTAAGCGCTTAATAAATGCCGTCATTATGATTATTATTCTTCTCTGGGGCTCAGTTCCCTCATCTGCAAAATGGGGATGAAGACTGGATGGCTTTGCACATAGTATGCGCTTAATAAATGCCGTCATTATGATTATTATTATTCTCCGGGCCTCAGTTCCCTCATCTGCAAAATGGGGATGAAGACTGGGTGGCTTTGCACATAGTAAGCGCTTAATAAATGCCGTCATTATGATTATTATTATTCTCCGGGGCTCAGTTCCCTCATCTGTAAAACGGGGATGAAGACTGTGAGTCCTCCCAGTGGGACAACCTGATCACCCGGTGACCTCCCCGGCGTTTAGAACGGCGCTTGGCACATAGTGAGCGCTTAATAAATGTCGTCATTATGATTATTATTCTCTGGGCCTCAGTTTCCTCATCTGTAAAACGGGGATGAAGACTGAGTCCTCCCAGTGGGACGACCTGATCACCCGGTGACCTCCCCGGCGCTTAGAACGGCGCTTGGCACATAGTGAGCGCTTAATCAATGCCGTCATTATGATTATTATTATTCTCCGGGGCTCAGTCGCTCATCTGTAAAACGGGGATGAAGACTGTGAGTCCCAGTGGGACAACCTGATCACCCGGTGACCTCCCCGGTGCTCAGAACGGTGCTTGGCACATAGTAAGCGCTTAATAAATGCCGTCATTATGATTAATATTATTCTCTGGGGCTCAGTTCCCTCATCTGCAAAATGGGGATGAAGACTGGGTGGCTTTGCACATAGTAAGCGCTTAATAAATGCCGTCATTATGATTAATATTATTCTCTGGAGCTCAGTTCCCTCATCTGCAAAATGGGGATGAAGACTGGGTGGCTTTGCACATAGTAAGCGCTTAATAAATGCCGTCATTATGATTAATATTATTCTCTGGAGCTCAGTTCCCTCATCTGTAAAACGGGGATGAAGACTGTGAGTCCTCCCAGTGGGACAACCTGATCACTCTGTAACCTCCCCGGCGCTTAGAACGGTGCTTGGCACATAGTAAGCACTTAATAAATGCCGTCATTATGATTAATATTATTCTCTGGAGCTCAGTTCCCTCATCTGTAAAACGGGGATGAAGACTGTGAGAAGTCCTCCCAGTGGGACAACCTGATCACCCGGTGACCTCCCCGGCGTTTAGAACGGCGCTTGGCACATAGTAAGCGCTTAATAAAGGCCGTCATTATGATTATTATTATTCTCTGGGCCTCAGTTTCCTCATCTGTAAAACGGGGATGAAGACTGTGAGTCCCAGTGGAACAACCAGATCACCAGGTGACCTCCCCGGCGTTTAGAACGGCGCTTGGCACATAGTAAGCGCTTAATCAATGCCGTCATTATGATTATTATTATTCTCCGGGCCTCAGTTCCCTCATCTGTAAAACGGGGATGAAGACTGTGAGGAGTCCTCCCAGTGGGACAACCTGATCACCCGGTGACCTCCCCGGCGCTCAGAACGGCGCTTGGCACATAGTAAGCGCTTAATAAATGCCGTCATTATGATTATTATTATTCTCTGGGCCTCAGTTCCCTCATCTGTAAAACGGGGATGAAGACTGTGAGTCCCAGTGGGACCACCTCATCACCCGGTGACCTCCCCGGCGTTTAGAACGGCGCTTGGCACATAGTAAGCGCTTAATAAAGGCCGTCATTATGATTATTATTATTCTCTGGGGCTCAGTTCCCTCATCTGCAAAATGGGGATGAAGACTGGGTGGCTTTGCACATAGTAAGCGCTTAATAAATGCCGTCATTATGATTAATATTATTCTCCGGGCCTCAGTTCCCTCATCTGTAAAACGGGGACGAAGACTGTGAGTCCCAGTGGGACCACCTCATCACCCGGTGACCTCCCCGGCGCTCAGAACAGCGCTTGGCACATAGTGAGCGCTTGATAGATATTATTATTATTATTATTATTACTATTATAGTAAGCGCTGAATAAATGCCGTGACGACGACGCCGGTTACCTGGGCGCCGGCTCGATGAGGGTGGTGGTGTCCAGGTAGTGGATCTTGTAGAAGTCGAGGAGGGCGGGCAGGTGGTCGAACTCCTGGTCGCCGATCTTGAAGCGGCGGTTGGGCAGCGAGTTGATGATGTAGTGGGAGACCCTGGAGTTCTCGGACACCGACAGCACGTAGTCCCCGGGGCAGGTGGACGAGTCCCGGACCAGGAAGACGCCGTGGCGCTGGCCCTGCAGCCGGCTCTGCGCCTCCTGCCGAGACACGGGACCCAGGTACCAGGCCCCGCGGTCCGTCGAGTCGAACCGGGACGACGCCATGACGGAGGCGGCGGCGGGGGAGGGAGGGGAACGACGGGGCTGCCGTCACCGGCACCGGGGCATCGTCCGCACCGGGGAACACCACCACCACGATGAGGAGGGGCGGCGGCCGGGGCTGAGGGCCGCGCCGCCCCGCTCCCTCAGGCGCCTCGACAAAATGGCGGCCCGCTCCCCCCGCCGCGCAGGCGCAGAGCGGGCGCTTCCCTTCCCGCCCGCCCCGAGGGACGGCGCAGGCGCAGAACGGGCGCTTCCCTGCCCCGATAGACGGCGCAAGCGCAGAGCTGGCGTTTCCCTGCCCCGAGGGAGGGCGCAGGCGCAGAGCGGGCGCTTCCCTTCCCGTCCCCCCGCCCGGAGGACGGCGCAGGCGCAGCAGTGCGGGCGCTTCCCTTTCCCCTTGTCCCGAGGGAGGGCGCAGGCGCAGAGCGGGCGCGTCCCTGCCCCGATAGCGCAAGCGCAGAGCGGGCGCTTTCGTTCCCGCCCGCCCCGAAGGAGGGCGCAGGCGCAGGCGCAGAGCGGGCGTTTCCCTGCCCCGACGGAGGGCGCAGGCGCAGAGCGGGCGCTTCCCCGCCCTGATGGACGGCGCAAGCGCAGAGTGGGCGCTTCCCTTCCCGCCCGCCCCGAGGGACGGCGCAGGCGCAGTGCGGGCGCTTCCCTTCCCGCCCGCCCCGACGGAGGGCGCAGGCGCAGAGCGGGCGCTTCCCTGCCCTGATGGGCGGCGCAAGCGCAGAGTGGACGCTTTCCTTCCCGCCCGCCCCGAGGGAGGGCGCAGTGCGGGCGCTTCCCTTCCCGCCCGCCCCGACGGAGGGCGCAGGCGCAGAGCGGGCGCTTCCCTTTCCCCTTGCCCTGAGGGACGGCGCAGGCGCAGAGCGGGCGTTTCCCCAGCCCCGACAGACGGCGCAAGCGCAGAGCTGGCGCTTTCGTTCCCGCCCGCCCCGAAGGAGGGCGCAGGCGCAGAGCGGGCGTTTCCCTGCCCCTTGGGAGGGCGCAGGCGCAGAGCGGGCGCTTCCCTTCCCGCCCGCCCCGAGGGACGGCGCAGGCGCAGAAGGGGCGCTTCCGTGCCCCGATAGACGGCGCAAGCGCAGAGCTGGCGTTTCCCTGCCCCGAGGGAGGGCGCAGGCGCAGAGCGGGCGCTTCCCTTCCCGTCCCCCCGCCCGGAGGACGGCGCAGGCGCAGTGCGGGCGCTTCCCTTTCCCCTTGTCCCGAGGGAGGGCGCAGGCGCAGAGCGGGCGCTTCCCTGCCCCGATAGACGGCGCAAGCGCAGAGCGGGCGCCTTCGTTCCCGTTCGCCCCGAAGGAGGGCGCAGGCGCAGAGCGGGCGTTTCCCTGCCCCGAGGGAGGGCGCAGGCGCAGAGCGGGCGCTTCCCTTCCCGCCCGCCCCGAGGGACGGCGCAGGCGCAGAGCGGGCGCTTCCCCGCCCTGATGGACGGCGCAAGCGCAGAGTGGGCGCTTCCCTTCCCGCCCGCCCCGAGGGACGGCGCAGGCGCAGTGCGGGCGCTTCCCTTCCCGCCCGCCCCGAAGGAGGGCGCAGGCGCAGAGCGGGCGCTTCCCTTTCCCCTAGCCCTGAGGGACGGCGCAGGCGCAGAGCGGGCGCTTCCCTGCCCCGATGGACGGCGCAAGCGCAGAACGGTCGCTTCCCTTCCCGCCCGCCCCGAGGGGGGGCGCAGGCGCAGAACGGCCGCTTCCCTGCCCCGATGGACGGCGCATGTGCAGAGCGGGCGCGTCCCTTCCCGCCCGCCCCGGGGGAGGACGCAGGCGCAGTGCGGGCGCTTCCCTTTCCACTTGCCCCGAGGGCGCAGGCGCAGAGCGGGCGCTTCCCCGCCCCGATGGACGGCGCAAGCGCAGAACGGGCGCTTTCCTTCCCGCCCGCCCCTAGGGAGGGCGCAAGCGTAGAGTGGACGCTTCCCTTCCCGCCCTCCCCGAGGGAGGGCGCAGTCGCAGCGCCGGCGCTTCCCTGCACCTATGGAGGGCGCAACCTGAAAGTTGGCGCTTCCCTCCCCGCCCGCCCCGAGGGAGGGCGCAGGCGCAGAGCAGGCGCTTTCCTTAACTTCTCTGAGCCTGTTACCTCATCTGTAAAATGGGGATGAAGACTGTGAGCCCCACGTGGGACAACCTGATCACTTTGTATCCCCCCAAGCGCTTAGAACAGTGCTTTGCACATAATAAGCGCTTAACAAATGCCAACATTATTATTATCATTTCCTTCCCGCCCGCCCCGAGGGAGGGCGCAGGCGCAGAGCGGACGCTTCACTGCCCCGACGGAGGGCGCAGAGCGGGCGCTTCCCTGTCCCGATGGACGGCGCAAGCGCAGAGAGAACGCTTCCCTTCCCGCCCTCCCCGAGGGAGGGCGCAGGCGCAGTGCGGGCGCTTTCCTTCCCGCCCGCCCCGAAGGAGGGCGCAGGCGCAGAGCGGGCGCTTCCATGCCCCGATGGATGGCGCAAGCGCAGAGCGGGCGTTTCCCTGCCCCGATGGACGGCGCTAGCGCAGAGCGGGCGCTTTCCGTCCCGCCCGCCCCGAAGGAAGGCGCAGGCGCAGAGCGGGCGTTTCCCCTGCCCCGATGGAGGGCGCAGGCGCAGAGAGGGCACTTCCCTTCCCGCCCGCCCCGAGGGATGGCGCGGGCGCAGTGCGGGCGCTTCCCTTTCCTCTTGCCCCGAGGGAGAGCGCAGGCGCAGAGTGGGCACTTCCCTGCCCCGACGAAGGTCGCAGGCTTAGAGCGGGCGCTTCCCTTCCCGCCCGCCCCGAGGGAGGGTGCAGGCTTAGAGCGGGCTCTTCCTGCCCCGACGAAGGGCGCAGGCGCAGAGCGGGCGCTTCCCTTTCCCGTTGCTCCGAGGGAGAGCGCAGGCGCAGAGCGGGCGCTTCCACCCCCGCCTGGGAGAGGGGCGCAGGCGCAGAGTGGGCTCTTCCCTCCCCCGACGAAGGGCGCAAGCGCGGAGCGGGCGTTTCCTTGCCCCGAGGGAGGGCGCAGTCGCAGAGCGGACGCTTCCCTTCCCGCCCGCCCCGAGGGAGGGCGCAGGCGCAGAGCGGGCGTTTCCCTGCCTCGAGGGATGGCGCAGGCGCAGAGCGGACGCTTCCCTTCCCGCCCGCACCGAAGGAGGGCGCAGGCGCAGTGCGGGCGCTTCCCTGCCCCGTCGAAGGGCGCAGGCGCAGATCGGGCGCTTCCCTGTCTCGATGGACGGCGCAGGCGCAGAACCGAGGCTTCCCTTCCCCCCCGCCCCGAGGGAGGGCGCAGGCGCAGAGCGGGCGCTTCTCCTCCCTCGCGCCCCGAAGGGGGGCGCATGCGCTGGGCGGGCGCGCGACCTCGTCGGCTCCCGTCGGCCCCCGCGCGCCAGAGTTATGGTGGCCTGAGGCGAAGGGCAGGCCTTCCCTCAATCAATCAATCAATCAATCGTATTTATTGAGCGCTTACTGTGTGCAGAGCACTGTACTAAGCGCTTAGTAGTAACTCCCCAAAACCTACCTACCTCCATAAAAGCAGTGTGGCTCAGTGGAAAGAGCCCGGGTTTAATTATTCCTACATTCATCCAATCGTATTTATTGAGCACTTACTGTGCGCAGGGCACTGTACTAAGCGCTTGGGAAGTCCAAATTGGCAACAGAGACGGCCCCTACCCAACAGCGGGCTCACAGTCTAAAAGGGGGAGACAGACAACAAAGCAAAACATATTAACAAAATAAATAGAATAGTAAATATATACAAGTAAAATAGAGTAATAAATCTGTACAAACATCATCATCATCATCAATCGTATTTATTGAGCGCTTACTATGTGCAGAGCACTGTACTAAGCGCTTGGGAAGTACAAATTGGCAACATCTAGAGACTGTCCCTACCCAACAGTGGGCTCACAGTCTAAAAGGGGAAGACAGAGAACAAAACCAAACATACTAACAAAATAAAATAAATAGAATGGATATGTACAAGTAAAATAGAGTAATAAATATGTACAAACATATATACATATATACAGGCGCTGTGGGGAAGGGAAGGAGGTAAGAAGGGGGGATGGAGGGGGGCGAGGGGGAGAGGAAGGAAGGGGCTCAGTCTGGGAAGGCCTCCTGGAGGAGGTGAAATCTCAGTAATAATAATAACGATGGCATTAAGCGCTTACTATGTGCAAAGCACCGTTCTACGCGCTGGGGAGGTTACAAGGTGATCAGGTTGTCCCACCTCAGAGTCTTAATCCCCATTTTACAGATGAGGGAACTGAGGCCCAGAGAAGAGAAGTGACTTGCCCAAGTCACACAGCTGACAGTTGGCAGAGCGGGGATTTGAACCCATGACCTCTGACTTCAAAGCCCGGGCTCTTTTCCACTGAGCCACTAGGGCCTTGAAGGGAGTTTAGGAGTCAGAGGTGGTGGGTTCTCATCCCGCTCTGCCACTTGTCAGCTGTGTGACTTTGGGCAAGTCATTTCACTTCTCTGGGCCTCAGTTACCTCATCTGTATAATGGGGATTAAGACTATGAGCCCCATGTAGGACAACCTGCTAATAATAATAATAATGATGGCATTTGTTAAGTCCTTACTATGCGCCAAGCACTGTTCTATGCGCTGATGTAGATACAAGGTCATCAGGTTGTCCCACATGGGGCTCACAGTCTCAATCCCCATTTTCCAGATGAGGGAACTGAGGCCCAGAGAAGTGAAGTTTCTTGGCCAAAGTCACACAGCCGACAAGTGGCGGAGCCAGGATTAGAACCCACGACCTCTGACTCCCAAGCCCGGGCTCTTTCCACTAAGCCACGCTGCTTCTCTAATGAGCTTACAGTCTGGAGGGGAAGAGTTGGGTTGGACACAGTCCATACAGTTCAACAGACTGTCTGATCATCATCAATCGTATTTATTGAGCGCTCACTGTGTGCAGAGCACTGTACTAAGCGCTTGGGAAGTACAAGTCGGCAACATATATAGAGACGGTCCCTACCCAACAACGGGCTCACAGTCTAGATGGAGGAGATGGACCACAAAACATGTCAGAACAAAAAATCGTCAGAACAAATAAATGTGACCTGTGTTAAGCGCTTACTCTTACGCTAAGGACTGTGCTGAGGTGAATACAATGATAATAATTAGAATATTTGTTAAGTGCTTACTGGGTGTGAAACACGGTTCTAAGCAATGGAGCGGACCCAGGTTTATTGGGTTGGACGCAGTCCGTCACCCATAGTAATAATAATAATGATGATGGTATTTGTTAAGCGCTTACTACGTGCCAGGCACTGCTCTAGGCGCTGGGGTGGATACAAGCAAATCGGGTTGTACACAGTCCCTGTCTCGTGTGGGGCTCACTCACCGACTAAATCTGACGGAGGAGGGTTTAATTCCCATTTTAAAGATAATAATAATAATAATCACTCACTGACTACATCTGAGGGAGGAGGGTTTAATTCCCATTTTAAAGATAATAATAATAATGATAACAATGCTGTTATGTGTTAAGCGCTTACTATGTGCCAAGCACTGTACCAAGCGCCAGGGTGGACCCAAGCAAATTGAGTTGGACACAGTCCCTGTCCCATGTGGGGCTCACTGTCTCAATCCTTATTTTACAGATGAGGGAACCGAGGCACAGAAAAGTGAAGTGACTTGCCCAAGGTCACCCAATAGGTAAGAGGTGGACGGGAATTCATTCATTCATTCAATCTCATTTATTGAGCGCTTACTGTGTGCAGAGCACTGTACTAAGTGCTCGGGAAGTACAAGTCGGCAACATATAGAGATGGTCCCTACCCAACAGCGGGCTCACAGTCGAGAAGGGGGAGACAGACAACAAAACAAAGCAAAACAAAGGCCAAACACTGAGTACAGTGTGTTGCATTCGGTCAACACTCAGTAAATAATTCCATTGATGATAGTTAATAATTGTGGTATTTGTTAAACACTTATTATGCGCCAGGGAATTAGAACCCAGTTCTAACCCCTCCCCACAGCACCTGTATATATGTATATATGTTTATACGTATTTATTACTCTATTTATTTTATTTGTACATGTCTATTCTAATTATTTTATTTTGTTAATATGTTTTGTTTTGTTCTCTGTCTCCCCCTTCTAGACTGTGAGCCCGCTGTTGGGTAGGGACCGTCTCTATATGTTGCCAACTTGGACTTCCCAAGCGCTTAGTACAGTGCTCTGCACACAGTAAGCGCGCAATAAATACGATTGAATGAATGAATGAATGAACTAGAGCTGGCTTTTATAGCAGAGGAAAAAAAATCAAGTCAGTAATACGGGCTGCGAGATTTCAACTGATTTCAGTTTCCTCCGATCTAGCGGGAAGAAAAGAAGCAGGCAGCGCAGGAATGCGATGACATCCTGACGGAGAAATCTTTTATTTCATTTAGAAACAACCCCCAGCCCCTGATGAACATCTGAAATCGGCAGCCAGCCGGATGACTCTCCATTACTCTCCACCAAGAGTCATTCATTCAGTCGTACTTATTGAGCGCTTACTGTGTGCAGCACGGTGCTGCTGTACAGTGCTCTGCACACAGTAAGTGCTCAATAAATACGATTGATTGATTGATTGATTGCTGTGACAAGGCCCCCAGGTCACCCTTCCCAAGAGGGGAAATTGGGGGTGGAAAGAGGGGGTCAACCCCGGCCTTCCAAGGTCACCGACTCAGTCGGATCTCGGGGGTGGTCAAATCCAAATGTTGTCCTGGCCCCTCTCGCCTGCTACGATGGAAGCCTGTTCCTGGAGAGATGGACAACCGATGACCCAAGCCGGGATGTTTTTTGTGGAACCGAGCCCGGGCCCGCCGAAGTCCCTTTCCAAAAAAAAAACCCGACCCCCTTCTCTAAAAATAAAATGTAGTAATTATAAAAATACAGGGCACCCCCATCAGCATCTGCTCGTTTATTTATTTCTGCTCGTCCTTCCCCCTACCTCTAGGTAACGAACGTCGCTTCATCTGCTCTCTGATGGATTTCACGCGGCCGGCCCGAGCCCACGCGGGGAGGCAAGATGGTGAGAGGAGCCGTTTTTATCATCATCATCATCATCATCAATCGTATTTATTGAGCGCTTACTATGTGCAGAGCACTGTACTAAGCGCTTGGGAAGTTTTTATACCAGCTGCTCGTGGATTATTCAAAGCCAAGTGGTCCCGTAACCTCCGGGAGGAGCGCGACGCCTCTCCCGCCTTCGGTCTCGCCCCGGTGCGGTCTCCGACGCGGGAACGAGCGTCCGTTACGTCCCCGTGGTCACCTTCGGCCCTCGCTGGTGCGGTCAGTCCGGGTCGGATAAGCTCCGGATGTCGGCCACGGTGTCCTGGGGGTTGTCCTCCTCGTATTCCAGGTCCCAGGCTCCCCGTGGCCGGCCGGGAGCGGTTGGACTGACGGCCACTGGCCAGTACTCGGGTTGAAGCAGGCCACCTGCGAAGGCCGAGGGAAGTGATCAAACTCCCGAGAGGCGCCAATTCCGAACTTGCCGGGCTGAACCCGGAGCGGTCGGGTCCTGCTGTCTCCCCCTTCTCGACTGTGAGCCCGTTGTTGGGTAGGGACCGTCTCTATACGTTGCCGATTTGTACTTCCCAAGCGCTCAGTACAGTGCTCTGCACACAGTAGGCGCTCAATAAATACGATTGAATGAACGAATACCCAACTCACCTTCCCCCAGGGACCGGAAATCCCCGGGCGCTCATCGGGCTGGCTCTCCGGACAATAACAATCACGGTATTTGTTAAGCGCTTACTGCGTGCCAGGGACCGTGCTAAGCGCTGGGGTGCACACAAGCCCATCGGGTTGGTCGCAGTCTCTGTCCCTCACGGGGAACACAGTCTCTATCCCCATTTTACAGATGGGGTAACTGAGGCCCAGAGGAGTTAAGTGACCTGCTCAAGGTCATACAGAAGACAAGGGGCAGAGGCGCAATTGGAACCCATGACCTCTGACTCCCGGGCCTGTGCTGTATTCATTCATTCATTTGATAGTATTTATTGAGCGCTTACTGTGTGCAGAGCACTGTACTAAGCGCTTGGAAAGTACAGTTCGGCCACAGATAGAGACGATCCCTACCCAACGGGCTCACAGTCTAGAAGAGGGGAAGACAGACAACAAAACAAAGCAAGTGGAACGGCATCAACAGCCTATCTACTGCATATTTATAAACTCAATTATTTAGACAGCCGTTTCATCTGGAGAAATCATCATCATCATCATCATCAATCGTATTTATTGAGCGCTTACTATGTGCAGAGCACTGTACTAAGCGCTTGGGAAGTACAAATTGGCAACATACAGAGACAGTCCCTACCCAGCAGTGTGACCCTTCCCGGTTTGCTGCTTAGTATAATTACGGCGGTCGAGCGTGGCATTTCCCAAGTGCTTACTGTGTGCCAAGCACTGTACTAAGTACAGAGAAGCAGCGTAGCTCAGTGGAAAGAGCCCGGGCTTTGGAGTCAGAGGTCATGGGTTCAAATCCCGGCTCCACCACTCGTCAGCTGTGTGACTTTGGGCAAGTCACTTAACTTTTCTGGGCCTCAGTTACCTCATCTGTAAAATGAGGGTGAAGACTGTGAGCCCCACATGGGACAGACAACCTGATCACCTTGTAAATTCCCCAGCACTTAGAACAGTGCTCTGCACATAGTAAGTGCTTAATAAATGCCATCATTATTATTATCATTATTATTATTATTATTACTAAGCACTGGGATTGACACAAGATCATCGGGGGCTCGCAGTCTAAGGAGGAGGGAGTGATTTCCGCTTTACAGACGAAGAAACTGAGGCCCAGAGAAGTCATGCGACTTGCCCAAGGTCCCACACAGCTGCTAAATTAGGGAGCCGGAATTAGAACTCAGGTCCTTCCGCCTCCCACTAGGCCATGCTAGCGGGAGAAGCAGCGTGGCTCAACGGAAAAGAGCACGGGCACTGGAGTCAGAGGTCACGGGTTCAAATCCCGGCTCCGCCAATTGTCATCATCATCATCATCAATCGTATTTATTGAGCGCTTACTATGTGCAGAGTACTGTACTAAGCGCTTGGGAAGTACAAATTGGCAACATATAGAGACAGTCCCTACCCAACAGTGGGCTCACAGTCTAAAAGGGGGAGACAGAGAACAAAACAAAACATACTAACAAAATAAAATAAATAGAATAGATATGTACAAACAAAATAAACAAATAAATAGAGTAAAAAATATGTACAAACCTTCCCAGCCTGAGCCCCTTCCTTCCTTTCCCCCTCGTCCCCCTCTCCATCCCCCCCATCTTACCTCCTTCCCTTCCCCACAGCACCTGTATATATGGATATATGTTTGTATATATTCATTACTCTATTTATTTATTTATTTATTTTATTTGTACATATCTATTCTATTTATTTTATTTTGCTAGTATGTTTGGCTTTGTTCTCTGTCCCCCCCTTTTAGACTGTGAGCCCACTGTTGGGTAGGGACTGTCTCTATATGTTGCCAATTTGTACTTCCCAAGCGCTTAGTACAGTGCTCTGCACATAGTAAGCGCTCAATAAATACGATTGATGATGATGATGATGATCATAACTCTGGTATTCGTTAAGCGCGTACTATGTGCCAGGCACTATACTAGCGCTTAGAACAGTGCTTTGCACGTAGTAAGCGCTTAATAAATGCCATTATTATTATTATTATTATTATTATTATTAAGCTCTGGGGTGGATATATATATATATATATATATATATATATTATTATTACTCTATTTTACTTGTTCCCCACGGGGGACAACCCAGTCACCTTGTATCTACCTCAGCGCTTAGAACAGTGCCTGGCACTGGTATTTGTTAAGCACTTACTATGTGCCAGGCACTGTTCTAAGCGCTGAGGTAGATACAAGGTGATCAGGGTGTCCCCCATGGGGCTCCCAGTCTTTCATCCCCATTTTTCCAGATGAGGGAACTGAGGCCCAGAGAAGTGAAGTGACTTGCCCAAGATAATAATAATAATAATAATAATGTTGGTATTTGCTAAGCGCTTACTATGTGCCAGGCACTGTTCTAAGCGTTGAGGTACATACAAGGTGATGGGGTTGTCCCCCATAGGGCTCCCAGTCTTTCATCCCCATTTTCCAGATGAGGGAGCTGAGGCCCAGAGAAGTAAAGTGACTCGCCCAAGATAATAATAACACTAATGTCGGTATTTGTTAAGCACTTACTATGTGCCAGGCACTGTTCTAAGCGCTGAGGTAGATACAAGGTGAGGGGTTGTCCCCCGTGGGGCTCCCAATCTTTCATCCCCATTTTCCAGATGAGGGAAGTGAGGCCCGGAGAAGTGAAGCGACTCGCCCCAGATAATAATAATAATAATAATGTTGGTATTTGCTAAGCGCTTACTATGTGCCAGACACTGTTCTAAGCGTTGAGGTAGATACAAGGTGATGGGGTTGTCTCCCATGGGGCTCCCAGTCTTTCATCCCCATTTTCCAGATGAGGTAAGTGAGGCCCAGAGAAGTGAAGTGAGTTGCTCAAGATAATGATAATAATAATAATGTTAATATTTGTTAAGCGCTTACTATGTGCCAGGCACTGTTCTAAGCGCTGGGGTACACACAAGGTGAGGGGGTTGTCCCCCGTGGGGCTCCCAGTCTTTCATCCCCATTTTCCAGATGAGGTAAGTGAGGCCCAGAGAAGTGAAGTGAGTTGCTCAAGATAATAATAATAATAATAATGTTAATATTTGTTAAGCGCTTACTATGTGCCAGGCACTGTTCTAAGCGCTGAGGTAGATACAAGGTGATGGGGTTGTCCCCCGTGGGGCTCCCAGTCTTTCATCCCCATTTTCCAGATGAGGTAAACTGAGGCCCGGAGAAGTGAAGCGACTCGCCCAAGATAATAATAATAATAACAATGTTGGTATTTAAGTTCGTACCATGTGTCAGGCACTGTTCTAAGCGCTGAGGTAGATACAAGGTGAGGGGCTGTCCCCCGTGGGGCTCTTAATCTTTCATCCCCATTTTCCAGATGAGGGAAGTGAGGCCCAGAGAAGTGAAGCGACTCGCCCCAGATTATAATAATAATACTAATGTTGGTATTTGTTAAGCGCGTACTATGTGCCAGGCACTGTTCTAAGCGCTGAGGTAGATACAAGGTGAGGGGGTTTTTCCCCATGGGGCTCCCAATCTTTCATCCCCATTTTCCAGATGAGGGAAGTGAGGCCCACAGAAGTGAAGTGACTCGCCCAAAATAATAATAATAACAATAATAATGACAATAATAATAATAATAATAATGTCGGTATTTGTTAAGTGCGTACTATGTGTCAGGCACTGTTCTAAGCGCTGAGGTAGATATAAGGTGATGGGGCTGTCCCCCGTGGGGCTCCCAATCTTTCACCCCATTTTCCAGATGAGGTAAGTGAGGCCCGGAGAAGTGAAGCGACTCGCCCCAGATAATAATAATAATAATAATGTTGGTATTTAAGTTCGTACTACGTGCCAGGCACTGTTCTAAGCGCTGAGGTAGATACAAGGTGAGGGGCTGTCCCCTGTGGGGCTCTTAATCTTTCATCCCCATTTTCTAGATGAGGGAAGTGAGGCTCGGAGAAGTGAAGCGACTCGCCCCAGATAATAATAATAATAATAATGTTGGTATTTGTTAAGCGCGTACTATGTGCCAGGCACTGTTCTAAGCGCTGAGGTAGATACAAGGTGAGGGGGTTGTTCCCCATGGGGCTCCCAATCTTTCATCCCCATTTTCCAGATGAGGGAAGTGAGGCCCACAGAAGTGAAGTGACTCACCCAAAATAATAATAATAATAATGACAATAATAATAATAATAATAATGTCGGTATTTGTTAAGTGCGTACTATGTGTCAGGCACTGTTCTAAGCGCTGAGGTAGATATAAGGTGATGGGGCTGTCCCCCGTGGGGCTCCCAGTCTTTCATCCCCATTTTCCAGATGAGGGAAGTGAGGCCCAGAGAAGTGAAGTGAGTTGCTCAAGATAATAATAATAATAATAATAATAATAATAATGTTAATATTTGTTAAGCGCTTACTATGTGCCAGGCACTGTTCTAAGCGCTGAGGTAGACACAAGGTGATGGGGCTGTCCCCCGTGGGGCTCCCAGTCTTTCATCCCCATTTTCCAGATGAGGTAAGTGAGGCCCGGAGAAGTGAAGCGACTCGCCCCAGATAATAATAATAATGTTGGTATTTGTCAAGCGCTTACTATGTGTCAGGCACTGTTCTAAGCGCTGAGGTAGATACAAGGTGATGATGTTGTCCCCCGTGGGGCTCCCAGTCTTTCATCCCCATTTTCCAGATGAGGTAAGTGAGGCCCAGAGAAGTGAAGTGAGTTGCTCAAGATAATAATAATAATAATAATAATGTTAATATTTGTTAAGCGCTTACTATGTGCCAGGCACTGTTCTAAGTGCTGAGGTAGATTGGGCTGTCCCCCGTGGGGCTCCCAATCTTTCATCCCCATTTTCCAGATGAGGGAAGTGAGGCCTAGAGAAGTGAAGTGACTCGCCCAAGATAATAATAATAATAATAATAATAATGTCGGTATTTGTTAAGTGCGTACTATGTGTCAGGCATTGTTCTAAGCGCTGAGGTAGATACAAGGTGATGGGGTTGTCCCCCGTGGGGCTCCCAATCTTTCATCCCCATTTTCCAGATGAGGGAAGTGAGGCCCAGAGAAGTGAAGCGACTCGCCCCAGATAATAATAATAATAATGTTGGTATTTCTTTCATCCCCATTTTCCAGATGAGGTAAGTGAGGCCCAGAGAAGTGAAGCGACTCTCCCCAGATAATAATAATAATAATAATAATGTTGGTATTTGTTAAACGCTTACCATGTTGGGGGCGCGCGCGCGCTCCCCGCTGAGGCCTCGCCCTGGACTCCATTTCCCAGCAGGCCCGGCGGCGGCAGGCCGCTTTCACTTCCGGGGATCCCCGCGCCGGCGGGGACCACTTCCGGGTCAAGGGGGGGGACGCCCAGGCCAGGCCGCCCGGGAGGAGGAGGAGGTGGAGGAGGGGGAGCGCGCGGGGCGGCGATGGAGGTGGCGGGGCAGGACAGCGACTGGCGCAGCGCCGCCTTCCGGCAGAAGCTGGTCAGCCAGATGTGAGTGGGCGCCGCCGGCGGGCCGGAGGGGCTGGGGGCGGCGGGGGGGGGGGGCGGCTGGGGAGGCCGCGGGGGGGAGGGGATTCCCCGCTCGGCCCCGCCCCCTCCCCCGGCGCCGGAACGAGGCCAAGCCCCGCCCCTTTATCCCCGGGTGGGGGGGGCAGCAGCGCGCGCGCGCTCCCTGCTCCCTCTCCGCCCCAGAGCGCCCCCTTCCGCCCTCCCGCGGGGCAGCACGCGCGCCCCCGGCTCCTCCCCGCCCCATCGGCGCCCCCTTCCGCCCTCAGGCGGGGCAACAAGCGCGCCCCCGGCTTCCCTTTGCCCCACCGGCGCCCCCTTCCGCCCTCCCGCGGGGCAGCACGCGCGCCCCCGGCTCCCCCTTTGCCCGCCAGCGCCCCCTTCCGTCCTCCCGCGGGGCAGCACGCGCGCCCCCGGCTCCTCTCCGCCCCATCGGCGCCCCCTTCCGCCCTCAGGCGGGGCAGCACGCGCGCCCCCGGCTCCCCCTTTGCCCGCCAGCGCCCCCTTCCGTCCTCCCGCGGGGCAGCACGCGCGTCCCCGGCTCCCCTCCGTCCCGCCGGCGCCCCCTTCCGCCCTTAGGCGGGGCTGCACGCGCGCCCCCGGCTCTCCCTTCGCCCGCCGGCGCCCCCTTCCGCCCTACCGCGGAAGCTCAGCCCAGGCCCGCCCCCCCATCGATCATATTGATCATCATCATCATCATCAATATCATCATCATCATCAATCGTATTTATTGAGCACTTACTGTGTGCAGAGCACTGTACTAGGCGCTTGGGAAGTACAAGTTGGCAACATATAGAGACGGCCCCTACCCGACAGTGGGCTCACAGTCTAGAAGGGGGGGAGAAATGGAATGGAAGGGATGGAAGCCCCACGTGCTCCCCCTTACCCTTCTGGGGGGGCCGGGGGCGATGGGGTGGGGGGTGAGAGGCACCCATGGTGAGGAGGGGTAGACCAGGGCTTAGTCAGGGAAGGCTTCCCAGAAGGGACAGGATTCAGGAAGATGGGGAGTCCGGTGGGCAGCCGGATCGGGAGGAGGAGCACGGTCCAGGTAGGAGGGAGTGAGGGCAGTTTGTAGAAGGAACTGGACACTGGTTGCCCACCTGGACACCCATCCCTAAAGACATCCCCTGGCTCTCATTTCTCCATCCCTGACTCTGTCCCCCGAGATCCAGAGTGGAGCATCCAACACCTCTGACTCTCTCCTCTCCATCAATGAGTCTGTCCCAGTGACTCAGCTCAGACCATCCAACACACCAACTCTCCTTTCTCGCCCGCTGACTCAGTGCAGACCATCCAGTGCCCCCCCGACTCCCCTTTCCATCCCTGACCCTCGCCCAGTGGCCCAGCCCAGACCATCCCACTTCCCTCACTCTGCCCTCTCCATCCCCGACTCTCCCTCCGTGACCCAGCACGGACCATCCCACCCGGTGACTCAGTATGGACCATCCTACATAGTAACTCTCATTTCTTCCCCCACCGATTCGGCGCAGACCGTCCAATTCCCCTGACCCCCTTTTCCATCCCCGAATCTCCCCCGGTGACCCAGCATGGGCCATCCCACACCTCTGATTCTCCCCTCTATCTCTGACTCTCTCCCAGCATGGACCATTCTACACCCCTGACTTAAACTTCTCCATCCTTGACTCTCCCCTGACGGCCCATCACACGCCATACGACACCCCCACTCCCCTCTCTTCATCCCTGACTCTTCCCCCAGTATTCCAGTAGGTCAAGGGGAGACCAACACTGGAATACATTATAGGTTGGGGGAAGCAGAAGGGCTTAAAGATAGGGAAATAAGGGCTTCAGAATCAGGTTTGATGAGAACCCGGGAAAGTTCCTCGGGAACTGGAGCATTGCCCGGGGCAAGTGGAAACATCCTCTACGAGTCAGTAACGGATTCCCCCGACTCCCAGCTCCAGAATTGAGGACATGGGGAACTGAACCACCATAGTATCCCACCCAACTGTCCCCTGCTCGAGACCAACAGCCAGCCGGGAGTGAGAGAGCGGAGCCGAGTCCGGAGGAGCTGAGGAATCCCCGTCCCCTCTTGTTCTCCCTCCATTCCTGGCGTGCGGCACCTTGGAATTAAAGCCGTTGGCTGTGATGGCGTGTCCATGTCGCCTTGCCCCCTTGGTATTGCTTTCCCTCCCCAAACCGGCCCCGGCCTGACCGGGAGAATGGCCAGCACGGGCCTGGGGCCAAAGACGCCCCGTTTCTGGCCGCTCTGGGAGTGGGAAAAGATTTGACATCATGGATCGGGACAGTGGCCGGGGACTTGAGCCCGCCGTTGGGTAGGGACCGTCTCTATATGTTGCCAACTTGTACAGTGCTCTGCACACAGTAAGCGCTCAATAAATACGATTGAATGAATGAATGTACTAAGCACTGGAGGAAGTCCATCGCGAGCCCCAGGCACATTCCCTGCCCCTAAGGAGCTTTCCCTCTAATGGGGCAGACAGATTTTACTTGTACATATCTATTCTATTTATTTTATTTTGTTAGTATGTTTGGTTTTGTTCTCTGTCTCCCCCTTTTAGACTGTGAGCCCACTGTTGGGTAGGGACTGTCTCTATATGTTGCCAACTTGGACTTCCCAAGTGCTTCGTACAGTGCTCTGCACACAGTAAGCGCTCAATAAATACGATTAATGATGATGATAGGGTAATGAGGATCTACAACTGGCTAGATAGGCACGATGTGAGGAAAGGTATGAATAGATCCCAAGCGGTGGAGGTGACCGGCGGGGCCTGATGACTCAGTGTTAGGTGGGAGTCATGGAAGACTTGTTGGAAGAGGTGGGATTTGAACATGGAGAGAGCTGGGGGCCGGTCGGGGAGAGACGTGCTCCTTGCTGGGAGAAGGGCGTGTGTGAGGGGTCGGAGGTGGCGGGAGAGTCCGGGGAGGGGGGCAGATAGAAGGCGAGCTGGTGGAAAGGGCTGTGACGTGAGGCGGAGGACTTTGAAGCGCCTGGTGAGGCGTTTTTTAGTGATGCGGAGGAACCCGGGAGCCGAAAGGGGGTTGGAGGAGCGGCCGTGTGAGTGGTGGTACGGGATGGGTGATGGCCCCTGTGGACGGTGTATTGTATCGGTTCGACCGGCGGGAGGGAGGTAAGTGCAGATATCTCCGACTGATCGATCGCCTACCTCTTGCGTTGCAGCGATGACGTGATGCGCAAAGCCGGCGTGGCCCACAGTAAGTCGAGCAAGGACATGGAGAGCCACGTGTTCCTGAAGGCCAAGACCCGGGTGAGAGCCCCAGGCCCGCGGGGTTGCGTGGCCGCCCCCAGACAGGGCCAGGCTGCGGGGTGGGTGGTAGCCCCTACCTGGATTTCCAGTTGACGTCCGCGCCGCGGGCTGGGGTCCCTCGCCCGGGATGCTGCTCATGGTCTCCGTTCGGTGGGGGCGGAGAGGGAGGAAGGGATGGAGGGCCGGACGGGAGGGTGGCAGGATGGAGCTCCAGGGCTTACCCTCCCCAGGGGGAGGCCTCCAGATAACCTGGGAGACTGCCGATCAGTCAGAAGTAGTGACTACGCCCCTACTTTGTGCAGAGTGCTGTGCTAAGGGCGTGGGAAAGCACAGTAATAATAATAATGATGGCATTTATAAAGCGCTTCCCAGACTGAGCCCCTTCCTTCCTCTCCCCCTCGTCCCCCTCTCCATCCCCCCATCTTACCTCCTTCCTTTCCCCACAGCACCTGTATATATGTATATATGGTTGTACATATTCATTACTCTATTTATTTATTTTACTTGTACATTTCTATCCTATTTATTTTATTTTGTTGGTATGTTTGGTTCCGTTCTCTGTCTCCCCCTTTTAGACTGTGAGCCCACTGTTGGGTAGGGACTGTCTCTATGTGTTGCCAATTTGTACTTCCCAAGCGCTTAGTACAGTGCTCTGCACATAGTAAGCGCTCAATAAATACGATTGATTGATTGATTGATTGATGTGCAAAGCACTGTTCTAAGTGCTGGGGAGGTTACAAGGTGATCAGCTTGTCCCACGGGGGGGCTCACAGTCTTAATCCCCGTTTTCCAGATGAGGTAACCGAGGCACAGAGAAGTTAAGGGACTTGCCCAAAGTCACACAGCTGACAGTTGCGCTCAGTAAATACGACTGAATGAATGAATGAATGGGCAGAGCCAGGATTTGAACCCCTGACCTCCGACTCCAAAGCCCGTGCTCTTTCCACTGAGCCACACTGCTCCTCACCGGCCTGACTAAAGTGCAGTAGAGTGAGTTGGCCCTCGGAGGAGCGCACCGTCTGGCCGGGGAGACGAGCACTGCAGTAAATTCCAGACAGGGAAAGTTGGGAGCCGAAGGGAGCTAGGTACGGAAGCAGACGGACAGCTGGGAGGATTCACGGGAAAAGGCGGGGAGAAGGCCCAGGAAGGGACGGAGGAGATGCAGGGTTCGCAGACGGGAAACGGGGCAGGCAGAAGGACAGACCCGCAGTGTTTCCGTTCCCGTGGGTGGACACCCCTCTCTAAAGGGGTGGGCTGCTAGGCTGGGCCCCCCGTCCACCACAGTTAAACGGTGTTAGGTGTCCGACCTTTCCCCGTCCCACGGAGGGTTGAAGAAATCACCTGGGAACAAGATCGGAAAATGTTATCCCGCTGGACGGCCCCCCCCCCCCGGCATGCCGGCGCTATGGATCTCGGATCACATCCGCCCCCACCCCCGCGGGCTATCTGAGTCAGAAGGCGGCCGCCTCTTTGATGGAGAGGGAGCCCCGGGCCCGCCGGCTCCCTTTGGGGCGGATGCGGCCACCGGCCCGCGAGGGACTCCGAGCCCGCCTGGCCGGCGGAAGGGATGACTCCGATGGGCCGAGGGAGCCGCGCTGGGAGAGGGGAAATGTTGAGTCATGAGAAACTGGCTTCCTCACCCTGGACTCATCTGCTTCCTGTTTTGGGTTTCAGGAGGAATACCTTTCTCTGGTGGCCCGTCTTATCATCCATTTCCGAGACATCCGTAAGTACCCGCCGGAGTCGCTGAGAGAATCTCTACCGGGCCTGGGTGTGGCCTGTCCTCTGTCCTGGGGCTCTTAGGAGATGCAGGGACCGATTCCCATGAGTGGGACCTTTTTCCATCCCGCCCCGAATGGCTTCTCTGGGATTTTCTCCCGGGTTTCCCCAATCCTGTTCCGCTCTTGCGAAGCCCCAGGTTACGTCCAGGCACCCGTCCGCCGAAGCCTTGACCATCCACGGTCCAAAGCCCCCCCCCCGGTTTCTTCTTTTCGGGACTCGTCCAGTCTCTCCCCGCCAAAGAAGAGGGCAGTTCCCCTCCCCTGACCAACGTCCTCCATGGACCCGGCCTCCTCTGAGCTCCACACCGACACGAGCCCTGACCGTGTCTCCCGTGTTGGTGGTCAGGAGACAGCCACCAGGGAACCAACTGTGGGAAGGGTGGAGGATTTTTGGCACCACAGATGACCGCTTTGGATCGGCGTTAGTCCTCGTCCGCTTTCCTAATCCCCCTCCGGTCCCGGGCACGTGGGCGGAGGGCAAGGCAGCGGGGCGACGATGCCGTGGAAGCGGGAGGTGCCAGGAACTCTTTGTCTCTCTTCTTCCCACTAGATAACAAGAAGTCTCAAGCTTCAGTTGCCGGTAAGAGCTTGCTTGCTTTCTGAGGTTCAAGTTGGTAGTGACTGTCCGGGATGTCGGGGTGGAGGTTCTCTTTCCTCGAGGCCCAGCACGCGGCCGCTTCCAGAGACATCTGTGGCTCGCCTTCTGGTCCCAGCTCCCCGCTCGCACGGGCGACGTGCTTAGCTTCTCTTAACCGCAACTCCCTCCTTCCCATCCCAGTGTGTGGGAAGAGGTGGGGCTCCTACCTGCTCCTGCCCACCCTCTCCCGGTCTCCAAGAGGCCAGGGTCACCCAATCAACGGTTTGGAGCAGAAACACCTTTCTGGCTGCAGAGGGAGAACAAAATCTCACCCCTCCTGCCTGTTCCTCACTCCCCTGTACGGTGGAGGGAGGCCGGAAAAGTCCGGAACCGGCCCCGATGAAAGAGAAATCCTGGAGTGGCCATTCGGGTGTAAAAATGATATCCCCATTGTGATGGTGGTGGCCCTTTTGGTCGGCAGGGTTGGTATGTGTGCCCGCTTGGGCCCGGGTTGGGGAGAAACTCTGCCGCTGGCAGCCACGGCCCGCCTCTCCCATTTTCACTCTGCCCCGAGCTCCCCACCCGGCCCTGAGGACACGTGCCGGCATGGGCGTCTCTTTCGGCGGCTGGCTTGATGTGTTTCTCTGCTCAGACTGGGCAGTCCGTCCCCATCCCATTCCCCCATCTCCCAAAATGCCTTCTTGCTGCGGTCACCACCGCCGTAGGCAAAAGAATTCTCCCGCTGTGGGTCTTATCCTTTTATCGGAAACGGTGGTGATGTCCCGTGAGCAGTCACCGCTGTCTGTGCATCAGGTTGGTTGGCTGGGACACTGCAGGCCTGAGGCTAGTGCAGGGCGGGCATCTGTCGTGGCGAGCCGAGGCCCCCGGTTGCAAGCAGAGAAAAACGAGGGCATCCCCCAGTCTCCCAGCTGCTTAGTGAGGGGTTTTCCCAGGCCTGGGGGCCGCGGCCCTTGGCCAGAACTGGCCGTCCGGTGCTCCTACGACCCTCACCCACCTGGATGGGATTTCAGTGTCATTTCTCTGGTTCCAGCCAGGCGACGGCGGCGGCCTGGTGAGCGTGGGGCTCTTGCCGAGGGTGAATGTCCATCCTTGAGGGTCACCGGTTAGCTCAGCCTGGCAGTGGATCCGGGTTGGAGCTTGGCTGTAAGGGTCAGTTTTCCTCATTCCATAGTCCCGGAACGAGGGGCTTCCCCGAGCCGGGCAGGGTTTCTGGGTGCCGGTGGGTGGGATGTCGCCGTTTCTCCAGGCTCCCCGTCGGATCGCGGTGGAGACCGACTTGGCCCGGCCGCCGCCAGTCCTCTCCACGACTTCTTCCCCAGGGGTGGGGCCTTGTCCATGGGGATCGGCACAGAGCAGCGCCGGGAGGGTGGCGTTGTCGAAGCCCTGTCACGACCCTCACCGCCCGACCTGTTGGTATCCCCTCCGGAAGACTCTTCCAACACCAGCTTGCCGGTCACCTGTTCGTTCAGTCATTCAATCACAATTATTAAGCGCTTACTGTACTAAGCGCTTGGGAAAGTACCATACAGTAATAAACAGTGACATTCCCTGCCCACAACAAGCTCACAGTCTAGAGAGGGGGGAGACAGACGTCAATACAAATAAGTAAAATTACAGACGAGTGCTGTGGGGTTGGGGGGCTCCCTGGCTCCCCTGTCCCTTCGTCGCTCTCACATAACCCACAGCCCTGGATCATCTCCACTGTCCGCCTCCTTCGCTCTTATGCTCCAGCCACTGAACGCGGCCGGCGGAAACCTAAACACCAGGCCAACCTTGTCCACCGGCAGAACTATTTCTCTTCCCTTATTGACACCCATGCCCATCACCCTCGTCAGCTCTTCCAGATATTTAACTCCCTCCTCAGGCCCCCTGTTCCTCCCTCTCCCCCATCCCTCACCCTCAACTATCTGGCCACCTACTTCATTAGGAAAATAAACACCATCAGGTCTGAGCTCCCCAAAGTCACCCCGACCCCCTCTTCTACTTTCCCATCCTTCCCAGCAGTGTCTTCAGAGATCTCCCTCCTCTCAAGTACCACCCCCTCTACCTTATAAAAACTCTCACCCCTTCCCTCCTCCCCTCCTTAACTTCCATCTTCAAACGCTCACTTTCCATGTGTCTTCTTCCCCTCGGCCTTCAAACATTCCCATCCTAAAATACCCTCCCTGGACCTCACAATCCCCTCCAGTTATCGCCCCATCTCCCTCCTTCCCTTCCTTTTCAAACTCCTGGAGTGAATCGTCTACACTCGCTGCATCAAATTCCTCTCCTCCAACTCTCTCCTGGACCCCCTCCAATCTTGCTTCAATCACCTCCACTCCACTGAAGCCACTCTCTCAAGGTCACCAGTGACCTCCTTCTTGCCAAATCCAATGGTCCCTACTCTATCCTAATTCTCCTCGACCTCTCAACTGCCTTTGACACTGTGGACCATCCCCTTCTCCTCGACACATTATCCAACTTTGACTTCACTGACCTTGTCCTCTCATGGTTCTGAACTTCATCTCTCTGGCCCTTCATTCTCAGTCTCCTTTACAGGGTCCTCCTCCCCCTCCCATCCCCTAACCATAGGGGTTCCTCAAGGGTCAGTTCTTGGTCCCCTTCTGTTCTCCATCTATACTCACTCCCTCGGTGAACTCAATCGCTCCCACGGCTTCAACTGTCATCTTTACGTGGATGATTCCTAAATCTGTGTCTCCTCCCCTGTTTTCTCTCCCTCCCTCCAGGCTCATATCTCCTCCTGCCTTCAGGACATCTCCACCTGGATGTCCTCCGCCACTTAAAACTTAACATGTCCAAGACGGAGCTCGTTATCTTCCCTCTCAAACCCTGTCCTCTCCCTGACTTCCCTGTCACTATAGACAGCATTATCATCCTTCCCATCTCACAAGCCCACAAACTTGGCATCATCCTTGACTCCGCTCTGTCATTCACCCCACACATCCAATCCGTCACCAAAACCTGTCGGTCTCACCTCCACAACACTGCCAACTTCCACCCTTTCCTCTCCATCCAAAACGCTATCACGTTAGTACAGTCACTCATCCTGTCCCGAATGGATTACTGCATCAGCATCCTCTCTGATCGCCCAGCCTCCTGTCTCTCCCCATTTCAGTCTATAATTCACTTTCGGCCTGGATTATCTTTCTACAGAAACGTTCTGGACATGTCACCCCCCTCCTCAAAAATCTCCGGTGGTTGCCTGTCAACCTCTGTATCAAGCAAAAACTCCTATCAGCTTCAATGCTCTCCATCACCTTACCTCACCTCCCTTCTCTCCTACATCCCAGCCCACACACTCCGCTCCTCCGGTGCCGCTAACCTTATCACTGTGCCTCGTTCTCGCCTGTCCCATCATCGACCCCTCGCCCACGTCCCACCTCTGGCCTGGAATGCCTTCCATCTTCAAATCCACCAAACTAGCACACTTTCCCCCTACCCACCACAAGCTTACGCTCTAGAAGGGGAGACGAAAAATCGCTCAAACTTAGGGTTCTGGCCATAAGTGCTGTGGGTCTGAGGGGGTGAATAAAGGGAGTAAATCAGGGTGAGGAAGAAGATAGGAGGGCACTGCACTTACCATCTTGTGGAGCATCTCGTCGTCCTTGATCGGCTTGATGTTGCCGGCTCCAGACACTAGCCTGTTCGGACCCCTTCAGAAACACGTTCACCTCAGGCCCGGTGACCACGTGGCCTGATGCTTCAAGCCAGCCTGATGGCCTACAGGGTTGTGGGGTTGTCCAACCCCTTTCTTTATGGCTGTGAACGGGAGACACACAAGGACAACTTTGGGTCCAGGGCCGGTCCTGCCTCAGTCCCTCCAGCCACGGCCGACCGTGGGGGCCAGTCAGGTCATCCACCGCATCACCTGGGAATTCAGAGGCAACGTTCAGCTTAATCCGGTCTTGCGTTAACGGTGTCTGCAGACCGGGCTTAGAAGTGTGCTCCCATGGCAGTGCTCACCGTGCAGCCAGCTGGAAACAGCATCTCAAACTCCAGGTGACAGGGAGCGGGAGTAGCCCTGTATTACAAGAAGCGAGGGTTCCCGGCCCTCTCAGCCCCTGGCTCTGAGGGAGGAGTGAGAAGCTGCGCTGCTTAGATCCTATCAGCCTGGCCCCCGCCATGTCTGGATCTGGGGCCGGGTGCGGAGAGAAGCCGTGCCACTCGCCAGCAAGTTCTTGGTGCGGAGGAAGGGATTTGCCAACAAGTTCGGACCCAATCCCTGCCCCAGGGATCTCTCAGCCTGTGCCCAGAGATGACTTGACAGCTTCCCGGGGCACCCTTCCCGCCGGGCACCTGGCTTCTCCGACTCTGCTCCCCACAGCCAGCTCGTGAGCCGGGGTGATTCCCGCTTCCCTCTCGCTAGTCCCCCATAGCCGCTGGTTCGGGCCAAGCGAGAGAGGGCAGACCCCAGACGGGCTCGAGCCTTGGGACCCCCGTGGGCTCCTGGAGAATCTGGGTTCGGTCCGACGGGTCCATCCTTCCGGACTAACCTGGGGACCGGAGTCTCTGGGCGGGTCCTGGACTGCATAGAGGTCCCTGTGACCCTTTTCCCGAGTGAACCCCCCTGAACTTGGGGATGCTTCATTTTGGGGAACGCTGGCGGCACATACCCGTCCCTCTGCGTCGCCGCCACCCTTTCCCCGGTTGTGTTCCCACAGATCCCATGAACGCGCTGCAGAACCTAACGGGCCCCCCCGCAGCAGGAGCCGCTGGGATTGGCATGGCGACGCGTGGTCCAGGGCAGGCCCTAGGGGGGCTCGGGGGGCTTGGCGCCGTGGGCCAGGCAATGACCCTGTCGGGGCAGCCGCCCCCTGGCACCTCCGGAATGGCCCCTCACGGCTTGTCTGTTGTCTCCGCCGCCACCCAGCAAAGTAAGTACCATTGTGCCCTGGGGGCTGGAGGGTGCTCAGGTTCCCGGGAGAGTGGGCGGCCTCCTCCTAGCCTCTGGGGGGATGGAGGAACAAAAACAGGCCCCCCGGGACTCAGAGACAGCCTCCACACCGGGGGTGTGGGCAGGCGGGAGGGAACCCCGGAGCCAGTTGCAAATTCTCCGCCCAGAACCCCCTCCTCAACCCAAGGAGAGCTCGTCAAAGGCCCAGCTGTGGCCCTAGGCACCCTCTCCCCCCGCTTCTCCTGACCGTGATGGCTGAGCGCTCATCCCAGGCCCTTTAACCCTGCCCATTCCTTCCTCTGGGTTCAGTATCATCATCATCAATCGTATTTATTGAGCGCTTACTATGTGCAGAGCACTGTACTAAGCGCTTGGGAAGTACAAATTGGCAACATATAGAGACAGTCCCTACCCACCAGTGGGCTCACAGTCTAAAAGGGGGAGACAGAGAACAAAACCAAACATACTAACAAAATAAAATAAACAGAATAGATATGTACAAGCTAAATAAATAAATAAATAAATAGGGTAATATGTATAAACATACATATATACAGGTGCTGTGGGAAAGGGAAGGAGGTAAGATGGGGGGGATGGCAAGGGGGACGAGGGGGAGAGGAAGGAAGGGGCTCAGTCTGGGAAGGCCTCCTGGAGGAGGTAAGCTCTCAGCAAGGCCTTGAAGGGAGGAAGAGAGCTAGCTTGGCGGATGTGTACATTTCTATCCTATTTATTTTTTTTGTTGGTATGTTTGGTTCTGTTCTCTGTCTCCCCCTTTTAGACTGTGAGCCCACTGTTGGGTAGGGACTGTCTCAATGTGTTGCCAATTTGTACTTCCCAAGCGCTTAGTACAGTGCTCTGCACATAGTAAGCGCTCAATAAATACGATTGATTGATTGATTGACTGATTGATGACAGTATCACTGTCATCATCCCCCATTCCCCCTCCACTGGTCTGGATACCCAGGCCTCAGGCAGATGTGAGGACTCCGGCCCCCCTGGACAGAGACCGTCCCATCCCCTTGTCCGTCGTCCTAACTGCAGTCCTGTTGGGATGCAGTCCTTGCCCCCCTCTCCCCCATTCCTTCCATGGCGACAGCCCCATCCCCCACTCCTCCGGCACTTATGATAGCCATTGTAGCTACTAGTGTTAGCGTGGAGCCCCCCGGCTGGGATCCCTCCCTTGCCTTGTTTTACCAACACACAAAGAAAGTCACACCCGGCATAGTACAGTAAGGGTGAAGCCGGGGAGCTTGAGGACATCCAGCGCTTAGAACAGTGCTTTGCACATAGTAAGCGCTTAACAAATGCCATCATCATCATCATCATGACTGGACCAAGCTCGACTATTTCTACGCGCACCGATTCCTCTGGTGCCAACACGGCTGGGCAGCCCAGTACCAAAGGGAGAACATTCCAGATCTTCTCCCTGTATCCTATCTGAATCTTTCGGGCGTTGGACCGCCCCCGTGCCCATCCGGAATTGAACCCGGGGCCATTTCTCGCTGCTCCCAGCCCATCTGCTCTACGATTCCAAACGTGCACACGGAATTAGGCCCCTGCCCACGTGCAGACACACGAGCCCCCCTCCCCGCCATTAGCTACAACATACCTTATGGACTCCCCCCGATTCGGACCTTCCCGTGCTGTTCCGTGGCCGCCGTCTCTTCCGTTCTCATCCAAGTCTTCCGGTAGCTTTCTTTGACCCCCTTCTAGACTGTGAGCCCGTTGTTGGGTAGGGACCGGCTCTATATGTTGCCAACTTGTATTCCCAAGCGCTTAGTACAGTGCTCTGCACACAGTAAGAGCGCAATAAATACGATTGAATGAATGAATGAACTCTCCCAAGGGCCGAAGACCGTGCTGGGCGCAGGGAGAGCCTTCGGGAGACGGCCTTTGCCTTGGATAGCTCCCTTCCCAGAATGTCGTGAGGATCAAGGGAGCGGTCCCTGTTTCCTTAGACCCTCCTGCACCTCTGACAGTGGAAAGAGCCTGGGCTTTGGAGTCAGAGGTCATGGGTTCAAATCCCCACCCCGCCAATTGTCAGCTGTGTGACTCTGGGCAAGTCACTTCATTTCTCTGGGCTTCAGTGACCTCATCTGGAAAATGGGGATTCATTCATTCAGTCGTATTTATTGAGCGCTTACTGGGTGCAGAGCACTGTACTAAGCGCTTGGGAAGTACAAGCTGGCAACATATAGAGACGGTCCCTACCCAACAACAGGCTCACAGCCTAGAAAGGGGATGAAGACTGTGAGCCCCCGTCGTGGGACAACCCGATCACCCTGTAACCTCCCCAGCGCTTAGAACAGTGCTTTGCCCCTAGTAAGCGCTTAATAAATGCCATTATTGTCTTGAGGGAGCCTTTCTCCTGGTGTCTCCAGTGTTGAATCTCTTTTTGTTTGGGGATAATCCTTAAGCGCTCACTATGTGTCAAACATTAGGTCGGGCACAGTTTCCATCCCACATGGGGCTCACGGTCTGAGTAGGAGGGAGAACAGGTATTGAATCCCAATTTTGCCTGAGGAAACTGAGGCACAGAGAAATTCAGTGAGTTATATATGTTTGTACATACTTATTACTCTATTTATTTTACTTGTACATATCCTATTTATTTTATTTTGTTAGTATGTTTGGTTTTGTTCTCTGCCTCCCCCTTTTAGACTGTGAGCCCACTGTTGGGCAGGGACCGTCTCTAGATGTTGCCAACTTGGACTTCCCAAGTGCTTAGTCCAGTGCTCTGCACACAGTAAGCGCTCAATAAATACGATTGATTGATTGATTGATTATTATGGGTAGGGACTGTCTATATGTTGCCAACTTGGACTTCCCAAGCGCTTAGTACAGTGCTCTGCACACAGTAAGCGCTCAATAAATACGATTGATTGATTGATCATTATGGGTAGGGACTGTCTCTATATGTTGCCAACTTGGACTTCCCAAGCGCTTAGTCCAGTGCTCTGCACACAGTAAGCGCTCAGTAAATACGATTGATTGATTGATTGATCATTATGGGTAGGGACTGTCTCTATATGTTGCCAACTTGGACTTCCCAAGCGCTTAGTCCGGTGCCCTGCACACAGTAAGTGCTCAATAAATACGATTGATTGATTGATTGATTGATTATTATGGGTAGGGACTGTCTCTATATGTTGCCAACTTGGACTTCCCAAGCGCTTAGTCCAGTGCTGTGCATACAGTAAGCGCTCAGTAAATACGATTGATTGATTGATCATTATGGGTAGGGACTGTCTCTATATGTTGCCAACTTGGACTTCCCAAGCGCTTCGTCCGGTGCTCTGCACACAGTAAGCGCTCAATAAATACGATTGATTGATTGATCATTATGGGTAGGGACTGTCTCTATATGTTGCCAACTTGGACTTCCCAAGCGCTTAGTCCAGTGCTCTGCACACAGTAAGCGCTCAATAAATACGACTGATTATTATTATTACTATTATCTTTGATTGCAGCCCAGCTGCAGCTGCAGCAGGTGGCTCAGCAGCAGCAGCAGCAGCAGCAGCAGCAGCAGTTCCAGCAGCAGGTGGTTTTGCAACAGCAGCAGCAACAGCAGCAGCAGCAGCAACAACAGCAACAGCAGCAACAACAGCAGCAGCAATTCCAGGCCCAAAATGCCATCCAGCAGCAGTTTCAGGTGGCGGCGGCGGCGGCGGTGGCGGCCCAGCAGCAGCAGCTGCAGGCGGCCCAACAGCAGCACCTCATGAAGCTGCACCATCAGAACCAACAGCAGGTACCCCTTCCTCCACCCTCACCCTCGGGTGGCCGCCGTCCGCGTCCGGACGCCGGCGGGTCCGACCTGCCTTGAACCCCCTTGGGTCCGGATGGCGGCGTGACTCAGTGGGAAGAGCCCGGGCTGGGGACTCCCGAGGTCATGGGTTCAAATCCCTGCTCCGCCCCTTGGCAGCTGGGTGATTTGGGGCAAGTCACTTCTCTGGGCCTCAGTTCCCTCATCATCAATCGTATTTATTGAGCGCTTACTTAGAGAAGCAGCGTGGCTCAGTGGAAAGAGCACGGGCTTTGGAGTCAGAGGTCATGGGTTCGAATCCCAGCTCCACCACAAGTCTGCTGGGTGACCTTGGGCAAGTCACTTAACTTCTCTGAGCCTCAGTTACCTCATCTGTAAAAATGGGGATTAAGACTGTGAGCCCCACGTGGGACAACTTGATCACACTGTATCCCCCCCAGCGCTTAGAACAGTGCTTTGCACATAGTAAGCGCTTAACAAATGCCATCATTATTATTATTATTATTATTATTACTACTATGTGCAGAGCACTGTACTAAGCGCTTGGGAAGTACAAGCGCTTAGTCCCCCTCTCCATCCCCGCCATCTTACCTCCTTCCCTTCCCCACAGCACCTGAATATATGTTTGTACATATTTATTACTCTATTTTATTTGTACATATCTATTCTATTTATTTTATTTGCCAATTTGTACTTCCCAAGCGCTTAGTACAGAGCTCTGCACATAGTAAGCGCTCAATAAATGCGATTGATAATGATGATACAAGCTGGCAACATATAGAGACAGTCCCTACCCAGCAGTGGGCTCACAGTCGAAAAGGGGGAGACAGAGAACAAAACCAAACATACTCACAAAATAAAATAAATAGAATAGATATGTCTGGAAAATGGGGATGAAGACTGTGAACCCCATGGGGGACAACCTGATCACCTTGTATCCTCCCCAGTGCTTAGAATAATAATAATAATAATGATGGCATTTGTTAAGCGCTTACTATGTGTAAAGCACTGTTCTAAGCGCTGGGGGGGATACAATGTGATCAAGTTGTCCCACGTGGGGCTCACAGTCTAAATCCTCCTTTTTACAGATCAGGTAACTGAGGCTCAGAGAAGTTAAGTGACTTCATCATCAATCGTATTTATTGAGCGCTTACTGTGTGCAGAGCACTGTGCTAAGCGCTTGGGAAGTCCAAGTTGGCAACATAGAGAGACAGTCCCTACCCAACAGCGGGCTCACAGTCTAAAAGGGGGAGGCAGAGAACAAAACCAAACATACTAACAAAATAAAATAAATAGAATAGATACGTACAAGTAAAATTAATAAATAAATAGAGTAACAAATATGTACAAACGTATATACATATATACAGGTGCTGTGGGGAAGGGAAGGAGGTAAGATGGGGGGATGGAGGGGGGATGAGTGGGAGAGGAAGGAAGGGACTTGCCCAAGGTCACACAGCAGACAGTGCTTGGCACATAGTAAGAGCTTAACAAATGCCATTATTATTATTATTATTATCCCCTCCCCTCAACTTCACCAGGAGTTATTCAGCATTGGCGGTTTTTGGGCCAAAGAAATAGAATAGGATCGGGTGGTCCTACGGCAGAGGAATTTTGGTAGGCGCGAGGCTAGGTAATAATAATAATGATGGCATTTATTAAGCGCTTACTCCGTGCAAAGCACTGTTCTAAGCACTGGGGAGGTTACAAGGTGATCAGGTTGTCCCACGGGGGGCTCACAGTCAATCTCCATTTTACAGATGAGGTAACTGAGGCAGAGAGAAGTGAAGTGACTTGCCCAAAGTTACACAGCTGACAATTGGCAGAGCCGGGATTTGAACCCCCGACCACTGACTCCAAAGCCCGGGCTCTTTCCACTGAGCCACGCTGCTTCTCCAGGGTCATCAGGGTGTCCCCCGGGGGGCTCAAAGCCTTCATCCCCATTGAGGGAACTGAGGCTTCTCAATAATGATAATGATGGCATTTGTTACGCACTTACTATGTGCCAAGCACTGTTCTAAGCGCTAGTGGGGGCGGGGGGGGGGGGGGGGGGGGGGGGGGGGGGGGGGCGGGTACAGAGTACGGATTCGATGAAGATCGTAACAGTGCCAGTTTGGAACCGGGCTGTAGGGCCCTGCTGTCCCACTGGACCTTGAGCCTGAAGTGCCCAGGTTATTGGGGTGCAGGGGACCCCGGGAGGATATCTACACCACACTCTCAGTCAGTCACATTTATTGAGCGCTTACTGGGTGTCGAGCACTGTGGTAAGGGCTCGGAAGAGTACAATGTAACAGAGTTGGTAGACACTGCCCACAGAGAGCTACAGTCTAGGGTGGAACCCGTTGTTGGGTAGGGATTGTGTCTGTTGCCGAATTGTTCTTTCTACACTGTAAGTGCTCAATAAATATGATTGAATGAATGAATGAATGCAGACGTTAATATAAAGAAATAAATTACGGATATGGACATAAATGCCGTGGGACTGAGGGAGGGGTGGGATAGGGATGCAGATCCAAGTGGAAGGGTGACATAGAAGGGAGTGCGAGGAGAGGAAATGATGGCCTAGTTGGAAGCGATGCGCTTTATAACTAAGGCTTTGAAAATGAGGCGAGCGATCGTCCGTTGGATATGAAGAGGGAGGGCGAGCCAGGGCAGGGGTGGGATGTGGCGGAGAGGTCAGCGGCGAGATAGACGAGATGGAGGTACAATGAGTAGGTTGGCGTGAGGGGAGCAGAGTGGGCGGGCTGGGCTGGAATAGGAAATCGGGGAGGTTAGTTAGGAGGGGGCGAGGGTACAGGGTATTCGGAAGAGGAGGAGGCGGTAGAGCCGGGGCATCCATGGGGAGAGTCACCTTTCAGGTTTCCCTAACCACCAGCCACCCGGGACCCAAGTGCTTAGTACAGTGCTGGGCCCACGGTAAGCGCTCACTAAATACGACTGCCCCATCCCGCGCCTACCCAACTCCGGCGCTTCGCCTCTGACCAACTCCTGGGTGTTTTCTGCAGATCCAGCAGCAACAGCAGCAGCAGCAGCAGCTCCAGCGCATCGCTCAGTTTCAGCTGCAGCAGCAGCAGCAGCAGCAGGCGGCTCTGCAGGTGCAGCAACAACCGATGCAACAGCAGCAGCAGCAGGCGGCTCTGCAGCAGCAGGCCCTGCAGCAGCAGCAGCAGCAGCCGCCGCCCCCGCCCTCCCAAGCAATGCAGCAACAGCTGCAGCAGATGCATCAGCAGCAGCAGCAGCAGCAGCAGCAGCAGGCGGCTCAAGGCCAACAGCCGCAACTCCCCCCCCAGGCCCAGACCCAGCCACTGGTCAGTCCCGCCCAAGCCATCTCCGGGCAGATGCTGTTCACCAAACAGCAGATCCAAGCCATGCACGTGAGTGACCCCAAAATCAGCCTTCCCCTTGTCAAGGGGGAGATGCAAGACCGTAAATGCAGGAAGAGGGGACGGTGATCTTTTTAGAGCTGTCAGGGTCTGTCACCCGTTTTGTTTTTTAAGGTGGGGGGGGAAGACAGAGGGGATTGCTGTTAGTCCCCACCTAATAATAGTAATAAGGGCATTTATTAAGCGCTTACTATGTGCAAAGCACTCTTCTAAGCGCTGGAGAGGTTACAAGGTGATCACGTTGTCCCAAAGGGGCTCACACTCCTAATCCCCATTTTCCAGATGAGGTCGCTGAGGCCCACAGAAGTGAAGTGACATGCCCAAAGTCACACAGCTGATTTGTGAGCGAGCCCGGATTTGAACCCATGACCTCTGACTCCAAAGCCTAGGCTCTTTCCATTGAGCCACGCTGCTTCTCTACTGCAGACTGCCTTCCCCGATCCTTCCAACGCCTGTGCCCTCCCCTCAGGCCTTGTGCCCGCCTTTCCTCCAGCAAGAAGGAGCCACCTTAGCTGGCCAGTCATGCCCAGTAGCCACGGTGGGCCAGGGCTGGCCAGGATGGGCGAGGGCAGGTGGGGTGGGGCCTGGTTTTGGCCCACTGGGCCTCCCCTTCCTCTGTAGTGAAGAGAACCAGACACAAAAGTTCCTCCCCATTCAGTGTCATGACGGGGTAACTCCGGCTTGGGGCCTTGCCTTGACAGTGGTTTGCACGTAGTAAGCGCTTAATAAACACCATTAAAAAAAAGCACGTCAGGGGCAACCCTGGGTTTTTTTGAGGTATTCATTCAGCGCTTACTACGTGTCAGACACCCTTCTAAGCTCTAGGATAGGTATAATTAGGTCAGACACGGTCCCTGACCCGCATGGTACTCACAGTCCAAGTTGGAGGGAGGACAGGCACTTCCATCCTCATTTTGCGAGGAAACTGAGGCCGAGAGAAGTTACCCGCCCAAGATCACGCAGCAGGCAAGAGGCGGAGCCGGGATTAGAACCCAGGTCCTCGGCCGGCCGGGCGGTTTACTCCACCTGCCGTTCCGGCCTGCAGGTCAGAGCTCATATAGTGCAGCAGCAGCAGCAGCAGGCGCAGCAGCAGCAGCAGGCGCAGCAGCAGCAGCAGCAGGCGCAGCAGGCTCAGCAGCAGCAGGCGCAGCAGCAGGTGCAGCAGCAGCAGCAGGCGCAGCAGCAGGCGCAACAGCAGCAGCAGGCGCAGCAGCAACAACAGGCCCAGCAGCAAGTGCAGCAGCAGCAGCAGGCGGCGGTGGCGGCGGCGGCGGCGGCCCAGGCAGCCCAAACTGCCCAGATCGTAGCCTCCGGCGGACAGGTAAGAAGCCCGCGCATGCACACCTGAGGCCTGGACTTCAGCCTCTGACGGTTGGCCTCGTCTCGGGGGCGAGGGACTCTGGCATTTGTGGTGGGACGCAGGTTCTGCTTCTCCTCCTCCTCCCCTGCATGTTTTCCGGCGTGGACCAAATGCGGGGGACCCCACTGGAGCGTTTTCGCGGCCTCCCCCGTCGCTCTTGTCCGAACCGGGCTGGTGAATTCACCGAGTGACCCAGCCTCTCTTCAGTTCCTTTTTGCCAGTCACACTGAAGCCTGGGG
The DNA here is from genome assembly GCF_015852505.1 of Tachyglossus aculeatus. NCBI lineage: Eukaryota > Metazoa > Chordata > Mammalia > Monotremata > Tachyglossidae > Tachyglossus > Tachyglossus aculeatus. The sequence continues at coordinate 2,133,077 of NC_052086.1, forward strand.
AGCGGCTCTCTGGGCTGCCTGCAAGAGAAGAAAATATCAATAATAATAATAATGATGGTGTTAAGCGCTTACTGCGTGCCAGGCACTGTTCTAAGCGCTGGGGTGGATACAAGTCCCATGTGGGGTTCACAGTCTCAGTCCCCATTTTCCAGGTGAGGTAACTGAGGCCCAGAGAAGGGAAGTGACTTGCCCTGGTCACACAGCAGACAAGTGGTGGAGCCAGGATTAGAACCCACCTCCTCCGACTCCCAAGCCCGCTCCGGGAGCTCTCCTCCTTCCTCTCCTGGTTCCGAGCCGGATCCTCTCCCTTCTCCTTCCCCATCCCTGTGCCGAGAGACCGGCTCAGCCCGGTGGCCCATTCTGAGAAGCAGCGTGGCTCGGTGGAGAAGAGCCCGGGCTTTGGAGGCAGAGGTCATGGGTTCAAACCCCGGCTCCGCCAGTTGTCAGCTGTGTGACTTTGGGCAAGTCACTTAACTTCTCTGTGCCTCAGTTACCTCATCTGTAAAATGGGGATTGAGACTTAGCCCCACGTGGGACAACCTGATCACCTTGTAACATCCCCAGCGCTTAGAACGGTGCTTTGCACATAGTAAGCACTTAATAAATGCCATCATTATTATTATTATTATTCTGGCGGTGGATGGCATCTCCCTTTCTCCGCTCGTCAGCTCTCGCTGGGTCCAAGGTGGCAAAGCTAACCCTCCCCTGGGCTTGTAGGTGCGGGTTTCTTCTGGGGGCCAAAAGCCGGTTCTGGCGACCAAGGGGCCACGTCTGGGGGCTTCCACATCGGGGGGAAGCCCCTGCCCAAACCTCCCCACCGCCCCCCCCAACACCATGGCCTCGGGCAGTGGATGGGGAGAGGGGATGCTCGGGGGCCGCCCCTCAAGACCAACAATCCCTGCCCCCGAGAAGCTTCCAATCTCCTGGGGGATGCCGAAAACAGGCACAAGGAGAAATGCTAGCAGGCCCTGTAGGTGCCAGAGGCAGCGAAGCAGGGCACAATCTCCCGGGGCATCAGTGCCACCCTTGAGCGTGAAAGTATCGGCTGAGACCCCCGGGTCACTCCTGTCCAACCGGGGACAGTCCGCAGGGCGGTGGACGGGGTCCGTCAGTCCCCACTGACCTTCCTCAGGCGCCGACAGGGAAAACTCATCATCGGTGACTTTGCCGTCGGGTTCCTGGGGCGACCCTGTCTCCTTGGCTGTGCGTGGCCAGGGAACTCGGCAACGTGGCCGGGTGGGTATCTGAGCCCCCTGCGGTTGCCCAACGCCGGGCTTCGCTCAGCGGGCGGGACGTTGGCGAGATCAAGCCCCGCAAGTTTAAAAGGGAATCTTCCCCTCTCACCCAGCTGCCCTCACGTGCCTCTCCACCTCCAGGTCTAGTCAGTCAGTCGGTGGTATCTAGTGAGCACTTACCGCGTGCAGAGCCGATGGGAGAATACAGTATGACAGAGCTGGTGGGCACTCTCCCTTTAGTCGACCCAGATTTCCGCTTTCGGAGGAAGGTCTGGCTAACTCCTCCCTGGCTTGGAGTGACCTGGAACAGGAGGAACAAAGTCCAAAGCCTCAGGAAAATCCTATGCTTAATCGGTAGGAGCGATCGGGGGCCGGCACATGCAGAGCGCTGTACTAAGCGCTTGGGAGAGTCCAATTGAATTGGAAGAAACGATCCTTGCCCTGGAAGGTACAGTCTACCAGGGCAAACAAAAACTGAAATCACTTCTGGACAGTAGGGAAGGGGGAGTGGATCAAGCCAACCAGGTTGGGCGTAAGGTTGTGCTACTCCATAGTTCCTGCAGTCATCATCATCATCATCAATCGTATTTATTGAGCGCTTACTATGTGCAGAGCACTGTACTAAGCGCTTGGGAAGTACAAATTGGCAACATATAGAGACAGTCCCTACCCAACAGTGGGCTCACAGTCTAAAAGGGGGAGACAGAGAACAAAACCAAACATACTAGTCTTAATCCCCATTTTACAAATGAGGTAACTGAGGCCCAGAGAGGTGAAGCGACTTGTCCAAGGTCACAGAACAGGCAGGTGCGGGAGCCGGGATTAGAACCCAGAAAGCCTGGGCCCGGAGAAGTCGAGGGAACCAAAAGGGACCTTGTGGCCTGGGGCAGCAGCCGGTCAAGAGGCCCCCGGGACGATGGTGATGGAGGAGGAGGGTGGGGGCCAGAGAGGAGAGTGTTAGTGGGGTCGGAGGGAGCCAGGAGGCTGGACAGAAGACGAGGGGAGGCGGAGAGAGGATCAGGAAAAGGAACCGTGGAAGGCAAAAATGGGAGCAGGGAGGAAGGGCGGCCAGGAGAATGGGAAGGGAGCAAGAAGGGAAGGCAGAAGTGGCTGGTTGGGAATAGGGGAAGGAGGAGGGGAGAGCTGGGGAGATAGAAGCTTAAAAGGACTTGGGAAAGATCGGGTGGAAGGGAGAGCGGGCGACGGAGCGGGGATCCCGGAGAGAGGGAGAAGCCTCGGTAGAAAACATGACAAAATCGTGGCCTCAAACTTTGATAGTGGAGCAAGAGATGCAGCCTCTTGAAGGTCCCATCGGTTCAACCCGACCCTCGCTTGAGCCCCTCTCCCCTCCGGATCAGGCGATCCCATCCCTCTCCGCTCCAGATCAGGGTGATCCCACCATAGAAGCCCAGCCCCAGCTGCCCCAAGGTCTGAGAGGGTTGTACTGCGTTAACCTTCACCCTCCGCGTTGTGTCACACCAGGCTGCACTCTCTGGCTTGCCCATGTGTGCACTCGTGGCCGTGGCATGCCGGATGGATTTGGAGCATGCACGGGTGAGAGAGGCCTGCTGGTCCCCAACCTTCTCTACCCAGAAGGAAGAGGGTCCTCGGCTACCCTGCGGTCATCAAAACTAACCTCCAGGCTGTCCGTTGGATGTTTTTTGTTTGTCCTTCTGCCAGTATCCACTTTTCCTGCCCAAGTCTTTGCTGTGTGGATAGTTTTAATTTGATTTCTTTGAACGGCATTAAGTACATGCATAACTTCATTCATTCAATCATATTTATTGAGCGCTACTGTGCGCAGAGCACTGTCCTAAGCGCTTTCCCCATCTGGAACCTCGCTGTTGGATGCCTCACCCCGTTAAATCGGGACACCCACCTCCCCGAGAGGGGCACCCTGTCCCCACCCCTTTCCCTCCCGCTACATCCTTCCCTCCTCAATAAGGAACACGAGGAGGCTCCCGCTTCCCCGCCAGCCCACAGGGATGGGACAGTTTGATGTGTCATTCATATTTATTGAGCGCTTACCATGTGCGGAGCACCGTACTAAACGCTTGGGAAGGTACACTGAAACAGACACATTCCCTGCCCACAAAGAGCTTCATTTTGGAAGCACTAAGCACGCGACTTGGAAGCTGACAGGGTGACCTCTCCTCTCTCCTATTGCAAGCATTCCCAGTGGTATCAACCCCCTAATCAGCACCCCCTAATCCCTCCCTGAAGATTAGCTAAGGATGTTTCTTGACTCAGAATGTCTCCACATTTTTTCCAACAAACTGGCACTCAGCGCCTGATAATAATAATAATAATAATTGCATTTATTAAGCACTTACTATGTGCAAAGCGCTGTTCTAAGCGCTGGGGATTACAAGGTGAGCAGGTTGTCCCACGAGGGGCTCGCAGTCTTCATCCCCATTTTACAGATGAGGTCACTGAGGCCCAGAGAAGTTAAGTGACTTGCCCACAGCTGACAACTGGCGGAGCCGGGATTTGAACCCATGACCTCCGACTCAAAAGCCCTTGCTCCTTCCATTGAGCCACGCTGCTTCTCAAATGATGCCTATTTGTACTTCCCAAGCGCTTAGTACAGTGCTCTGCACATAGTAAGCGCTCAATAAATACGATTGATTGATTGATTGATTCTCATGCCCGGTATTGCCTGATGCCCGATAATAATAATGGTGGCATTTGTTAAGCACATATTATGTGGCAGGCACTGGGATACCACTATTGGGTAGGGACTTTATATGTTGCCAACTTGTACTTCCCAAGCGCTTAGTACAGTGCTCTGCACACAGTAAGCGCTCAATAAATATGATTGATTGATTGATTGGGATAGTTATAAGGTAATCAGATTGGGTACAATCCCTGTCCTGCATGGGGCTCAGTCTAAGTGAAATAACTTAGAACAGTGCCGGTGCTTAGAACAGTGCTTGGCATGTAGTAAACGCTTAACAAACACCATCATTATTATCCCCATATTACAGATGAATCTGAGGCACAGAGAAGCTTAGTGACTTGCACAAAGTCACACAGCAGGCAAGGGGAAGGACTAAGATTAAGTCTTCCCACTAATAATAAATAATAATAAAGATGGTATTTTTTAAGCGCTTCCTATGTGCCAGGTACTGTACTAAGCGCTAGGGTGGATTAGAGAAGCAGCGTGGCCTAATGATAATAGCCTGCACTGGGGAGCCAGAGGTCGTGGGTTTTAATCCCTGCTCTGCCACTTGTCTGCTGTGTGGCCTTAGGCAAGTCACTAAGCTTCTCTGTGCCTCGGTGACCTCATCTATAAAATGGGGATGAAGACTGTGAGCCCCACGTGGGACAAACTGATTATCTTGTTTCTAACCCAGTGCTTAGAACAGTACTTGGCACAGAGTAAGTGCTTAACAAATACCATTATTACTATACAAGCAAATTGGGTTGGATACAGTTCCTGTCCCAGTGGGGCTCACGGTAGCAATCCCCATTTTACAGGTAAGGTAACTGAGGTTCAGAGAACTGAAGTGATTTGCCCGAGGTCACACAGCAGTGTTTTTTTCTTTCCCTTTAAGAGGCAAAGAAAAAATCCCACAAATATTTTCACCCCTAAGGATTTTTGAAAAGAGGGAAAGGACTGTGGTCCCACCCTCTCTGTCCCAAAGAGATCCCTCCGGTGGAAGGACGTGGGGATTCATTTCCTTGGGGAGCAGGAAATAAAGCATCCTCACCTGGGCCGGGTCTGGTCTGGCATTATTGGAGGGTTCTTCTCCCCATCTCTGACCTCCAGAGACTTTTAGTGGACCTGGGGAGAGAGGTTAGTCCGGTGGTTAGTGTCCTGGGCTGGAAACTGGCTCTGAGCAGCCCCGACAGCAGTCTTCGGTCGGAATTTCTGATCCCACCGTCAATGGAGAAAACGCTTCCAGTCGCCCCGACTGGGAACGGGGCAGCCCCGACTAGCCATACCTTTCTGGCCCCCCCAGTCCTCCCTGCACGTTTCTGAGTCCAGCGACCGGGCCCTGTCCTGGGTTCTAGACTGCGGCCTTGCTGCTGCTGGGGGTGGAGGAGGAGGATGGGGACCCCCCCCAAGCCACAAAGTCATCCCCCGGGGGGACGGCTCCTCTCCCGCACCTCCCTCCCCATCCTCCCCGCCCGAGGCTGCATGTGCTTCCCCGCAACCCGCCGGTGACTGCATTTCTCGTTTTGCGATCACCCTGTCCGTTGTCCCTCTGTCCTCAAAGATGATCACCGCAGCCATGGCCCGAGGCGGGATGCAAATCAGACCACGGTTCCCTCCCGCCACCGCGCCATCCACCACCCCGCCGAGCACCATCCCTTTGGGCGGACAGCAGATGCCACAGGTATTTACCGGGTTGATGCACCGTGGGGGTCGCGAGGTGAGGGGGAGGCGTGACCCCCGTGGGCAAGGATTGCCCGGTGGCAGTCGACGTGGACGGGTCTGGCCACTGAGTTCTGGTAAGCACGGCTGGGTTCTTCCCAGAGGGTTGGACCGACCGCCGTTCCCTTCCGGGTGGGAATCCCGGCTCCGTGCAGAGGCTCAGCTGGGCCGGAGAGGGGTCGGAGTCAGGCCATGGAGCAAGGGAGTTTCCCGGGGAACTTTGTGTCCGTCACCTCATCGAATAGCGCTTGTGGCTCTCACCTGGGCAGAGGGCTGGAGAGGGGCTCTCGTCCCCCTTTGAGAGCCTGTGAGGTGCAGCAGTGATGGGTCCCCCAACATCCTGGAGAACCCCCAACCGGGTACGCACAGACCTTCCAAAAGTCCCTCCTTGGGGTGCAGTCAAGTCCCTGCTAGGTGTAGGGCACTGTACTAAACACGAGAGTAAAAGCAGTGAGCCTGGTGGATACTCCCTGCCCTCAGGGAGTTTAGCGTCTAGCCGGGTAGACGGTCGCTCCCAAGATTCGTCAACAGGAGCAATCAATCAATCAATCAATCGTATTTATTGAGCACTTACCGTGTGCAGAGCACTGTATTAAGTGCTTGGGAAGTACAAGTTGGCAACATATAGAGACAGTCCCCACCCAACAGTGGGCTCACAGTCTAGAAGGGGGAGACAGAGAACAAAACCAAACATGTTAACAAAATAAAATAAATACAGTAGATAGAGTAATAAATATGTACAAACATATATACATATATACAGGTGCTGTGGGGAAGGGAAGGAGGTAAGACGGGGGGATGGAGAGGCGGACGAGGGGGAGAGGAAGGAGGAGCAAGAAGGGAAGGGGGAGAGGGATGTGTGTTTTAGTGGTGGAGCACCGGGATATGTACAGAGCGGTTACAGAAGAGGGTTGTCTGTGAGGTCTGGAAGTTCTGGAATGGGCACTGGGGGGGAAAATAGGAGAGCTGAATGGGAGAAGGCCTCCTGGAGGAGGTGGAGTTTCAGGGGGGTTTTGAAGATGGAGAGAGTGGAGATCTGCCAGTTAGGAAGTTGGGGGGCAAGTCCCTGCCGTGGTAGAGCTCAACTTGGAAGTTGGGCAGCAGGGAAGGGGGAAGAGAGAGCGAACAAGGAATGCAGGAGACAAGCGGGAAGCTCTGGCCCAAGGACTGCTCCGTTAAGGGGTCAGGCCAGTCAACCGCTTGACTTGGGCTGGAGGAGGGAAGTGGGAAAAACAGGCTTTTAGGGGAGACAGGAGTTGAGAGAGGCTCATCGGGCCGGCCTGACAAAAGCCAACACACACAGAAGGGGCCAGAGGCCGTGGGGGGGTTCACACGGAAGTCAGTCTGCCCGTCCCACCCTAGCGTTCAGCCCTATTTTCCTTTCATGAGATTGAAAGTGCCCGGAGGGCTGGGACTGTCACAACTTTAAAAAGAAACCAACAACAGTAATAATAATTATGGTATTAAGTGACCTCTACACTGAGCTTGTTGTGGGAAGGGAGTATGTTACTGTGTTGTTGTGTTGTACTCTTCCAAGTGCTTCGTACAATATTTTGCACACAGTGCTCAATAAATACGATTGAACGAAGGAATGACCTTGGGCCAGTCACATCACTTCTCTGTACCTCATCTGTAAAATGGGGATTAAGACTATGAACCCTAAATTGGACTGTGTCCAACCTCATTATCACTTGTATTTACCCCAGCGCTTAGAAAAGTGCCTGGCATATAGTAAGTGCTTAACAAATACCAAAAAAAACCACACTCTCTGCCCACCCAAATACGAACAGAGACCCTAACTCTCCCCTTAAGCAAAGCCCTCCTCCAACAAGCCTTCCCTGATTAATTCCCAATATCCCAAATCAAATAATCCATCAGCGTTCCTGAGCCCTAAGTACTTATTTTATACTGACCCCCAGCACTAGGCATATGCATTTATTTAATCCTTCAGACAGTTATTCATTTTCATTACTCCTTTTGTAAATACTTTCCTGTCTCCCCACCCACAAGGAGTTTCCACGCTAATGGAAATACCTCACTTGCTTATTTGACGAGAAGCTGCATGGCTCAGTGGAAAGAGCACTGGCTTTGGAGTCAGAGGTCAGGGGTTCAAATTCGGCTCCGCCAATTTGTCAGCTGTGTGACTTTGGTTAAGTCACTTAACTTCTCTGGGCCTCAGTTCCCTCATCTGTAAAACGGGGATGGAGCCCCACGTGGGACAACCTGATCACCTTGTATCCCCCCCCCAGCGCTTAGAACAGTGCTTTGCACATAGTAAGCGCTTAATAAATGCCATCATTATTATTATTATTATATTCTAAATTGAGAAGCAGCGTGGCTCACTGGAAAGAGCCTGGGCTTGAGAGTCAGAGGTCATGGGTTCGAATTCCGGCTCCGCCAACTGTCAGCTGTGTGACTCTGGGCAAGTCACTTCACTTCTCTGGGCCTCAGTTCCCTCATCTGTAAAATGGGGATTAAGACTGTGAGCCCCACGTGGGACAACCTGATCACCTTCCAGATGAGGTAACTGAGGCCCAGAGAAGTTAACTGACTTGACCAAAGTCACACAGCTGACAAGTGGTGGAGCTGGGATTTGAACCCATGACCTCTGACTCCAAAGCCCAGGCTCTTTCCACTGAGCCACGCTGCATCTCTACTGATGGGTTCAAATCCCGGCTCCGCCGGTTGTCAGCTCTGTGACTTTGGACAAGTCACTTCACTTCTGTGGGCCTTAGTGACCTCATCTGTAAAATGGGCCCCCCGTGGGACAACCTGATCTCCTTGTGACCTCCCCAGTGCTTAGAACAGTGCTTTGCACATAGTAAGCGCTTAATAAATGCCATCATTATTATTATTCTCTGGGCCTCAGTTCCCTCATCTGTAAAATGGGGATTAAGACTGTGAGCCCCCCCGTGACCACCTTTTAACTTCCCCAGCGCTTAGAACAGTGCTTTGCACATAGTAAGCGCTTAATAAATGCCATCATTATTATTATTATTATTCTCTGGGCCTCAGTTCCCTCATCTGTAAAATGGGGATTAAGACTGTGAGCCCCCCGTGACCACCTTGTAACTTCCCCAGCGCATAGAACAGTGCTTTGCACATGGTAAGCGCTTAATAAATGCCATCATTATTATTATTATTGTATCCCCCCCAGCTCTTAGAACAGTGCTTTGCAGATAGTAAGCGCTTAACAAATGCCATTATTATTATTATTATTTTACATGGCTCAGTGGAAAGAGCACGGGCTTTGGAGTCAGAGGTCATGGGTTCGAATCCCGGCTCCGCCACATGTCTGCTGTGTGATCTTGGGCAAGTCATTTCACTTCTCTGAGCCTCAGTTACCTCATCTGTAAAAGGGGGATTAAGACTGTGAGCCCCACGTGGGACAACCTGATCACCCTGTATCCCCCCCCCCCCCCCAGCGCTTAGAACGGTGCTTTGCACATAGTAAGCGCTTAATAAATGCCAATTATTATTATTATTATAATGCTATGCTCAGAGTAAGCTGTCAGTAGGTACTGTTCATTGATTCTCTGCTACCACTGCCTGGCCTGAGCTCCATTTCCCAGCTGTCCTCAGTTTCTCTGATGTGGTAAGGAAGCCGGGCTCCACCTGGGCCCAGTGGCCCAGGGAGGTCAGCCGGAACCAGGGGCAGGGTGTAGCCAGTTGGTCAGAGCTGAGGAAACAGCTTCGGCCCGATTTCTTAAAGCAGGGCACCTGGCATGGGTCCCACCTGCTGACCTCGACCGTACGGGAAGCCATTAAACTTAAGACTCACCGGGAAAACTTGCCCCTTCCGTGGACGGCTCTGTTTTGGGCAGCGGATGGAAGGACGCTCGCCGTCGTCTCTTCAGTCAATCGTATGTGGGGATTGTTTGCTGAGTTCACGGCACTGAAGTCGCTCTTCAAATTGTTAGGATTCGCTGGGCGCCTACCGTGTGCAGAGGACCTGGAGGAAGCAGTACTAAGGGTACAGTAGGGTGAGAGGCAGAATCTCTGCCCTTAAGGGGCCTACAATCTAGTGTGGGGAGACGGGCACCAACTAGGAAACTGATGGAGAGAAAGGAAAATGGAAGAGTCCAATAGGGCGCATCCAGAATCTCTGCCCGTAAGGGGCCTACAGTCTAGCGTGGGGAGACGGGCACCAAATAACGCAGAAACAGATGGAGAGAAAGGAAAATGGAAGAGTACAATAGGGCGCATCCAGAATCTCTGCCCTTAAGGGGCCTACAGTCTAGCGTGGGGAGACGGGCACCAACTAACTCAGAAACTGATCTAGAGAAAGGAAAATGGAAGAGTACAATAGGGCGCATCCAGAATCTCTGCCCTTAAGGGGCCTACAGTCTAGCGTGGGGAGACGGGCACCGACTAACTCAGAAACTGATGGAGAGAAAGGAAAATGGAAGAGTACAATAGGGCGCATCCGGAATCTCTGCCCTTAAGGGGCCGACAGTCTAGCGTGAAGAGACGGGCACCAAATAACTCAGAAACTGATGGAGAGAAAGGAAAATGGAAGAGGACAATAGGGCGCATCCAGAATCTCTGCCCTTAAGGGGCCTACAGTCTAGCGTGGGGAGACAGGCACCAAATAACTCAGAAACAGATGGAGAGAAAGGAAAATGGAAGAGTACAACAGGGCGCATCCAGAATCTCTGCCCTTAAGGGGCCTACAGTCTAGCGTGGGGAGACGGGCACCAAATAACTCAGAAACTGATGGAGAGAAAGGAAAATGGAAGAGTACAATAGGGCGCATCCAGAATCTCTGCCCTTAAGGGGCCTACAGTCTAGCGTGGGGAGACGGGCACCAACTAACTCAGAAACTGATGGAGAGAAAGGAAAATGGAAGAGTACAATAGGGCGCATCCAGAATCTCTGCCCTTAAGGGGCCTACAGTCTAGTGTGGGGAGACGGGCACCAACTAACTCAGAAACTGATGGAGAGAAAGGAAAATGGAAGAGGACAATAGGGCGCATCCGGAATCTCTGCCCTTAAGGGGCCGACAGTCTAGCGTGAAGAGACGGGCACCAAATAACTCAGAAACTGATGGAGAGAAAGGAAAATGGAAGAGGACAATAGGGCGCATCCAGAATCTCTGCCCTTAAGGGGCCTACAGTCTAGCGTGGGGAGACGGACACCAAATAACTCAGAAACAGATGGAGAGAAAGGAAAATGGAAGAGTACAACAGGGCGCATCCAGAATCTCTGCCCTTAAGGGGCCTACAGTCTAGCGTGGGGAGACGGGCACCAAATAACTCAGAAACTGATGGAGAGAAAGGAAAATGGAAGAGTACAATAGGGCGCATCCAGAATCTCTGCCCTTAAGGGGCCTACAGTCTAGCGTGGGGAGACGGGCACCAACTAACTCAGAAACTGATGGAGAGAAAGGAAAATGGAAGAGTACAATAGGGCGCATCCAGAATCTCTGCCCTTAAGGGGCCTACAGTCTAGCATGGGGAGACGGGCACCAACTAACTCAGAAACTGATGGAGAGAAAGGAAAATGGATGAGTTGGACGAGGAAGCATGAGGAACTGATGGGGTGTGTTCGGAAGCGTTAAGGGCGGGTGCGCGTGTAAAAATAAATGCAGAGTAGGCGGGGGAGTGCTGAGGGGATTTGACCTGGGGAGAAGAAAAATGAGGAGGAAGAAGGATTCTGGAGGAGGAAGGATTTCCGAAGGGCTCTGGAGATGGGGAGGACGGGGGTCTCGCAGATTCGGAAGGAGAGGGAGTTACAGACCAGAGCTGGGGAGAGCGGCAGCCGGAGGTGGGAGGGACGAGAAGCACAGAGAGGAGTCTGACTTGAGCGGTTGGAAGAACCCAAGCCGGGATGTAATGGGAGAGCAGGGAGGATAAGTAGCATCAATCAGTCAGTCGCGCTTACTATGGGCAGAGCGCTCTACTAGGCGCTTGGAAGAGTACAATACACAGAATTGGCGGACACCCTGCTTTCATCTAGAGCTGATGAAATGCCTTAAATCCAGGGGTCAAGTGTTTTCGCATGAGGCAGAGAAGAACGGGCAGCTCTTTGGAAGTTTCTGAAGCATGGAGAGATGCCCGCGGAAGGATGTTTCGGTTGGGCAGCTTATCCGAGGTTCCCAATGTTCACAGGCCTTTTCTGGGGTGACTGGGTTCCTCCCGCCCACCCCTTTCCGGGGCTGAGTAACTTATGTCCCTGGAGTCAGTCAGTCCTATTTATTGAGCGCTTACTGTGTGCAGAGCACTGCATTAAGCGCTTGGGAGAGTACACTATAACAATAAACAGATACATTCCCAAGCTTACAGTCGAGGAGGGGAGACAGACCTTAAAATAAATAATTAAGTGACAGATCCGGACGTAAGGGTTGGAGGGCTGGGAGAGGGGGTGAATAAGGGAGCAAGTCAGGGCAATGCAGAAGAGATGGAGGAGGGGGAAGGAGGTGTTAGTCAGAGAAGGCCTCTTGGAGGAGGCGTGTCTTCAACAAGACTTTGAAGGGGGAAGAGTAATTGTCTGGGGTGAAGGAGGAGGGAGGCCCGAGGCCCGAGGCAGGATGTGGGCGAGCGGTTGGTGGTGAGATAGAGATCGAGGTACAGGGAGAAGGTTAGCATTAGGGGAGCAAACTCTGCGTGCTGGGTTGTAGTAGGAGTCTAATAAGGTGAGGTAGGAGAGGGCAAAGCCATCCAAGCAGTTGGACCAGGAAACCCCCTCCCCCAGCCTCACTTCCGTCCAGATTGTTCATTGTTAGTTGAGAACAGAATTAATGTTCAGAGGCCCTTAGAGAAGGCTTGTCCCTTCCTGTCAGTCCTCCCTGCTTCGACTAAGCCCCTTGAGGGCAGGGACTGGGTCAGGCTGATGGCCCGGTGACTCCCCGGGCGCCTGGCGTTGGGCACCAAGCCGGGGCCCCTTGAGCCCCCACCCTGTCGGTCGTGCCGTCGGAGGAGTTGAGTCCTGGGTATCTAGCTAAGCTGTTCAGCGGTGATGGTGTTTATCGAGTGCCCGCTGCGTGCCCTGCTCTGTACTGAGCACTTGTTCATCAGAAGAACAAGACACATTGCCCATGGGGGAGCTTCCAGTCTAAAGAAGGAAGCAAGGAGCAGGAGGTCCGTCCATGACCAGCTGCTCCTGGCCCATTACGGGCTCTGGAGATCCCATCTCTTGGTCTTCCTTGCTCTAGGGCTAATACTAAGGGGAAGCCTGCCAAGGTAGGGGTGGAGGGGTCCTAACAGTAGCTATGCCCAGCAAAACCAGTGTTAGGGGGTGCATGCCTAACCGTGCCAGGCTGTGACCTCCTTGGGCCACCCGTGCCCAGTGCTTGGCGTTTCGAGCCAGGACGTCCTGCTGGCAGACGCCAGCGGGCACAAAACCTGGGCATCCCCTCTCCCTCTGGGGTGAAGCGAAATAGCAGGGCGTCAAGGGGTGGGGGGCAAACCCGATCTCGTCTTCCCTCGGAGCCACTGCGGGTGTATTCAGGAGTTGGGGGTGCGGGAACCCCAGGGATCATCTTGGGGTGCCTACAGTTGTCGGCCCCGTCAAGATCCCTTCCCTGCAAGGGCCTGGAGTGACAGGAGAGTGGAGTGGCAAGTGGGCCGGGGTCTGTGCTCAACATTTTCCTCTTCCTGTGCCCCTGCCCCCCTTTTGTGGGCACAAATGAGGACAGGGAAGGCCTGTCTGTGCCCACATCCCATTCCACTGTGTGGCACGGATGAGGCGGGAGTGGCCCGAGCCCCACCTACTCCTCCAGGGGTTCCAGCCGGCTCTCCCCAGAGAAAGCCTTCTCCCCGCCAGTTGTCTGAGAGGGTAAAGGCAGAGGGAATGGGGAGCAAAACCCCAGCAACTGCTCCTTCCCTGGTGCTCCCAGCCCAAGCAGTTGACTCTCACTCGGCCAGAGGCGTCGTGACGAGGCTACTCACTTGCGAGTGGTTGTGGCCAGCGGCTCTCAGCCCCTGACGGCAGTGCCTCCGTTCTGGGGGGCAGAGGATTGAGGTCGCTCCTCCATTGGCATCATGGCATCAGCGGCAGGAGTCCCTGGGGAAAGGGTTGGGCCTTTCCCTAGCTATTCCCTGAGGTGCCCCTGGGCACCGAGAGGAGGAGGACGTGGGCAGGTGTCCACATAGCCCCTGTGCCCAGTTCACCCCCATGGGCATCCCTAGCTCCCAGAGGAAACACACGGCAGTTTCCTCCTGGACAGCCATCCTCCAGGCTACGGACGGACTGGCCAAAAAGCCAACGGCCCTACTGCTCGCCTCCCGCTAAGCCGGCACAAACCCAGCGTTGGCTGTGGGAGCGGAGCTTGGGGTGACCTCATTTCTGTCAAGGTCGGGCTCCTGAACTCCCCACCCCCGCCGAGGTGTGGGCTGTGGTGCCCCTCCCCTGTGTGAGAGCACAGCGTAGAGCAGAGAGTAAACCCCACCTGGGGTGAGAGAGAAGGATGGCGGTCCATCTCACTTACCCCAGTTGTTTCCGTGGATACCCTGGGCGTTTTCACAGCCCCGTCGAGGTCCGGGGCCTCTCCGCATCTCTGGGGTTTCATGGCGCGCTGCTTGGATCTCGACAGAGAAGCAGAAGATCGGGTCAAGATGTCCGGTGTGCCAGATGGGAGCGGGCAGGGGGTGGACGTCGGGGCAAGCTTCCATCCATACCGAAGGTCTATGGAGCACCGGCTGGGTCCGGCTCGCTGAAGGGCGGCCTGTCCTGCTTCCTAAGCTGTGTCCCCAACGTCCCCCTGGTGCTCCCTTCCACTCTCTATGCCTGCCCGTCATCCTGAACCCCAACATCAGGGCGGGATCTTAGAAAGAACCGCGGCAGAGTGGGTTCCCACCCGGCTCCCCTGGGCGCAAGGTTGGGGGGTCAGGAGACCCCCCACCCCCAGGTGCGTCGGCCGGCCCCATTGGCCCATTAGCCGGGTCCCTACCCCAGTGCTCAGCACCTCCTGAGTACTTAATAAACCCTTCCGTCATCATTACCATCATCGTGATCCGTTCCGTCGTATTTATTGAGAGCTCTAAGAGGCAGAGTTGTGGTTGCCCCGGGGCAGACGGTTGTCTAGTGGCCGGCCGGCAAGGGGTAGGCGACGAGCATCATCACCGGGGACAGGAGCCTGCTGAACGGGGCAGGGTTTCTCTTCCTGGCTGTCAAGGCAGAAATCACCCAGCCTCCCCTGGGGATACCCGGGTCCCTCCCCGCCTCCCACGGAGGGCTCCAAGTGCGGGCCTGGTGCCCTGGTTTACCTCACCGGAAAGTGGGCACCTGGGACTCCACGGCTTCTTCCGGCCCCCAGGCCCTCCACCCGGTGGGACTCCGGGCCGGAGCGGTGCCAGTCAGCTAGGATCCGTTCAGATTCCGGCCAGGGCCGGGTTGCTGGGAGACGGATTTACTGACCCGTGAGTGGGTGGGGCAGCGGGAACGGCAGCTGTGGCCTCTCTCCGACGGGCAGTGTGGCCCATTGGTCATCCTGTCCGGCCCAGTGGCCGACAGGCCTGCCACGGGGTACGGGTGGGACGCCGGCAGGGGTCTTCCTCCGGGGAACCGTGCCATTCCTCCCCTCCCCTCTCTGCTTCCAGGTCGGCCAGAACAGCATGCCCATGATGTCGTCACCTTCCCCCGTCCAGCAAGCCCAGACCCCCCAGTCGATGCCACCGCCGCCCCAGCCGTCCCCCCAGCCCGGGCAGCCGACCTCCCAGCCTAACTCCAACGTCAGGTGGGTCTCTGGACCCCAGACTCCAGAACTGAGGGGGACGGGGATGGATCCTGGCATAGGGGCCGGGGGGCATCGGGCACAGGGGTGTCCTGGCCGGACCGGAACCCGACTGTCCCTCCTGAACCCCTCAGCTCGGGCCCGGCCCCATCTCCCAGCAGTTTCCTGCCCAGCCCCTCCCCGCAGCCGTCCCAGAGCCCGGCTGCAGCCCGCACCCCACAAAACTTCAGTGTCCCATCGCCGGGACCTCTCAACACGCCAGGTGAGTCGTCCCCCCGAAGTTATGGGGATTGGGGGGTGGGGTGAGGCAGCTGTCCCACATCCTCCTACTTCTGGACAGGGCAGGAGGCGGAAAATAGCCCCGTGGGAAGTTGGGGTCCCAGACCTCTCTCCTTCCCTTCCTTTCCCCCCCACGCACATATCATCATCATCATCAATCGTATTTATTGAGCGCTTACTGTGTGCAGAGCACTGTACTAAGTGCTGGGGAAGTACAAATTGGCAACATATAGAGACAGTCCCTACCCAACAGTGGGCTCACAGTCTATAAGGGGAAGACAGAGAACAAAACCAAACATACTAACAAAATAAAATAGAATAGATATGTAGAAATAAATTAAATAAATAGAGTAAAAAAATATGTACAAACATATATACATAGAGTAAGGGTTGGCTTTGGGGCACCCAGTTGGCGCTGCTGAGGAAAATCCTTGAGCAGGAGAGTTCCAGACCCTGGACGCCATCTCCCCCACTGGATCCTGCATCCCGCTGGGCGGCCTCGGGCCCGGAGCGTTTCCCTAGGAGGGATTGGGAAGCCGTGGACATGATGGGAAGGCGGGCAGGTTTCCAACAAAGGGAAACTCCCTACTTGGGACGAGCATAGGGAATCGGCTCCCACGGGAAGCTTGTTAGCTGGGAACCCCAGACGGGTCTAGGAGAAATTGGGCAAATACACGGACTGGTGACCGTCTTGGGTAACTGTGGGAGAGTCAGGGACGGAGAGGGGAGAGTCGGGTGTGGGATGGTCAGTCCTGCGTCACTGGGGGAAGAGTTAGGGATGGAGTGGGGAGAGTCAGGGGTGTGGGATGGACCATGCTAGGACACTGGAGGAGAGGCTGGGATGATCCAGCGTGGCTCAGTGGAAAGACCCCGGGCGTGGGAGTCAGAGGTCATGGGTTCTAATCCCTGCTCCGCCCCTTGTCAGCTGTGTGACTTTGGGCAAGTCACTTCAGTTCTCTGGGCCTCAGTTCCCTCATCTGTAAAATGGGATGAAGACTGTGAGCCCCCCGTGGGACAACCTGATCACCTTGTATCCCCCCCACCCAGTGCTTCGCACGTAGTAAGCGCTTAACAAATGCCATCATCATTACTATTATCACCTTCATTGTTACTATTAATTAATTACTACTAATCATCATTACTATTATCACCATCATCACCTTGTAGCCTCCCCAGCGCTTAGAACAGTGCTTTGCACATAGTAAGCACTTAATAAATGCCATCATTATTGTTATTATTGTCCAAGCTGGGTCCCTTGTGTGTGGGGGGTCGGAGTCAGGGGTGTGGGATGGTCACCCTGGGGGTCCCACTGGAGCAGTTTCCTAATGAATAACCCCCGGAATGTGTATGTGCCGGATGGGCGGGATGGCCCACCTGCTCATATCCCTCCCGCCGGCCCCCTGGTCCCCACAGTCAATCCAAACTCGGTGATGAGCCCGGCCAGCGCCAGCCAGTCCGAGGAGCAGCAGTATTTGGAGAAACTCAAACAGCTGTCAAAGTACATCGAACCACTGCGCCGAATGATCAACAAAATCGACAAGAACGAAGGTGCCCTGGGCCGGGCCCCTTCCCGGGCGGGACGCGAGGCCCGGACCCATCTCTCTGCCCCCAGTGCGGGCCCCAAGAGCGGTCGGACCTCGGCCTGAGGGTCCAGAGGATCCCGGGCCGTTGGTCCCTTATCCGGTTGGGGTCTGGGCTGCTTTCGGCGGCAGGCAGCGGGGGATAGGGAGGGACCACCCCGGACACTAACTGCTTGCGTACGGGGCCTCTGCTCTTCCAGACCGGAAGAAGGATCTGAGCAAGATGAAGAGCCTGCTGGACATCCTGACGGACCCTTCCAAACGGTGAGTCGGGCGCTCGGCCCCGCACCCCCGTCTCCCCGCGGGGCCGGCAACCCCGGGGGCTCGCCCGCCTCCTCCCTGCTGACCCCGACCGAGCCGGGGCAGAAGCGAGGGGTGCCGCGATCCGACCGCAGCCAGCGCCAGCCGGCCCTCACCTGGGGTCAGAGGCTGCTCCCATGGCCCGCGGGCAAAGTCCGCGGTCCGTGGCCGGTGGAGGTGGGAAGTCGGGTCACGTGACGCCCCGGCAGTAGCCCGGGATGACGCTGGGATCCTTTGAAAACTCACCTGGTCGTGGGCATCGGGCCTAGCCCGTGCACGTTGGCGGCCTCCTCGAGATCAGCGGCCCTCGTCGCCAGTTACCGGAGTGGGCAGCGGCCGTCGGCTTCCGCGGGGCCTATCCCGGCCGGGCCCCGTCCCACGGGGCGTGGGGGAGCGGTGGAAGGGACCTGGGACCTCAGAAGGTGACGGGACACCCCGAAAGCCGGTGTGACAAGGCCGAGCTGTGCCCGACATCACGCCTTCCCTTGCGACTACGTGCCAACCCTCCCCGTTCTGCCCTCCCTCTCAGGTGCCCGTTGAAGACGCTACAGAAGTGTGAGATCGCCCTGGAGAAACTGAAGAACGACATGGCTGTCGTAAGCAGTCCCGCTCCGCCTTGCGCGGCCAAGGGCACCGGGGGTTGGGGGGACGGTGACTAAGAGGCAGAAGGGGTCCGACGGTCTAAGGTGGCGGCCCACAAAGAGCCGGATCCTGAAGCACAGTAGGATATATTGGGGCGTCCGCGGGTACCCGCACCCCACAGGGGCAACGGAGGCATCCAATGGGGACGGAAACAACATGGCCTCGCTTTTGGGGCTGGGGAGGGAAGGGGGCTTCTGGTACCAGTGCGGTCTTGCCCTGCGGCCAACACTGAAGCAGCAGTAGGATGACTCTCTGAGCTAATGCATCTAGCCCTGGGTAGGTATCCCAGGCTGGCAGGGTGTTGGGAAATCCTCTAGGAGCTGGGCACCGCGGCCCCCTCCCTCAAAGGTTCAGACAATACACTGGTTGGGGCAGGCGGGCCGGGCCAGTGCCAACAACCAGGCCTGAAAATACAACCGAGAAAACGGAGCGCTCCTCTGTGGTCCGCCCACTTTCATTCATTCATTCAGTCGCATTTATGGAGCGCTTACTGTGTGCAGAGCACTGCACTAAGCGCTTGGGAAGTCCAAGTTGGCAACATATAGAGACGGTCCCTACCCCACAGTGGGCTCGCAGTCTAGAAGGGGGAGACAGAGAACGAAACAAAACATATTAACAAACTAAAATAGAATAAATATGTACAAATAAATACGTACAAACATATATACAGGTGCTGTGGGGAGGGGAAGGAGGTAAGGCGGGGGGATGGAGAGGGGGGTGAGGGGGCTCAGTGTGGGAAGGCCTCCTGGAGGAGGTGAGCTCTCAGTAGGGCCTAGCTTGGGAGATGTGCGGAGGGAGGGCATTCCGGGCCAGGGGGATGATGTGGGACGGGGGTTGACAACGGGATAGGCGAGAACGAGGTACGGTGAGGAGATTAGCGGTGGAGGGTGTGGGCTGGACTGGAGAAGGAGAGAAGGGAGGTGAGGTAGGAGGGGGCGAGGGGATGGACAGCCTTGAAGCCCAGGGTGAGGAGTTTCTGCCTGATGCCAGGTGCCTGGGGAGTTTCTGGTCAGCCGCCTCCTGGGACTGGTTTGCACTCTCCCACACAGCTCCGGGGGTTCCTTAGCACCCACCCGTCCCCACACCGACGAAAGGTGCGGGCACTCTAGGTTCTCGGGCCAAGAGGCCCCTGGCTGGACGGAGGCCGAGGAGCTGGAGGGGTGGGAGCGGGGGGCTCACTGAGGGCTCTTTTCGGTTTGCAGCCCACCCCACCTCCGCCGCCCGTGCCCCCAACCAAGCAGCAGTACCTGTGCCAGCCCCTTCTGGACGCAGTCCTGGCCAACATCCGCTCCCCGGTCTTCAATCACTCCCTGTACCGCACTTTTGTGCCCGCCATGACCGCGATCCACGGCCCCCCCATCACGTGGGTACCGGGGTCCCCGGGGGGCAGGACTCTTCCGGATTGGAGCCTTGGGGGGCGCGGGCCTGGGCCAAGCATCTTAAGGGCATCAGAGGCCCACTGCGAGGGAATCAGCGAGGCCTAGTGACCAGAGCACGAGCCCCGGAGTCAGAGGTCCTGGGTTCTAATCCCACCTCTGCCACTTTGCTGCGTGACCTTGGGCGAGTCACCGCTCTGTGCTTCAGTAACCTCAACTGTAAAATAATAACAATAAGGTTGGCGTTTAAGCGCTCACTATGTGCAGAGCACTGTTCTAAGCGCTGGGATAGAGACAAGGTAATCAGGTTGTCCCATGAGGGGCTCACAGTAACCTCAACTGTAAAATAATAACAATAAGGTTGGCGTTTGTTAAGCGCTTACTATGTGCAGAGCACTGTTCTAAGCGCTGGGATAAAGACAAGGTGATCAGGTTGTCCCATGAGGGGCTCACAGTCTTCATCCCCATTTTACAGATGAGGGAACTGAGACCCAGAGAAGTGGACTTGCCCCAAGTCACACAGCTGACAAGTGGCCAATTTGTACTTCCCAAGCGCTTGTGGCCAATTTGTACTTCCCAAGCGCTTAGTACAGTGCTCTGCACACAGTAAGCGCTCAATAAATACGACTGATGATGAAAGTGGCGGGGCCGGGATTTGAACCCATGGCCTTTGACTCCAAAGCCCGGGCTCTTTCCACTGAGCCACGCTGCTTCCCGTGGGGATTAAAGACCGTGAGCCCTATGGGGGGTCACGGACTGTGGCCAACCCGATTAGCCCCAGCGCTTAGTACAGTGCCTGGCACGGAGTAAGCGCTTAAACATTAAAAAAAAAAAAAAAAAAGAAAAAGGCGCATGCTGGCCCCAGCCCCACAGGCTCCCCTCGCTCTTGCGTGCCCCGGCCTGATCGGCCTTCTGGTCATTGGAAAGAGCCCGGGCTTTGGAGTCAGCGGTCATGGGTTCGAATCCCGGCTCCGCCACATGTCTGCTGGGTGACCTTGGGCAAGTCACTTCACTTCTCTGAGCCTCCGTTCCCTCATCTGTAAAATGGGGATGAAGACCGTGAGCCCCACGTGGGACAACTTGCTCACCTTGTATCCCCCCCAGCGCTTCGAACAGTGCTCTGCACATAGTAAGCGCTTAACAAATGCCATCATTATTATTATTATTATTATTATTATTATTATCGCCCTAGCGCCCAGGTGATCTCGCCACGGAAGCGGAAGTTGGAAGAGGACGAGCGGCAGACCATCCCCAACGTCCTCCAGGGAGAAGTGGCGCGGCTAAACCCCAAATTCCTGGTCAGCCTGGACCCCTCCCACTGCAGCAACAACGGCACCGTCCATCTCATCTGCAAACTGGGTGAGTCCCAAGCAGGCCGGCCGGCCGGGGCCGCGGGGAAGCGGCTGGGAAGCCATCCCATCCCCTCTCCTTGGCTCTAGAGGACGGGCACTCAGTCAACTCAGTCGCATTTATTTATTTTTTAATAATATTTATTAAGCGCTTACTACGTGCAAAGCACCGTTCTAAGCGCGGGGGAGGTTACAAGGCGATCGGGTTGTCCCACATGGGGCTCACGGTCTTAATCCCCGTCTTACAGACGAGATAACTGAGGCCCAGAGAAGTGACTTGCCCAAAGTCACCCAGCTGACGAGTGGCGGAGCCGGGATTTGAACCCATGACCTCCGACTCCAAAGCCCGGGTTCTTCCCACTGAGCCGTTTATTGAGCACTTACCGTGTGCAGAGCACCGTACTAAGCACTTGGAAAGCACAGTTCGGCAACAGATAGGGACCATCCCTACCCCACAACGGGCTCAATCACTCAATTCATGGTATTTATTGAGCGCTTACTATGTGCAGAGCACTGTGCTACGCGCTTAGAAAGTACAGTTCGGCAACAGATGGGGACCATCCCTACCCAACAACGCGCTCACGGTCAATCACTCAATTCATGGTATTTATTGAGCGCTTACTATGTGCAGAGCACTGTGCTACGCACTTAGAAAGTACAGTTCGGCAACAGATGGGGACCATCCCTACCCAACAACGGGCTCACAGCAGTCACTCGATCAAATAATGGTGTTTATCGAGCGCTTACTATGTGCAGAGCACTGCACTATGCGCTTAGAAAGTACAGTTCAGCAACAGATAGGGACCATCCCTACCCAACAACAGGCTCACAGCAGTCACTCGATCAAATAATGGTGTTTATCGAGCGCTTACTATGTGCAGAGCACTGTGCTACGCGCTTAGAAAGTACAGTTCGGCAACAGATGGGGACCATCCCTACCCAACAACGGGCTCACAGCAGTCAATCAAATAATGGTGTTTATCGAGCGCTTACTATGTGCAGAGCACTGCGCTACGTGCTTAGAAAGTACAGTTCGGCAACAGATAGGGACCATCCCTACCCAACAACGGGCTCACAGTCAATCACTCAATCAAATAATGGTGTTTATCGAGCGCTTACTATGTGCAGAGCACTGTGCTACATGCTTAGAAAGTACAGTTCGGCAACAGATAAGGACCATCCCTACCCAACAACGGGCTCACAGCAGTCACTCGATCAAATAATGGTGTTTATCAAGCGCTTACTATGTGCAGAGCACTGCGCTACGTGCTTAGAAAGTACAGTTCGGCAACAGATGGGGACCATCCCTACCCAACAACGGGCTCACAGCAGTCACTCAATCAAATAATGGTGTTTATCGAGCGCTTACTATGTGCAGAGCACTGCGCTACGTGCTTAGAAAGTACAGTTCAGCAACAGATAGGGACCATCCCTACCCAACAACGGGCTCACAGCAGTCACTCGATCAAATAATGGTGTTTATCAAGCGCTTACTATGTGCAGAGCACTGCGCTACGTGCTTAGAAAGTACAGTTCGGCAACAGATGGGGACCATCCCTACCCAACAACGGGCTCACAGCAGTCACTCAATCAAATAATGGTGTTTATCGAGCGCTTACTATGTGCAGAGCACTGCGCTACGTGCTTAGAAAGTACAGTTCAGCAACAGATAGGGACCATCCCTACCCAACAACGGGCTCACAGTCAATCACTCAATCAAATAATGGTGTTTATCGAGCGCTTACTATGTGCAGAGCACTGCGCTACGTGCTTAGAAAGTACAGTTCAGCAACAGATAGGGACCATCCCTACCCAACAACGGGCTCACAGTCAATCACTCGATCAAATAATGGTGTTTATCGAGCGCTTACTATGTGCAGAGCACTGTGCTACATGCTTAGAAAGTACAGTTCGGCAACAGATAAGGACCATCCCTACCCAACAACGGGCTCACAGCAGTCACTCGATCAAATAATGGTGTTTATCGAGCGCTTACTATGTGCAGAGCACTGTGCTACGTGCTTAGAAAGTACAGTTCGGCAACAGATAAGGACCATCCCTACCCAGCAACGGGCTCACAGCAGTCACTCGATCAAATAATGGTGTTTATCGAGCGCTTACTACGTGCAGAGCACTGTACTACGCGCTTAGAAAGTACAATTCAGCAGAATTATCTGACATCTGGGGCTCTGGTTTCCAGAATCCTGGAACTGCCACCCCAGGCAGTGGATATCTGTCAGGAGGGAAGAAAGGAAGGGGTTCTGGGGCATTTCCCCTGGGGGATGAGGTCCTGCCCCAGGGCCATGGGGCTCTTGGGGGTTGGCAGCCCCTCGCAGGGGCCCGAGGGCAGTGCCAACCGGAGAGCACTGGTCTCCGGGGGCGGCCCCGGCCTGCGCCTGTGAGCCCACTGTCGGGTAGGGACTGTCTCTATTTGTTGCCAATTTGTACTTCCCAAGCGCTTAGTACAGTGCCCCGCACACAGTAAGCGCTCAGTAAATACGATTGATGATGATGAGCAGAATCTCCTGTTCCCCCAGATGACCGGAACCTGCCGAGCGTCCCTCCCCTCGAGCTCAGCGTCCCGGCTGACTACCCAGACCAGAGTCCCCTCTGGATAGACAAGCAGTGGCAGTACGGTACGGTGCCGGGACGACGGGGGGGGGGGTTGGGGAGAGGGGGCACCTGGGCCCACCTCCTCGGGACTAGGTAGCATCCCCCGCTCCCGTTCTTCCAACCGTACGTATCGAGCGCTTGCTGTGTGCCGAGCACTGTACTAAGCGCTTGACAGAGTACAAAACAACGATGCGGTAGGAGCCACCGGCCCATTGGGGTTTCCACAGGGGCTCCCTGTTCCTCGTCCCGCACCCGAGCACCGGGCCCTGTGTCCTGCAGCTGGGCCTGCCCAGATCGCCGCCACCACCACCACGGCGGAGGTCGGGGGCCAGGGCGGCTCAGACCCGCTCCCCAGCCAAGCCCCGGGCCCCCGACCGCTCAGCCGCCTCCTCTCTGGGCCCCAAAATAATCTCAGGGGGAGCGGATACCCCGCAGGAGGAGTGAGGGGGCTTGGGTGCCAGTGCTCTAGGCTAAAAGCGCTCATCCCTCCGGTGGGTTGACAGTTTCTGGAGGGACAGAGCGCTGAACTCTGCCCTCTGCTCAGGCACCTGAGGTCCCCAACTCTCTCCGTCCCCGCGGCCACCTCTGCCGTCCTCACGCCCCCCTCCCCGGCGTCCCTCGTCCGTCCTTTTCAGACACCAACCCATTCCTGCAGTCCGTGCACCGGTACATGACCTCCAAGCTGCTGCAGCTGCCCGACAAGCATTCGGTCACCGCCCTCCTCAACACCTGGGCCCAGAGCATCCGGCAGGCCTGCCTGTCCGCCGCCTGACCCCCGCCCCGGCCGGCGGCCGGGCTCTCCCCCGGGGCCTCGCGCTGACCTGTCTTCTGGGAGCCCGGCTCTTTGGCGGGGCGGGTCTGTCTGGGGTGTAGACATAGCGCTCCTGCTTTTTTCTCTTCTGCCCCCTGTCCAGAGCGCGGTGTATATTGGATTTCCCGGGCGGGGGTATCTGGAGGGCGGCCTCGTTGTTTTCGTAGAGAACTGACGCGTAGACGTCCGCGGGGAGTCGGATCAGGTTGCGGGGGTGAGCAGGTCCACGTCCTCCGCCGGGGTGGTCCTCCTGCACCCTCCCCGGGCCACCCGCGTCGCCAGAGAGGGGGGTGGGTGCCCTCACCCTTGGAAAGGAGGCAGCTCCCAGACGGAGCGGTCTATAGCACCGTGGGAGTGACCTGGAGGGGTGGGGTGGCACCTCCATAACACCATTCCTTCCCCCCAAGTCACCCCCATCCCTGCCCGGGGCCTGGGTCAGCCCGAGCCCCTGGCACATCTGGCCGAGCGAGCCCTCTGCGGGCCTCGGATGGCCGCCGACGTGGGGCAGACGCCGCGCTCGCCTGGCATCCGCAGACGGGGAGCGTGGTCGGGAAGAGCCAGCCCCCCCCCCCACACACGACCCAGGCCGCTTCCACGGGGGGCACAGGGATTACGGAGCCCTGCCCCTCGGTTGCGGGCATCTCAGGGTGGCTTCGGTCCTGCAGGGTACCCGGCGGAGTACCCCCGCCCCCCGGCAGGCGTAAGGGCACATCAATGGGTCTAGAAGGAAGCGTGGCAGGGGAGGGGGCACAGCAGCGTGGCACGGAGAAATAGACATATATATTACATGCACTAATACATTTCCTTTTCTTTGATCTGATCACAATAAAACAGTTACTTCTGGGCCTAATGCTGACTGGATTACGGGCTCCCAGCTCGGTGCCTTTCCCTCTCCCTCCCAGAGCTGCGGGGAGGCTAAAATGAGAGGATTGTAATGCTCCTCTGACTCTATTGCTGTGAATAGTAGGGGAGGGAACAGCTAATATGTACTGAGCACCCCGGGGAGCACTGCATTAAGCACTCGGGAAGGATAACAGGAGCTAGGGACACGTTCCCGGCTCTCCAGGAACTTCAGCAGTAGTGGAGAGGTGGAAACGTGTTTCCACACAGGTAAAATGGGGGCTCAGGGGACTTTTTCCTCAGCTCCATCTGGCCAGGACACCCTCCAAACGGACCCCGTGGATCCCAGTGCTTGGCACATAGTAAGCGCTTTACAAATGCCTGCATTATTATGGGATTCCCAGGGCCACAAACATAGGGGAGAGAACAGTGAGGAGGATGGGAAAAGTCTGCTTATCTTCCCCTGGTTTATCTATTTTGTGGCTCTCCAGGGCGACTCGTCGCCCTCGGGCACCAATCGCCAAGTGCCAACTGGTTTTTCTGGGAACACTAATAATAATGATGGTATTTGTTAAGCGCTTACCAGGTGTCAGGCACTGTTCTAAGCGCTGGGGTCGATATAAGCAAATCGGGTTGGACACAGTCCCTATCCCGCATAGGGCTCACAGAATTAATCCCCATTTTACAGATGAGGTAACAGGCACAGAGAAGTGAAGTAACTTATAATAGTGATGGTATTTGTTAAGCACTTACTAGGTGCCAGGCACTGTTCTAAGCGCTGGGGTGGATACAAGCAAATCGGGTTGGACACAGTCCCTATCCCGCATAGGGCTCACAGTCTTATTCCCCATTTTACAGATGAGGTAACAGGCACAGAGAAGTGAAGTAACTTATAATAATGATGGTATTTGTTAAGCACTTACTAGGTGCCAGGCACTGTTCTAAGCGCTGGGGTGGATACAAGCAAATCGGGTTGGACACAGTCCCTATCCTACATGGGGCTCACAGTCTTAATCCCCATTTTACAAATGAGGTAATAGGCACAGAGAAGTGAAGTAACTTATAATAATGATGGTATTTGTTAAGCACTTACTAGGTGCCAGGCACTGTTCTAAGCGCTGGGGTGGATACAAGCAAATCGGGTTGGACACAGTCGCTATCCCGCATAGGGCTCACAGTCTTAATCCCCATTTTACAGATGAGGTAACTGGCACAGAGAAGTGAAGTAACTTATAATAATGATGGTATTTGTTAAGCACTTACTAGGTGCCAGGCACTGTTCTAAGCGCTGGGGTGGATACAAGCAAATCGGGTTGGACACAGTCCCTACCCCGCATAGGACTCACAGTCTTAATCCCCATTTTACAGATGAGGTAACTGAGGCACAGGGAAGTGAAGTGACTTGCCTAAGGTCACACAGCAGACAAGTGGCGGAGCCAGGATTAGAAGCCATGACCTCTGCCTCCAAAGCCTTGGCTCTTTCCACTAAACTATGCTGCTTCCGAAGAAACTACACTCCAAGACGTCCAGTGAGTAGGAGTGGGGACTTGATTGCAGCAGTACGGACTGAGTGTCTGTTGTGTGCAGAGCTCGGGAGAGGAAAATAGTAGACAATTAAAAAAAAAAATATTTGTAAAACTGCCAGGCACTGCACTAAGTGATGGGGTAGATATATGATAGTCTATGCCCCATATGGGGCTCACAGTCTTTTACAGCTGAGGTAACTGAGAAAAGTCAAGTGACTTACCTAAGGTCACACGGCAGACAAGCTTTGTACATATTTATTACTCTATTTTACTTGTACATATCTATTCTATTTATTTTATTTTGTTAGTATGTTTGGTTTCGTTCTCTGTCTCCCCCTTTTAGACTGTGAGCCCACTGCTGGGTAGGGACTGTCTCTATATGTTGCCAATTTGTACTTCCCAAGCGCTTAGTACAGTGCTCTGCACATAGTAAGCGCTCAATAAATACAATGGATGATGATAATGTTGGGTAGGGACTGTATATGTTGCCAATTTGTACTTCCCAAGCGCTTAGTACAGTGCTCTGCACATAGTAAGCGCTCAATAAATACGACTGATGATGATGGAGCCGAGATTAGGACCCAGGCCGTGCGCTTTCTACTAGGCCACGCTGCTCCTCATGGATCCTTGCCCTTGAGGAGTTTACAATCTTACAGGGGAGTCAGACACGGAAATAATTTACAGATGGAGGAAGAGGTGGAGATGCATAAGAACTTAAACCCTCACCACTGCCAATCCACCCAATGGTTCAAGAATTAAGTGTAGAGTGCTACCAGAAAGACAGGGAAGGTGGGAAGTTAATTGAGTTAACTCGGGTTCTAATCCCCCCTCTGCCACTTGTCTGCTGTGTGATCCTGGGCAAGTCTAGATATGTTGCCAACTTGTACTTTCCAAGCACTTAGTACAGTGCTCTGCACACAGTAAGTGCTCAATAAATACAAGTGAATGAATGATGTCACTTCACTGGGCCTCAGTTCTCTCATCTGTAAAATGGGGACCAAGTGGGACAGGAATTGTGTCCCACCTGATTAGCGTGCATCTACTCCAGCGTTTAGTACAGTGCCTGGTACCTAAGTGCTCAGAGAAGCAGCATGGCTCAGTGGAAAAAGCCCGGGCTTCGGAGTCGGAGGTCGTGGGTTCTAATCCCCGCTCCGCCACTTGTCAGCTGGGTGGCTTTGGGCGAGCTACTTCGCTTCTCTGTGCCTCAGTTCCCTCCTCTGTAAAATGGGGATTAAGACGGTGAGCCCCACGTGGGACAGCCTGATCACCTTGTATCTTCCCCAGCGCTTGGCACATAGTAAGTGCTTAACGAATACCATCATTATTATTATTATTATTATTAATGAGTACCATAAAAAAGTGAGGCCCCCTGCAAGAGCTGTGGATTCAGAAGGCTTTGAAGATGGGGAGAGCGGTGGCCTGCTGGGTGTGGAGGAGGATAGGGATTTAGAGGTCAGCGGGGAGAAACTAGAAAGAGGCAAAGTGACTAAGGTTGAGGGGAGAGAAGCTTGTGAGCTGAGGAGTAGCAGAAAAGGAGCGAAGGGGCTGTAAGCTAGTTGTGGGCAGAGAATGTGTCTGCTTATCGTTATACCCTACTCTCCCAAGCGCTTAATACAGAGGCATAGTGACTAAGGTTGGTTTGAGGGGAGAGACGCTTGTGAGCTGAGGAGCAGCAGGAAAGGAGCGAGGGGGCCGTAAGCTAGTTGTGGGCAGAGAATGTGTCTGGTTATCGTTATACCCTACTCTCCCAAGCGCTCAATACAGAGCCCCGCACACAGTAAATTCGACTGGAGTGTCTTAGCCACTGGTCAGA
Source organism: Tachyglossus aculeatus (assembly GCF_015852505.1). Taxonomy (NCBI): domain Eukaryota; kingdom Metazoa; phylum Chordata; class Mammalia; order Monotremata; family Tachyglossidae; genus Tachyglossus; species Tachyglossus aculeatus. Next base: position 2,161,495 of record NC_052086.1, read on the forward strand.
AATTTCTGCTCACTGAGGGCAACAGCTGGAGGTTGGGGGCAGCGGGAGAGGAAAGGTGACGCAAATTGGTATCAGCGTGGATGCCAATGGGTCTCAATTCAACTGGGTGGAGGACAATTGAGGATGACCTTTTAATCCTGACCAAACAGCTCCTTTTAGCTCCAGCTTGGGGAGGCTCATGGCCTAGTAGAATCTGGGAGTCCAAAGACCTGGGTTCTAAACCTGGCCCTGCCACTTGTCTGCCGTGTGGCCTTGGACAAATCAGTTGTCAAACAGGGATTCGGTACCCGTTTCTGGTATTTTCCAAGTGCTTATTATGTGCCAGGCACTGTACTAAGCGCTGCAGTAGATATAAGATAACGGGGTTGGACACAGTCCCTGTCCCACACAGGGCTCACAGTTTTCATCCCAGGGGTACAGAGAAGTGACTTGCCCAAGATTACATAGCAAACGGCAGAGCCGGAATTCGAACCCAGGTCTTGTGACCCCCCCCCCCAGGACCGTGCTCTATCCAGAAGGCCGCATTATTTCTCTCCTACAGGCTGTGAACCCCACGTGAAGCAAGGATTGGGTCTAAAACAGTTATCCTGTATCCACCCCAGTGCCTGGAATAGTGCTTGGCTCCAATAATCCCTTAATGAATCAATGAAATATCACAATCATTATTATTCACAGGAAGGAACAGAAATACTCACCTCACAGGAGGAATCCTTGAAACCAGAAAAACAAATGAACACAGAAAAATAATCTGGACCCAACTGGGGAAGGAAATATGGCAGAAACAATGCAACTTGGCATGAGGAAGTGAGAGGCCAGTCAGAATATACTTGTTTTTAATGATATTTCTAAAGTGCTATGTTCATTCAATCATATTGAGCATTTACTGTGGGCAAAGCACTGTGCTGAGTGCTGGGGTAGATACAAAATATTTAGGTTGGACATGGTCCCTGTCCCACATAGGGGTTGGTCCAAGAAGGGAGTAATAATGCTAGTAATAATAGTAAGTACATACTTTGTGCAAAGCACTGTACTAAGTACTGGGAACAAATTTACAGGTGGTAATTAAACACAGCCCCTGGTCATCATCATCATCATCATCAATCGTATTTACTGAGTGCTTACTATGTGCAGAGCACTGTACTAAGCGCTTGGGACGTACAAATTGGCAACATATAGAGACAGTCCCTACCCAGCAGTGGGCTCACAGTCTAAAAGGGGGAGACAGAGAACGAAACCAAAAATACTAACAAAATAAAATAAATAGAATAGATATGTACAAATAAATTAAATAGAGTAAAAAAAATATCCTAGTGGGCTCAATCTAAACAGCATTTAACCCCCATTTTCCAGATGAGGAAACGCATCCAGAGAAGTGACTTGCCCAAGGTCACCCAACAGACAGAGAGCCAGGATCCAAACCCAAGTCATCCTAGATCTGGGTCGAAGAAGCTGAGAAGGGCTGAGAAGCAGCGTGGTTTAGTGGAAAGAGCCCAGGTTTGGGAGTCGGAGGTCATGGGTTCAAATCCCCGCTCCTCTGTCAGCTGTGTGACTTCAGTCACTTCACTTCTCTGGGCCTCAGTTCCCTCATCTGTAAAATGGGGATTAAGACTGTGAGCCCCACGTGGGACAACCTGATCACCTTGTAACCTCCCCAGCGCTTAGAACAGTGCTTTGCACACAGTAAGCACAAAACAAAACGTGGTCAGGTGTTAAGTCATCAGAATAAATAGAAGTAAAGCTAGATAATAATAATAATGATGGCATTTATTAGGCGTTTACTATGTGCAAAGCACTGTTCTAAGCGCTGGGGAGGTTACAAGGTGATCAGGGTGTCCCTCAGGGGGCTCACAGTCTTAATCCCCATTTTCCAGATGAGGTAACTGAGGCCCAGAAAAGTGAAGTGACTTGCCCGTCACACAGCTGACAACTGGCGAAGCCGGGGTTTGAACCCATGACCTCTGACTCCAAAGCCCGTGCTCTTTTCCACTGAGCCACGCTGCTTCTCACAAAATAGAATAGTAAATATGTACAAGGCAGATAAATAGAGTAATAATGAACATAAACCCTGGCGTGAGAAATACACTTCTTGTCAGCTGTGTGACTTCGGGCAAGTCGCTTAACTTCTCTGGGCCTCAGTTCCCTCATCTGTAAAATGGGGATTAATACTGTGAGCCCCCCATGGGACAACTTGATCACCCTGTATCCTCCCCAGCGCTCAGAACAGTGCTTTGCACATAGTAAGCGCCTAACAAATGCCATCATTATTCATTCAACCGTATTTACTGAGCGCTTACTGTGTGCAGAGCACTGTACTGAGCGCTTGGGAAGTCCAAGTTGGCAACTTCTAGACTGTGAGCCCACTGGTGGGTAGGGACCGTCTCTATATGTTGCCAACTTGGACTTCCCAAGCGCTTAGTACAGTGCTCTGCACACAGTAAGCGTTCAATAAATACCATTGAATGAATGAACATATAGAGACGGTCCCTACCCAACATAGGGCTCACAGTCTAGAAGGGGGGGCAGACAACAAAACAAAACATACTAACAAAATAAAATAAATAGAATAGTTATTATTATTTCGAATTTCAGATTATTTCCCAAAAGGGGTGAAACCAGGGTCCACCTGGGCTGTGGGCTGAATAAAGCAGGCCCCCCCTAGGCACTTATCTGTTCCCATAAAATGCCCCGACACCGGAGCGCATCTGGGAGGGCTTCCCGGAGGTGGCAGAGATTTGCCCCGCATGAGGGAGCCGGTCCTGCCCCTGCCCTTCTCTGCTGCGGCCCACAAATGGCCACCCTTGCCCACAGATGGCCACCCTTAACCACTGCTGCCACTTCTACTCCGACCGAGGCTTCGCCGGAAGTCAGGCCCGCCTCCCCCTGCGGACCGCTTCCGGTCCCCTCTAGGACGTCGGAGGCCTCAGCGTCTCGGTGATCCGGCCAGAAGCGCCCGCCGCCAGGGGGCGCTGTCCGCCAGGCCATTGCGGCGTCGCTCATTCGTTCGTTCGTTCATTCACTCATTCATCCGTTCTTTAATTCGTTCATTCATTCATTCACTCGTTCCTTCCTTCCTTCATTTATTCACTCACTCACCCGTTCTTTAATTCGTTAATTCATTCATTCACTCGTTCGTTCTTTCCTTCATTCGTTCGTTCATTCACCCATTCATCCGTTCTTTAATTCGCTCATCCATTCATTCACTCGTTCGGTCCTTCATTCGTTCATTCGCTCGTTCATTCATTCATTCATCCGTTCTTTAATTCGTTCATCCACTCATTCACTCGTTTGTTCCTTCCTTCGTTCATTCACTCATTCATCCGTTCTTTAATTCGTTCATCCATTCATTCACTCGTTCGTTCCTTCCTTCGTTCATTCGTTCGTTCATTCACTCATTCATCCGTTCGTTAATTCGTCATTCATTCATTCACTCGTTCGTTCCTTCCTTCGTTCGGTCATTCACTCGTTCATCCGTTCGTTAATTCGTGCATCCATTCGTGCATTCATTCATTCACTCGTTCGTTCGTTTCTTCCTTCATTCGTTCGTTCATTCACTCATTCATCCGTTCTTTAATTCGTTCATTCATTCATTCACTCGTTCGTTCCTTCCTCCGTTCATTCGTTCGTTCATTCACTCATTCATCCGTTATTTAATTCGTTCATCTATTCATTCACTCGTTCGTTCCTTCGTTCATCCGTTCATTCATTCACTCATTCATCCGTTCTTTAGTTCGTTCATCCATTCATTCATTCACTCATTCATCCGTTCTTTAATTCGTGCATCCATTCGTTCATTCATTCATTCACTCGTTCGTTCCTTAATTCCTTCATTCGTTCGTTCATTCACTCATTCATCCGTTCTTTAATTCGTTCATCCATTCATTCACTCGTTCGTTCCTTCCTTCGTTCATTCGTTCGTTCGTTCACTCATTCATCCGTTCGTTAATTCGTCATTCATTCATTCACTCGTTCGTTCATTCGTTCGTTCATTCACTCATTCATCCGTTCTTTCATTCGTTCATCCATTCATTCACTCGTTCATTCCTTCATTCGTTCATTCGTTCGTTCATTCACTCATTCATCCGTTCTTTAATTCGTTCATTCATTCATTCACTCGTTCGTTCCTTCATTCGTTCATTCGCTCGTTCATTCACTCATTCATCCGTTCGTTAATTCGTGCATCCATTCGTTCATTCATTCATTCACTCGTTCGTTCCTTCCTTCCTTCATTCGTTCGTTCATTCACTCATTCATCCGTTCTTTAATTCGTTCATCCATTCATTCACTCGTTCGTTCCTTCCTTCGTTCGTTCATTCACTCATTCATCCGTTCTTTAATCCATTCATTCATTCATTCACTCGTTCCTTCTTCGTTCATTCGTTCGTTCATTCACTCGTTCATCCGTTCGTTAATTCGTGCATCCATTCGTTCATTCATTCATTCACTTGTTCGTTCGTTCCTTCCTTCATTCGTTCGTTCATTCACTCATTCATCCGTTCTTTAATTCGTTCATCCATTCATTCACTTGTTCGTTCCTTCCTTCCTTCATTCACTCATTCATCCGTTCGTTAATTCGTTCATCCATTCGTTCATTCATTCACTCGTTCGTTCCTTCCTTCGTCCATTCGTTCGTTCATCCGTTCGTTAATTCGTTCATCCATTCGTTCATTCATTCATTCACTCGTTCTTTCCTTCATTCGTTCATTCATTCGTTCGTTCATTCACTCCTTCATCCGTTCGTTAATTCGTTCATCCGTTCATAATACTAATAATGGCCTTTATTCAGCGCTTACTATTCGTTCGTTCATTCACTCCTTCATCCATTCGTTAATTCGTTCATCCGTCCATTCGTTCATAATAATAATAATGGCCTTTATTAAGCGCTTGCTATGTGCAAAGCACTGTTCTAAGTGCTGGGGAGGTTACAAGGTAATCAGGTTGTCCCACGTGGGGCTCACAGTTTTAATCTCCATTTTACAGATGAGGTCACTGAGGCCCAGAGAAGTGAAGTGACTTGTCCAAAGTCTCACAGCTGACAGTTGGCGGAGTGGGGATTTACCCATTCATTCGTTCATTCATTCACTCGTTCGTTCCTTCCTTCATTCGTTCGTTCATTCACTCATTCATCCGTTCGGTAATTCATTCATCCGTTCATAATAATAATAATGGCCTTTACTAAGCGCTTACTATGTGCAAAGCACTGTTCTAAGTGCTGGGGAGGATACAAGGTGATCAGGTTGTCCCATGGGGGGCTCACAGTCTTCATCCCCATTTTACAGATGAGGCAACTGAGGCCCAGAGAAGTGAAGCGACTTGCCCAAGCTCACACAGCTGACAATTGGAGGAGTTAGGATTTGAACCCATGACCTCTGACCATTTACACCTATGAACTTATTTTCCCCCCTTCTTGTCGATAACAGTGACCGCATCTGTAAAATGGGGATGAAGACGGTGAGCCCCACGTGGGACAGCCCGATTTCCTTGTATCTCCCCCAGTGCTTAGAACAGTGCTTGACACATAGTAAGTGCTTAATAAATACCATTATTAATCAATTAATTAATTAACAGACACACTTTCTGCCCACATCAAGCTTGGGCATTTGGATTTGCATCCTTTATGCACCCTTTCCTCGTTCATTCAACTGTACTAAGCGCACCACCTGGCCTTCTCTTCTGCCAGGCTGCCGATATGGAGCAGATAAACTGTACCATCCGTGTTCATTCATTCAGTCGTGTTTATTGAGTATTTACGGTGTGCACAGCACTGTACTAAGTGCTTGGGAGAGCACAATGGAACATTAAACAGTTACAATACTACTTACGAAGAGTCTGGACACTAGGATTTGCATCCTTTATTCACCCCTTCCTCATTTCAGCAGTAGTTCATTCATTCATTCAATCGTAGTTATTGAGCGCTTACTGTGTGCGGAGCACTGTACTAAGCGCTTGGGAAGTACAAGTATAGAGACGGTTCCTACTCAACAGTGGGCTCACAGTCTAGAAGTTATGTCCATAGTTGTAATGTGCTTCGTTCACATCTGTTACCCCTTCTAGTTGGTAAGCTCCTTCAATCAATCAATCAATTATATTTATTGAGTGGTTACTGTTTAGACTGTGAGCCCAATGTTGGGTAGGGGCTGTCTCCATATGTTGCCAATTTGTACTTCCCAAGCGCTTAGTACAGTGCTCTGCACATAGTAAGCGCTCAATAAATACGATTGATGATGATGATGAGAGTACAACATAAGAGAATTGGTAGACACATTCCCTGCCCATAACGATAGGTGGATCGCGCCCTTTATTCACCATTTCCTCAATCCCGCAGCATTTATGTCCACAATTTATTATTCATATTCACATCTGCCTCCCCATTTACAATGTAAACTCCTTCAATCAATCCATCAACTGTATTTACTGAGCGTTTACTGTTTGCAGGGCACTGTACTAAGCGCTTGGGAGGGTACAAAATAACAGAATTGGTGGACATATTCCCTGGCCACAACAAGCTTACAGTCTAGAAGGGGGTGATGGACATGAGTGGGAAAATTCCTGAACGTTTTTATAGAAAAATGATTCGGACAGCAGAGGGAAGTATGGACTGGAGTGGGAAGAGACAGGCATTAGGGAGGTCAGCAAGGAGGCTGATACAGTAATCAAGGCGGGATGGGATAAGTGATTGGATTAACGTGATAGCATTTATTCAATCTTATTTATTGAGCACTCAGTGTGTAGAGCACTGTACTAAGTGCTTCGTTTGGTTGGAGAGGAAAGGGTGATTTTAGTGATGTTGTGAAGGTGGAACTAACAGGATTAGGGATGGATTGAATATGTCGGTTGACTGAAAGAGAGGAGCCAAGAATATTGTCAAGTTTGGGAAATTGGGATATTGTCAAGTGATGGGAAAATCAGGGGGTGGATAGAGTTCGGGTGGGAAGAGAAGTTCTGTTTTAGACATATTAAGTTTGAGGTGATGGGAGGACATCCAAGGCAGGAGGAAATGTGAGACTGCAGACTACTTTGTGGACCATAAACCCTGAATAAATCACCACTATTCACCCCCAGGGATCATTATGGTGTAATGGATAAAATATGGCCCTGGGGGTCATAAGGTCATGGATTCTAATCCCAGCTCTGCCACTTGTTTGCAAGTCACTTCACTTCTGGGGGCCTCAGTTGCCTCGTCTGTAAAATGGGGATTGAGACTGTGAGCCCCCTTTGGGGCAAGAACTGTGTTCAACCTAATTAAGTTGGATCTACCCCGGTGCTTAAAACGGTGCTTGGCACATAGTAAAGCGCTTGACAAGTACCAGAATTATTATTATTAAAGAATGGAAACCCATCTGCCTTGAGGTAGGGGGCTGGAGGACATGACCTCGGGTCTTCCTCCCCAACTCCAGGATTCTATGACTCCATATTTGGGGGCGTCTTCCCCAGCCCCAGGCTTCGTTCCCTCATCACACTCCGGGCAGGCAGGTGGTCCAAGAAAGGGAAAAGGTTTTGATTGCCAATTGAAATTTCTCAACAAGCCCGTGGGTTGTCTTAGACAGTCAGAACGAGAGTGAAGAGAAACCGCAGAGGGAAACCACAGTGTTGGGGCACGGGCCATCTCCCTTCAGCGCAGGCGGGAGACATTGAAGGCCTAATAATAATCATAATAATCATAATAATCATTCATTTATTCATTCAATCGTATTTATTGAGCGCTTACAGTATGCAAAGCACTGTACTAAGCGCTTGGAAAGGACAATACAGCAATAAGGAGGGACAGTCCCTACCCACCCCGGGCTAACAGTCTAGAAGCGGGGAGACGGACATCAAAACAAGTAAACAGGCAACGATACAAATAAATGGAATTATAGATATATACACATCATAAGTAAACAGCCATCAATATAAATAAATAGAATTATAGATACGTACACATCGAAACAAGTAAACAGGCCTCAATATGAACAGAATTTTAGGTACCTACACATCAAAACAAGTAAACAGGCAACAATATAAATAAATGGAATTATAGATATATGCACATCATAAACAGCCATCAATATAAATAAATAGAATTATAGATGCATACACATCAAAACAAGTTAACAGGCCTCGATATGAACAAAATTTTAGGTATCTACACATCAAAACAAGTAAACAGGCAGCGATATAAATAAATGGAATTATAGATATATACACATCATAAGTAAACAGCCATCAATATAAATAAATAGAATTATAGATACAAATACATCAAAACAAGTAAACAGGTCTCAATATGAACAGAATTTTAGGTATCTACACATCAAAACAAGTAAACAGGCAGCGATATAAATAAATGGAATTATAGATATATACACATCATAAGTAAACAGCCATCAATATAAATAAATAGAATTATAGATACATGCACATCAAAACAAGTAAACAGGCCTCAATATGAACAGAATTTTAGGTATCTACACATCAAAACAAATAAGCAGGCCTCAATAGAAATAGAATTTTAGGTATCTACACATCAAAATAAGTCATCGGGCATCAATAGAAATAGAATTGTAGCTATATCGTCATCAAAACAAGTAAACAGGCATCAACATAAATAAATAGAATTATAGATATACATCGAAACAACTAAACAGGCTTCAATATAAATAGAATTTTAGATATCTGCATATCAAAACAAGTTATCAGGCATCCATAGAAATAGAATTATAGATATATACACATCAAAACAAGTAAGCAGGCATCGATATAAATAAGTAGACATACATAATTACACATCAAAACAAGTAAACAGGCAACAATATAAATAAATGGAATTATAGATATATACACATCATAAGTAAACAGCCATCAATATAAATAAATAGAATTATAGATACATACGCATCAAAACAAGTAAACAGGCCTCAATATGAACAGAATTTTAGGTATCTACACATCAAAACAAGTAAACAGGCCTCAATATGAATAGAATTTTAGGTATCTACACATCAAAACAAGTCATCGGGCATCAACAGAAATACAACTGTAGCTATATAGTCATCAAAACAAGTAAACAGGCATCGATATAAATAAATAGAATTATAGATTATATATACATCAAAACAACTAAACAGGCATCAATATATATAGAATTTTAGATATCTGCATATCAAAACAAGTGATCAGTTATATACACATCAAAACAAGTAAACAGGCATCAATATAAATAAGTAGACATACATAATTACACATCAAAACAAGTAACCAGGCAACAATATAAATAAATGGAATTATAGATATATACACATCATAAGTAAACAGCCATCAATATAAATAAATAGAATTATAGATACATACGCATCAAAACAAGTAAACAGGCCTCAATATGAACAGAATTTTAGGTATCTACACATCAAAACAAGTAAACAGGCTTCAATATAAATAGAATTTTAGGTATCTACACATCAAAACAAGTCATTGGGCATCAACAGAAATAGAATTGTAGCTATATAGTCATCAAAACAAGTAAACAGGCATTGATATAAATAAATAGAATTATAGATATATATACATCAAAACAACTAAGCAGGCATCAATATAAATAGAATTTTAGATATCTACATATCAAAACAAGTAACCAGGCATCCATAGAAATAGAATTATAGATATGTACACATCAAAACAAGTAAACAGGCATCGATATAAATAAGTAGACATACATAATTGCACATCAAAACAAGTAAACAGGCAACAATATAAATAAATGGAATTATAGATATATACACATCATAAGTAAACAACCATCAACATAAATAAATAGAATTATAGATACATACACATCAAAACAAGTAAACAGACCTCAATATGAACAGAATTTTAGGTATCTACACATCAAAACAAGTAAACAGGCCTCAATAGAAATAGAATTTTAGGTATCTACACATCGAAACAAGTCATCAGGCATCAATAGAAATAGAACTGTAGCTATATAGTCATCAAAACAAGTAAACAGGCATTGATATAAATAAATAGAATTATAGATATATACACATCAAAACAACTAAGCAGGCATCAATATAAATAGAATTTTAGATATCTACATATCAAAACAAGTAATCAGTCATCCATAGAAATAGAATTATTGTCATATACACATCAAAACAAGTAAACAGACATCGATATAAATAAGTAGACATACATAATTACACATCAAAACAAGTAAATAGGCAACAATATAAATACATGGAATTACAGATATCTACACACCAAAACAAACAAATAATAAATAAATAAATAAATAAATAGAATTAGTAAATAAATAGAGTTATAGATATATAGATATATACATATGTGTTGGCGCGGGGGGCGGGGAGGGCAAAGGGAGTGAGTTTTGGTGACGTGGAAGGGATGGGAAGCTGAGGAAAGGGGGGGCTCAGTCTGGGAAGACCTCTTGGAGGAAGTGAGCCTTCAATAATTATGGTACTTGTGAAGCGCTTACTATGTGCCAAGCACTGTACTAAGCGCTGGAGTTGATACAAGTTAATCAGGTTGGACAAGGTCCCCGTCCCCCATTAGGCTCACGATCTTAATCCCCATTTTTTTTTACAAATGTGGTAACTTTTTAGACTGTGAGCCCACTGTTCGGTAGGGACTGTCTCTGTATGTTGCCAATTTGTACTTCCCAAGCGCTTAGTACAGTGCTCTGCACATAGTAAGCGCTCAATAAATACGATTGATGATGAGGAGGAGGAACAGCGAAGTGAAGTGACTCGTCCAAAGTCACCCAGCAGACATGTGGCAGAGCCAGGACTAGAACCCAGGTCCTCCTGACTCCCAGACTTTATCCAGTAACCCACGCTACTTCAGCGCTTAGAACAGTGCTTTGCACATGGTAAGCGCTTAATAAATGCCATCATTATTATTATTATTACTTCTCAAGCCACGGAGAAGAAGAGAAGCCCAATGGATAGACCCCGGGCCTGGGAATCAGCAGGACTTGGGTTCTAATCCCAGCTTTGCGCTTGTCTGCTGCGGGACCTTGGGAAAGTCCCTTCACTTCTCTGTGCCTTAGTTACCTCAATTATGCAATGGGGATTAAGACTATGAGTCATCATCATCATCATCATCAATCGTATTTATTGAGCGCTTACTATGTGCAGAGCACTGTACTAAGCGCTTGGGAAGTACAAATTGGCAACATAGAGAGACAGTCCCTACCCAACAGTGGGCTCACAGTCTAAAAGGGGGAGACAGAGAACAAAACCAAACATACTAACAAAATAAAATAAATAGAATAGACATGTACAAGTAAAATAAATAGAGTAATAAATATGTACAAACATATATACATATATACAGGTGCTGTGGGGAAGGGAAAGAGGTAAGATGAGGGGATGGAGAGGGGGACGAGGGGGAGAGGAAGGAAGGGGCTCAGTCTAGGTCCCAATGTGGTACATGAACTCTTCCTCTGCGCTTAGTACAGTGCCTGGCACATAGTAAGCATTTAGCAAATATCATTAAACAAACAAACAAGCAAGCAAACAAACAAAATAAATAAGTGCTGTTCAGGCCAGGGGAGCCCCCGCCACAATCCTGGTTCAGCTGTCCTGGTCCAAGCGGGGCAAAATTAGCCCTTAAAGGTATTATTTGCTGCAGATCTGTGCCACTGGGCCAGTAACAACTCCAAGCGCTTAGTACAGTGCTCTGCACACAGTAAGCGCTCAATAAATACGATTGATGACGACGGATGATTTTACTAGCGGGGGGAATGGAGACCCTGCTCTCCTGCCCCTTGGTGGCATGGGGGATTGGGATCATGAGTTCTAATCCCGGCTCCGCCACTTGTCTGCTGTGTGACCTTGGACACAAGGTATATATGTATGTACATATTTATTACTCCATTTATTTATTGATTTATTTTACTTGCACATATCTATTCTATTTATTTTCTTTTGTTAGTATGTTTGGTTTTGTTCTCTGTCTCCCCCTTCTAGACTGGGAGCCCGCTGTTGGGTAGGGACCGTCTCTATATGTTGCCAACTTGGACTTCCCAAGCGCTTAGTACAGTGCTCTGCACACAGTAAGCGCTCAATAAATACGATTGATTGATTGATTTTCTTTTGTTAGTATGTTTGGTTTTGTTCTCTATCTCCCCCTTCTAGACTGGGAGCCCACTGTTGGGTAGGAACCGTCTCTATATGTTGCCAACTCGGACTTCCCAAGCGCTTAGTACAGTGCTCTGCACACAGTAAGCGCTCAATAAATATGATTGATTGATTGATTTTCTTTTGTTAGTATGTTTGGTTTTGTTCTCTGTCTCCCCCTTCTAGACTGTGAGCCCACTGTTGGGTAGGGACCGTCTCTATATGTTGCCAACTCGGACTTCCCAAGTGCTTAGTACAGTGCTCTGCACACAGTAAGCGCTCAATAAATATGATTGATTGATTTTATTTTGTTAGTATGTTTGGTTTTGTTCTCTGTCTCCCCCTTCTAGACTGTGAGCCCGCTGTTGGGTAGGAACTGTCTCTATACGTTGCCAACTTGGACTTCCCAAGCGCTTAGTACAGTGCTCTGCACACAGTAAGCGTTCAATAAATACGATTAATTGATTGACTGATTGACAAGTCACTTCGCTTCTCTGTGCCTCAGTTCACTCATCTGTAAAATGGGGATTGAAACTATGAGCCCCACGTGGGACAGGGACTGGGTCCAACCCAATTTGTGTGTACCCACCCCAGCGCTTAGTACAGTGACTGCCTGAGCCCCCTCCTTCCTCTCCCCCTCAATCCGCCCTACCTCCTTCCCCTCCCCACAGCACCTGTATATATGTTTGTACAGATTTATTACTCTATTTATTTTACCTGTACATATTTCCTATTCTATTTATTTTATTTTTGTTAATATGTTTTGTTTTGTTGTCTGTCTCCCCCTTCTAGACTGTGAGCCTGTTGTTGGGTAGGGACCGTCTCTATATGTTGCCAACTTGTACTTCCCAAGCGCTTAGTACAGTGCTGTGCACACAGTAAGCACTCAATAAATATGATTGAATGAATGAATGAATCAGTCGGGGGTTGTGGGTTCTAATCCCGCCTCTGCCACTTGTCAGCTGGGTGACTTTGGGCAAGTCACTTAGCTTCTCTGTGCCTCAGTTACCTCATCTGTAAAATGGGGATGAAGCCTGTGAGCCCTAGAGCCAACTATAGCGGGCTCTATCCGCTAGGGAAGGCTGCTTCTCCGGACAGGCGGGTGGGGAGGAGCAGCAGGGAAAGCATTCCTGGACTGGATCTCCGGATCTGGGAATCCTTGGATTTGGGAATCCCTAGATTCGGGCCTAGTCCTGCCCCGCCCCGTCGAGAAACAGCATGGCTAAGTGGAGAGAGCCCGGGCTTTGGAGTCAGAGGTCATGGGTTCAAATCCCGGCTCAACCAACTGTCAGCTGTGTGACTTTGGGCAAGTCCCTTCAATCAATCAATCAATCAATCAATCGTATTTATTGAGCGCTTACTATGTGCAGAGCACTGTACTAAGCGCTTGGGAAGTACAAATTGGCAACACATACAGTCCCTACCCAACAGTGGGCTCACAGTCTAAAAGGGGGAGACAGAGAACAGAACCAAACATACCAACAAAATAAAATAAATAGGATAGAAATGTACAAGTAAAATAAATAGATAAATAAATAAATAGAGTAATAAATATGTACAACCATATATACATATATACAGGTGCTGTGGGGAAGGGAAGGAGGTAAGATGGGGGGATGGAGAGGGGGACGCTTCTCTGGGCATCAGTTCCCTCATCTGGAAAATGGGGATGAAGACTGGGAGCCCCCCGTGGGACAACCTGATCACCTTGTAACCTCCCCGGCGCTTAGAACAGCGCTTTGCACATAGTAAGCGCTTAATAAATGCCATCATTATTATTAATCCCGGCTCTGCTGCTTGTCAGCTGTGAGACTTTGAGCAAGTCACTTAACTTCTCTGTGCCTCAGTTCCCTCATCAGTAAAATAGGGATGAAGACTGGGAGCCCCCCGTGGGACAACTTGATCACCTTGTAACCTCCCCGGCGCTTAGAACACTGCTTTGCACATAGTAAGCACTTAATAAATGCCATCATTATTATTAATCCCGGCTCCGCTGCTTGTCAGCTGTGCGACTTTGAGCAAGTCACTTCTCTGTGCCTCAATTCTCTCATCAGCAAAATGGGGATGAAGACTGTGAGCCCCCCGTGGGACAACATGATCACCTTGTAACCTCCCCGGCGCTTAGAACCGCGCTTTGCGCATAGTAAGCGCTTAATAAATGCTCTTATTATGCTATACTGTGAGCCCATTGTTGGGTAGTATATGTATATATGTTTGTACATATTTATTACTCTATTTACTTATTTATTTTACCTGTACATATCTATTCTATTTATTTTATTTTGTTAGTATGTTTGGTTTTGTCCTCTGTCTCCCCCTTTTAGACTGTGAGCCCACTGCTGGGGAGGGACTGTCCCTATATGTTGCCAACTTGGACTTCCCAAGCGCTTAGTCCAGTGCTCTGCACGCAGTGAGCGCTCAATAAATACGAGTGAATGAATGACTGAATGAATGATGATGATGATTTTATTATTATACCTTATCACCTTGTAACCTCCCCAGCGCTTAGAACAGTGCTTTGCACATAGTAAGCACTTAATAAATGCCGTTATTATTATTATTATTATTATTATTATTACCCTGGGCCGAGGCCCCGCAGGGCGCCGCCTCTGCCGTCAGGGGGCGCCATCCGACCGGCCATCCCTGCCGACCTCAGGCGGGGACTCCCACCCTGCCCGGGAAAACAAGATATTAATTTTGACACTTAATCTCCTTGTCTATTTGTTTTGTTTTGTTGTCTGTCTCCCCCTTCTAGTCTGTGAGCCCCTTGTTCACTATCTGTTGCCCTATTGGACTTCCCAAGCGCTCAGCACAGTGCACTGCACACAGTAAGCGCTCAATAAATACGATTGAATGGATGAACGAAGGCCGGGAGGCCTTCCCCCGACCCATACCTCCACTTGCTCTGAAGTCTGCCTCCCCCTTCTAGACTGTGAGCCCCTTGTTCACTATCTGTTGCCCTATTGGACTTCCCAGGCACTCAGCACAGTGCCCTGCACACAGTAAGCGCTCAATAAATACGATTGAATGGATGAACGAAGGCCGGGAGGCCTTCCCCCCTCCATACCTCCACTTGCTCTGAAGTCTTCCTCCCCCTTCTAGACTGTGAGCCCGTTGTTCACTATCTGTTGCCCTACTGGACTTCCCAAGCGCTCAGCACAGTGCACTGCACACAGTAAGCGCTCAATAAATACGATTGAATGGATGAACGAAGGCCGGGAGGCCTTCCCCCCCGCCATACCTCCACTTTCTCTGAAGTCTGCCTCCCCCTTCTAGACTGTGAGCCCCTTGTTCACTATCTGTTGCCCTATTGGACTTCCCAAGCGCTCAGTACAGTGCCCTGCACACGGTAAGCGCTCAATAAATACGATTGAATGGATGAACGAAGGCCGGGAGGCCTTCCCCCCGCCATACCTCCACTTGCTCTGAAGTCTGCCTCCCCCTTCTAGACTGTGAGCCCCTTGTTCACTATCTGTTGCCCTATTGGACTTCCCAAGCGCTCAGCACAGTGCCCTGCACACAGTAAGCGCTCAATAAATATGATTGAATGGATGAACGAAGGCTGGGAGGCCTTCCCCCCACCCATACCTCCACTTGCTCTGAAGTCTGCCACCCCCTTCGAGACTGTGAGCCCTTTGTTCACTATCTGTTGCCCTATTGGACTTCCCAAGCGCTCAGTACAGTGCCCTGCACACAGTAAGCGCTCAATAAATACGATTGAATGGATGAACGAAGGCCGGGAGGCCTTCCCCCCCATACCTACACTTGCCTTGACGTCTGCCTCCCCTCTCTTAGACCGGCATGTGCAGGGATGGAGACACAGCCTGGTTTAGTGGAAAGAGCCCGGAGTTGGGAGGCAGAGGTCGTGGGTTCTAATTCCGCCCCTGCCACTTGTCAGCTGGGAGACTTTGGGCAAGTCGCTTCACTTCTCTGGGCCTCAGTTACCTCAACTGTCAGATGGGGATGAAGACTGGGAGCCCCACGTTGGGACAACCTGATGACCCTGTATCTTCCCCAGCGCTTAGAACAGTGCTTGGCACATAGTAGGCGCTTAACGAATACCATCATTATTATTATTGTCTCTCTATTGTTGAATTGTACTTTCCAGGCGTTTAGTACAGTGCTCTGCATGCAGTAAGCACTCAATAAATACAACTGAATGAATGAATGAATGTTCTGACCAGCCCAAGGGGGAAAAAACAAGTTCCACTCGTTCCCCCCACTCCTGAGTCAATCTGGCAGTCAATCCTACTTAGTGAGAGCTTACTAATACTTATAATTATAGTATTTGTTGAGCGCTTACTAGGCGCCAAGCCCTGTTCTCTCCCCCTTTTAGACTGTGAGCCTACTGTTGGGTAGGGACTGTCTCTATGTGTTGCCAATTTGTACTTCCCAAGCGCTTAGTACAGTGCTCTGCACATAGCAAGCGCTCAACAAATACGATTGATGATGATGATGATGATGATGTTCTAAGCGCTGGGGTACGTACAAGGTAATCATGGTGGACACAGTCCCTGTCCCACATAGGGCTCACATTCTTAATCTCCATTTTACAGATGAGGTCACTGAGGTAAAGAGAAATTAAATGACTTGCCCAAGGTCACACAGCAGCGAAGCAGCGTGGCTCAGTGGAAAGAGCCCGGGCTTTGGAGCCAGAGGTCATGGGTTCAAATCCCAGCTCCGACAATTGTCGGCTGTGTGACCTTGGGCAAGGCACTTTACTTCTCTGGGCCTCAGTTACCTCATCTGTAAAATGGGGATTAAGACTGTGAGCCCCCTGCGGGACAAACTGATCACCTTGTAACCTCCCCAGTGCTTAGAACAGTGCTTTGCACATAGTAAGGGCTTAATAAAGGCCATTATTATTATTATTACAGCAAGCAAGTACTTCCCAAGTGCTTAGTACAGTGCTCTGCACATAGTAAGCGCTCAATAAATACGATTGAATGAATGAAAGTGTCAAAGCCGGGATTAGAACCCGCGTCCTCTGAATCCCAAGCCCGGGCTCTTGCCATTAGGCAATGCGGTATCTCTTATTTTCATTCATTCATTCATTCATTCATTCATTCATTCATTCATATTTATTGAGCGCTAACTGTGTGCAGAGCACTGTACTAAGCGCTTGGGAAGTCGGCAACAGACACAATCCCTACCCAACAACGGGCTCGCAGTCTAGAGGGGGGAGACAGACAACAAAGCAAAACAAGTAGACAGGTGTCAATACCGTCAAAATAGATAAATAGAATTATGGCTATATATATCATTAATAAAATAAATAGAGTAATAAATAATAATAATAATAATGTTGGCATTTGTTAAGCACTTACTATGTGCAAAGCACTGTTCTAAGCGCTGGGGGGGATACAAAGTGATCAGGTTGTCCCATGTGGGGTTCACAGTCTTAATCCCCATTTTACAGATGAGGTAACTGAGGCTCAGAGAAGTCAAGTGACTTGCCCCAGGTCACACAGCAGACATGTGGCGGAGCCGGGATTCGAACCCATGACCTCTGACTCCAAAGCCCGGGCTGTTTCCACTGAGCCACGCTGCATGTACAAACAGACACAAGTGCTGTGGGGAGGGGAAGGGGGTAGGGCAGAGGGAGGGATTGGGGCGATGGGGAGGGGAGGAGGAGCGGAGGAAAAGAGGGGGCTCAATCTTGGAAGGCCTCCTGGAGGAGGTGAGCGCTCAGTAGGGCTTTGAAGGGAGGAGGAGAGCTTGGGAGAGTACAATACAAACAATAAACAGACACCATTAACAGAGCCGACTAAATCCTCATTTCGCCTGCTCCTCCGTTCTGTGGCACTTGGATTTGCATCCTTAGTAATAATAATGATGATATTATTTGTTAAGCGCTTACTATGTGCAAAGCACTGTTCTAAGCGCTGGGGAGGTACAAGGTGATCAGGTTGTCCCACGGGGAGGGGGGGGGGGGCTCACAGTTTTAATCCCCATTTTCCAGATGAGGTAACTGAGGCCCAGAGAAGTGAAGTGACTTCCCCCAAGTCACACAGCTGACAATGGGCGGAGCCGGGATTTGAACCCATGACCTCTGACTCCAAAGCCCGGGCTCTTTCCACTGAGCCACGCTTTTTATCCTTCATTGACCCTGCCCTCAGCCTTGCAACGTTTATGTCCCTATCCGTAATTAATTAATTTATTTATAGCAACGTCTGTCTCTCTCTGCAGACTAGTTGTGGGCAAGGCACCCCCCTGTCACGTTGTCCTTTCTCAGCCGGTTAGTACAGTGCTCTGCTCACAGTTAGTATGTTTGGTTTTGTTTTCTGTCTCTCCCTTTTAGACTGTGAGCCCACTGTCGGGTGGGGACTGTCTCTATATGTTGCCAACTTGGACTTCCCAATCAATCAATCGTATTTATTGAGCGCTTACTGTGTGCAGAGCACTGTACTAAGCGCTTGGGAAGTACAAGCTGGCAACATAGAGAGACGGTCCCTACCCAACAGTGGGCTCACAGTCTAGAAGGGGGAGACAGAGAACCAACCCAAACATACTAACAAAATAAAATAAATAGAATAGATATGTACAGGTAAAATAAATAGAGTAATAAATCTGTACAAACATATATACATATATACGGGTGCTGTGGGGAAGGGAAGGAGGTAAGATGCGGGGGATGGAGAGGGGGACGAGGGGGAGAGGAAGGAAGGGGCTGAGTGTGGGAAGGCCTCCTGGAGGAGGTGAGCTCTCAGCAGGGCCTTGAAGGGAGGAAGAGAGAGAGATTGGCGGATGGGCAGAGGGATTGGGGGCATCCCAGGCCCGGGGGAGGACGGGGGCCGGGGGTCGATGGAGGGACAGGAGGACTGAGTAGGTCCCGCCGTCGACCCCGGGCCCACGTCATCCCCCGGGCCTGGGATGCCCCCAATCCCTCTGCCCCTCCGCCAAGCTAGCTCTCTTCCTCCCTTCAAGGCCCTGCTGAGAGCTCACCTCCTCCAGGAGGCCTTCCCAGACTGAGCCCCTTCCCTCCTCTCCCCCTCGTCCCCCTCTCCATCCCCCCATCTTACCTCCTTCCCTTCCCCACAGCACCTGTATATATGTATATATGGTTGTACATATTTATTACTCTATTTATTTATTTATTTATTTATTTTACTTGTACATTTCTATCCTACTTATTTTATTTCGTTGGTATGTTTGGTTCTGTTCTCTGTCTCCCCCTTTTAGGCTGTGAGCCCACTGTTGGGTAGGGACTGTCTCTATGTGTTGCCAATTTGTACTTCCCAAGCGCTTAGTACAGTGCTCTGCACATAGTAAGCGCTCAATAAATACGATTGATTGATTGATTGATTGAATGAGGTTGTCGTTAATGTAACTTGGTGATAACAAGGGCCTTTTTCCCGGGGTGGGGTGGGGGGGAGAGTCAGTCAGGACCGGACTGGGAAGGGGGGTTGGGGGGCACTAGAAGGAAGGTCGCTTAAAGGGGCGGGTGGAACTGCTTAGTACAGTGCTCTGCACACAGTAAGCGCTCAGTAAATACGATTGATTGATTAGTAGAAAGAGCTGGGACTTGAGAGTCCCAGACTGAGCCCCCTCCTTCCTCTCCCCCTCCCCATCCCCCCCCCACCCTACCTCCTTCCCCTCCCCGCAGCACCTGTATATATGTTTGTACAGATTTATTACTCTATTATACTTATACATATTTACTATTCTATTCATTTTATTTTGTTAATATGTTTTGTTTTGCTGTCTGTCTCCCCCTTCTAGACTGTGAGCCCGCTGTTGGGTAGGGACGGTCTCTATATGTTGCCAGCTTGTACTTCCCAAGCGCTTAGCGCAGTGCTCCGCACACAGTAAGTGCTCAATAAATATGATTGAATGAATGAATAAGTCGGAGGTTGTGGGTTCTAATCCCGCCACTGCCACTTGTCAGCTGGGTGACTTTGGGCAAGTCACTTAACTTCTCTGTGCCTTAGTTACCTCATCTGTAAAATGGGGATGAAGCCCGTGAGCTCCACGGGGGACAAACTAAGTACCTTGCATCTACACTTGTCAATCAATCAATCGTATTTATTGAGCGCTTACTGTGTGCAGAGCTCTGTAGTAAGAGCTTGGGAAGTACAAGTTGGCAACAAGTTGGCAACAACTTGTCAGCTGTGCGACTTTGGGCAAGCCACTTCACTTCTCTGTGCCTCAGTGACCTCATCTGTAAAATGGGGATTAAAACTGTGAGCCCCCCCCAGGGACAACCTGATCACCTTGTAACCTCCCCAGCGCTTAGAACAGTGCTTTGCACATGGTAAGCGCCTAATAAATGCCATTATTATTATTATTATTATTATTATTATTACCCCAGCGCTTAGAACAGTGCTCGGCACATCGCAAGCACCTAACAAATACCATCATCATCACTCAATAAATACCACTGAAGAAGCAGCCTGGTGGATAGGGCACCTGGCTGGAAATCACATCTTGGATTTTAATCCCAGTTCCACCATTTATCTGCTGTGTGACCTTCGACAAGTCACTTCACTTCTCTGCGCCTCAGTTCCCTCATCTGTAAAATGGGGATGAAATCTGTGAGCCCCCCGTGGGACAACCTGATAATAATAATAATAATGACGGCATTTATTAAGCGCTTACTATGTGCAAAGCACTGTTCTATGCGCTGGGGAGGTTACAAGGTGATTAGGTTGTCCCACGGGGGGCTCACAGTCTTAATCCCCATTTTACAGATGAGGTCACTGAGGCCCAGAGAAGTTAAGTGACTTGCCCAAAGTCACACAGCTGACAATCGGCAGAGCTGGTATTTGAACCCATGACCTCTGACTCCAAAGCCCGGGCTCTTTCCACTGAGCCACGCTGCTTCTCATAATAATAATGATGGTATTTGTTAAGCGCTTACTTTGTGCAAAGCACTATTCTAAGCACTGGGAGGATACAACGTGATCAGGTTGTCCCACGTGGGGCTCACAGTCTTAATCCCCCTTTTACAGATGAGGGAACTGAGGCACAGAGAAGCAAAGTGACTTGCCCAAAGTCACACAGCTGACAATCGGCGGAGCCGGGACTTGAACCCATGACCTCTGACTCCAAAGCCCGGGCTCTTTCCACTGAGCCACGCTGTTTACCTGGTAACCTCCCCAGCGCTTAGAACAGTGCTTTGCACATAGTAAGCGCTTAATAAGTGCCATCATCATTATTATTATTATCTGTAAAACGGGGATTGAGACTGCGAACTCCACAAGGGACAGGGACTGTGTCCAACATGAGTTGCCTGTATCCACCCCAGCGCTTCGTCCAGTGCCTGACACGTAGTAAGCGCTTAGCAAATACCATCATCGCGCTCAATCAATACCACTGATTGATTGATTGATTGGTCCGCAGGAACAGAGACAGGCAGACAGGCTGAGCCAGGGGGGATTCCCCACTTCCCTCTTTCAGGAATCACAAGCAACGGCAAACAGGGCCGGGGGAGGGAGGGGAAGGGGTGAAGAAGAGGCCAAGGGAGATCATAAAACATCCCCTTCCCAAATTCTCGGGGGCCACCCGTTTATGGATCTAACTGGGTGTCCCAAAAGGCTGAAGCGGGCCAGTTCCCTGCTCAAATCTTCTCTGTCAATTGCTGTGTGACCTCGGACAAGTCACTTAAACTCTCTGGGCCTCAGATTCGGCTTGGTACAGCGGGTGGAATATGGCCCTGGCAGTCAGAGGTCATGGGTTCTGGTCCGCCGGGTTACCTTGAACAAGTCGCTTCATTGCTCTGTGCCTCGATTTCCTCATGAGAAAGGGAGATTGAGACCGTGAGCCCCACATGGGACAGGGCCCGATTTGCTTGTATCCACCCCAGCGCTTAGAACAGTGCTTTGCACGTCGTAAGCGCTTAATAAATGCCATTAAAAAAAAAAAACAGGGCCTGGCATATAGCAAGCTCTTAAATACCGCAATCACATTAAAAAAACAAAACAAAAAACAGGGCCTGGCATATAGTAAGCGCTTAACAAATACCGCAATTATTATTCCTCGTCTGTAAATTGGGGCTAAGAGTTCCTCCTCCTTTCTGCCGCTCCTTTAGACTTCAAGATAGAGTCTAGGACTCTATCTGACCTAATTGTACTGTATTGATCGGAGCTCTTAGCACAATGCGTGGCACATAGTAAGCAATTAAATCCCCCTTTTAGACTGTGAGCCCACTGTTGGGTAGGGACGGTCTCTATATGCTGCCAACTTGGACTTCCCAAGCTCTCAGTCCAGTGCTCTGCACACAGTAAACACTCAATAAATACGATTGATTGACTGATTGATTAACAAATACCACAATTATTATTACTATTGCCTGTGAAAAGGCCAATTAGCCCAGACACAGACACACACACGCCAGGTCACTGGACTCCTCTGTGATTACAATCTTGGTTGTCCAGACTCCGGCCCTGGATTGACTTCGATTGGGGTTGATGGGGGTGAGTTTGTACTTCTAATTGTGTGGGGGAGCGTCTGAGTGAGACTGAAAGTGCGTGTGTCCGTGGAGCTCCAGTTGTACTCGTGAGACTGTGTGTGTTTCCATGACACGGGGTTCCAGATTTGTGTGACGGATTATTTATCCATTTCGGGGAAACGTTGTGTGACCGGGTGTATCCAGGAGTTTCCAGGTCTGCGTATGAGGCTGTGGGTCTGTGTGTGTGTTTCTGAGTGTGTCACAACACACTCACAT
This sequence comes from Tachyglossus aculeatus, assembly GCF_015852505.1. Taxonomy (NCBI): domain Eukaryota; kingdom Metazoa; phylum Chordata; class Mammalia; order Monotremata; family Tachyglossidae; genus Tachyglossus; species Tachyglossus aculeatus. Next base: position 2,184,274 of record NC_052086.1, read on the forward strand.
AGTCTCACACAGTGTGTAAGTGGAAGGCTATGATTGTGACTGAGGAAACCGAGCCGTGAAAAACCTGAAATTGTGCTCCTTTAGCCCTATTACCCTACAGATCTTTGTTTTTTCTCTTTATCATCGTCAATCGTATTTACTGAGCCCTTACTATGTGCAGAGCACTGTACTAAGCGCTTGGGAAGTACAAATTGGCAACATATAGAGGCAGTCCCTACCCAACAGTGGGCTCACAGTCTAAAAGGGGGCTCACAGTCTAAAAGTCTCTTTATGTTTTCTTAGTGCTTTGTTTCATTGCGCCTTATGTCCTTTCTATTTTTAAATTACGAGCCTCCTGAAGGCCAGGGATCGGATCTAATTCCCTCCTGCGAATTATTTCCCCTGCACTTACTACAATGCACTACTCACATTAAGCACTTAATAAATACTAAGTACAGTGCTCTGCACACAGTAAGTGCTCAGTAAATACGATTGAATAAATACTGTGACTCCAACTCACTCAGTTAATCGTATTTATTGAGTAATTACTGTGTGCAGAGCAAGGTACTAAGCCCTTGGGAGAGTACAATATAACAATATAATAGACCCATTCTCTGCCCACCATGAGCTTATAGTCTGGAGGGGGAGACAGACAGTAATACAAATAAATAAATTACAGATATGGACATAAAGGCTGTGAGGCTGGGATGGGGGTGGGGGGATGAATAAAGAGACCAAGTCAGGGCGATGCAGAAGTTGAAGAGAAGGAAAAGAGGGCTTAGGGAAGGCCTCTTGGAGGAGATGTGCCTTCATTCATTCATTCATTCAATCGTATTTATTGAGCGCTTACTGTGTGCAGAGTACTGTACTAAGCTCTTGGGAAGTCCAAGTTGGCAATATATAGAGACGGTCCCTACCCAACAGTGGACTCACAGTCTAGAAGGGGGAGACAGAGAACAAAACATATTAACGCAATAAAATAAATAGAATAAATATGTACAAATAAAATAGAGTAATAAATACATACAAACATATATACATATATACAGGAATACACATATATTCCACTGAGCCAAGCTCCCCTGGGAAAAGCAGTCAACCTGGGCCTCAGTCTAAGGCTCTGAAGATGTCTGATCCGAAGACAACCATGGGCAAAACCAGGTGGCCCAGGGCAACCGGCTTTGGGGGATAAGTAGCGTGGCTCAGTGGACAGAGCCCGGGATTTGGAGTCAGAGGTCGTGGGTTCGAATCTCAGCTCTGCCCCATGTCTGCTGTGTGACCTTGGGCAAGTCACCCAACTTCTCGGAACCTCAGTTACCTCATCTGTAAAAAGGGGGATGATCACTGTGAGCCCCATGCGGGACAACCCGATCACCTTGTATCCCTCCCAACGCTTAGGTGGAGAGTAATCGTCTGTCCCGGTTCCAATTTGTACTTCCCAAGCGCTTAGTACAGTGCTCTGCACATAGTAAGCGCTCAATAAATACGATTGATGATGAAGAGGGAGAACATTCCAGGCCAGAAGCAGGGTCGGCGGCGAGACAGATGAGATCGAGGTACAGTGAGACGGTTAGTAGGTTACTCCCGAGGCTCAGTGGAAAGAGCCCGGGCTTGGGAGTCAGAGGTCATGGGTTCTAATCCCGACTCCGCCGCTTGTCAGCTGTGTGACTTTGGGCAATCACTTCACCTACTTGTACTTCCCAAGCACTTAGTACACTGCTCTGCACACAGTAAGTGCTCAATAAATATGATTGATTGATTTATTCTCTGGGCCTCAGTTCCCTCATCTGTCAAATGGGGATTAAGACTATGAGCCCCACGTGGGACAACCTGTTGGCCTTGTATCCCCACCAGCGCTTAGAACAGTGCTAGGCACACAGTAAGCACTTAACAAATACCAGCATTATTACTATTGGTAATTATAATTATAATTATACACGAGAAGCAGCGTGGCTAAGAGAAGGAGTGTGGCTCAGTGGAAAGAGCATGGGCTTGGGAGTCAGAGGTCATGGGTTCGAATCCCGCCTCCCCCACATGTCTGCTGTGTGACCTTGGGCAAGTCACTTCACTTCTCTGTGCCTCAGTTCCTTCATCTGCAAAATGGGGATTAAGACTGTGAGCCCCACATGGGACAACCTCATCTCCTTGTGTTCCCCCCAGCGCTTAGAACAGTGCTTTGCACATAGTAAGCGCTTAACAAATACCAACATTATTATTATTATTATTTTTTTTTTACTATTATTTGATTTCCCTAGGCCTCAGTTTCCTTATCTGTAAAATGGGGATTAAGACTGTGAGTCCTCTGCGGGACAGGGACTATGTCCAACCCGATTTGCTTGCATCCACCCCAGCACTCAGTAGTGCCTGTACATAGTAAGCGCTTAATAAATACTATTTTTATTATGACTGCTATGATGATATCTACTTCCACTATACTACAACTAGTACTACTTCTACTATGTATTTCTCAAAGAGGGTGTGAATGTCGGGGAGGGATGTATCTCATGAAGATTCTCCCAAACCTTTGCCATTCACTCTCTAAACCACGAATGATCCTATCCCTTCAAAAATAAATGTTTCCACTTGCTGTAGAAGTAAAAAATAATAATCTGGAAATAATTTTCTCTTCCTACACCGGAAACATCCAGCACTATTTTAGTCAGTCAAGATATCACTATCTCATCGCCTCCTAAATAAGAAGTCTTTTGGAAACGAGTTGCTGAACTTACAACAAATATTCTTTTGTGCTTGATTTGCCAATTCGGACATCTCCGGGGGTTCGGGTGTTTAGTTATCAGACAGAAATCCGGGAAGTGGAGGAGACCCCGCCGATGGCTAATTGCAAGATTTGAAATGTCTAAAGTGACATTTATACTACTTTAAGTTCCCTCACCTGTAAAATGGGGATTAAGACTGTGAGCCCGCCATGGGACAACCTGATCACCTTGTAACCTCCTCAGTGCTTAGAACAGTGCTTTGCACATAGTAAGCACTTAATAAATGCCATCATTATTATTACAAGTATTGGAGAAGCAGCATGGCTTGGTGGAAAAAGCTCAGGCATGGGAGTCAGAGGGCCCGGGTTCTAATCCCAGTTTTGCCAATTGCCTGCTGTGTGACCTTGGACAAGTCACTTAATTTCTCTGTGCCTCAGTTATCTCATCCGCGAAATGGGGATTAAACCCTCCTTCATCCAATTTAATTCCTTTCTCATTTATTCATTCATTCATATTTATTGAGCGCTTACTGTGTGCAGAGCACTGTACTAAGCGCTTGGGAAGTACAAGTTGGCAACATAGAGAGATGGTCCCTACCCAACAGCGGGCTCACAGTCTCTGTGCAACCTGATAAACTTTTATCTACTTCAGCGCTTAGAGCAGTGCTGGCACATAGTAAGCGCTTAACAAAGTGCCACTAAAAAAAAATATTATTCAACTATAGAAAAGCGGTCATCTTCCGCTGTTAAAACGGAGCTTGCACATATGTGCTTAACAAATGCCACTAAAAAAAAAAACCATTACTCAACTGTAGAAAAGCAGGCGTCTTCTGCTGAATTGACGGCACTGGTGTTGATAAAAATTTTTCCTTTTTTGGGTTAAGCAGGCGGGTGTTTGTGACCCAAACTCACAATCAAGGGGTTTCTCATTTTAACAGTTTATTGCGCTGATTCTTTATTCCCTCCTCACTGTCTAAAGTGATCATACTTCTTTTAGATTCCATGTCGTGAATTTAACTGTTGGTTTGGGTCAGAGGGTTCAGTTCTAGCTGCATGATTTCTTTCTTTTTAAAAATCATTATTATTACTATTTCATAAAATTCTATTGGCGAGAAAGTTTGTATGTGGAAGATTTCTTTCTTTTCATTTATTTTTAAAATTTAGTTCTGTTTGTCAGGTTTACTTTGCATGATTTCTTTCTTTTTTATAATTTACTTTTATTTGCTAAAGGATTTGCTTTTATTTGTGTGATTTCTTTTTCTTTTATAATGTAGTTCTATCTGCTAGAGGGTTACGTCTACCTAAATGACTTCTTTCTTTTAAAAAAAATTAGTTCTAATTGCCCGAGGTTTATTTCTGTTGTCACAATTTCCTTCTTTTAATGATTTTCTTAAATGTAGTTCTATTAGCCAATGGATTTACTTCTATCTGCACAATTTCTTTTCTTTTAAAAAAATTACTTAGTTCCATTTCCCAGGGATTTACTTCTATCTGTATGATTCCCTTCTTTTATTTTTTTTTAAATGTAGTTCTATTAGCCGCAATTTTTTCATTTAAAAAGTTGGGTTTTAAAAAATAATTATAGTGGCATGATTCTGTCCTTTTTTTTTTTTAAAGATGTCTCAAGACATTTTAGTTCTATTGGTGGGACTGTTTGTTTTTTCTTTTGAAAGTAGTTTTGAGAGATTTTAAGTGCTACTCACGTGGTTTCTTTCTTTGAAACCGTTTTCTGTGGCTTTCATATCCTGGCCTCTTTTGGGGGCTAGGGGAATTTGATCCTATTTGGTTTTTTCTCAAGAACCGTTCAAAACATGAGGTATCCGCCCTCCTCGCCCACCCGGCTTACCTATCCTGGTCTCCGTGATCCACGCGTGTTTTCAGGCCCCATTGGGAAGACGTGGAGTTGCTCAAGGTTTCTTCTGATCAACCTTCCCAGGAGCTGGATGGGCCTTTCCAGCGGCCGTGCAGGCGGGATCCGGGCTGTTGGGAATGATTTTTTCCAAAATGCAGGGGAAAAGCCGATCTGAAATATTTTCAAAAAAAGGACTGTTAGGTCTGCCCTAGCTCCCCAGGGTGGGGGAAAGGCTCCAGCTCATCGCTGTGAAGGTCAGGGTGTGGTTGACTCTGGGCTGTGTGTGATGGTGTGTGTGAATTTGTACATTTATTAATAATAAATGGTGAGGGAACTGAGGCCCAGAGAAGTGAAGTGACTTGCCTAAGGTCACACAGCAGACAAGTGGTGGAGCTGGGATTGGAACACATGTCCTTCTGACTCCCACCGCTCTATCCACTAAACCATACTGCTTCTCTCTGTGTGCAATAATAAATACTAATTATTATTATTAGTAAGTATATACTATGTGCCATTAAGGTTGAACACATGGAGTGTCCAATCTGATTATCTTGTGTCTTGTTGTACGTCTCCCCCTTCTAGACTGTGAGCCCGTTGTTGGGTAGGGACCATCTCTATATGTTGCCAACTTGTAATTCCCAAGCGCTTAGTACAGTGCTCTGCACACAGTAAGCGCTCAATAAATACAATTGAATGAATGAATGAATGAACTCAGTTCAGCTGCTGGCACATAGTAAGCACTTAACAAATACCATTCTTTTTTTTTTTTTTAAGAAAAAGCACTGGGCTAAACGCTGGAATGGATACATGAATAGCTTGTTGTGGGCTGGGAATGGATCTATTGTTATATCGTACTACAAGTAATAATAATGATAGTATTTGTTAAACGCTTACTATGTGCCAAGCACTGTTCTTCCAATCACTTAGTACAGTGCTTTGCACACACGTAAGCGCTCAATAATAATAATAATACTTTATTAAGCGCTTACTATGTGCAAAGCACTATTCTAAGCCCTGGGGAGGTTACAAGGTGAACAGGTTGTCCCACGGGGGGCTCACAGTCTTAATCCCCATTTTACAGATGAGGGAACTGAGGCCCAGAGAAGTGAAGTGACTTGTCCAAAGTCACACAGCTGACAAGTGTGACTTCTAGTCTTCACAGTCTTCTAGACTGTGAGCCCACTGTTGGGTAGGGACCGTCTCTATATGTTGCCAACTTGTACTTCCCAAGCGCTTAGTACGTGCTCTGCATACGGTAAGTGCTCAATAAATACGATTGATTGATTGACAAGTGGCGGAGCAGGGATTTGAACCCGTGACCTCAATAAGTACCATGAGTACCATGTACTCAATAAGTACAATTGAGTGAATGGATGAATGAACCAGGTCAAACCCAGTCCTTGCTCCACATCTGTCTTGAAGCCTAAGAGGGAGGAAGAAGACGTTTTTGAGACTCATTTTACACATGAGGAAATGGAGGCCCAGGGAGGCTAAATGATCCCCTGGCAGGAGAGTGGCAGAGCTGCGATTTGAACCCAGGTCTCTCACCGCCCAGTTCTGTGCTCTTTCCACGTTGCATCGACCGAGGTGCTCACGTGTCTCTGGGTTAGCGACAGAGACACGTACAGAGAGAGTGTGTGTGCCCTGCGGCTTGGCCTGGGGCTGCCCCAGTCATCCCCCGGCCTAATGGGAATGTATTGAGAAGCAGCGTGGCTCAGTGGAAAGAGCCCGGGCTTCGGAGTCACAGGTCATGGGTTCAAATCCCGGCTCCGCCAACTGTCAGCTGTGTGACTTTGAGCAAGTCACTTCGCTTCTCTGTGCCTCAGTTACCTCATCTATAAAATGGGGATTAAGACTGTGAGCCCCCCGGGGAACCAGCTGATCACATTTTAACCTCCCCAGCGCTTAGAACAGTGCTTTGCACATAGTAAGCACTTAATAAATAATAATAAATGGCATTTATTAAGTGCTTACTATGTGCAAAGCACTGTTCTAAGCACTGGGGAGGTTACAAGGTGATCAGGTTGTCCCACGGGGGGCTCACAGTCTCAATCCCCATTTTATAGATGAGGTAACTGACGCAGAGAGAAGTTAAGTGACTTGCCCAAAGTCACACAGCTGACAGTTGGTGGAGCCGGGATTTGAACCCGTGAGTAAATGCCATCATTATTATTATTATTACTGGTGGGGGGGTCTCAGTTTTTCTGGAGATTTTCCCATCCCATGTCCATCGGCGATGTGAGTGTGTGTGCATGTGTGTGTGTGTGTCCCTGAGCCCACTCAGTACTTGAGCCCAATCCATAGACCAGAGACCCCAGTTGAGAGGCATGCTCTGTGTATGTGTGTTTGTGTATCTGTGTGTGTGTGTTTCTGTTTCCCTGAGCCCAGTCAGTAATCAGGTACAGTCCAGAGACCCCAGTTTGAGAGGCATGCTATGTGTGTGTGTGTGTTTGTGGTGGTGGGGGGGGTGGGTACGTGTGTGTGTGTGTGTGTGTGTGTGTGTCCCTGAGCCCAGCCAGTACTTGGGGACAACCCAGAGACCCCAGTTCAGAGCACTATCTGTGGTTGTGTGTGTGTGTGTGTGTGTGTGTATGCATCCCTGAGCCCAGCCAGTACTCACAGACAACCCAGAGACCCAGTTCAGTGTCATGGCTCTGTGTGTGTGTGTGTGTGTGTGTGTGTGTGTGTGTGTGTGTGTGTGTGTGTGTGTGTGTTGGTGTGTGTCTCTGAGCCCAATCAGTACCCTGGGAAAACCATGAGACCCCACTTCAATGGAATGCTCTATTTGTTTGTGTATGTGTGTCTGTGTGCGTCCCTGAGCCCGATCAGTACCCTGGGAAAACCCAGAGACTGCAGTTCAATGGTAAATTGTGTGTGTGTGTGTGTGTGTGTGTGTGTGTGTGTGTGTGTGTGTGTGTGTGTGTCCCTGAGTCCGACAACCCAGAGACCCCTGTTCAGTAGCAAGCTCCGTGCTTGTATGTGTGAGTGTCCTTGAGCCCAGCCAGCACTCAGGAACAATGCAGAGACCCCAGTTCAGTAGGACGCCTTGTGTGCATGTGTGAGCGTGTGTGTGTTTGTCCCTGAGGCCGGCCAGTACAAGGGGATAACCCAGAGACCCCAGTTCAGTGGCATGCTCTGTGTGTGTGTGCGTGTGTGTTTGTGTATTCCTGAGCCCAGCTAGTACCCCAGTCCAGCGGCTGGCAATGAACTCTTCGCCCTGGGCCCAACAGCTAAGCCAGGAGAGCCACCCTCCCAAGAGGGTGTGGGTACCTGTCCCCAAGGGTGGGAGAAGGGGGTTCTGTGCCCGTGATGGTGTGTGACAGGCCCAACTGGCTGCAGGGACCAAGGGAGGGATGGTGTGACCATCCTGGGGTCCCTGTGGGTTGTCTGGGGAGGGGGGGGGAACATGGCTCTCCAGTGGACAAAGCCACGTTACCGCCTAGCCTGTCAGCCTCTCCTGTCTCTCTTCCCAGGGTTTGGCTGTTTCTCCTTACAGGGGATGAGGGGGAGGTGGGACTGCAGCCCTTTCCCTGAATTCACCAGCCTGTTTCAATCATCTTCCAGGTTCAGTAATCAATCAGTCAATCAATCAATCGTATTTATTGAGCGCTTACTATGTGCAGAGCACTGTACTAAGCGCTTGGGAAGTACAAATTGGCATCACATAGAGACAGTCCCTACCCAACAGTGGGCTCACAGTCTAAAAGGGGGAGACAGAGAACAGAACCAAACATACCAACAAAATAAAATAAGTAGGATAGAAATGTACAAGTAAAATAAATAAATAAATAAATAAATAAACAGAGTAATAAATATGTACAACCATATATACATATATACAGGTGCTGTGGGGAAGGGAAGGAGGTAAGACGGGGGGATGGAGAGGGGGACGAGGGGGAGAGGAAAGAAGGGGCTCAGTCTGGGAAGGCCTCCTGGAGGAGGTGAGCTCTCAGCAGGGCCTTGAAGGGAGGAAGAGAGCTAGCTTGGCGGATGGGCAGAGGGAGGGCATTCCAGGCCCGGGGGATGACGTGGGCCGGGGGTCGATGGCGGGACAGGCGAGAGCGAGGTACAGTGAGGAGATTAGCGGTGGAGGAGCGGAGGGTGCGGGCTGGGCAGTAGAAGGAGAGAAGGGAGGTGCCTCTGGCTGTAATAATAATAATCATAATGATGGCATTTATTAAGCGCTTACTATGTGCAAAGCACTGTTCTAAGCGCTGGGGAGGTTACAAGGTGATCAGGTTGTCCCACGGGGGGCTCTATGCCCCCAGCTCTTGGCTTGGAGTAGTGGTTCCCCTGTTTTTTCCCTGAGCCCCCAATTCCTGGGCTCTGTTGGGCCTGGACTCCCTGCCACGGGCTCAGAATCATTGGCCCAGGGGCTACCCCGATTCCTCCCATCCCTGCCTCCCTCTGCAGATGAGAGGGCCCAGGACCCAGGTGGGGAGGCTTCTAATGGAAGGTAATAATAATGATAATAATAATAATAGAGACATTTGTTATGTGTTATATCTAAGCAATGGGTTAGATATAAGGTAAATCAGACACCATCCCTAACCCACATAGGCCTCACAGTCCAAGTAGGAAGCAGAATGAGTATTCAATCCCCCGCTTCCAGATGAGGAAAAGAGGCCCAGAATAATAATAGAGACATTTGTTATGTGTTATATCTAAGCAATGGGTTAGATATAAGATAAATCAGACACCAACCCTAACCCACATAGGCCTCACAGTCCAAGTAGGAAGCAGAATGAGTATTCAATCCCCCGCTTCCAGATGAGGAAAAGAGGCCCAGAATAATAATAGAGACATTTGTTATGTGTTATATCTAAGCAATGGGTTAGATATAAGATAAATCAGACACCATCCCTAACCCACATAGGCCTCACAGTCCAAGTAGGAAGCAGAATGAGTATACAATCCCCCGCTTCCAGATGAGGAAAAGAGGCCCAGAGTAATAATAGAGACATTTGTTATGTGTTATATCTAAGCAATGGGTTAGATATAAGATAAATCAGACACCATCCCTACCCCACATAGGCCTCACAGTCCAAGTAGGAAGCAGAATGAGTATTCAATCCCCCGCTTCCAGATGAGGAAAAGAGGCTCAGAGGCATCAAGTGACTTGCCCAAAGTCATGCAGCAGACAAGAAACAGAGCTGTGATTAGAATCCAGGTCCCTTGATTCCCCGGTCCGTGCTCTTGAAGCAGCGTGGCTCAGCGGGCTTGGGAGTCAGAGGTCATGGGTTCAAATCCCTGCTCCGCCGCTTGTCAGCTGTGTGACTTTGGGCAAGTCACTTAACTTCTCTGTGCCTCAGTTACCTCGTCTGTAAAATGGGGATTAAGACTGAGTCCCACGTGGGACAACCTGAGCACCTTGTATCCTCCCCAGTGCTTAAAACAGTGTTTTGCACATAGTAGGCGCTTAACAAATGCCATCATTGTTATTCCCCCAGGTCAAGAAGACCTCTCAGCTTCCACCCCGATGACTCTGGAACTGAATTCTCCTCAGTTCTGTGCCCCTGCATGCCTCCCCAGCCGTGCCTCAGTTTCCCCAGAAAGGGCTAGGGGATCGAGCCCTGCCCAGGCCCCAATCAGGGAGTTTGGACCCTGAGCTCAAACTGGGCCCTCGGAGTTGCCACGTGGCCATTTGCTGTCCCTGGGGAAGTGGGGGAAGGGGTAGCGATGTTCGGGCCAGCTGCCGGAGGCACAAACATCCGGCCGAAACGACCCTGGCCCACCCCGCTGAGCGCCCGTGCCCATCACAGCAGGTCGGGGGCCAATGGCAGCCGTCCCCATAACTTGTTTGCTTCCTGACACGGGCCATCGGCTCCGACTCTCCTTTCGCTTCCCCTTTTCGCTCACCTTCCGGGTGCAAACGTTCTGGTTTCGGGCTAACTTTAGCTGGGGGTTCCCCGGGGGGCAGCAGGGTGGGCTGCAGCCACAGCCAGGTGGTCCCTTAGATTCTGAGGTAGCCGTCTCCTTCTCTGGCCCCTCCCTGTTGGTGGACGGGCACCTTGGAGGTCATTCTGTCCAGTCCCCTGCCTCTAGGAGTTTCAGACACTCATCCACCAAGGAAAGGTTCTCTCCTTTCTGTATTCCCCTCTGGCCTCCCGCTTAATCCGGGGCTGGATTCCCCCCACCCACTACATCACCTTATCCGGAATATGAGTCACTAGTGTCCCTTCCGCCTCCTATCTCCCCAACGTCCCCACCCCGGGGCCTAGAGCCCAGCTCCTCATCCTTCATCTTGATAGCTCTGTGTGTGTTTGTATCTGAGTTTGTGTATTTATTTGTGTGTGTGTGTGTGTCTAAGCGTGTGTGTCAGTGTGTTTGTGTGTATGTGGTTCTGACTGTGTGTCTGTGTGTGAGGGTCTATGAATGTGTTTAGGCCTCAGTGTGTGTGTCTGTATAGGTGAGTATATGTGAGTGAATCAGTGCGTGTGTGAGTGAGTATCTCTGTGTTTGTTTGGGCCTATGTGTGGATGGGTGTAGGTGTGTATATGTGCGAAGGTGTCACTGATTGTTTGGATCTGAATGTGTGTAGGGGTGCCAGAAGATGGGCAGATGGCTTTGCAGAGATCGGGGGACAGAGGAGGTGGGGAGCCTGTCCAGGCTAGGCATGCCCCTCTCCTCTGAGTTCCCAGCACTCTCACCTGCTCTTCCAGGCATGCCCTGGTCTAAGCCCATCCAGAGGCCTCCTCCCCAACCATATTCTCCCCCACCATTTTGTGCTCTTTCCCAGAAGTTGGGGAAGTGTTACTTATCGTTCAGTGAGGGCAGAGAATGGGCAAGCTCGGGGCAGGCCTCCAACCAGTCCTCCTAGACTTATACCTACCCCAACTAACTCAACCCCCAAATCTCCTCAGCCCCTGAAACTCCTCAGCCCCCCAAACTCCTCAGACCTCAAACCTCCTCAGCCCCTGAATCTCCCCAGCCCCCAAATTTCCTCAGCCACTGAATCTCCTCAGCCCCCAAACTTCCTCAGCTACTGAATCTCCTCAGCTCCCAAATCGCCTCAGCCCCTAAAACTCCTCAGCCTCTGAATCTTTTCAGTCTCCAAACCTCCTCAGTCCCCAAATAATAATCATGATGATGTTATTTGTTAAGCACTTACTATGTGCAAAGCACTGTTCTATGCGCTGGGGAGGTCCTCAACCCCCAAATATCTACAGCTCCCCGAACTCCTCAGCCCCCAGATCTCCTCAGCCCCTGAAACTCCTCAGCCCTGATTCTCCTCAGCCCCCAAAACCCTTCAGCCTGGTGAAACTTCTCAGCTCCCTAATCTCCTCAGTCCCCAAAACTCCTCAGCCCCTTGAAACTTCTCAGCTCCCTAATCTCCTCAGTCCCCAAAACTCCTCAGTCCCCAACTCTCCTCAGCCCCCTGAAACTTCTCAGCCCCCAAAACTCCTCAGCTCCCAAAACTCCTCAGCCCCTAATTCTTCTCAGCCCCCCAAACTCCTCAGCTTCTGAATCTCTTCAACCCCCATATCTTCTCAGCTCTCAAATTTCCTTATCCCCTAAAACCTCTCAGCCCCTGAATCTCCTCAGCCACCAAATCCCCTCAACCACCAAAGCATCTCATCCCCAAATCTCCTTAGCTCTGAAATCTTCTTAGCCCTTAAAACTCCTCAGCCCCAGAATCTCTTCAGACCCCAAAACTCCTCAGCCCCTGAATCTCCTCAACCCCTGAAACTCCTCAGCCCCCAAATCTCCTCAACCCCAAACCTCCTCAATCCCCAAATCTCCTTAGCTCCCAAATCTCCTTAGCCCCTGAATCTCCTCAACCCCTGAAACTCCTCAGCACTCTGATTCTTCTCAGACCCTTATTCGCCTCCGTCCCCAATTCTCCTCAGCCCCTAAATCTGTTAAAGTCCCTAATATCTTGGCACCCAAAACTCCTCCGCCCTGAATCTACTCAGTTTCTGAAACTCCTTTGCCCCCACAACTCCATAGTTCTTGATTCTCCTAAGTCCCGGAATATGCTCAGTCCCTGAGTCTCCTCGAAACCCGAATATACCCAGATCCCAAATTTCCTCAACCCTGTGAATCTCCTCTGCCCCAGAATCTCCTTACCCCCGACAATTCCTTAGCCCTTGAATCTCCTTAGGCCCTGAATCTCCTCAGCCCATCCTACACTCTTGCCTGGGCTTTTTTCTGCTAGACTTAGCACTTATGGGTATTTGTATACTCGAATGAACATTTAATTTTATTTCTTCTGACTCTTCCGCTGTGATTACCTCTGCTGTCTCCCCCCCTATAGTGGAAGTTCCTTGTGGGCAGAGAATTCTTCTCTCACACTTTCCCCAGTGCTTGGTACAGTGTGTCACTCCCAGTGGGCCTTCAGTCCACATCATCACTGCTCATCTCTCTCCTACCTAATGAACCACTGGACAATAGATCAGAAAGACAACCTCCCCACTGACTCCCACTGCCAACGGTTCCCCATCCCAACGATCACTCCCACATACATTCCGGGCCTGAAAACAGCAGGCCGACCTGTAAAGTTGTCATGACAAAACCAGGTTTCAGAGGGAAATGGTAGCATCTCCAGCCTCCGTGAGCCAGAGAGGACCCCTGGTTTCTGGAGTGTCTTGGAGTCATGGGGAGGGCATGGAGAGAGTGAAATGGGGGACTGGGTAGGGACTGGAGAGGGTGTTAGAATAGTCTGGAAGTGTGGAGGTCATGTCTCCCAATCCCACTCCTCAAGCAATGCCCAGTCAGCCCAGGGTTGAGGCTGGAGTGTGTATCTCCATTCAATCCCCCGGCCTGGGTCACCAGAGGCCCGCATGGAGCTGAGGAGGCTGGGCCCACCATGGACCTCTGCATTTCTGGAAATTCAGGGCCCAGCCTGAATGGACACGCACCCCAAACTAGACCCCCTGCCACCTCCCTGCTTCCAGCCCGTGGCACTGCCTGGATCTGGGGTTTGGGGTCTCCCAAGCTTGGAGCCCCAAGGCCTGGCCCCATCCAGGGGCTTTGGGCAAGTCACTTAACTTCCCTGTGCCTCAGTTCCCTCATCTGTAAAATGGGGATTAAGATTGTGAGCTCCCCGTGGGACAACCTGATCACCTTGTAACTTCCCCAGTGCTCAGAACAGTGCTTTGCACATGGTAAGCATTTAATAAATGCCATCATTAATCCCCAGGCCGGACTGGGCTCCAAGCCCTCTCCGTATCGTCTCACCCATGGACAGTGGTGCCCATGGTGAGTGGAACTCTGTTCATTAGCAGAGTGGCTGAAGGTCACACCAGGGCCCAGCTGCGTCCTGGGGCTGGGGTAGGGACAGGTCTACAGTTTTAATCTGTTTGCTCCTTGTGGGCAGGGAAGGGTGTCTATCTATTGTATTATAACTATGATGGTATTTGTTAAGCGCTTACTATGTGTCAAGCGCTGTTCTAAGTGCTGGGGTAGATACAAGCTAATCAGGTTGGACACAGTCCCTGTCCCACGTGGGGCTCACAGTCTTAATCCCCATTTTACAGAGGAGCTAACAGAGGCACAGAAAAGTGAAGCGACTTGCTCACGGTCGCACAGCAGACAAGTGACAGAGCCGGAATTAGAACCCAGGACCTTCTGACTCCCAGCCCCAGGCTCTATCCACAGGCCACGCTGCTTGGCTTAGTGGAAAGTGCACGGGCTTGGGAGTCAGAGGCCGTGGGTTCTAATCCCGGCTCCACCACTCATCAGTTGTGTGACTTTGGGCAAGTCACTTCACTTCTCTGTGCCTCAGTTACCTCATCTGTAAAATGGGGATTATGTCTGCGAGCCCCACATGGGACAACCTGATTACCTCATATCTGCCCTGGCACTTAGAACAGTCCTTGGCACATAGTAAGCACTTAACAAATACCATCATCATCATTATTATTATTCTCCCAAGGACTTAGCACAGGGCTCTGCAATCAATCAATCAACCAATGGTATTTATTGGGTGCTTACTGTGTGAAGAGTACTGTACTAAGCACTTGGGAAAGTAGTAGAGTTGGTAGATGCTATCTCTACCCACAAGGAGCTTACAATCTAAAGGGTGAGACCGACATTAAAATAATTTATAGATAAAGAGTAGAGTATAAGGATATGTACCTAAGTGCTGTGGGGTACTGGCTTTGGAGTCAGAGGTCGTGGGTTCTAATTCCGACTCCGCCGCCTGTCAGCTGTGTGACTTTGGGCAAGTCACTTCACTTCTCTGGGCCTCAGTTCCCTCATCTGTAAAGTGAGGATTGAGACTGTGAGCCCCCCGTGGGACAACCTGATCACCTTGTAACCTCCCCAGCGCTTAGAACAGTGCTCTGCAGATAGTAGGCGCTTAATAAATGCCATTATTATTATTACTGAGTGCTTGGGAGACTACAATATAAATGTACTTCTCTAACTAAGCCCTCTTTTCTTTTCCCACCCCCTTCTGTGTCACCCTGACTCGCCCCCTTTATTCATCCCCCCACCACAGCCCCACAGCACTTACGTCCGTATCTGTCGTTTATTTCTATTAATGTCTGCCTCCTCCTCTAGACTGTAAGCTCGTTGTGGGCAGAGAATGTGTCCATTTATTGTATTGTACAGCGCATAGTACAGTGTGCTGCACACAGGTAGCGTTCAATAAATATGATTGCCTGACTGAAGGGTTAGTGAGCCCACTGTTGGGTAGGGACTGTCTCTATATGTTGCCAACTTGTACCTCCCAAGCGCTTAGTACAGTGCTCTGCACACAGTAAGCGCTCAATAAATAGGATTGATGATGATGAAGAGAGTATCAAGGGGTACACAGCCCCGTGTATGGGTGGGGGAGAGAGGAGGTTAGGGCAAATTAGGGCTTAGTCCTCCTCTTGGAGGAGATGTGATTTTAGGAGGGTTTTGAAGACAGGGAGAGTGGTGGACTGCGCTCAATGAATTCCACTGATTGATTAATTGATTGATTGCTGGCCCTAGGACACGTCAGGGGTCACCTCCCTTCTCTCTGCCTCCTCTCCACCTCCCTGCAGCTGGAGCCCGGAGCACCTGGGGGGCTGGGTTTTTCCGAGGGCTATTCTGGGCCATGCTGACTCTCAGTTTCACCAGCTGGGGAGACAGCTTGCGGGTCTTGGGGAGGGGGTCTGAGTCTAGGGTGCCGGCTCAGGCCAGGTGCCAAGTGCTTAGAACAGTGCTCTGCACACAGTAAGCACTCAGTAAATACAATCGATTGATTAACTGATTGATGGGCCACCCATGTGAGGCCTCACTGGACAACACCACCAGCTAAAGCTCAGGGCGTTTGGAAAGTGCCTGGACGGTGGGTCACCTTGGAGGTGATCGACTCTTACGTATGGTCCTGTGGATGGTTGGGCCTAAAGAACCACCAGGATCCTGGGAGGGAGGGGTTGGCATGAGTAGATGGGAATCTGGAGAAGGAATCATGGAGGTCCTCTGTGGGGGGAAACAGTGGGGGGACCCTGAGCTCAGATGTTGGCTCAATCCCTGCCTCCCTCCCACAACCTGCTCCCCGAAAATGCTGCCCTGGCCGGGAAAAAGGGGGGAGCCTCTGGGAGAAAGTCTCTTCAGGATTTTGCAACCCCTAACTTGCATAACTCCAGTAACAACAATAATAACAACAACTACGAGCAAAGCCCTGAGGTAGATACAAGATAACCAGGATGGTCAAAGTCCCTGTTCCACGTGGGGCTCACTCTCTGAGGAGAGGACATTGTACATTTTACAATCGATCGTATTTCTTGAGTGCTTACTGCGTGCAGAGCTTGGGAGAGTACGATATTAAAGTCTTTCAGACTGTGAGCCCACTGTTGGGTAGGGACTGTCTCCATATGTTGCCAACTTGTACTTCCCAAGTGCTTAGTACAGTGCTCTGCACTCAATAAATACGATTGATTGATTAAAGCATTGACAGTTTTACAGATGAGGAAACTGAGGCCCAAAGAGGTTAGATGATAAAGCTGGATTAGAATTCAGGTCCTCTTTCCTATAGGCCACCTCTCACACCTTCCACCCCTACTGCCCAGATCCTACTATCCAGCTCCAGATCCCACAGCCTCAGAAGACCTCAAGGAGCCTGGGAAGGGAGTCTGAGAGGTCCGAGAAATGCTGGTGGTTCAGCAATGAGAAAGCCCAAGGGGAAACTGAGTCACAGTCTCTCCAAGACTCTGAAGAATTATCAAGATGGCAGGGAGATAGGGGCAAGAGGCAGCCAGCTGGGCTTACAACTAGTGGAATTTGGGTGCGATTTAGGGAAAAAACTCCTTACAAAAAGGGAATAGGCCACCCAGATCTCTTAGTAATAGTATTGACTAGTCACCTGTTTACAAAATACTGTGTTTCCGTGCAGCTGGAGAAAATTACAGAGACCTCAGGGCTGCTACCTGTCTCTTGGGGAATCTTCTTCCCTCATCTGTCTGGGCTGTCTCACCCAGAGACAGGGGACTAGCTGTGATGACACCTGGATTGAAGCATCCTCCCCTACCTTGTCAGTTCTTCCTCAACAATATCTCCCGAAGCTGATCGTATTTTTCCACCCAAACTGCCACAACCCTGGTCCAAGCCCTCACCTTATCAGAGTGGTCCCAAACCCTAAGAGCAGGCTCCTCACTGGTCTCCCTGCCTCCGGCTTCTGGCCTCTTCAATCTACATTCCACACCACTACCCTGATCATCACCTTCTAGATCTCTCCCCTCCTCTAACCACCTCCACTGACTCCCCATCTTTTCCACATGAGATAGAAATTCCTGACCAATGGTTTCAAGACTGTCCACCCCCCTATCTCCGCCTTATCATCTTGGCTTAGTGGAAGAACCCGGGCTTGAGAGTCAGAGGATGTGGGTTCTAATCCCACCTCCCCCACTTGCCCGCTGTGGGATTTTGGACAAGTCATTCACTTTGCTGTGCCTCAGTTACCTCATCTGTAAAATGGGGATTAAATCCTTCTCCTTTTGACTTAGACTGTGAGCCCCAACCTCATTGCCTTCTATCTATCCCAGTGTTTTGTACAGTGCCTGGGATGTAGTAAGCATTTAACAAGCACCATTAATAAACAAAAATAAAACAGAACTCTCTCCTCTCACCACTTCCCAGTTCACACTCTTTGTTCTTCTCAAGCCAACCTTTTAACTATCTTGCTCTCAACTTTCTAATCCCTCATTTCTGCTGCTCCCCCAACCTGGAACACCCCTCAACCCAAACCTGTCAAGCCACAGCCTTCCCCAGAGCTGTCAAAAAATCCCCTCTCCTCCAAGAAGTCTTCCCTGGTAAAATCACAATAGTCAACCCAAACTCCACTCTTGGCATTTAATGTGTCTGGCACTAAGTACATAGATGATGAGGATAGGAGGAAAATGCAGATTCATTCAATCAATCGTATTTATTGAGTGCTTACTGTGTGCAGAGCACTGTAGATGTGGGGAAGAATGTGTCTACTTTACTGTGCTGTACTACTAATAATAATTATGCTATTTGTTAAGCACTTACTATGTGCCAGGTACTGTACTAAGTGCTGGGGTGTCTACAAGCAAATCGGGTTGGACATGGTCACTGTCCCACATGGGGCTCACAATCTCAATCCCCATTTTACAGATGAGGTAACTGAGGCACAGAGAAGTAAAATGAGTTGCCCAAGGTCACACAGCAGACAAGTGGAGGAGTCGGAATTAGAACTCATGACCTCCTGGTTCCCAGACCCGTGCTCTATCCACTATGTACTCTCTCAAGTACCTAGTGCAGTGCTCTGGATGCAGTAAGAACTCAATAAATACTATATGTATATTTTATTTTTCTATTAAATTGTTATAATCAGCTATTTCAGGATGAAATAGCTGTGCTACTACCTTTTTCTTCCTTTGGCTCTCTGTATTTGACTGTCGTTAGCTTATAAGTGCCATGAGATTGTAAGCTCTTTGAAAGTAGTGAACATGTGTCTTATTTGGAGCCTTTAAATATCCCTGATTCTGGTGGTTAGCAGGAGCAGGAAGGTTTTGTCCGGAATTCCTTGGGCTGTAAAGGGCCAAGGTGGAACTTCCTTGGGTTTGATGCAAGAATATAAGACCATTAGCAATGCCCCTCTAAGTCAATTCCGTTCTCCCCCCAGCCCCTCCCTGTTGTAGTGAGGGGTCACTAGGGAGCTTGGAGGGACTCTTTGCACTCCTAGCTCTCCTCTCTCCATCCTTGACTTTTCCCCAGTGTCACCGCCCAGGCCAGCACACATTTCTGATTCTCTTCTCTCAATCTCTGACTCTTCCCCAGTGACCCAGCATCCAAAACCCCTGACTCTCCCCTCTCCATCCCTGACTCTCCCTCAGTGACCCAAAGCATACGCTCGCCTATTGATCTGCCCAAACCCCTCTGGACCAGGAGATATTTCTGACTGCCCAGATTCCTGTGGGAATTGATTCCAGATGCTCAATACTCTCTCCTCCCACCACTTCCCAGATGACACTCCTTGTTCTTCTCAAGCCAACCTTTTAACTGTATCTTGCTCTCGACTCCCTAATCCCTCATTTCTGCTGCTCCCCCAACCTGGAACACTCCTCAACCCCAATCTGTCAAACCACAGCCTTCCCCAAAGCTGTCCCAAAATTCCCTCTCCTCCAGGAAGTCTTCCCTGATAACATCACAATAGTCAACCCAAACTCCACTCTTTGTACTTAATGTGTCTGGCACATATCTATCCTATTTATTTTATTTTGTTGGTAGGTTTGGTTTTGTTCTCTGGCTCCCCCTTTTAGACTGTGAGCCCACTGTTGGGTAGGGACTGTCTCTATGTGTTGCCAATTTGTACTTCCCAAGCGCTTAGTACAGTGCTCTGCACATAGTAAGCGCTCAATAAATACGATTGACGATGATGATAAAGAAGCAGCAGCAGCAGCGTGGCTCAGTGGAAAGAGCCCGGGTTTTGGAGTCAGAGGTCATGGGTTCAAATCCCGGCTCTGCCAACTGTCAGCTGTGTGACTTTGGGCAAGTCACTTAACTTCTCTGGGCCTCAGTTCCCTCATCTGTAAAATGGGGATTAAGACTGTGAGCCCCCCGTGGGACAGCCTGATCACCTTGTAACCCCCCAGTGCTTAGAACAGTGCTTTGCACATAGTAAGCACTTAATAAATGCTATCATTATTACTATAAATATGTAGGTGCTGAGGATAGGAGGAAGTTAGGCCAACTTCTATCACGGCATTACTAACTAGCGTCTGCAGAGTGATATAGTGGGCACCTACTGCCAGGTGTCAGCTGTGTGACTTTGGGCAAGTCACTTCACTTCTCTGGGCCTCAGTGCCCTCATCTGTAAAATGGGGATTAAGGTTGTGAGCCCCCTGAGGGGTAACCTGATGGCTTTATAACCTGAACAGTGCTTTGCACATAGTAAGCACTTAATAAATGCCATTATTATTATTATTATTATTATTATTATTATTATTATTATTATTAGAGGAGCTGCATGGCTCAGTGGAAAGAGCCCGGGCTTTGGAGTCAGAGGTCTTGGGTTTGAATCCCAGCTCCGCCACATGTCTGCTGTGTGACCTTGGGCAAGTCACTTAACTTCTCTGGGCCTCAGTTCCCTCATCTGTAAAATGGAGATTAAGACTGTGAGCCCCCCGTGGGACAACCTGATCACCTTGTAACCCCCGAGTGCTTAGAACAGTGCTTTGCACATAGTAAGCGCTTAATAAATGCTATCATTATTATTATAAATATGTAGAAGCTGAAGATAGGAGGAAGTTAGGCCGACTTCTATCACGGCCTTACTAACTAGCGTCTGCAGAGTGATATAGTGGGCACCTACTGTGTGCAGAGCACTTTACTGGGTGACTACTGTGAGCAGAAAGGCTGTACGGGGCTCCTACTGTGTGTAGAAATGCTGTATTTTATACCAACTCTGCAGAGTGCTCTCCTCTCAGAATTGCACTTGGAGAGTTTCCAGTAATCTACCAGTCTCGGCTATGAGAGGGAAAATCACGCGGAGGCCTATCCATTCTTTTCCTAGGTTGGGCAGTGGCTAACGAGTGGAAGGCAATCTACTACAAGTCAAAACCCACCTTCGCTGGGCAGCAGCAGCAGGGGAGAGAGTCGAGGGTGGAGAATCAAGTTTATTGCGCGGAAGAAGACGATGGTAAACCTCATCCATATTTGCACCTGGAAAACTCCACGGATTCACTACCAAAATGTTTGCAGACGGAGGTGGAGCGTTCCGGGAGAGATGTCTCCATGGAGTCGCTATGGGTTGGAGAGGACTCGGCAGCATAAGACAACCCAAGACATGGAGAATGCTTACTGGATTCCTACGACAGGCAGAACACTGTACTGGACGCCTACCATGTGTCTATCACATGCAGAATGCTGTACTGGATGCCTACCCTTGCTGTACTAGCACAGACCCGGGAATCAGAAGGACTCGTGCCTGCTGTGTGACCTTGGGCAAGTCACATAACCTCTCTGGGCCTCATCTGTAAAATGGGGATTAAGCCCGTGAGCCCCATGTGGGACAGGGACTGTCTCCAACCTGATTAACTTGAATCAACTTCAGCACTTACAACAGTGCTTGGCACGTAGTAAGCGCTCAACAAGTACCATAATTATTATTATTACTGGATGCCTACTTTGTGCAGAGTACTGTAGTGAGTGGGAACATCAAAGGGAAGACATGACTCCTGCCCTCAAGGAGTTTATCTTTCATTGGAAGAGATGAATGGACAGGGTTTGACCATTTTTTTTAATGGCATTTGTTAAGCGCTTACCATGTGCAAAGCACTGTTCTACGCGCTGGGGGGGATACAAGATGATCAGGTTGTCCCACGTGGGGCTCACAGTCGTAATCCCCATTTTGCAGATGAGGTAACTGAGGCTCAGAGATACAAATTGATACAAACCAGACATCAGCACCGTCAAGACTAATTTGACCCCGGGTCACAAATAAACACAAGGAGACAAGTAAACAACTAAGTATACTGACACCCGGGAGTGCTGAGGGGGTTACAGGAGCTTGTAAACATGTTGTGAACAGGAAACATGCCTACCAGCTCTGTTATAGTGTTATTTCCCCAAATGGTTGGTACAGCACTCTGCACACAGTAAGCCCTCAATAAATACTATTGATTAATTGATTGATGTACCAGTCTGACCTGGAGGAGGGGTTTAATTGGTGTCCTCTCCATCCTCCTGCGAGCTTGCAGGGAAAAAAGATGCTTCCCCACCCCTCATCTGGCATTCTGCACCTGTTCTCCCTTGCCCCTCCCCAGAGGCTGATCTGCAGGGTGGCTATTCTTAGTCTTTCATTAGAGTTTCAGCTGGGGGGGGGGATGGGAAAGCTTTGCTTAGACAGGGCTGGGCACATAGTAAGCGCTTAACCAATACCATAATTATTCATTATGATCTGCTGGAAATTCTCTGGGAGCTTTGTTGATTGGGGCTTAGAACAGTGCTCAGCGCTTAGAACAGTGCTTTGCACATAGTAAGCACTTAATAAATGCCATTATTATTATTATTATTATTATTATTATTGGGGGACTAAACTCTTACTCCTGTTCTGGGACCCCTCAATCTTTGCTCTTCTCTGAGTCCTGGGACAGGCCAGGGTGATGTGGGGGAAGGGGGAAGGATGGAGGAGGGGGCTGGGGGGGTACCACTGCCCAGTGAAAGACTGGCAGGATTGTGGGGGGCATTAAATGACATTTGATTTCAGGGCAGGGGCCCGGCAACCACAATCCCTAGCTCAAGAACCATCAGCTCCCAATCCCCTTAGTAGAACCCCACCCACTCCAGGAAGCCTTTTCCAATGAATTCCCATCTACCCAGTATCCATCATTGACTTTTTTATATTAATGTCTGTCTTCCCCTTTAGACTGTAAGCCTGTTACAAGCAGAGAACATGTCTATACTCTCTCAAGCACTTAGTACTGAGCCCCTTTCTTCCTCTCCCCCTCGTCCCCCTCTCCATCCCCCCCATCTTACCTCCTTCCCTTCCCCACAGCACCTGTATATATGTTTGTACATATTTATTACTCTATTTATTTATTTTACTTGTACATATCTATTCTATTTATTTTATTTTGTTAGTATGTTTGGTTTTGTTCTCTGTCTCCCCCTTTTAGACTGTGAGCCCGCTGTTGGGTAGGGACTGTCTCTATATGTTGCCAATTTGTACTTCCCAAGCGCTTAGTACAGTGCTCTGCACATAGTAAGCGCTCAATAAATACAATTGATGATGATGCTGACTGGCAGGATTGTGGGGGGCATTAAATGACATTAAATTTCAGGGCAGGGGCCGGGCAACCATGATCCCCAGCTCAAGAACCATCAGCTCCCGATCCCCTTAGTAGAACCCCACCCACTCCAGGAAGCCTTCTCCAATGAATTCCCTTCTCCCCAGTATCCATCATTGACTTTTTTATATTAATGTCTGCCTTCCCCTTTAGACTGTTATAAGCAGAGAACACGTCTATACTTTCTCAAGCACTCAGTACGGTGCTCTGCATGGAGTAAGTGCTCAATAAATACAACTGAATAAATTGAATGACACCAACTCTGCTGTAATAAATAATAATATTATAGGATTTGTTAAGCACTTACAGTGTGCCAGGCACTATACTAAATGCTGGGGTGGATACAAGGAAATCGTGTTGGACACAGTCTCAGTCCCACATAATCAGAGGTCATGAGTTCTAATCCCAGCTCCTCCACTTATCAGCTGCGGGACTTTGGATTTAACTTTTCTGTGTCTCAGTTACCTCATCTGTAAAATGGGGATTATGACTGTGAACACCTCGTAAGACACCCTGATTACCTTGTATCTACCCCAGCACTTAGACCAGTGGTCAGCACAAATACCATTATTATTATTATTAATAATCTCCATTTTACAGATGAGGTACCTGAGGTACGGAGCAGTGAAGTGACGGTCCAAGGCCACACAGCAGGCAAGTGGTGGAGCCAGGATTAGAACCCATGACCTTCTGAAGCCCATGCTCGAGCTCTATCCTCTATGCCATGCTTCTTCCCAAGCACTTATTACAGCCCACCCTGTGAGGGCTCAATAAATACCACTGATTGATTGATTGATTGACCGCAAGGCACACCAATCCAAAGCTGGCATCAATCAGTCAATTACCCCATGCTTAGAACAGTGCCTGGCACATAGTAAGTGCTTCACAGATGACATTTAAAAAAAAATAAAAATAAGTGACCAGCCATATTTGTGTTCTCAGTCACCCCAGCGCTTAGTACAATATAGTAAATGCTTAACGAATGCCACAGTTATCTCTAGTCTGTAAGCTCAATGTGGGCAGGGAATGTGTCTGTTTATTGTAATCTTGTACTCTCCCAAATGCTTAATACAATGCTTTGCCTATACTAAGCGCTCAATAAATACAATTGAATGAATGCCATTTACTGCTCAATAAATTAGCATTGAATTAGTCAATAAATTAGTCTTTTAGACTGTGAGCCCACTGTTGGGTAGGGACTGATTGATTTAAAAGCACAGAGTGCCTCAGCCTTATCCTGTATATATGTTTGTAAATATTTATTACTCTGTTTATTTATTTATTTTACTTGTACATATCTATTCTATTTATTTTATTTTGTTAGTATGTTTGGTTTTGTTCTCCGTCTCCCCCTTTTAGACTGTGAGCCCACTGTTGGGTAGGGACTGTCTCTATATGTTGCCAATTTGTACTTCCCAAGCGCTTAGTACAGTGCTCTGCACATAGTAAGCGCTCAATAAATACGATTGATGATGATGATGAATAAATTCTACTGCTGATGTGGATGTTTTGGGTTGCCAGCTGGGCTCTGGGCTGCGTGGGGGTGGGCAAGGACCCGGGTGGGATTCAGATCCCCCCACCTCTCTGGTTTCCTCCGGTGACTGGCAGAATCTCACTGTGATTTTAGCCCGGCGACTCTGCCCATCGCAGCTGCTCTGAGCCTGGGTTGGTGAGGCGTTGAGAGGAAATGGGTTGGTTAGGGCCAGAGCAATGTGGAGGATAGCTGGGGTTGGGGGGCTGATGCCATTTTGCTGCTTCCCTTATCTGTAATTTAATAATAATCGTAATAATGGTGGTATTTGTTAAGTGCTTACTATGTGCCAAGCACTGCAAGGTAATCAGGTTGACCTGCATGGAGGTGGTCATGGACTTAATCCCCATTTTACATCATCATCATCATCATCATCATCATCAATCGTATTTATTGAGCGCTTACTATGTGCAGAGCACTGTACTAAGCGCTTGGGAAGTACAAATTGGCAACATATAGAGACAGTCCCTACCCAACAGTGGGCTCACAGTCTAAAAGGGGGAGACAGAGAAATGTCTCCAATTTACAGATGAGGTAACTGAGGTACGGAGCAGTGAAGTGACTTGCCCAAGGTCACACAGTGGACAAGTGATGGAGCCAGGATTAGAACCCTGGTCCTCTAAATCCCAGGCCGGTAGATCACACCGTTTCCCTGTTGTACTTTTCCAAGTGTGGCTGCTTCCAAGGGAAGCAGCATGGCTCGGTGGACAGAGCCCGGGCTTGGGAATCAGAGGTCAAAGGTTCTAATCCCGGCTCCGCCACTTGTCAGCTGTGTGGCTTTGGGGAAGTCATTTAACTTCTCTGTGCCTCAGTTACCTCATCTGTAAAATGGAGATTAAGACTGTGAACCATCTCTATATGTTGCCAACTTGTACTTAGTACAGTGCTCTGCAAACAGTAAGCGCTCAATAAATATGACTGAATGAATGAATGTGGGATAAGGACTGTTTCCAACCTGATAACTCTGTAGAGAAGCAGCGTGGCTCAGTGGAAAGAGCACGGGCTTTGTAGTCAGAGGTCATGGGTTCGAATCCCGGCTCCGCCACATGTCTGCTGTGTGACCTTGGGCAAGTCACTTAACTTCTCTGAGCCTCAGTTACCTCATCTGTAAAATGGGGATTAAGACTGTGAACCCCACATGGGACAACCTGATCAGTTTGTATCCCCCACCAGCGCTTAGAACGGTGCTTTGCACATAGTAAGCACTTAACAAATGCCAACATTATTATTATTATTATTACCCCTCCACTTAGAACAGGGCTTGGCAGACAGTAAAGTGCTAAACAACCATTATTATTATTTTTATTATTATTATTAAGCCTGGATTTGCCAAAGGAGAACAAATGAACAAAAACTGCATCCCTCTGGTGGGAGTGCATGAAGACCAGAAGCCGGGGGGAGAGCCTGCACCTTGAGGGAGGCAGAGCACGGTCCCTGGGTTCAGTCAATCAGTGGTACTTATTGAGCGCTTATCGTGTGCAGAGCGCTGTATTAGGTACTTGGGAGAGTACAATGCACCAGAGTTGTAGACATCTTCCCTGCCCACAGTTTTCACCCTGCCCAATTCAACCCCAAGCATTTCCACCGCCTGCACCCCTCCAAGGCAGCGAGACCTTGCCTGACCTCCCTTCAAAGCCCTACTGAGAGCTCACCTCCTCCAAGAGGCCTTCCCAGACTGAGCCCCCTTTTTCCTCTCCTCCTCCCCATCCCCCCGGCCCTACCTCCTTCCCCTCACCACAGCACCTGTATATATGTTTGTACAGATTTATCACTCTATTTATTTTACTTGTACATATTTACCATTCTATTTATTTTGTTAATGACGTGCATTTAGCTTTAATTCTATTTGTTCTGACGACTTGACACCCATCTACATGTTTTGTTGTCTGTCTCCCCCTTCTAGACTGTGAGCCCACTGTTGGGTAGGGACTGTCTCTATATGTTGCCAACTTGTACTTCCCAAGCGCTTAGTACAGTGCTCTGCACACAGTAAGCACTCAATAAATACGATTGAATGAGTGAATGAATGAATGAATAGATGGGGTCCTGACCGTATCCATCCCCAGAAGAGGGAGGGACAGGGAGAATCCTATCCTACTGATTACTGCATCAGCCTCCTTGCTGACCTCCCAACCTCCGGCCTCTCCCCACTCCAATTCATACTTCACTCCACTGCCCGGATCATCTTTAATAATAATAATAATGATGATGGCATTTGTTAAGCGCTTACTATGTGCAAAGCACTGTTCTAAGCGCTGGGGAGGTTACAAGGTGATCAGGTTGTCCCACGGGGGGCTCACAGTCTTAATCCCCATTTTACAGATGAGGGAATTGAGGCACAGAGAAGTGAAGTGACCTGCCCAGAGTCACACAGTTGACAAGTGGCGGAGCCGGGGTTTTTCTACAGAAACGCTCAGGACATGTCACCCCCCTCCTCAAAAAATCTCCAGTGGTTACCTACCCATCTCCGTACCAAATAAAAACTCCTCACCATTGGCTTTAAGGCACTCCATCACCTTGCCACCTCTTACCTCACCTTGCTTTTCTCCTTCTACAACCCAGCCCACACACTTTGCTCCTCTGGTGCTAACCATCTCACTATGCCTCGACCTCCCCTGTCTCGCCGCCGACCCCTGGCCCACGTCCTACCTCCGGCCCGGAATGCCCTCTCTCCTCAAATTCACCAGACAACTACTCTCCGCCCCTTCAAAACCTTGCTGAAGGCCCATCTCCTCCAAGAGGCCTTCCCAGACTAAGCCCCACTTTTCCTCATCTCCCACTCCCCCTTTGCTCTTCCCCCCTCCCAACTCCCCAGCACTTATGTATATATCTGTAATTTTATTTATTCATATTGATGTCTGTTTGTACTGATATCCGTCTCCCTCCCTCTAGACTGTGAGCTCACTGTGGTCAGGGATTGTCACTCTTTATTGTTGTATTGTGCTTTCCCAAGTACTTAGTACAGTGTTCTGCACACTTTAAGTGCTTAGTAAATACGATTAAATGAATGAATGAATCCAGAGGCCCTGCAGTAACCTAGGATCGCATCATTTCTTGGGCATCACCCCTAGGGTCAGGGGGTACCACCTAGAGATTCCTTCATTGAGGGTGGGACCAGGCATGGAGAGACATGAGAGACCAGACACAAGAACGAGGGAGAGAATGTTGGATGAGAAAATGAAGAGTCTTTTATTGAAGAAGGAGGGTAACGTGTGTCCCAGACAGGAAAACCACAGCGACAGGAAGTCCCTTCCCAGCCTAAGCCAACCAGAGCCCAATGAGGGCGGAGGTGGGAGGCGGGAGGGAGAGGGTATGGGAAAAATCCCGGCCCCCCACAGTCCAGGGGTCAATGGGTTGGGGGTTACCCAGGTTGCAGGGTGTCCCGAGTGACCACTGACTCAGGTGGGGGTTGAGGGAGAGTGGAAGGATGTGCCTAAGTGCACGCAGATGGGGACACAGACTTCTCGGTGACCTTCCCTTCGTGGGTGACCTGGCAGGTGAAGCTGTTCACCTCTTGCCACCGGGCACGGGTCAGGGACAAGTAGCTGCTGGCCATGTACTTGTTGTCTGTCTGCTTGGAGGGCTTGGTGGTCTTCACGCCCTCAGACACGGTCTCACCGTCTGCCTTCCAAGTCACAGACACGGAGCTGGGGTAGAAGTTGGCCATGAGGCACACCAGGGTGGCCTTTTGGGAGTCCAGCTCAGCGGCAGATGGAGCGAACAAATTCACGGTGGGAGATGCCTTGGGCTGACCTGAGGGAGAGCGGGAGAGTGGTGAGAGGAGGAGCCAGGGGGTGGGAGGGATGGGACAGGAGGAGCCAGAGGGCAGGAGGGAGGTGAGAGGAAGAGTCAGAAGGAGGGAGGGAGCTGAGAGGAAGACCCAGAGAGTAGGAGGGTGGTGAGAGAAAGAGCCGGAGGACAGGAGGGAGCTGAGAGAAAGACCCAGAGAGCAGGAGGGTGGTGAGAGAAAGAGCCGGAGGACAGGAGGGAGCTGAGAGGAAGAGCCAGAGGGCAGGAGGGAGGTGACAGGAAGAGCCAGAGGGCAGGTGGGAGGTGAGAGGAGTGAAAGGGGTTGGAGTGACCCTCCAAGGGTCAAGCAACTGAGCAGATCACCAGACCTTTGAGCCCTTCGCCAGTGAGAGACTGCTAGTGACATGGGGAAGAAGTAGCCTTACATTAGAATTTTCTTCTAATCATTATTATCAAAGGCTGTCGAGTCATTTCTGATTCATAGCGACTCTATGGATATATTTTCTTCTGTCTACCCCAGTGTTTATCCCAGTGCTTGGCCCCTAGTTATAATTCACTCTAATTTCAACACTAATACTACTGCTATTAAGCAACCTGTCCCTTCTGCTTCTCTTGGGGACGTTAGTTAGCGCCCCTGTCTCCACAGTAACCAGTCCCTCTCTGGGCACCATCTAAGATTCCTCTCAGGGGCTGGTGGACTTTCAGTGAAGGACAACTCACCCTGCTCCGTCCTGGAACCTCTGACCTGGGATTTGACTCCCCCTCAGGTCTCCTTTTCCCCATGGCCACGAAGTGGTACCTGACCTCTCTCCCTCGGGCCCCCCCACTCTGGGTAGAGACGGATCTCTGTTCAAGGAGCGTAGGCTGAGGCCCCCAGAATCTCTCTCTCCTAGAGCCAAGTTCAACAAGATGGACCAGCTGAGTCAGCCTGGTCGGAAGGCCCATCGGAAATTCCCCAAGTACAGACATGGGGATGAGGCCTCCACATTCAGCAGGGCCCCCTTCAGTGACCCCCTCAGTGCTGACTCAGGTCTCCCCTCAGGACAGCCCTCCTCTCTGCTCAGTCCCATCCCCAGACAGCTTCCCCCAGAATGACTCTCTGATCAGCGTTTTTCAGTCTGGCCTCAGCATCCCCTCACCGTGGTCCAAAGCTAGCCTCCCCAGCTGGGGCTGGAAGATTCAGTAGAGGCTGAGAAGCCTCTACCCAGCCAGAATGACCTTTCCCCTTGGCCATTCCAAACATTGGACACCAGATCTGAAGGCTCAGAGCTGTGGGAGATGAGGCCAGAGGATCCTGTTCTCACCAAATCCCCTTCTCCCACGACCAAGTCACCGAGCCTATCAGGAAAACACTTTAGCCCACCCATTCAAGGGTCCCTGAGCTGGGGAAGGATCGTCCTCATGCTCTGAGCCTTGCCCGGTTCACCAGAATCGCTGGGAATTATCGGTGTGACAGACCAAACTTTCCAGCAGGGACCAAAGAAGCAAAGAGGGCAGTGGGAACGGGGCTTTGGACAGAGAAGGAAAAAGGTGACCCATCTTTACAGATAGGCAGAGATCAGTTGTGACTCCGAGAAGGAGCCAGCTGGGAGACCAAATTCCCAGCACCGATGAGAAGAACCCAGGGGGCAGACACTGGAGGGACATGGCCCCCCATGAGTAAGGAGTTCAGACCCACAGAAAAAGAAGAGATTGTGACATTCAAGTTAACGGGAGTGGCTCAGAGCAGATGGAGGAGAGGGTTGACTTACCGATCACGGTGAGTTGTGTTCCCCCGCCGAACTTAAGACACCGTGACACACGTCCAGACAAAAACCCTGGTCGACGGTTCCTTCAGACCCCTCTTGGGGCCCCAAGGGGGCAAGACTTCAGTGAGGGCCAAAGCGAGCTCATCCTCACACTGGTCCCCTGGGCATGGAGGCAACTGCCGGACTCTGGGTCCAACCCCATGGGGATGGTCTCTGCGGCTGAGGGCTTCCATGTGCCGATGGGGAGGGACTCCTGGGAGTCACCTGGGGTTCAGGGGAATGCATCCTCCGGTCACCCGGTCAAGGGGACCGAAACCAGGCACTTCTGCCACTCTGTCGTCCCCATTGTTCCCTCGTGGCTGTGGGGTCTAGTTGGAGTCTCTCAGTGCCAGGCTAGCGGCAGAGCCCAGGAGACTAAACTACCTCCTGTCTTATTGCCCCTATCCCAGACTCTGCTCCTTATGGCCTCCCCGGGGCCCAGCCCAGGCCATGACCATTCATGCCCTCAGTGGAGTTGGATACCACACTGTCCCCCTGGATATGGGCCTTCTGTCTCCCTGGACAATCATTCTACTGGTCCCTGCCCCTGGGCAGGGAGTATTCTGCTCTGCTCTGGTGCTGGATCTGCCAGCCCCACAGACCAGTCCCTGCTCCACTGAGCACCAGGGCAGTGCTCTCTGCCATCTTCGTCCTGCCCCCTGGTTGGAAGGTCGGCTCCCCGAGGGTGGTGGCCTCAGGGATAGTCTGGGCTTCGCTCCATTATCGTCCTTCCCCAGAGCAAGATGGATGGTTCTGGATGGTTCTGCCATCATGGGCACCATCCTCATCCATTCTGGGAGGTCAATCCACACAACAGCAGGAGGAAATGAACGACTGTGGGGTGCGGAGTGCTCTTCTAAATGCCGTGGAGAGAACACTGAACACAGTTCAGGCCAAAAGGCCCATTTTGAGCCCAACTAGGCCAGCTAATAGTCATAATGGTGATGGTATTTGTTAGGCTCTTATCATGTGCCAAGCACAATGATAAACACTGCAGTCAGTTCAGTCACAAATCTCTGTCCCACCCGGGGCTCGCACTGCACAGGATTGGAACAACAGATATTGAACCCCCATTTTAAAGGTGAGGCAACAGAGGCACAGAAAAATTAAGTTACTTGCCCAGGGCCACACAGCAGGTGAGTGACATGGCCAGGATTAGAATCCGGGTTTCTGGATTTCCAGACCTGGGCTCTTTCCACTAGGCCAGGCTGCCCTTGACAGGCACATTAAACTGAGATGGGCACAGGCCTTGGGAGCTACCATGGGACCAAGTAATAAAAGCGGGTGGAGTAGGTGAGGTGAACCCCTCCCCAGAAATGCCACTTCCAGACCACCTCCTCAGGGTGCCTCTTGTTTCCTTCCTTTTTTATTGTTATTATTTGTTAAGCACTTATCATGTGCGAAGCACTGGGTAGATAAAAATTAATCAGGTTAGACACAGTCCCTGTCTCACATAGGGCTCACGGTCTAACTAGGAGGGAGAACAGGCATTTAATCCCCATTTTGTAGCTGAAGAAAGAGCAAAGAGAAGTGAAATGACTTGCCCAAGGTTACACAGCCAGGGAAGCATCGTGGCCTAGTGGGTAGAACATGGGCCTGGGGGTAAGAGGGACCTGCGTTCTAATCCTGGCTCCGTCACTTGTCTGTCTGTGTGACCTTGAGCAAGTCACTTAACTTCTTAACGTTCTAGACCTTCTTAACCTTAAACTTCTTAACCTTCTAGACTGTGAGCCCGCTGTTGGGTAGGGACCGTCTCTATATGTTGCCAACTTGTACTTCCCAAGCGTTTAGTACAGTGCCCTGCACACAGTGAGCGCTCAGTAAATACGATTGAATGAATGAATGAACTTCTCTGTGCTTCAGATACCTCGTCTATAAAATGGGGATTAAGACGGATGAACCCCATGTGGGACAGGGACTGCGTCCGACCCGATTAGCTTGTATCTATCTTGGAATGGTACTTGACAAATAGTAAGCGCTTAACAAATACCATCATTAGTATTATAATTTCAACAGGCAAGTTGGCATAGCTGGGATTAGAACCCAGGTCCTCTAGACTGTGAGCCCACTGTTGGGTAGGGACCGTCTCTATATGTTGCCAACTTGTACTTCCCAAGCACTTAGTACTGTGCTCTGCACACAGTAAGCGCTCAATAAATACGATTGAATGAATGAATGAATGTGCCCTCTCCACAAGGCCACGCTACTTCTTTGTGAATGACTTCTGTCTCCCTGTTTCCTGCATCAGAGCGGGCACTGCTCAACAGCAGGGTCTATGTCCCCTGTTTCTGCACTCAATGGATGCCAGTAATTAATTGATTATTTGGACTGGCTGAACTAGTTCCTCCTGATGAGTCACCCAACCCCAGCTCTCCTGGGACATCCCCAGATTCGGGAATGGGATGATTTCAGACTCTGTCTTCCCAGCAGCCTCCCAGGGCTGACCAACAAGGAGGTGGCCCCTCTGAGAGCGAAAGGCTCGAGCTAGGTGACTCCTGGAGGCTGGGACCAGGGGTCTGGTCAGGGGCTGAACACCCCCAACGGGATTGGGGACAACCTCTCCAGGGCCCTGGGGAACTTTGAAGCCGAGAGCAGCTGCGATGGGTCATTGCTCCCCTCCCTCATCACCCCTGAAATCCCAGGGTCCATCCTGGGGCCTTACACACCCTGTTCGGTCTCAGCCAACAACTGCAGAGCCCAGGGTGACTGAGTTGATCACTGTCTCTGGCTGGGCAGCCTGTTGTGGCCTGGCCACTCCTGAAGAGAGATCATCCCAGGGGCCAGGAAGCCCACACGGCAGTGCCCACCTGTCCAGCTCCAGGCAGACTTGGTTTCCCCACCTTCACCGCGCTCCCTTCCCCTCCTCATGCACTGTGATGTTACTCCATCTCTTCCCCGGGAAACGACCCCAGTTCCACCCCCCACCCCAGGCCTGCTCCCTAGCAAGGTAGAGCTGTCCGAGCCGAGAATCTTGGCTGGAAGCGTTCATGCTAGGGCCAGTGGTCATGGGCCTGCGAGTTCTGCAGTACCCACTGAGCCTGGAAAAACATGAGAGAGCCAGGGAGAGAACGTTGGTTGAGAAAGGGAAGAGTCTTTTATTGAAAGAGGGGGTTTCCGTGCAGCCCCAGAAAGGAAGACCGCAGTGACAGGAAGTCCATTCCCAGCCCTAGCCAACCAGAGCCCGAGTGAAGGTGCAGAGGTGGGAGCCCGAAGGGAGGATATCTCCCTTAGGCTAAGAGATAATGGGATGGGGGTCAGCCAGGCTGCTGGAGGGGTCTGAGTGACAGGTGTACAGCGTGGGGGACAGTGGGGGGATTTGCCTAAGCGCACTCCGATGGGGACAAGGACTTCTCGGTGACCTTCCCGTCGTGGGTGACCTGGCAGGTGAAGCTTCTCTTTTCCTTCCACTGGGCCGACGTAAGGGACAGGTAGCTGCTGGCCATGTACTTGTTGTTCGTCTGCTTGGAGGGCTTGGTGGTCTTCACGCCCTCAGACACGGTCGCACCGTCCGCCTTCCAGGTCACGGAAACGGTGTCGGGGTAGAAGTTGTCCATGAGGCACACCAGGGTGGCCTTGTTGGAGTCCAGCTCAGCGGCAGATGGAGGGAACAGATTCACGGTGGGAGATGCCTTGGGCTGACCTGAGGGAGAGCGGGAGGGTGATGAGAGGTGGAGCCAGAGGGAGGGAGAGAGGTGAGAGGAAGAGCCAGAGGGAGGGAGGTGAGAGAAGGAGCGGGAAGATGGAAAGGAGGTGAGGGGAGGAGCCAGAGGACAGGTGGGAGGTGAAAGGAGGAGCCAGATAGTGGCAGGGAGATGAGAGGAAGAGCCAGAGAGAGGGAGAGAGGGGAAGACTCAATCAGTCAGTCAATCGCATTTATTGAGTACTTACCGTGCACAGAGCACTGTATTAGGCGCTCAGGAGAGTACAATATAACAATATAATAGACTCATTCCCTGCCCATAACGAGCTTACAGTCCGGAAAAGTTGGTGTTTGGAGAGTCTGGAGAGTCATTCATTCATTCATTCAATCCTGTTTCTTGAGTGCTTACTCTGTGCAAAGCACTTTACTAGGCACTTAGGAAATACAGTTCAGCAACATATAGAGACAATCCCAGCCCATAATGGGCTCTCAGTCTAGAATGGATTCATCGTGAGTCCCAGCCCCTGGGCAACCTGGCCGATTGACTGATTGAGCTGTCCTGGTGTCTAGCTGGGGGAGAAGCGTATCCTCCAGCCAAAGACAGTACGGGGATCACTAGCGAGCAGGCCTCTGCTGTCTACATCCATAGGATGTTTCTGAGGAAGCTTACACACAAACTTAGCAAAGGTTCGTCTGTTAAATTCTAAGGAGCTCGAGACCTGACTCCTGACCCGAAAGACTTAACTCCCCTGTCTACTTCTCTCCCCCAAGGGCCAATTAGCAAACAATTTCTACCCCCGGCCCCCAAGACTATCCCCAGCTAAGACAGTGAGGGTCAAGGACTGGCCAGAGGGACCAATGCCCATCCAGTGTCTCCAAAATGGATTCTGGATTTCATCATCATAAATCTAGAACCTCCTCAGGGTCATCTGGACTCCTTGGGGCCACCAGCCTGGATATGGAAACCCAGAATCAGGAGCCAGGCTCCCTAGAGCTCATAGTCTACAGCCGGCCTCCCCAGAGCCCAGGATCTGGAGCAGAAATACCAGAACTCAGAATTTGGAGCCAGAAACCCCAGAGGCCACGATCTGAAGGAGAAATCCCAGAGCCCAGAATCAAGGGCCAGGACCCCCAAAGCTCAGGATCTGGAGCAGAAATCCCAGACCCCAGCCTTTGGAGCCAGAACCCCGAATAAGGAGTCAGGACCCCTTGAGCTCAGGATCTGGAGCAGAAATCCCCAAATCCAGAATTTGGAGTCAGACCCTAAGAGCCCAGAATTTGGAGCCAGAACCCCTAGAGCCCAGGGTCTGGAGCAGAAATCCCAGAGCTCAGAATCAGGAGCCAGGACCTCCAGAGCCCAGAATCTGGAGCAGAAAAGCCCAGAGTTCCAGGTCTGGAGTCAGAATCCCCACCCATTTCTGAGGAGGAATTCTCAGATGTCAGTGAGCAACCCTGATCTGATTCACTCTCAGCCACTGATCCAGTCTTATCAAATTCTCACCTCTGTCCAACCCCAGTCCCCAGATTGGTCCGGAAGAATCAGAAGAACTGAGAGAGGGGATCCCCCATCTTCTACAGCCTCCCTTTCAAGCCCCACACTCCCAGTGCCGAGGTTCCGGATTGCAGGGGGGGAATGAGGCCGGAGGATCTCCCCTTCTGCCCCGTCCCCTAGGACCACGGGAGACCTCAGCCCCACAGCCCAGCCCAGGATATTTTCGCCCCATCACTGGGGATTTCAGGAGAAGCAAGACCCCTTGCACCCCGGATGGGACTGCCGGCATTTCAGGGACCCAAAACGGAGTTGAGGCCCCAAAACCGGTTTAGAGAAAAAGAGAGAAAAATCCCAGCCCAGAGAGTAAAGGCCCGGTGGGAATGGAGTGACTTACCGATGACGGTGAGTTGCGTTCCACTGCCGAAAATCCAACACAGTGAAACACGGCCGTACAAAAATTCCTGCCTGCAGCTGCAGCCTGGTTCTCTGGCTTGGGTCCCCTCTCTCTGGGGAGTTGAGACTCTTCCGTGGTCGGGGGGAGACCAGGTGGCCCTGCTTTAGCGTGGTCCTCTGCGGTCCAAAGGCCCTGGACCCCAATTCCGGTTGCCCTCAGCTGCAGGACCTTGGATGAGCCGGTCTGGCTGCGGTCAGGGTGAGGGCCCTAGTGTTGCCAAGCAACAGGTCAACTGGCTGAGCATCCCAAGGGTCCACTTTCAGATGCAGTCCAGTGTAGTCAGAAGTTGGGAAATGGCTTGGGGTTGCTTTTTTATGGCATTTGTTAGGACTATGTGTCAGATGCTGTTCTAAGTGCAGGAGTAGATACAAGTTAATCAGGTTGGACACAGTCCTTGAGCCATATGAAGCTCACAGTCTAAGTGGGAGGGAGAGTGGGTACTGAATCCCCACTTTACAGTTGAGGAAACCGAGGCACAGAGAAATGAAGTGACTTGCCCAAGGTCACACGGAAAACAATTGGCAGGATGGGGATTAGAACCCAGATCCTCCAACTCCCAGGCCCGTACTGTTTTCACTGGGCCATGTTGTTCTCACCAGCCTCTGCCTCCCATGCCCCGAGTCCAGGTCTTCCCAAGGATCATCAATTATCATTTAACCCCTTGCCCATGCAAAGTTTGTGCCCTGCTCTGTCCCATAAACACCCAGGATTATTCCTCCAGTGCTCAGGTTGGACCATTCCACATCTCTGGCTTTCCCCTCTCCATCACAGGGACCATTCCACATTCCTGGCTTTCCCCTCTCCATCACAGGGACCCAGCCCAAATCATCCAACATCCCTAAATCTCCCCTCGCCATCCCTGACTATCCCTCCAGTGGCCCAGCATGGACCATTAAAAAAAAAAAAAAATCACGTTTGTTAAGCACTTACTATGTGCCCTAGCATTGTACTAAGCTCTGAAGTAGTTACAAGTTAATCAGTTCATGTCCCACCTGGGGCTCAAAGTCTTAATCCCAATTTTACCGTTGAGGTAACTGAAGCATAGAGAAGTGAAGCACCTTCCCCAAGGTCACCCAGCAGACAAGTAGCAGAGTCAGGATTAGAACCCAGGTTCTTCTGACTTTCACCCCGACTCACCCTCCGTTACTCTTCCCCAACTGAGTGCTCTAGAGTAAGCACTCAATAAGTAAGATTGATTGAATAAGTGACTTAGAATGGATCATCCGCTAGACTCTAAGCTTGTTATGGAAAGTGCTTGGGAGAGTCCAAAAAAGCAATATAACAGAGTTGGTAGACACGTTCCCCACCCACAAGGAACTTACAGTTTAAAGGGGGAGGCAGACATTAATATCAATAAGTATTTTACAGCTATGTACACACGTGTTGTGGACCTGAGGTGGGGAGATAAATAAAGAGAGCAAATCAGGGTGACGCAGAAGGGAGTAGGAGAAGAGGAAACAAGGGGTTAGTCAGGGAAGGCCTCTTGGAGGAGATGGGCTTTCAATAAGGCTTTGAAGGTGGGGAGGGTAATTGTCTGTCAGTTATGGAGAGGGAGGGCATTCCAGGCCAAAGGCAGGATGTGGGCGAGACGTTGGCAGCGAGATAGATGAGACCAAGGTACAGTGAGCAGGTTGGCATTACAACTACCACAACTACTACTACTACTGTTAGTACGGGCCTGTGAGTCAGAGGTCATGGGTTCTAATCCCAGCTCTGCCACCTATCTGCTATGTGACCCTGGGCAAATTGCTTCATTTCTCTGGGCCTCGGTTACCTCATCTGTAAAATGGGAATCCAGATTGGGAGCCCCATGAGGGACATGGAATGTGTCCAACCTGATTACCTCGCATCTACCCCAGCGCTTAGAACAGTGCTTGGCCCATAGTAAGCCCTTAACAAATATCACAATTATTATTATTATTACAATTATTATTACTAGCCTTGCTTGGGACAGGGCCCCAAAACCTGGCCAATGGCCCAGTACAGACCCTGACTCCTTTCTCCCCACGTTCCCAGGAGGCAGCAGTTATAAGGTCTCCAGAAGGCAGCAGGGGAGGGGTGTTGTGGTTATATCCCCCTCTATTTCTGCCTTCCCCAGACATGAATATAAGCAAAATAAATAAATTACAGATATGTCCAGAGTGTTGTGGGGCTGAAGGGGTGGGGAATATCAAGAGTTTCAAGGGTACAGATCCAATTGCAAAGGTGACTCAGAAGGGAGAGCGAGTAATCTTACTTAAATCATCCCTCTGCCCAGAGTCCTTTGCTAAGCTCTCACTTTCCCTATTTACTCATTCAGTCTGCATCATCTTTGCCCTTGGCGCTGAGCCCCTTTAGCATTTTTATACTCTCGCCACCCGGAGCCCCACAACACTTCTGTCCATATCATCATCATCATCATCAATCGTATTTATTGAGCGCTTACTATGTGCAGA
Source organism: Tachyglossus aculeatus (assembly GCF_015852505.1). Taxonomy (NCBI): domain Eukaryota; kingdom Metazoa; phylum Chordata; class Mammalia; order Monotremata; family Tachyglossidae; genus Tachyglossus; species Tachyglossus aculeatus. The sequence goes on from NC_052086.1 coordinate 2,222,137, forward strand.
GCACTGTACTAAGCGCTTGGGAAGTACAAATTGGCAACATATAGAGACAGTCCCTACCCAACAGTGGGCTCACAGTCTAAAAGGGGGAGACAGAGAACAGAACCAAACATACTAACAAAATAAAATAAATAGAATAGATATGTAGAAATAAAATAAATAGAGTAAAAAAAATATGTACAAACATATATACATATATACAGGTGCTGTGGGGAAGGGAAGGAGGAAAGATGGGGGGGATGGAGAGGGGGAAATATCCTTATTCTGACCCATTTCCCCTACCTCTAATACATTTTTTGTCTGTCTCCCCGTCTAGGCTGCAAACTCCTTGTGGTCAGGAATCGTTTCTACCAACAGTATTGTACTGAGGGCTGAGGACAGTGCTCTGCACACAGTAAGTACTCAGGAAATACCACTGATTGATCGATTTTGGGCTGAGATGCCAGGCCTCCTTCCTGAGGGCCTGGGGTCGTTTGGGTCGGCCTCCCCTGAGGATCGCAGCTATGGACGCTCAGGATGGAGACCAAGTGGCCCGCCGTCCCCTCCCTCAAACAGAAAGCACCAAGGTCTAGTGGAAACAGCACAGAATCAGAATCAGGAGAATCGGGCTCAAATCCTGGCTCCGCCACTTGCATGCTGTATGACTCTGGACAAGTCACTTCATCATCGTCATCATCATCATCTATGGTACTTCCTGAGTGCTTACTACGTGCAGAGCATTGTCCTAATCCCTTGGGAGAGTACAAGTCAACAGAGTTGGCAGACGTGTTCCCTGCCCACTATAAACTTATAGTCCAGAGGGGGAGACAGACATTAATATAAATACATAATCTATAATCTATAATTTAAAGATACGTACATAAATTCTGTGAGCTTGAGGGTGGAGTGAATATCACTTAACACCTCTGTGCTTTAGTTTCCACATCTGTAAAATGGGGATTGAATTCCTGTTCTCCCTTTCCCTTAGCCTGTGAGCCCCACTGTATCTACCCCAGCTCTTAGCACAGAGCTTGACCCAGAATAAGTACTTAACAAATAATATAATAAAAATAACGACCATATCAAAAGTAAAAATCTGTATAGTCATCATCATATTTTTATATAATTATATGATCATTCTAATTATATTGGAATATGAAATAATACTTAAAACATGTTATTATTATTACTACTGTTAGAGTTGGTCTCACTCCCCCGCCCCCAGCCCTCTCCTCGCCCTATTCAGTAATCTCTCTTCCACCACTCCTCTTTCCCACTCACTCCTTTCCTCGTTTCTGTGACTCTCCTCTGACCTGTCCCCCAGTCTCATCATCATCATCATCAATCGTATTTATTGAGCGCTTACTATGTGCAGAGCACTGTACTAAGTGCTTGGGAAGTACAAATTGGCAACATATAACCCTTAACCCTCTTCAACTGAGGAGGCCCAAGCGGGGCCTGGTAGGGACTGGGGTCTCATGGGGAGGGCTCCTGGTCTTCCCCAGCTGGGCTACCAGTGTGTTGTCCTAGAAGCAACATGACCTAGTGGACAGAGCACAGCTTGGGAGTCAGGAGGACCTGGGTTCTAATCCCGGCTCTGCCAGTTGTCTGCTGTGTGACCTGGGACAAGTCACTTAACTTCTCTATGCCTCAGTTATTCTCCTGTAAAGTGGAGATTAAGACTGTGAGCCTCATGTGGGACAGGGACTGTGTCCAACCTGATTAGCTTGTATCCACCCCAGTGCTTTGAACAGTTCTTGACACATTTGCTTAACAAATAGTGTTAGGATTATAGTTATAATAATAATAATAATAATTATTGTCTGGCTGGCGTTTGAAACCATAAGGCTATGCTCTCTGACATGTCCCATTAGACGTTCACTAGGACTCCCACCTCCTTCTCTGCTATAATGGCTCAAAGCCACAGATTCTACATCCCAACCATGGAATGGTAATTTCACTCCCTCATCAGCACATACCCCTGAGCACATTTAACCTCTTCAGAACCTCCCCTGCCCTTCTGGCCACCGGCAGCAGGAATCTCACGGTCTCTGGGTCGAGAATTTCACCCCAGAGAGGTCCAGTGATGGGCCTCATTGCTCCATGCCGGCCTCGGGGTGGTCCATTTGAGGCATCTCAGGAAAGGACTGAGGCAGCCAAGTCACACTAAACCCTGGGCCGAGTTCCTGCATCAATAGTGTAGCTGTATTCCCTTGTATACATGTGGACTTTTATGGGTAGATTTATCTGAACATTCAGTTATTGAATCAGGTGTTCTGTCCTGGCGTGTGTGAACTGTTTTCTATAACTTTCACTTCCTCTTCACGATTTCCACCAGTCTCCCCGCTTAGACTGGAAGCTCTAGGGGGCAAGGATTGTGTGCATTATTATTATTATTATTGTTAGTAGTAATAATAATGGCAATTGTTCAGCGCTTACTATCTGCCGAGCATTGTACTAAGCACCGGGATAGACATAAGATAATCATGTCCCACATGGGGCTCACAGTCAAAGTAGGAGAGAGAGGAGGTATTGAATCCTCATTTTGCAGATGAGGTAACTGAGCCCCAGAGAAGTTAAGCGACTTGCCCAAGGACACACAGCAGATAAGTGGTGGAACTGGGAGTAGAACCCATGTCCTCCGACTCCCGGGCCCAATCTCTTCCCTCTAGACCATTCTGCTTCCCAATTCTATTTTATTGTCCTCTCCCAAGCACTAAGTACAGTGTCGCGCACATAGTAGGTGCGCAGTAAATGCTACTGATCGATTGAGCGGGTGCCTTGCTATTCTCGTACTTTTCCAAGAACTCAATCCAGTGCCGAGCACCCAATGGGTGCTCAGTTCATACCACTGACTGAAAGACGGAAGAGTCCAATCATAGAGACCAAAGGAGTAAGCACTGACTGAGAAAGAAGAGTCTTTATTGTTGGAGGGATGGATCCTGGGGCCCGAGGCTTGAAAGTCGGGGGGACAATGGAGCCAGTCCCTCACTGTGTGGACACCTGGGCCCCGGAGACAGAGGTGGGAAGGAACCAAGGGAGATAAGGGGGCTGCAAGGGCCCCGGGATTAAGCGCACTCGGATGGGGACAAGGACTTCTCGACGACCTTCGTTTCGTGGGTGACCTGGCAGGTGAAGGTGTTCTTTTCCCTCCACTGGGCCGAGGTCAGGGACAGGTAACTGCTGGCCACATACTTGTCCTTCTGCTTGGTGGGCTTGGTGGTCTTCACGCCCTCAGACACGGTTGCACCGTTCGCCTTCCAGGTCACGGAAACGGCGCCGGGGTAGAAGCCGTCCACGAGGCACACCAGGGTGGCCTTGTTGGAGTCTAGCTCAGCGGCAGATGGAGCGAACAGATTCACGGTGGGAGGTGACTTGGGCTGACCTGAGGGAGAGTGGGAGGGTGGTGAGAGGAGGAGCCAGGGGGTGGGAGGGATGGGAGAGGAGGAGCCAGAAGGCAGGAGGGAGGTGAGAGGAAGAGTCAGAAGGAGGGAGGGAGATGAGAGAAGGAGCCAGAAGACAGGAAGGAGGTGAGAGGAGGAGCCAGAGGGAAGGTGGGAGGTGAAAGGAAGAGCCAGATAGTGGCAGGGAGGAAGAGAGGAAGAGCCAGAGACAGAGGGCCTCTTGGAAAGTTGAAGACAGGGGAAAGGAAGTAAAATCCATAGCCTCACCCTCTGAAGGCCAACATTCAGGATTCCGGTTCGACCATTTAACCCTATGTGTCCCTGACCCTTTAGTTTTGACTGGTTTTGCCCCTGAAGGGCACATTCCCCGTGCCCACTTACTATAATCTACTGTCACTGGGCCCTCTGGGGCAACTGGTCAGACCAGGAACAAAATCTTGCTCCTCATCCTTCCCTTCTTCCCTCACATGGTCCGGGTCTCCAGTCAGGTTGGATCTAAGATCTATCTCTCTGCACAAAATGGCCTCTTTCCTGCTCCCGCCCCAAAGTTCCTCCTCCTCCTCTTCCTATTCCCACCCTCCCAGCTCACGGGTCCTTTGCCCCGAGGGACGCTGATCCTATCAGCTGTTCGTGGGGGCACAGCTGCCATCCTGAGCGTCTAGTAACCCCTACAAAGACTCCTACTTCGGTTCACCTGAACTGTCCAATGCTCTGGTGGTGGTGGTGGGTTGTTGTAGGGGGGGGAATTCTGTCCCATGGGACAACTGACCTAAACCAACTGGGGCAAGATGGAGTTCCACCGTCTCTGCTTGGTTTTCCCCAAAACTCAATGCCCCAGTTGCTCACGGAAGAGGGGCCGCTTACCCCTTTTCACCAAAGCCCCTCTGACTTCTCCAAAGATTCCAATCTCGATGGAGAGGGGGGTCTCCTGATCCCCTCATTCTTACCTTCACGTAAGCAGATCTCAGGCAGCCCCCTGAGCTCCCTTTCCTGTCTCAGCCCCATCACCCTTTCACCCCGGGGCCAATCTGCCTCCCCACCAGGACACTGGCTCCTCAACTTCTGTCTGAGGACCCGTGCTAAGTCCCAGCTCATAGCCGGGGCAGGTGGGACCAAATTTCTGAAGGGATCTGCTCCCTTCCCAGTTTTTTCCTTTGGGAGCCCTGAAATCCAGCTCAAGGTCCTTCGTTCCTGCCCCATTCCCTGCTCTCCTCCCAAGCGAAGAGACCAAGCCGGCGGGAATCTTGGGGAGCAGCCAGCACAGAGACGCCAGGGGTGAACCCTGAAGTCACAGAATTCGTTGGAAGGTTGGTCTCCCTGCAATGTGCTGCTGCAACTCTAGCCAAAGACCCCCTCCATGGGTCCCTTCTCACCAGAGACCCTTTTCTGGATTCCGGGATGCAGTAAGTATTTCCACTCTATCTCAGTAGGATGCACGAGACAAGCCAGCCCCCACCCCAGCTTTGACTTTGCCATTGAGCTCTCTCCCAAACCCCGCCGGGGGAGCCTGGTTCCTAATCTCTAGGGGTCCCAGGGGTTCCTGGGGGCCAGAGACCCAGCCTCCAGGAGTCCCGAGGGCTGGGAGTTCCAGGGGCCAGAGGTCCAGCCCGGACAGTGTCCACTAGTTAGGGAGAAAATGCCTCTGTACCTGTTGGTTTGGAGGGCCACGTATTCCTGCAGCCTTAAGCAATGAACTAAACCGCCTCTCCCAACCCCTCTGGTATAGCCACTCTGGCTGAGGCTGGCACTCAGCTGGCTGAGCCAGGAGAAACCTGAAAGCTAGAGAGCTTGCCCACTCCTTCCTACACCTGTGGCCCCCAGTGCCAGGCAGAGTGACCTGGTGGGAGACCCACAGGGAGGAGCGGGTGGGCTGGGGAGGCAAAACTTCAGAGTTCCGCGAATAAACAACCGAAAATCCCCCCGAAAATGCCCAGACAAGGTTGGCAGTTAGCGCTGGGGTGACTTACCGAGGACGGTGAGGAAGGTCCCGCTGCCAAAAGCATACCACGGTGACACAGCGTCGGGCAAAAACCCCAGCCACACCTGCTTCCTCCCCTGCAGGACCAACTGGCCCGCACCCCGGGGGGCATGGCAGTCAGGGGGGCACGGCTGGGACTGCCTGCCCTTCCCGGGGCCTCTCCGGATTTGAGAGAGGCAGCAGTGCAGGGGCTGGGGCCAAAGCTGGGCACCCTCTCGGAACCAAAACTGGGTTCCGGGGAGTTTTGGTTGGGACACCAACACTATGGCCAGGACACCAGCTTGGGTCTCTCTGCAGGGCAGAGAGGGCAGAGTCCAGAGCAGAAAATTCCCAAAGCTTAGAACAGTGACCAGCACCTACAACAGTGTTTGGCACATAGTAAACACTAAACTAGTACCATAATTAATATAATTATTAGGATCCCAATTTGATCTTGCCTTGGTTCTTGCTCTCTCTCTCCTCTCTCTCTCTCATCATTGGCTACATCATCTTGGGTCAGATCTATGGTTCACCAGACCAGACACCTGTCTGGACACCCAGTCAATCAGTGATATTTATTAAGCACTAATTGTGAGCAGAGTGCTGAACTGAGTGCTTAGAAGAGTACAATGCAACAGAGTTGGGAGACATGACCCTTGACCTCAAGGAGCTTACACACCTTCATGGTTAGCGACGGAACATTCATACAATCATATTTACTGAGCACTTACTGTGTGCAGAGCACTGTATTAAGCGCTTGAACATCCAGCAATACCCTAGGCTCCCCCGTCTCTGTTTGTGACTCTCTGCGGTGACCCAGCGTGGACCATCCCACACCCCTGACCCTCCCATCTCCATCCCTGACTATTCCACAATGTTCCAGCAAGGTCAATCCCTCACCCCTGACTCCCTCAAGTGACACTTTCAGGCTCAGATCCAAAGTTCATCCAACCCAAGACTCTGACTTCTATCAACCTATTAATTCCCTTTGAGTCAATTAATGGAATAAAATCTTCCCTAAACATGAGACTCATCAACAACACAATTACTGCATTACTAAAACGTACAGTCTTATCAACTGTATCTCCAAAACAGACACCGAGATGCTTAGCGGAACCGTGGGTTAGTTGCCCCCTTGATTACCCGCCCTTATGATTTCAGACTGAACATCAACAGCCCAGATTCTCACCTCTCCATCCCTCTCTCTCCCCCAGCAAACCAGCATGGACCATTCCATACCCCTGACTAGCCCCTCTCCATCCCCGTCTGTCCCCCAGTGACCCAACACAGAACAACGCACATCCCTAACTCATCCCTCTCCATCCCCGTCTCTCCCTCAGTAACTCAATACAGACAGTCCAACATCCCCGACTGTCCCTTCTCTACCCCTGACTCTACCCTAGTCACCCAGCATGGACATTCAACAATAGATTGTCCAAATCCCTCTGGATCTGATGTCAGTTTCTTCAGAAATCACCAAACCGCTCAACTGTCCATGCATTTTCCCGGGTTCTCGCCCTTCTTACCTGAACCAGTTTCCACAACTCCTCTGGAATGATGTCTTGCGGCTTTCCAACCGCAATCCCCGAGTGCGGACTTCCTGGAACCCGTTCCTTCAAGGATCTTCGCTCCCCAGCAACACTCCAGCCTCCCTGCCTGGCACAGGGGGATGGGTGTGGGAGGGGCAGGAGTGGTTGGCATCAGCATCAAGTCCTGTCGGGCCTCAGGGTTCTTCCATGAAGGCTCAGAGCAGGGCAGCCCAGACCCTGGGTGGGATTATCAGCCTGGGAGGCCAGGTTCCCACTCCCTAGGGATTCCCCGGTCAGGTGTCAAGGGGAAAGAGAGACCAAAGAGGCTGGGATCCAGACCTAGGGTGGCTCAGTGGCTACCCAGTGGCTCAAGACTTCTCCACGGACCTCCCCTGGTTTTCCAGCATCCTTGCCCAGAGCCCAGCCAAGCCCCATCCTTCTTGCGCCGCAGGTCGATGGGGCCGGCAATGGATGGGAGGGTCTGGGAGACCAGGCGTTCACTCCAACGGATTTCCCTCCCAACGTCTCTGCTGCGGTCTGTGTCTGTGTCCAACTGAAATCTCTGACCCCTGCCCCTCCACCTTGACGCTGGATGGTCCCGCCCCCCACGGGGCTCCACCTGCATCCGGGCCAGGCCTCAAGCCGGGAACTCAGTGGAGCACTGAGCTGTAACGCTACACAGCCGTTGGGTGGGGGATGGAGAGAATGGGGAAGAACAAGAAGATCCCTGGGGACAGTCCTGCTTTCCTCCTCCTCCTCCCCATCCCCCTCAGCTCCTCCAAGAACAGGCCTGGCCAGATATTTTCACCACACTCCCCAAACATGATATTCTATGCCTTTGAAGTGTCCTTGCCCAAAGCTTCCCCTCCCTGGTCCTGAATCCCCAGCAGAGGGGCTGGACAGTTTTCCTTGACCCACACAGACAGTGGCACCGACCCACCTTTCTCTGCTCAGCCTCTCCTCCTATCCACCGTCACCCCTGTTTCATCTCCCTCTCCTTCTCCCCCTACATCCTTCTGGCTTTCTGCCACAGGTTAGACTGGATGCTGTCATCCTTGGCTGGGACAAAAGAGCTACAAAGGCCTGGTGGCTTCAGTGGCCCACCACCCTCCTGCCCTGCTCTATCCCATCACCAGTCCTCCTCCAGCTTTGCAGCCCTCCCTAGAGCATCCCTGTGAATGCAGCACCGAGTGGGCAGTAGAGGCTGAGAACTACAACTGAACCACCGTTTCGGCCTCCTTACTGGCCTCCCTGCCTCCAGCCTCTCCTGCCTTCAGTCCATTCACCACAGTTCTGCCTGGACCATCTTCCTGAAACACTGCTCAGCACGTTTCCCTTCAAAACCCTTCAATGTTGGCCTATTTCCCTCTTTTACTATTGGCTCCAAAGCTTCCCACTGGCTCCTTCCACCTTACTCATCAGCTCTCTTCACCCTGACTCCCACTCTTCGCTCCTCCCAGGGCCACCGCTTGTCTGAGCCCCTCTCACCTTGCCCGCCTCCCGTCCATTGCTCAAGCTGTCCCAGGCGCTTGGAACCCCTTCAAATCTGCCAGACCCTAGCCCTCTCCATTTTCAAAGCCCTCCTACAATCCCACCTCCCCTAATTAATTATTGATACTCCAGTTTATATCAACCCTTCAGTTACCAACTGCACTTTCTTTTTTTGTGGTACTTGTTAAGCGTTTACTACATATGGAGCACTGTTCTAAGCACTGTATCTATCCTGACAGAAATTTAATGAGGTTGGTCACAGATCTTGTCCTATATGGGCCTTCCAGTCTAAGTAAGAGGGCGTACCCCCAAAGAATTTATGTACATATCTGTAATTTATGTTATTTATTTTTATTACTTTATTCACATTAATATCTGTCTCCCCCTCAAGACTGTAAGCTCACTGTAGGCAGATAATGTGTCTGCTTATTGTTATATTGTACTCTCCCAAGTGCTTACTACAATACTTTGCACATAGTAAGCACTCAATAAATACAATTGAATGAATGAATGGAGTAGGATTTAATCCCCATTTTGCAGCTGAAGAAACTGAGGCACAGAGAAGGTAAGTGATTTGCCAAAGGTAACACAATTAATCACACTTATTGAGCATTCACCTTGTGCAAAGCACTGCACTAAGTGCTTGGGAGAGTACAATATAACAGAATTGGTAGACAAGTCTAGTAATCTAGAGATAAGCTCACTGTGGGCAGGGAACACAATAAGCAATTGGCAGAACCCAGGTCCTTTGACTCCCATTCCCATGCTCTTTCCACTAGGCCATACTGCACTTTTTTATTTATGCCCAAGACCTCTAAATGGTTTACATAGACCTTACGAAAGCATCTGATACCATCGGTAGATCGGAGCCCTGGAAATTTCTTAACAAATTTTACTGCCCTGAAAAAATCGTCAGGATTCTAAGACTATTTCATGACTACAAGGTTGTCTGAGTGCGTTTGGTCTGATCCATTCCCCACTGCTAGTAGAATAAAGCCGAGAGGCATAGTGGGCCCGGTTGGGTTAAATTTATTCTACGGAGTTTTGGGGAAAGATGCAATGAGAGTCTTGGATGCAGGTGTTAGAATAAGCTCTGCGTACAGTAAGCGCTCAATAAATACGATTGAATGAATGACATTTCCACACTTCTAGGAAATTCTTCCACCTCAACAGATTTCAAGCAACGGCCTAAGTCCTAGAATCCGTCGTTCAAGAAATGCTGTAAGCAAATATCTGCTCCCAGATGCCCCAAACCAAGAAGATATGCAAACAATGGTAAACCACTTCACCAAATCAGCCGGAAGCAGCGTGGCTTAGTGGATAGATCTCGGGCCTGGTGAGTCAGAAGGACTTGGGGTCCAACCCATGCTCCACCATATGTCTGCTGTGTGACCTTGGGCAAGTCACTTAACTTCTCTGGGCCTCAGTTACCTTATCTGGAAAATGGAGATTAAGAGTGCGGATACAAGCAAACCGTGTTGGACGCAGTCCCTGATTCTTATTAATAATAATAGTAATAATAGCAATTGGAGTATTTAAGCGCGTACTACGTGCCAAGCACTGTACTGAGTGCTGAGGTAAGAACAGATGATCAATTGATAAATGCTTGTTAAGCAGAAGAATGGGAGACCGTTCTTTCCTGATCGCAATAGGCCATACAGATCTTTCCTCTGCAACTGACGACCACCCCACTTCATCTGATATTCTCCCCCCAAATTATGCTGACCTTCCTGATTCAGGTTTCTACGTCCTTGTCTATCACTGCATCATTGGTCAGTGTCTGCCTAGGTAGGAGGATTCTGTGACAGCATTTAGCTCGGAGTGGCCAGGATGAATTTTTGGTTGTGTGTGTGCAGGGGGTCCTGATGAAGGCTGATACATGACCTCGGTTTTCTTTAGAAATATTGTCAGTCATAATAAAAATAATAATAATACTAAGTATGGTAGTTGTATAGCGCTTACTATGTGCCAAGCACTGTTCTAAGCACTGAGGTAGATACAAGTTAATCACATTGGACACAGTCCTTAATCATTCATTCATTCAATCATATTTATTGAGCACTTACTGTGTGCAGCGCACTGTACTAAGTGCTTGGGAAGTACAAGTTGGCAACATATAGAGACGGTCCCTACCCAACAGTGGGCTCACAGTCTAGAAGGTGGAGACAGAGAACAAAACAAAACGTATTAACAAAATAAAATAAATAGAATAAATATGTACAAATAAAATAAATAGAGTAATAAATCCATACAAACATATATAAATATATACAGGTGCTGTGGGGAGGGGGAGGAGGGGGAGAGGAAGGAGGGGGCTCAGTCTGGGAAATCCATGTGGGGCTCACAGTCTCAACCCCTATTTTACAGACGAGATCACTGAGGCACAGAGAAGCGAAGTGACTTGCCAACGGTCACACAGCAGACGTGGCGGAGCCAGGATTAGAAAGCATGACCTTCTGATTCCCAGGCCCATGCTCTATTCCCTACCCTATGCTGCTTCTCCAGAGTCCAGAGTCCAAGATTCCTGGGCTCTAATCCACCACCTGCCATTTATGGGATTTGGGGTGAGTCACTTCACTTCTCCATGCCTCAATTTCCTCTCCAATAAAATGTTCTCACCTTTCCCCTAGTCTGAGAATCCCAAGTAGGACAAAGGCTGCAACTAATCTGACTGTATTGTATCTACCCCAGTGTTCAGTACAGCGTATAGTAAGCACTTCCCAAATTCCACAATTATTACTGCGTTTGTTATAACATGAGGTTATAATTCTCCCAGGGGAAGAGATTGAGTGTAATTAGCCTGGCCTATGCAGGTTTTTAAATAATTGTAGTACACGTTAGTCCTTACTATGCTCCAGACACTGTATCAAGATGTGGGGTAGATACAAGGTGATTGGTTCAGACAAGGTCCCTGTCCCACAAGGGGTTCACAGACTTAACCCCCATTTTACAGATTAGGTAACTGAGGTACAGGGAGGTGAAATGATTGCCCAAGGTCACACAGTTTCTTCCAAATGGCTATGTGTGTTAGTTCCCAGGACAATCCAGCTTCCAGGCTGTTTCCAGGGCAGCCACAAACAGCTCCTCCGAGCATGCCTTGTTCTGCATCTCCTCTCCCCAAGGCTTGAAGACTCAGCTTGGGTCTCTTAGTCAGTCAATATTATTTATTGAGCACTTACTGTGTGCAGAGTTTATTGTACAATTGGGAGAGTACAATATAACAAATATAATGGACATGTTCCCTGCCCACATTGAGCTTATGAGTCTGGAGGGGTATGCGGATATTCATATAAATAAATGAATTATGGCTATGTACATTAGTGATGGGCTGAGGGAGGGGTGAATAAAGGACGCAGAGCAAAGGAGACAGAAAAGGGAATGAGAGAAGAAAGAATGAGAGCTTAGTCAGGGAAGGCTTCTTGGAGGAGATGTGCCTTCAATAAGGCTTTGAAGGTGGGGAGATGAATGGGAGGAAAGGGGGACTCAGTGGGGGGCCTTGACCATGGAGGGTGTAGAGAGAGGGGGAGATGGAAGAGCTGGAGGGGAGGGGGAAAGCTGAGAAAAATGGGGAGAAAGAGAGAGATAGAAGAGGAAGAACAGGGCTTCCTCCTTGGCTAGCTCTGATGCTGCTGCCCCTGATCACTGCTTGGACCCCTAATTGCCCTGCCTTCAGCTTGTTGGGTGGTGGGCAGACCCTAAGCAGTTCTGTCCAAACTGGGGCACCTGTTCACCTCGTTGTGAGTCCACGCATCTGTGCATGCGAGTGTGCCTAGGCATGTGTGTGGGTGTGCATGACTATCATCATCAATCGTATTTATTGAGCGCTTACTGTGTGCAGAGCACTGTACTAAGCGCTTGGGACTATGTCTGCAGAGCAGGGGCCCCAACCATCTCCTCAGGGTTCACCTCTCCAGCCGACGGATGTGGTCTGGGAGAGAGTTGTGTCCCCACCTGATCGCTCTGCTGGGCTCTTTCACCCCGGGGATCCCCCGGGGCTGGAAAGCTGCAGGGAGGGGAAGTCCCGGGTTCGTGGCCTCAGCCCGTTGTCCCTCGGGACTGTCACCCTGCACAGCTGGAAGCTGGGTCTCAGACAGCTTGGCAGCCCGGGGACCTGCAGAACGGAAATCCGAGGTTATTTTGGGGCCGAGTGCCGTTCCACGTGAAGTCCCCACCCCTGCACTGGGGGCTGGTGGATGGGACACATCCCAAGCCCGGCCCTCAGAGACTTTTCTGTCCCCGGCTCTCACCAGAGGGGACACTGCTTGGGGCCTGGGATCCTGGAAACTTCTGTGAGTCAGCCAAGGATGTCAACTGGGTTCCACTGGTCACTCTGGGGATACAGTCAGGGATGCTCTAACGTCGGTTCCTTAGCAACAACCCCTGGGGGGGTGGCCTCACTGGCCCCCCTGCCGGGGACACTGTCCCCAACTCTGGCACCTGCACACTTGGGGAGGCATGTACTGGTTGCCCTCCTGGACACTCACTCTTCTGGTTTGGGTTGAACCATCCAACAATCCTGACTCCCATCCAGTGACCCATCACTGACCATCCGACACCCCCGACTCTCCTCCAGTGACCATCCCACACTTCTGGTCCTCCCGTCTCCATCCCAAACTTTCCCCCAGTGATCCAGCACAGACCACCCCACCCCCCTGACTCTTCCCTCTCCATCCCTGATTCTCCCCCAGTGACCTAGCACAGATCAGCCCGTACCCCTCTCTCCCCTCCCCATCCCTGACTCTCCCCTAGTGCCCCAGCATTTACCATCCAACACCCCTGATTCCCCTCTCCATCCCTGACTCTCCCCCTCAGAGACCCAGAAAGACGGTCATCCATGGATCGACCCAAAAACCTCTGGACTTGGCAGTGTTTCTGACAACACAATTCCCTGTAGGAATGGATTGCTTGCTATTTTGTTCACTCTGTGTTGGGAGAAGACACGTCTCCTGCCTTTTGTTCTGACCCTACGTCTTTCAAGTTTCACTGGGGCAAGACCAGTTTGGATGTTGATGGTGATGGTGGCGGGGAAGCGTTCTGTGCGTCAGATACTCCCACATCCAACAGACTCATTACACACCTGGCCAGGCACTCTGAGTCTGGTGGACCTGCCTAGTCACTGGGGCTTGGCAACACCCCAGCCTGGTCCTGCCCTACCTCTGCCTCTGATGAGGGCAGGCTCGCATACAGAAATGTTGTCCTCTGTCTGCTGTAGCCAGCAGGGTTAAAAATACTCCCTCATTGTCCCCTGGTGGTAGAAGCCACGGGATCTCGGCTCCCAGGCCGAGAAGTGGGATTTCTTAGCTTTGGGCACCCTCACCCGGTGAGCCTGGAGGAGTGGGATCCCCTACCCTCACTCCTCCCATCCTTCTGGACCCTCCCCCATCTGCCCTGGGCCTCAGGCCTGGTGTGACGTGGCCCCAGGTCCTGAGTTCTACCGACCAGGCTCCTCCCATGGCCGGTTACCCCCACTGCCCTTGGCTACCACAGTGTGACAGATAAGCAGCATCATGGGACCTCAACGGGGGCACAGGTCATTGGGGTAGGGGGGCTTTCCGGTCCCACCCCCAGAGTCATCCCAGCTCCATGTCGTTTCCTGGCTCTCCACCCCATGGGGAGTGAGGAGGGGTCTCCGGTTGAGTGCTTGGGAACCCCAGAGCCTCCAGGAGGCCCTGAGGTTTTCTCCGAGAGATATCCTGGGGATCCCTCAGTAGAGCTGGGAGTGGTTTTCTGAGAGGGCAGGGGACTGCTATGTGTCTGCTGTTGGACGTTGGTCAAGTCACTTATCCTCCCTGTGCCTCAGTTAGCTCATCTGTGAAATCGGGATTAAGGCCGTGAGCCCCACGTGGGACATGGACTGTGTCCAATCTGATCATCTTGTATCTAACCCTGCGCTTAGTACAGTGCCTGGCACATAGTAAGCACAAAACAAATATCATTTTAAAAAGCAGGAAGAGGGGAAAAGAAATCGGGATTAAGGCCGTGAGCCCCATGTGGGACATGGACTGTGTCCAATCTGATCATCTTGTATCTAACCCTGCGCTTAGTACAGTGCCTGGCACATAGTAAGAACAAAACAAATATCATTTTAAAAAAGCAGGAAGAGGGGAAAAGAGGGGAAGGGGGAAAAGAGGGGAGTTAGAGAGGAGAAAGATAAAGGTGATCAGGAGGATGAGGAGCTGGAAAGAAAGAAGTGGCAAGGGGAAAGAGGGGAGGGGAGGAAGGGAAGGGGGAGGCTGGATGTAAATGGAAAGAAAGCAAAGGTGAGGGAAGATGGAGAGGAGGGGGAGGAAGAGGGGGAAGAAGTGGAGAAGAGAAGAAAGGGAAGGGAGTGGAGGAGGAGAGGAGCAGAGAGGAAAGAAGAAGAGAAAGAAAGGAAGGAGGGGGAGGATGGGAAAGAGGAGAGGAAGAAAGGGAGAAAGAGGAGGCAGTTTTCCAGAAAGCCACATCTGGGGAACCACCTCCCACGCCCCGGCCGTATCTCGGGGTTCCGATGAGCCCCGGTGTAGCCGGATAGTGGGAGCAGAGGCTCAGGGGTCCGGATGCCTATGTCTCTGTGCCTCAGTGACCTCATCTGTAAAATGGGGATTAAGACTGAGCCCCATGTGGGACAACTTGATTACCTTGTATTCCCCCCCCAGTGCTTAGAACAGTGCTTGGCACATAGTAAGCGCTTAACAAATTTATTATTATTATTATTATTATTATTATTATTATTATTACTATTACTATTATTATTATTAGCAGCAGCGCTGACCTCCAGGGCAGCCAGCAGGTGTCAGCAGAGCCCAGGAGATGGGCGCTCCCCTGGCTTGCAGGGACGGTTGGAGGGTGGATTTTTGGTTTTTTTGGATTATTTGTTTTTTATTGCATTTGTTTAGCGCTTACTGTGTGCCAGGCACTGTGCTAAGCTCTGGAGTATATACAAGATAATGAGGTTGGACCCAGCTATGTCCCACGTGGGGCTCACGGAGTAGTGGTTAGAGCACAATCAATCAATCAATCGTATTTATTGAGCGCTTACTGTGTGCAGAGCACTGGACTAAGCGCTTGGGAAGTACAAGTTGGTAACATATAGAGACAGTCCCTACCCAACAGTGGGCTCACAGTCTAGAAGGGGGAGACAGAGAACAAAACCAAACATATTAACAAAATAAAACAAATAGAATAGATATGGACAAGTAAAATAACTAGAGTAATAAATATGTACATACATATATACAGGTGCTGTGGGGAAGGGAAGGAGGTATGACGGGGGGGATGGAGAGGGGGACGAGGGGGCAAGGAAGGAGGGGGATCAGTCTGGGAAGGTCATGAGTTCTAATCCTGGATCTGGCACTTGTCTGCTGTGTGGCCTTGGGCAAGTCACTTCCCCTCTCTATGCCTCAATCACCTCATCTGCAAAATGAGGACCAAGACCGTGAGCCTCTGTGAGGACCAAGACCATGACAACTCTGGGAGTAATAATAATAATAATAATAATAATAATGGTATTTGTTAAGTGCTTACTATGTGCAAAGCACTGTTCTAAGCGCTGGGGAGGATACAAGGTGATCAGGTTGTCCCACGTGGGGCTCACAGTCCATCCCCATTTCACAGATGAGGAAACTGAGGCACAGAGAATTGAGGTGACTTGCCCAAGGTCACACAGCTGACAATGGGTGGATCTGGGATTTGAACCCACGACTTCTGACTCCCAAGCCCGTGCTCTTTCCATCGAGCCATGCTCAGAAGGTCATGGGTTCTAATCCCTCCTCTTCCACTAGTCTGCTGTGTGACTTTGGGCAAGTCACTTCACTTCTCTGGGCCTCGGTTCCCTCATCTGTAAAATGGGGATTGGGATTGTGAGCTCCACATGGGACAGGAACTGTGTCCAGCCCAATTAGCTTGGATCCACCCCAGCAGTGTCTGGCAAAGTAAGTGCTTAACAAATACCATAATAATTAATAATTAAACGCCATTTTACAGATGAGGTAACTGAGGCACAGAGAAGTGAGTTGACTTGCCCAAGGTCACACAGCAGAGAGGTGGCGGAGCTGGGATTAGAACTCAGGCTCTTCTGATTCCCAGGCCCGGGCTCTACGCTTAGTCCATGCTGCTTCTCAGGACAGGATCCCAGCTCCGCCAACTGCCAGCTGTGTGACTTTGGGCAAGACACTTAACTTCTCTGCGCCTCAGTTCCCTCATCTGTAAAATGGGGATTAAGACTGTGAGGCCCCAGTGGGACAACCTGATCACCTTGTAACCTCCCCAGGGCTTAGAACAGTGCTTTGCACATAGTAAGCGCTTAATAAATGCTATCATTATTATTATTATTGGTGAGGGAGAGGGGCTAGTGGGTTGTTTTCAGAATCCTGTAGATTGTGAGCCCCACGTGGGACAGGGATTGTGTCTGGCCTGATGAATTTATAACTACACCAGTGCTTAGAACAGTGCATGACACATAGTAAGCACTTAATAAAATAAAATTATTATTATCATTATTATTACAAGCCCGTAACCTGGTCATTAACCTTGACTCATCTCCCTCCTTCAATCAGCATATTCCATCTGTCACAGAATCCTGTCAGTCCCACTTTCACAGCATTTCTAGAATCTGCCCTTTCCTCTCCATCCAAAATGCTACCACGTTTGGTGGGGGGGACATTTATATGAATACACTTCTAATTTATAATATACAATTTTAAGACAGGGACATAAGAGCTGAGGGTTTGAGGGTGGGGTGAATTGTACTCTCCCAAGCTGAGTACAGTGTTCTTCACACAGGAAGCGCTCAGTAAATACTACTGATCGATTGATTGGAGTGCAGGTTCCGTATCTTTCCCAGGATGGTGCCTGCACACAGTATAGCAAGGAGGCTTGATGGTGGAGAGGAGGTTCCCTATCTTTTCTTTAGTTGTATGTTCCCGAAATCTCCAGGACAGTGGCCTGCACACAAACCCTTCAAAGCTCTACTAAGAGCTCACCTCCTCCAGGAGGCCTTCCCACACTGAGCCTCCTCCTTCCTCTCCCCTGCAACCTACCTCCTTCCCATCCCCACAGCATCTGTCTATATATTTGTACAGATTTATCACTCTATTTTACTTGCACATATTTACTATTTATTTTGTTAATGATGTGCATATAGCTTTAATTCTATTGGTTCTATTTTGATACCTGTTGACATGTTTTGTTTTGTCTGTCTCCCCCTTCTAGACTGTGAGCCCGTTGTTGGGTAGGGACTATATATGTTGCCGACTTGTACTTCCCAAGCGCTTAGTACAGTGCTCTGCACACAGTAAGCGCTCAATAAATACAAGTGAATGAATGAATACATCACGGAAGCTGTGACGAAGATGGGGAAAATGTTGATGGGGGTGGTGATTATGATGGCGGTGGTGATGCTGCTGCCCGGAGCCCACTGGAGGGGTGTTAGCTGCCCCCAGCCTCACCTGTGCAAAGACGGAAGAGTGCGAGGAGAAGGTGGAGGAGGACAAGAGGAGTGCGGGCCATTATGGAGACAGACCCAAAAGCTCTCCTCTCCGAGGCCCCAGCTCCAGGGCTGGGCTCCCCCCAACTCTCTCTTATCTCCTCCCCACACCCCCAAATCACCCCAAAACTCCACATGCAAATCTGCTCCCCCCATCTTTGGCTGCTCCTGATGAAGGCATCACCCTGTCCGGCTCAGAGGGAGGATCCAGGCTGCACATAGCAAAAGGGGATCACTCTCTCTCCCTCCCCGCCTTCCTCCATGTGGCAACACTCCCCCCTAGTTCACCCAGAGTTTTGTATATTTTTTCCCGAGCAACAGAAACAGGCTCTCGGCTGGGTGACAATCAGTCACTGCCTGGTGCTCCAACACACTCACCTTGTATTTCCTGTCTTCCTCTCTCACACCAGTATAGCCTCCTCTTTGTTATTCCCGTGTGGATTCTCATTTTCCTGGAAGCCTCCAGTGCTGGATTTAATGGGCCAGTGGTGTCCACTTGGGATTCTTGGGGAAGCCTGGGTAACTGTGCAGTCAGAGGACATGGAGATCGCCATCCTAGATAGAGAGGAAAGAAGCGAATGGACACATGGTTTGGGAAGGGCTCCTGAATGAGGGGTGGTGAGGGAGTGGGGCAGCCCAAGGGGGTGTGAGATCAGGACTGTGGGCTGAAATGGCTCCAAGGGGCAGGAGTTGAGGCAGCCAGGCATGCAGATCTCTGAAGCAAGGGAAGAGAAATGAGTCACTATTTGGAGTATTCAATGTGGGGGCCACCCAGGCTCCTGGATATCATCTCTTCTCTGCCCCTGTCCTCCATAGCCCAGCTCCTCTGCTCGTTACAATTTGAGAAGCATTTATCCAGAGGATAATCAGGACAGGAAGTGGGAACAGCTGAGTGGGGAGGGCAGAGGCAAAGTTGAGCCTCTGCTTGTTATAGGGAGCAAATGGGGGAGGCTGCTTTCTTGTCCTTTGCCCCTGATCCTTTTTCAAGCCCACGGGGCCTTCTCAGATTAGGGACTAACTCTGGCGCTGGCACCAGAGGCAAACCCTGCTCCCTCCCTCCCTAACCCTGGCTGGTTCCTCTCCCCAGCCCCAACCTGGGCTCAGCATCCTGCTGCTGGGAGGGTTGGGGGAATTGGTAGCTGAGTTCACAATCTGTCCCCATGCCAGACTTTGGGGTGCCCAGTATTGTGGGAGACTCGGGTCCCACACAGTCCTTTTCTGGTGTTTTCCATGAATGGGGAATGAAATGAGGCCACCTGGCCCTTGGCCGTGGTCCAGACTGCCCTTTCTCAGGATCACTCCTCTAACCGAGGGCTCGATGGGACAGAAAGTAATGGAGACACGGCTAGGCGACTACGATGGGGTTCCCGTGTTAGGATAGATTTTATCCTGCCTCGGTGACCCCAGCACAGGCCGGTCATTTCCCCACAGGGTGTCTGGATAAACCAAAGATGGAAAAGAACAAGAGACAAAAGATTCCCTCGGGGAGGACACAACACCCTGACAGGCTAGACAGGAAGGAGTGGACACATAGGGTGCAACCAGGCGACCCCCACATTGTCCCAGATCTTTAGCATGCCTGTGTTACCACATCAGTGTGCTATGGTAGTAATGAGAACAAGGTCACATTCAGGGCCAGAGAAAAGCAACGGGGCCTGGGACACAGACCAGAGATTTGTACTGATGGAAAGAGAAGGCCTGAGGTGGGGAGTCCCAGGGTGGGAGAGCAGGAGTCCCGGGTGGGACCCTCTGTCCGATTTCCCCTCGAAACAGACTGAAGGCCATGGAAGGTCTCAGATCGTGTACTGTGAACACGTTGTGTTGACAGACTTCTCAAAATTAGGCTGTAGGCTCTGTGGAGGCAGACTCTGTATCTTTCCTGGTAGTTATATATTCCCAAAGATCCGGTCTGGCAATCAGTACACAGTAGGTAACTGGTGATGATGATGGTGGTTGCGGTGGGGATGCTCCTATAAGACAGACAATTGCTCTCGCCTCCTTCAAAGCCTTAGTGAAGGAACATCGCCTCCAAGAAGCCTTCCCTGGCTAAGCCCTCCTCTCCTCTTCTCCCACTCTCTTCTGCGTCACCCTGACTTGCCCTCTTTACTCATAACCCCCTTCCAGCCCCTGGGAATTTAATAATAATAATAATAATAATGGCATTTATTAAGTGCTTACTATATGCAAAGCACTGTTCTAAGCACAGGGGAGGTTACAAGGTGATCAGGTTGTGCCCCGGGGGGCTCACAGTCTTAATCCCCATTTTACAGATGAGGGAACTGAGGCACAGAGAAGTTAAAGTGACTTGCCCAATGTCACACAGCTGACAATTGACGGAGCCGGAATTTGAACCCATAACCTCCACAGCCTGGGCTTTTTCCACTGTCTGTAATTTATGTATTTATTTATTCATTTATGTGTATTAATGCCCGTCTCCCCCTCTAGACTGTGAGCCTGCTGTTATATTGTACTCTGTCAAGCGCTTACTACAGTGCTTTGCTCACAGTAAGCCCTCAATAAATACAACTGAATGAATGAATGAATGAATGAATGAATGGTGATAATACTGACGATGACAGTGATGGCAGCATAAGTTTTCTCCAAAGGGCCTGAACTTCACCCAAAGCCCCAGAGATGTGACGGCAGGAGATCTGCTGGGGCCCGGGGGACTGAGAATGAGTGTGGGATTGAAGGGGTGATTGGAGATGATGATGATGATGATGATGGCATTTATTAAGCACTTAATATATGCATTGCACTGTTCTAAGCGCTGGGGAGGTTACAAGGTGAACAGGTTGCCGTACGGGGGGCTCACAGTCTTAATCCCCATTTTACAGATGAGGTAACAGAGGCACAGAGAAGTTAAGTGACTGGCCCAAAGTCACACAGCTGACAGTTGGCGGAGCTGGGATTTGAACCCATGACCTCTGAGTCCAAAGCCCGGGCTCTTTCCACTGAGCCACGCTGCTTCGGGAGGGTCAGGATGCAGGGGAATCCGGGGGAGCTGGAGTGCAGTGTTCCCCTTCCCCATCCTGGGACAGGGAACCATCTGGCAGGGAGGGGGACGGGCCCATGGAGATGGGGTTTTTAGTCTCACTTCCCCATCTCCCTGTGTCACTGTGGGATCCTCGCTGCTGGTATACGACTGACAGTAATAATCGGCCTCATCCTCGGCCTGGGCCCTGGCGATGGTCAGTGTGGCCGTGCTCCCGGATTTAGAGCCGGAGAACCGGTCGGGGATCCCGGAGGGTCGGTTGCTATTATTATATATAACCTGCACAGGGGCCTGGCCAGGTTTCTGCTGGTACCACTGTGTAGCATAGCTAGAGTGAACCCCGGTACAGGTGATCGTGGCTGTTTGTCCCAGAGCCACGGACACGGAAGGTGGCTGAGTCGGCGCAGACGAACTCACAGAACCTGTTGGAGTGGAGAGAAGAGGTCAGTAAGGAGCGGACTGGACCCCTCCCTGTGCATCCTTATCCTCCCTGCTCCCTGCTGTGTCCACCCCAGGGTGAGGACATCGTCTCCCTGCCCAGGGCCCTTTGAGGAACGCTAGCTGCCCCCGGCCGCACCTGTGCAGAGAGCGAGGAGCGTGAGGAGGGGATGGAAGAGGAGAGAAGTGTGGGCCATGGTGGAGATGGACACAAGAGCTCTGCTCCCGGACACCCCAGCTCTGGGCCTGACCTCACCCACCTCTCTTTTATCCCCTCCCTACACCCCCCCGAGAGTCCCCCATGCAAATCTGGCCCCAGTCATTGACTTCTGCTGCAGGGGACATCAGACCATGGAAGGAGGGCTGAGCTCTCTCTCCCTCCCTCTCTGCTCCCTATCTCACTCTCTCTGCTCCCCTCAGCTCACGCAATTGATTCCTTTCCCTGACCAACAGAGAACCGGCTCTTGGATACATCAATCAAATACAACAAATACCATTATTATCATTATTGTTATTATTATTATTAGCTCTCTCCCACACCAGCAGGAGATGAATGCAAACAGCTCCTAACCCAGAATTCTCCTCTGGGAATCAGTCAATCAATCAGTCAGTTGTATTTATTGAGCGCTTACTGTGTGCAGAGCACTGTACTAAGCGCTTGGGAAGTACAAGTTGGCAACATATACCAGGGAATGACACCTTCACCCTCTACCTCTCCCACTGAAACTTTCATCAACTGTTCCGTGGTTCACTTTCGACCTCCGTTTTACCGTGAATTTGATTTTTTAGGAGGTCTTCACCCTTCCCCTCCTAGACGATGAGCTGCTCCCCCGCCCCCCGAGCACTTAAGCACTTATCTGTAATTTATATAGTAATATCACTGTGTGTCTCCCCCTTTAGACTGTAAGCTCATTGTGGGCAGGGAATGGGTCTTTTCTGTTGTCCTCTCCCAAGCACTTAGTCCAGTGCTCTGCACACAGTAAGCACTTGATATACCTGTATATATGTATATATGTTTGTACATATTTATTACTCTATTTATTTATTTATTTTACTTGTACATATCTATTCTATTTATTTTATTTTGTTAGTATGTTTGATTTTGTTCTCTGTCTCCCCCTTTTAGACTGTGAGCCCACTGTTGGGTAGGGACTGTATATGTTGCCAACTTGGACTTTCCAAGTGCTTAGTACAGTGCTCTGCACACAGTAAGCGCTCAATAAGTACGATTGATGATGATGATGATGATGATGATGAATCAATCGTATTTATGGAGCGCTTACTGTGTGCAGAGCACAGACTAAGCGCTCGGGAAGTACAAGTTGGCAACCTATAGAGACGGTCCGTACCCAACAGTGGGCTTACAGTCTAGAATGGGCTCACAGTCTGGATACATGGTGGGTCACCATGCACAGGAAACGGCGTGAAGTGTCTCCATTCTTCTTTTCTTCTCTTTCATATATCCTCCTTGTTGTCATTCTCCTTCAGGTCCTCGTTTTCCCAGATGCCTTCACCGACGGGCCTGATAGGTCCAGCGGAAGCCACACAAGAGTTCTGGGAAATCCCGGGATATCAGGTGGCAGCGTGGAGCTGGGATCATCATCATTACAGGTTTTTACTGAATGCTATCAATCAATCAATCATATTTATTGAGTGCTTACTGTGTGCAGAGCACTGTACTAAGCGCTTGGGAACTACAAGTTGGCAACATAGTTCGCTATGTGCAGGGCACTGTACTAAGTGCTCGGGGGAGTACTGTAACCCCGCTGTTGGGTAGGGACCGTCTCTATATGTTGCCAACTGGTACTTCCCAAGCGCTTAGTACAGTGCTCTGCACACAGTAAGCGCTCAATAAATACGATTGAATGAATGAATGAATAGAGTATAATATAACAGAGTTGGGAGACACGCTCCCTGCCCGTGACCTGTTTACAGTCTAGAGGGGGAGACAGACATTAATGGAAATACATGTTTACAGTATGTAATTCAAATGGTCTGTAAAAAAAAAGTCAGAGGGCAGATTCATTCATTCATTCAATCATATTTATTGAGCGCTTACTGTGTGCAGAGCACTGTACTAAGTGCTTGGGAAGTACAGATGGTGAGGGCGGGGCTCCAGACTGGGTTTCCATACCCCATCCTCTCACCCTCATTTAGGCTTCCTCTTGTATCCCAATCACCCCACTGGAGGCCAGGGCCGTGGTGGTTCACTTTGGTCTGGGGTGATGGGGAGAGGCCTCAGGGGTTGTCCGGTGTCAGTGTGATGGGGAGGAGACCAGGCCCAGAAGCTCCGATGTCCCCCATTCTGCGCCCCAAACGGCTGATTTGGTGCCGTTCTTCTTTAGGTTTCCATCCAAACCTCTTCCATGTTAATAATAATAGTAATTTTGGCATTTGCTAAGTGCTTACTATGTGCCAAGCACTGTTCTAAGCGCTGGGGTAGATACTGGGTAATCAGGGTGTCCCACGTGGCCTCCCAGTCTCAATCCCCATTTTACAGATGAGGTAACTGAGGCACAGAGAAGTCAAGTGACCTGTCCAAGGTCACACAGCAGGAAAGTGACGGAGCCGGGATTAGAACCCACGACCTCTGACTCCCAAGCCCAGGATCTTCCTGGATCTTCCCCCTCGTCCCCCTCTCCATCCCCCCCATCTTACCTCCTTCCCTTCCCCCCAGCACCTGTATATATGTATATATGTTTGTACATATTTATTACTCTATTTATTTATTTATTTATTTTACTTGTACATATCTATTCTATTTATTTTATTTTGTTAGTATGTTTGGTTTTGTTCTCTGTCTCCCCCCCTTTTAGACTGTGAGCCCACTGTTGGGTAGGGACTGTCTCTATATGTTGCCAATTTGTACTTCCCAAGCGCTTAGTACAGTGCTCTGCACATAGTAAGCGCTCAATAAATACGATTGATGATGATGATCTTGACACGAGCCCGTGCTGCTCCAACCGCTTATCCTATCCCCCCTTGATTTCCGGGCCAGCCTCCTTGCTGACTTCCCTCCCTCCAGTTTCTCCCCACTCCAGTCTCTACTTCCCTCTGCTTGCCCGGATCATTTTTCTACAGATCTGTTCAGTCTGTGTTTCTCCACGCCTCCGGGGGTTGCCCATCCACCTCCACATCAAAGAAAAACTCCTCACCATTGGCCTTAAAGCATGCAATCATCTTCCCCCCACCCACCTTACCCCCCCTAATTTCCTTCTACAACCCAGACCTCACTCCACTGATGCCAACCTACACTCTGTACCTCAATCTCTTCTGTCACACTGCCAACCTTTCTCCCACATCCTGCCTGTGTTTGAACACCTACTTCACATCAGATGATCCCTCTCCCCACCTCCTACGCCATATCAAAAACCTATCTCCAAAAGGCCCTCCTCCACTAAGCCCTCATTTCCTTTTCTCCCACTCCCTTCTGTGTCATCCTTACACTTGGATTTGCACCCTTAATCACCCCTCCCTCAGTCCCCCAGCACGTATGTACACATCTGCAATTTATTTTTTTTACACTCATACCTGTCTCCCCCTCTAGGCTTTAAGCTTACTGTGGGCAGGGAATGCGTCTTGCAACTCTGGTATATCCTACTCTGCCCAGCACTTAGCACAGTGGTCTGCACACCGTACGGGTTCAAAAAACACGACTGGCTGATTGAATGACTGAATGATTTAGGCCACCAGAAGCAGTTTAGGCTATTCTGAGACAAATACAACCGCCCCCCGTGTGGCTCCACCACTTGTCTGCTGTGTGACCTTGGACAAGTCACTTCACTTCTCTGTACCTCAGTTACTTCATCTGTATAATGGGGAGTGAGGCTGTGAGCCCCACGTGGGACAGGGACTGTGTCAACCCAATTTGCCTGTATCCACCCCAGTGCTTAGTACAGTGGCTGGCACATAATAAGTGCATAACAAATGCCATAATTATTTTTGCTGTTATGCCTGTTCTGTACAGTCTGTAAACTTGTTATGCACAAGGAACGTATCCACCAACTCTGTTGTATTGTACTTACTGTGCTCTGCAAAAAATAAGTGCTAAATAAATACCGTTGATGATGATGATGATGATGATGATGATGCTTAACCCGGGTAAGTCAACTCCATGAGGCTCTTCTACCACCTTCGGGCCCTGGGAAATTACACCCATTGTCCAGAACTGCAGCTGCAGAGGAAATACACTCAAGGCAAATGTGAGAAGCTGCATGGCCTTTCGATATAGCACGGGCCTTGGAATCAGAAGAAGCTGCGTGTTAATACCGGCTCTGCCACTTGCCTGCTGTACGTCCTTGGATAAGTCACACCACTCCTCTCTGCCTCAGTTCCCTAATCTGTAAAATGGGGATGAGGAATGTGAGCCCCATCTGGGATATGAACTGTGCGCAACCCCTTACCTTCTATGTACTCTGTTGCTTAGTACAGCACCTAGCATACAATAAACTCTTAACAATATATCCTAGAAAAATAAAGCCAGCTTTTAGTGACTCTGGGAGTGAGACCCAAAACCGCACCCAACCGATCATTCTGACTGCCGGGTCATGGTGTCTAATCAGAGGTTCACACTTATTGAGAGTTGGGTGGCAGGGCAGAAGAGGACTGGGAAGGGGAGGAAGGGCAGACAGGAGAAAGCAAGTTATGTACGGGCATCAAATTGTGTCGACTGTCCCTCCCATTAGACCCCAAGCTCTTCTACGTGGATGCCCTGCCAACCCCTCACACTTAATATGTCCAAACCTGAACTCTTCATCTTCCCACCCAAACTCTGACCTCCACCACACTTTCCCCTTCCCCTGGACACTACCACCACCCTCCCCACCTCAATACTGCTCTACTGCTTAGAGAAGCAGCATGGCTCAGTGGAAAGAGCACGGGCTTTGGAGTCGGGGTCATGGGTTCGAATCCCTGCTCTGCCAATTGTCAGCTGTGTGACTTTGGGCAAGTCACTTAACTTCACTGGGCCTCAGTTCCCTCATCGGGAAAATGGGGATTAAGACTGTGAGCCCCTGTTGGGACAACCTGATCTCCTTGTAACCTCCCCAGCACTTAGAACAGTGTTTTGCACATAGTAAGTGCTTCATAAATGCCATTATTATTATTATTTCCCCCTATTTAGAATTGTAGTCTCATGTAGGACAGGAATTGCGTCTGACCTAAATTACTCATATCTACCCTACTGCTTAGAACAGCACTTGACAAGTAGTAAGCACTTGAGATAAATATCATAATTATTATTACCATTTATTTCAGGCCCATAACCTCGGCATTATCCTTGACTCAATCAATCAATCAATCAATCAATCGTATTTATTGAGCACTTACTATGTGCAGAGCACTGTACTAAGCGCTTGGGAAGTACAAATTGGCAACATATAGAGACAGTCCCTACCCAACAGTGGGCTCACAGTCTAAAAGGGGGAGACAGAGAACAAAACCAAACATACTAACAAAATAAAATAAATAGGAAAGATATGTACAAGTAAAATAAAAAAATAAATAAATAGAGAAATAAATATGTACAAATATATATACATATATACAGGTGCTGTGGGGAAGGGAAGGAGGTAAGATGGGGGGATGGAGAGGGAGACGAGGGGGAGAGGAAGGAAGGGGCTCAGTCTGGGAAGGCCTCCTGGAGGAGGTGAGCTCTCAGCAGGGCCATAATAATAATGTTGGCATTTGTTAAGCGCTTACTATGTGCAAAGCACTGTTCTAAGCGCTTAGGGGGTTACAAAGCGATCAGGTTGTCCCACGTGGGGCTCATGGTCTTAATCCCCATTTTACAGATGAGGTAACTGAGGCTCAGAGAAGTGAAGTGACTCACCCAAGGTCACACAGCCGATATGTGGCAGAGCCGGGATTCGAACCCATGACCTCTGACTCCAAAGCCCGGGCTCTTTCCACTGAGCCACGCTGCAAAGCACTATTCTAAGCGCTGGGGAGGTTACAAGGACTCATCTCTCTCCCTCCAACAACATATTCAGCCCGTCACAGAATCCAATCAGTTCTACCTTCACAACATCTCTAGAATCTGTCCTTTCCTTTCGAACCAAAATGCTACCACATCGACGCAAGCGCCTGTCTTTTCCTTCATCAACGTCCTCACTGAACTCCCTGCCTCCTGTCTCTCCCTGTTCCAGTCCACATCGCACTCTGCTGCCTGACTCAGTTTCCTAAAAAAGACATTCCCCCCATATCTCTCCACTCCTCAGTAACCTCCAGTGGTGGCCCATCCATCTTTGAATCCAACGGAAACTCCTTTCTCCTGGCTTTTAGGCATTCAAACAGCTTTGCCCTCCTACTGCACTTCGTTGGTTTCCTACTGAGTAGCAGGGGTGGTCTAGTGGAAAGGGAATGAGCCTGGGTGTCAGAGGACCTGAGTTCTAATAATAATGTTGGTATTTGTTAAGCGCTTACTATGTGCAAAGCACTGTTCTAAGCGCTGGGGTAGATACAAGGTAGTCAGGTTGTCCCACGTGGGACTCACAGTCTTCATTACCATTTTACAGATGAGGGAACTGAGGCCCAGAGAAGTTAAGTGACTTGCCCAAAGTCACGCAGCTGACGAGTGGCAGAGCCGGGATTTGAACTCAAGACCTCTTAACTCCAAAGCCCGTGCTCTTTCCACTGAGCCACGCTGCTTCTGATCCACTTATCTGCTGTGTGACCTTGGGCAGGTAACTTCAATCAATCAATCAATCGTATTTATTGAGCGCTTACTGTGTGCAGAGCACTGTACTAGGTGCTTGGGAAGTACAAGTTGGCAACATATAGAGACAGTCCCTACCCAACAGTGGGCTCACGGTCTAAAACGGGGAGACAGAGAACAAAACCAAACATACTAACAAAATAAAATTAATAGAATAGATATGTACAAATAAAATAGAGTAATAAATATGTACAAACATATATACATACCCCTTTTTTCCTCTTCTCCTCCCTTCCCCCCCGCCCTACCTCCTTCCTCTCCCCACAGCACCAGTACATTTGTTTGTACAGATTTATTACTGTTTTACTTGCACATATTTACTATTCTATTTATTTTCTTAATGACGTGCATCTAGCTTCAATTCTATTTGTTCTGACGACTTGACACCAGTCCACATGTTTTGTTTTGTTGTCTGTCTCCCCTTTCTAGACTGTGA
The DNA here is from genome assembly GCF_015852505.1 of Tachyglossus aculeatus. NCBI lineage: Eukaryota > Metazoa > Chordata > Mammalia > Monotremata > Tachyglossidae > Tachyglossus > Tachyglossus aculeatus. The sequence continues at coordinate 2,250,544 of NC_052086.1, forward strand.
GCCCATTGTTGGGTAGGGACCATCTCTATATGTAGCCAACTTATACTTCACAAGCGCTTAGTACAGTGCTCTGCACACAGTAAGCGCTCAATAAATACAATTGAATGAATGAATGAATATACAGGTGCTGTGGGGACTTCACTTCTCTGGACCTCAGTTTCCTCATATGTACCATGGGGATTCCATCGCTGTTCATCCTCCTACTTAGACTGTGAGCCCTAGGTGGGACTGAGACTTTGTCCCCCTTGATTTACTTTAGAACAGTGCTTGACAGACAGTAAGAGCTTAACAAATACCCTAATTATTTTAATTACTACAGCCCAATCCACAGTTTACTCCTCTAACGTCAACCCACTGCCTCTTTGCCCACATCCTCTTTCTAGCCTGGAATTCCCTCCCCCTTCATGTCCAACAGACCATCATGTCCCCCATTTAGACTGTGAGCCCACTATTGAGTAGGGACTTTATATGTTGCCAACTTGTACTTCCCAAGCGCTTAATACAGTGCTCTGCACACAGTAAGCGCTCAATAAATACGATTGATGATCCTCCAAGTGCTACCAAAATCGTGTCTCCTCTTATACAGGCCTTTCCTACCTCCTCATTTCCCCTCATTATTCGCTCTCCCCTTTGCCTCACCTATCCTCGAGGGTGTATACTCCTGAAGCACCTCATCCCAGCCCCTCAACATTTATGAACATATTCCTACACTCTGCCACTTCCCCACCCTGTAATTTATTTTATCTTTGATTCCCCTTCTGGGCTGTACATTTCTAGTGGGCAGGGATCATGCCCATTGCATTGTCTAGATCAATCAGAGATCAATCAATCAATCATTGGCATTTATTAAGTGTTTACTATGTGCAGAGCATTTTACTAAGTGCTTGGGAGAGTACACCACAACAGAATTAGCAGACATATCCCTGACCATATATTGCTTGCAGTTTAGAGGGGGACACAGACATTAACATAAATACAGTTGTAAGTTATTATATATAATTTTAAGATGGGTACACCAGTGCTGAGGATTTGAGGGTGGGGTGAATTGTCCTCTCCCAAGTGCCGAGTACAGTGTTCTGCACATAGTAAGTGCTCAATCAATACCACTGATTGATTAATTGATTCGAGCGCAGGTTCCCTATCTTTCCTTTAGTTGTGTGTTCCCGAAATCCACAGTACAGTGCCCTGCAGGCAATACGTCAAGGAGGCTGATGGCGGAGATGGGGAAAATGATGATGAAGGCGATGATTATGACGGCGGTGGCGATGATGATGATAGCGATGGCAGCATCTGCTTCCTTAGAAGGGCCTGGAAGGGAATGGAGGCCTCAGAGTCTTGAGCGGCTGCGGATTCCCCGGGGCTGCAGGGAGCAGGACGGCCGGAGGCAGGAGATGGGGCCCAGCGGAACTGAAATAGAGACCATTCTGGGGTCGATAGAGGGTGAGGAGGTGGGGGACCTGGAGATCCATGCACCCCAACCCATCCTGGGACAGGGCACCATCTGGTAGGGAGGGGCAGAACAGGGGGACGGGAGTTTTTGTCTCACTTCCCCATCACCCTGGGTCACTGTGGGGATCATAACTGCCAGCGTCCTGACAGTAATAATCGGCCTCGTCCTCGGCCTGGGCCCCGGCGATGGTCAGCGTGGCCGCGCTCTCGGAGCTGGAGCCGGAGAACCGGTCGGGGATCCCGGAGAGTCGGTCGCTATTATCGTATATAACCAGGACAGGGGCCCGGCCGGGTTTCTGCTGGTACCAGTTTGCACCATAGTCACTGGTAATACCGGAGCAGGTGACCGTGGCTGTTTGTCCCGGGGCCACCGACGCCGAGGGCGGCTGAGTCGGCCCAGAACTCACGAAACCTGGAGGAGAGGAGAGGAGATGTCAGTAAGGAGCAGACTGGACCCCTCCCTGGGCATCTTATCTCCCCAAACCCCCCATCCTCTTCTGGGTCCGCCTCGGTTTGAGGAAGTCTCTCTGCCCAGGGCCCTTGGTGATGGTGGTGGGGGACGTTTGCTGCCCCCGGTCACACCTGTGCAGAGAGAGAGGAGTGCGAGGAGGAGAAGGAGAGGAGTGTGGGCCATGGTGGACACAGACACAAGCACTCTGCTCCCCAAGGCCCCAGCTCTGGGCCTGGCCTTCCCCACTTCTCTTTTATCCCCTCCCCACACCCCCCCAGCAGCCCCCCATGCAAATCTGGCCCCGCTCATTGGCATCGCCCTACCCAAGTGAGGTGGGCTCTGACCACAGAAGGAGGGCAGGGCTCTCCCTCCCTTCCTCTCCTGCCCCTCTCTCACTCCCTCTGCTCCCCTCAGTTCACACAGTGGACCAACAGGAAACCTGCTCTTGGATATTTGTACTTCCCAAGCGCTTAGTACAGTGCTCTGCACATAGTAAGCGCTCGATAAATACGATTGATGATGATGATACGACCTGTTGCAGCTCTGGAACGTCTCCAATGAAGTCACCGAGAAGCAGATTGGCTCAATGGAAAGAGCCCGGGCTTTGGAGTCAGAGGTCGCGGGTTCAAACCCCGGCTCTGCCGATTGTCAGCTGTTGGGCAAGTCACTTAGCTTCTCTGGGCCTCAGTTACCTCATCTGTAAAATGGGGATAAAGACTGTGAGCCCCCCGTGGGACAACCTGATCACCTTGTAACCTCCCAAGCGCTTAGAACAGTGCTTTGCACGTAGTAAGCACTTAACAAATGCCATCATTATTATTATTATTAACGAGCTGAGCCCGTGCCGGGCCATCACGGGCCTGAAACAGGCCTCCACCCCGCTGCCTATCAACTGCAGCAACTGCAAGCGGCCCACGACCAACAAGGGCTGGATCTGCAACCGGTGTTGTCAATGTGCCAGCATGGACGCCGTGTGCCACCACGTGGTGAAGGGCCTATTCGTGCGGTGCCAGGGCTGCAGCCACGGCGGGCACCTGCGGCACATCATTAAGTGGCTGGAGAACAGCTCCCATGGTCCGGCGGGCTGCAGACATCTCTGCGAATAAACCTGAGTCCGAACCCCAGGACCAGCAGGCCGCCTTCCGGGCCTGGGGATGGGATGGGAGATTCATTCATTCATTCATTCATTCATTCATTCAATCATCATCATCAATCGTATTTATTGAGCGCTTACTATGTGCAGAGCACTGTACTAAGCGCTTGGGAAGTCCAAATTGGCAACATATAGAGACAGTCCCTACCCAACAGTGGGCTCACAGTCTAAAAGGGGGAGACAGAGAACAAAACCAAACGTACTAACAAAATAAAATAAATAGAATAGCTATGTACAAGTAAAATAAATAAATAAATAAATAGAGTAATAAATATGTACAAACATATATACATATATACAGGTGCTGCGGGGAAGGGAAGGAGGTAAGATGGGGGGATGGAGAGGGGGACGAGGAGGAGAGGAAGGAAGGGGCTCAGTGTGGGAAGGCCTCCTGGAGGAGGTGAGCTCTCAGCAGGGCCTTGAAGGGAGGAAGAGAGCTAGCTTGGTGGATGGGCAGAGGGAGGGCATTCCAGGCCCGGGGGATGACGTGGGCCGTAAATCCGTAAATTCAAATTGAATTGAATCCGTAAATTCAATCGTATTTATTGAGCGCTTACTGTGTGCAGAGCACTGTACTAAGCGCTTGGGAAGTACACGATGGCAACATATAGAGACGGTCCCTCCCCAACAGTGGGCTCACAGTCTAGAAGGGGGAGATAGACAACAAGACAAATATATTAACAAAATAAAATAAATAGAATAAATATGTACAAATAAAATAAATAGAGTAATAAATCCATACAAACATATATAGAGGTGCTGTGGGGAGGGGAAGGAGATAAGGTGGGGGGGGAGGGGGAGGGGGAGGAGGAGGGGGAGGAGGGGGAGAGGAAGGAGGGGATCCCATCTGGGACCCTGATTGTTGGGGACGGGGCCTGCTGGAGAAGGAGAGTGAGTGAGTGAGTGTGTGCGTGTGTGTGTGTGCGTGTGTGTGTGTTTTTGGGTGGCCTCCTCCCCTCATCACTAGCTTCCCCACTAGTCTTCCTCACTAGCTTAGAGAAGCAGTGTGGCTCAGTGGAAGGAGCCCGGGCTTTGGAGTCAGAGGTCACGGGTTCAAATCCCGGCTCTGCCAATCGTCAGCTGTGTGACCTTGGGCAAGTCACTTCACTTCTCTGGGCCTCAGTGACCTCATCTGTAAAATGGGGATGAAGACTGTGAGCCCCCCCGTGGGACAACCTGATCACCCTGTAACCTCCCCAGCGCTTAAAACGGTGCTTTGCACATAGTAAGCGCTTAATAAATGCTATTATTATTATTATTATTATTATTATTATTATTCCCCTTGCCTTGAATAAAGGCAGGAGGCCCCCCTCTCAGCCCCTCTGTGGAGTGGGGCCACCCTGACAGACCGGAAATGCAAGGGAGGGCTGTGGACGTCGTTCGACCAATGGCGGGGCGAGGCGGCGCGCGGGGGCTTCTGGGGGTTGTAGTCCGGGGCGCCGCATTGGCTGGCCCGCCGCGGGGGCTGCTGGGGGTTGTAGTCCGGGGCGCCGGGACATTAAACGGGGTTCTGAAATTTTTCTCCGTTTCAAAAGTGAAAGTGGGGTCATTCGAGGACACAAGTGGGGTCACAGGGAGTTCACGGGGTCATCTGAGGTCAAATTGGACATAAACGGGTTTCTGTAATTCTTCTCCGTTTCAAAAATTAAAAATGGGGTCATCCGAGGGCACAAATGGGGTCACGGGGAGTTCATGGGGTCATCTGAGGATACGAGTGGGGTCACGGAGAGTTCATCGGGTCATTTGAGGTCAAATGGGACATTAAACGGTTTTCTGAAATTCTTCTCCGTTTCAAAAGTGAAAATGGGGTCATCCGAGGACACAAATGGGGTCACGGAGAGTTCATGGGGTCATCTGAGGACACGAGTGGGGTCACAGAGAGTTCATCGGGTCATTTGAGGTCAAATGGGGCATTAAATGGGTTTCTGAAATTTTTCTCCATTTCAAAAGTGAAAATGGGGTCATCTGAGGACACAAATGGGGTCACGGGGAGTTCATGGGGTCATCTGAGGACACGAGTGGGGTCACAGAGAGTTCATTGGGCCATTTGAGGTCAAATGGGAAATTAAACGGGTTTCTGAAAATTTTATCTGTTTCAAAAGTGAAAATGGGGTCATATGAGGACAGAAATGGGGTCATGGAGAGTTCATCAGGTCATCTGAGGACACGAGGGGGGTCACAGAGAGTTCATCGGGTCATTTGAGGTCAAACAGGACCTTAAATGGGTTTCTGAAATTTTTCTCCATTTCAAAAGTGAAAACGGGGTCATTCGAGGACACAAATGGGGTCATGGAGAGTTCATGGGGTCATCTGAGGACACGAGTGGGGTCACAGAGAGTTCATCGGGCCATTTGAGGTCAAATGGGACATTAAACAGGTTCCTGAAAATTTTCTCTGTTTCAAAAGTGAAAATGGGGTCATCTGAGGACACAAATGGGGTCACAGAGAGTTTATGGGGTGATCTGAGGACACGAGTGGGGTCACAGAGAGTTCATCGGATCATTTGAGGTCAAATGGGACATTAAAAGGGTTTCTGAAAATTTTCTCCGTTTCAAAAATGAGAGTTGGGTCATCCGAGGACACAAATGGGGGTCACAGAGAGTTCATAGGGTCATCTGAGGACACAAGTGGGGTCACAGAGAGTTCATCGGGTCATTTGAGGTCAAATGGGACATTAAATGGGCTTCTGAAATTTTTCTCCAGTTCAAAAGTGAAAATGGGGTCATCCGAGGACACAAATGGGGTCACAGAGAGTTCATCGGGTCATCTGAGGACATGAGTGGGGTCACAGAGAGTTCATCGGGTCATTTGAGGTCGAATGGGACATTAAATGGGTTTCTGAAATTTTTCTCGATTTCAAAAGTGAAAATGGGGTCATCTGAGGACAGAAATGGGGTCATGGAGAGTTCATCAGGTCATCTGAGGACACGAGGGGGGTCACAGAGAGTTCATCGGGTCATTTGAGGTCAAACAGGACCTTAAATGGGTTTCTGAAATTTTTCTCCATTTCAAAAGTGAAAACGGGGTCATTCGAGGACACAAATGGGGTCATGGAGAGTTCATGGGGTCATCTGAGGACACGAGTGGGGTCACAGAGAGTTCATTGGGCCATTTGAGGTCAAATGGGAAATTAAACGGGTTTCTGAAAATTTTATCTGTTTCAAAAGTGAAAATGGGGTCATATGAGGACAGAAATGGGGTCATGGAGAGTTCATCAGGTCATCTGAGGACACGAGGGGGGTCACAGAGAGTTCATCGGGTCATTTGAGGTCAAACAGGACCTTAAATGGGTTTCTGAAATTTTTCTCCGTTTCAAAAGTGAAAACGGGGTCATCCGAGGACACAAATGGGGTCATGGAGAGTTCATGGGGTCATCTGAGGACACGAGTGGGGTCACAGAGAGTTCATCAGGCCATTTGAGGTCAAATGGGACATTAAACAGGTTCCTGAAAATTTTCTCTGTTTCAAAAGTGAAAATGGGGTCATCTGAGGACACAAATGGTGTCACGGAGAGTTTATGGGGTCATCTGAGGACACGAGTGGGGTCACAGAGAGTTCATCGGATCATTTGAGGTCAAATGGGACATTAAAAGAGTTTCTGAAAATTTTCTCCGTTTCAAAAATGAGAGTGGGGTCATCCGAGGACACAAATGGGGGTCACAGAGAGTTCATAGGGTCATCTGAGGACACGAGTGGGGTCACAGAGAGTTCATCAGGTCCTTTGAGGTCAAAAGGGACATTAAACGGGTTTCTGAAATTTTTCTCCAGTTCAAAAGTGAAAATGGGGTCATCCGAGGACACAAATGGGGTCACAGAGAGTTCATCGGGTCATCTGAGGACATGAGTGGGGTCACGGAGAGTTCATCGGGTCATTTGAGGTCAAATGGGACATTAAATGGGTTTCTGAAATTTTTCTCGATTTCAAAAGTGAAAATGGGGTCATCGGAGGACACAAATGGGGTCATGGAGAGTTCATGGGGTCATCTGAGGACACAAGTGGGGTCACCGAGAGTTCATCGGGCAATTTGAGGTCGAAAGGGGCCTTAAACGGTTTTCTGAAATTTTTCTAGGTTTCAAAAGTGAAAGTGGGGTCATTCGAGGACACAAATGGGGTCACAGAGAGTTCATAAGGTCATCTGAGGACACGAGTGGGGTCATGGAGAGTTCATTGGGTCATTTGAAGTCAAATGGGACATTAAACGGGTTTCTGAAATTTTTCTCCATTTCAAAAGTGAAAATGGGGTCATCTGAGGACACAAATGGGGTCATGGAGAGTTCATGGGGTCATCTGAGGACACGAGTGGGGTCACGGAGAGTTCATCGGGTCATTTGAGGTCAAATGGGACATTAAATGGGTTTCTGAAATTTTTCTCGATTTCAAAAGTGAAAATGGGGTCATCTGAGGACACAAATGGGGTCATGGAGAGTTCATGGGGTCATCTGAGGACACAAGTGGGGTCACCGAGAGTTCATCGGGCCATTTGAGGTCGAAAGGGGCCTTAAACGGTTTTCTGAAATTTTTCTAGGTTTCAAAAGTGAAAGTGGGGTCATTCGAGGACACAAATGGGGTCACAGAGAGTTCATAAGGTCATCTGAGGACACGAGTGGGGTCATGGAGAGTTCATTGGGTCATTTGAAGTCAAATGGGACATTAAACGGGTTTCTGAAATTTTTCTCCATTTCAAAATTGAAAATGGGGTCATCTGAGGACACAAATGGGGTCATGGAGAGTTCATGGGGTCATCTGAGGACACGAGTGGGGTCACAGAGAGTTCATCGGGTCTTTTGAGGTCAAATGGGGCATTAAACGGGTTTCTGAAATTCTTCTCCGTTTCAAAAGTGAAAATGGGGTCATCCGAGGACACAAATGGGGTCACAGAGAGTTCATCGGGTCATCCGAGGACACGATTGGGGTCACAGAGAGTTCATTGGGTCATTTGAGGTCAAATGGGACATTAAACGGGTTTCTGAAATTTTTCTCGATTTCAAAAGTGAAAATGGGGTTATCCGAGGACACAAATGGGGTCATGGAGAGTTCTTGGGGTCATGTGAGGACACAAGTGGGGTCACAGAGAGTTCATCGGGACATTTGAGGTCAAATGGGACATTAAACCCGTTTTCTGAAATTTTTCTAGGTTTCAAAAGTGAAAGTGGGGTTATTCGAGGACACAAATGGGGTCACGGGGAGTTCATGGGGTCATCTGAGGACATGAGCGGGGTCATAGAGAGTTCATCGGGTCGTTTGAGGTCAAATGGGACTTTTACACATTTCTGAAATTCTTCTCCATTACAAAATTGAAAGTGGGATCATCTGAGGACACCATTGGGGTCATGGAGAGTTCATAGGGTCACCTGAGGACACGAGTGGGGTCACGTAGAGTTCATGGGGTCATTACTTTATTTTACTTGTACATATTTATTCTTCTATTTATTTTGTTAACGATGAGCATCCAGCTTTATTTCTATTTATTCTGATGACATGACACCTGTCCACATGTTTTGTTGTCAGTTTCCGCCTTCCAGACTGTGAGCCCGTTGTTGGGTAGGGACTGTCTCTATATGTTGCCGGCTTGTACGTCCCAAGCGCTTAGTACAGTGCTCTGCACACAGTAAGCACTCAACAAATGCGATTGAATGAATGAATGAATACGTTGTGGGTCAACACGCGCAGGAAAAGGGAGTGAAGTGTCTCCATTCTTCTTTTCTTCTCTTTGATACATCCTCCTCGTTCAGATCCTCATTTTCCCAGACGCCTTCACTGATGGGTCCGATAGGTCCTGCAGAATCCACGGAAAAGTTCTCGGGAATCCTGAGAAATCAGATGGCAGTGGGTATTGGGATCATCATCATCATCATCAGTGGTTTTTTTACTGAGCGCTTGTTATGTGCAGGGCCCTGACCTAAGTGCTTGGGTGAGTAAAGTACAACAGAGTTGGTCAACACCCTACCTGCCCACATGAAGCTTTCAGACCATGGAGGAGACGGTCATTAATAGAAATAAATGATTATTACATGTAATTCACGTTAGAGAAGCAGCATGGCAAGAGCATTATCTTGGGAGTCCAAGGTCGTGGATTCTAATCCCTGCTCCGCCACTTGTCTGCTGTGTGACCACTGGATAAGTCACTTTACTTCTCTTTGCCTCGGTTTCCTTATCTGTAAACTGGGGACTGAGTCTGTGAGCTCCATGCGGGACAGGATCTGTGCGCAACCTGATTACCTTGTTTTCATTCATTCATTCAATCGTATTTATTGAGCGCTTTTTGTGGGCAGAGCACTGGACTAAGAACCTGGAAAGTACAATTTGGCGACAGATAGAGACAATCCCTACTCAACAACGGACTCTCAGTCTAGAAGGGGGAGATAGACAGCAAAATAAATAGACAGGCATCAATAGCAGCAAAACATATCCCAACGCTTAGAACAGTGCTCAGCACAAAGTAAGCATTCAACAAATCCCATAATAATTAGAATTATTACTAAATGGTCAATAAAGAGAAGCAGTGTGGCTCAGTGGAAAGAGCCCGGGCTTTGGCGTCAGAGGTCATGGGTTCGAATCCCGGCTCTGCCACATGTCTGCTGTGTGACCTCAGCCAAGTCACTTAACTTTTCTGAGCCTCAGTTACCTCATCTGTAAAATGGGGAATAAAACTGTGAGCCCCACATGGGACAACTTGATCACCTTGTACCCGCCCCCAGCACTTAGAACAGTGCTTTGCACATAGTAAGTGCTTAACAAATGCCATTATTATTATTATTATTATCATCATTATTAAAGAAGCCAGAGGGCAGGGGGGAGGGGGCCCTCCAGGCTGGGGTATAATACAGAAGGTGGGACAGAAAGAGAAGGGTGAGATCAGGCCCGAAGATTGCAATGCCTTCTGTTGGGAAGGTGTAGAAGGAAAAAACACGCAACACAAACACAACTGCCTCATCTTTTGGCTCCACCACTTGTCTGCTGTGTGACCTTGGGCAAGTCACTTCACTTCTCTGCACCTCAGTTACTATGTCTGTAAAATGGGGAGCGAGACTGTGAGCCCCATGTGGGACTGGGACTGTGTCCAACCCAATTTGCTTGTAACCACCCCAGAGCTTAGTACAGTGTCTGGCACACAGTAAGCGCTAAACAAGTACTATAATAATTTTTATTATTAATATGTCAACACTGAGCAGTCTCTGGACTGTAAGGTTGTTGTGCAAAGGGAACATACCTGCCAAGTCTGTTGTATTGTACTCTCTCAAGAACGCAGTACTGTGCTCTGCACAAATTAAGTGCTAAATAAATACCTTTGATGATGATGATGATGATGATGATGATGATGATGATGATGATGATGATGATGATGATGCCTACCCCGGGTGGGCCAACTCCATGAGGCTCCTCTGTCACCTTCAGGCCCTTGGGAAGTTATACCCACTGTCCAGAACTGCAGCTGCAGAGGAAATACACTCGAGACGGATGTGAGAAGCTGTGAGGCCTTTCAAATAGAGCACGACTCTTTGGAATCAGAAGAAACCGAGTTTTAATACCGTCTCTGCCACTTGCCTGCTGGGTGACCTCGGGGAAGTAAAGTCACTCCTCTGTGCCTCCGTTCCCCTATCTGTAAAATGGGGATGAAGAATGTGAGCCCCATGTGGGACACGGACTGTGTGCAACCCCATTACCTTCTATGTACTCCAGTGCTTAGCACAGTGCCTGGCATATAATAAGCACTTAACAATGTATCGTAAAAAAATAAAGCCAGCTTTTAGTGACTCTGGGAGTGAGACCTAAAAACTGCACCCAACCAATCATTCTGGCTGCCAGGCTATAATAATAATAACAACAATAATAATAATAACAATAATAATAATAATAATGGCACTTATTAAGCGCTTACTATGTGCAGAGCACTGTTCTAAGCGCTGGGGAATTTACAAGGTGATCAGGTTGTCCCACGTGGGGCTCACAGTCTTCATCCCCATTTTACAGATGAGGGAACTGAGGCCCAGAGAAGTTAAGTGACTTGCCCAAAGTTACACAGCTGATGAGTGGTGGAGCCGGGATTTGAACCTGTGACCTCTGACTCCAAAGCCCGGGCTTTTTCCACTGAGCCACGCTGCTTCTCTGTAGTGCCTAATCAGACGTTCACGCTTATCGAGAGCTGGGTAGCGGAAAGAAGAGGACTAAGAGGAGGAAGGGCAGCCTAGAAGAGAGCACGTTATGAACGGACATCAAATCGCGTTGACTGTCCCTCCCGTTAGATCCCAAGCTCTTCTACTTGGATTCCCCGCCAACCCCTCACACTTAATATGTCCAAAACTGAACTCTTCATCTTCCACCCAAACACTGTCCTCCACCACACTTTCATACTCTGGACACCACCAACATTCTCCCCACCTCAGTACCGCTCTACCCCCTATTTAGAATATGAATCCCATGTAGGGCAGGGATTGTGTCTGACCTGAATCACTTACATCCATCCAACTGCTTAGAACGGTGCTTGATATGTAGTAATCACTTGAGATAAATACGATAATTATTATGACCAATTACTACAGGCCCATAACCTCAGCATTATCCTTGACTCATCTCCCTCCCCCAAACCACACATTCAGTCTGTCACAGAATCCAATCAGTTCTACCTTCACAACATCTCTAGAATTTGTCCGTTCCTCCCCATCGAAAATGCTACTAACATTGATGCAAGTACTTTTCATTTCCTTCCTTGACTCCTCACTCATCTCCCTGCCTCCTGTCTCTCTCTGTTCCAGGCCACACTGCAGTCTGCTGCCTGACTCAGTTTTAATAAAAGACAATCAGTCCATGTCTCTCCTCCAGTGGTGGCCCATCCATCTTTGCATCCAACAGACACTCCTTTCTCCCGGCTTTTAGGCACTCAATCAGCTTCCCCTTCATTCATTTCCTACTGAGAAGCAGGTGTGGTTTAGAGGAAAGAGCCTGGGCATCAAAGGACCCGAGTTCTAATCCACTTGTCTGCTGTGTGACCTTGGGCAGGTAACTTCACTTAATCAGGCGATGATTATGATGGTGGTGGTGATGATAGTGATGGCAGCATCTGCTTCCCTAGAAGGGCCTGGATGGGAATTGAGACCCAAGAGACGTGAGCAACTGCGGATTCCCCAGGGCTGCAGGGAGCAGGATGGACAAAGGTGGGAAGAAAGGCCCAGCAGGACTGAGACCAAGACCATTCTGGGGGTGACGGGGGTGTGTGGGAGGGTGAGGAGCACAGGGGAAACTGAGGGAGCTGGAACACAGCGTTCCCCTCCCCTGCCTGGCATAGGGCACCATCTGGTTGGGTTGGCAGAGAAGGGAGATGGGCCCGTGGGGACTGGGGTTTTTGTCTCACTTCCCCATCCCACTGTGCCACTGTGAGAATCAGTACTACTAGCACCCTGCTGACAGTAATAATCAGCCTCGTCCTCGGCCTGGGCCCTGGCGATGGTCAGTGTGGCTGTGTTTCCAGAGCTGGAGCCGGAGAACCGGTCGGGGATCCCGGAGGGTCTCTCGCTGTCCTTATATATGACAAGCACAGGAGCACGGCCTCCTTTCTGTTGGTACCACTGCACATAATAGCCAGAGTTGACACCAGAGCAGGTGAGTGTGGCTGTCTGTCCCAGAGCCACAGATACGGAGGGCGGCTGAGTCAGCACAGACGAACTGACGATACCTGGAGGAGAGGAGAGAAGAAGTCATTTAGGAGAGGATTGGACCATTCCCTGAGCATCCTTTCCCCCTTCCTAGGTCCAGCCAGGAGTTACAAAATCTCCCTTCCCAGGGCCCTTCGGGGGGTGTTTGTTGCCCTCGATCACACCTGTGCAGAGAGCGAGGAGCGCGAGGAGGAGGAGAGGAGTGTGGGCCATGGTGGACAAAGACACAAGTGCTCTGCTCCCCGAGGCCCCAGCTCTGGGGCTGGGCGCCCCAAAGTCTCTCTTAACCCCTCCCCATGTCCCTCCGCCCGCCCCCAGCCCCTGAATGCAAATCTGCTTCCAGCTCAATAACTACTATTTCTAGGGGCATCACCCTTCTCAGGTCAAAGGGCCCCAAGCCAATAACAGAGGGGAGGAAAGGAGGGGCTCTCTCTCCCTCTCTCTCTCTCTCTAAGAGCTTGGGAAAGAACAATACTACAATAAACAGCGCTGACCCCTGCCCACAAGAAGCTCACAGTCTACAGGGAGGGAGATAGACATGAATACAAATTAATAAAATGACAGCTATATACATTAAGTGCTGTGGGGTTGGGAGTGCGGGAAGAGCAAAGGGAGCAAGTTAGGGCAATGCAGAAGGGAGTACGCTACTCCACCTCAAAGCCTTATTGAGGGTACATGTCCTCCGGGAAGCCTTCCCTGACTAAGCCTCCCTTTTCTCTTCTCCCACTCCCTTCGGTGTTGCCCTGACTTGCTCCCTCAATTCATCCCCACTGCACTTACGTACATATCTGTCCCTCAATTCATCCCCCCTCCCAGCCCCCCTGCACTTACGTACATATCTGTCTTTTATTTATTTATATCAATGTCTGATTGCCCCTCTAGACAGGAAGTTCTTTGTGGGCAGACAAAGCATCTCTTTATTGTGATATTTTACTCTCTCAAGCGCTTAGTACAGTGCTCTGCACATAGTCAGCGCTCAATAAATACGATTGAATGAATGCCTAACTAATGCTTCACCTCAGGGGAAGCAGCGTGGCTTAGTGGAAAGAGCACTGGCTTGGGAGTCAGAGGTTGTGAGTTCTAATCCTGGCTCTGCCGCTTGTCAGCTGGGTGATTTTGGGCAAGTCACTTAATTTCTCTGTGCCTCAGAGAATGGGGAAATGGGGATTGGGACAGTGAGCCCCATGTGGGACAACCTAATAACCTTGTATCTATCCCAGTGCTTAGAACAGTGCTTGGCACATAGTAAGCGCTTAACAAATACCATTATAACCAGGGTGGATCCGTTCAATGAGGTTTTTCTGTCACCTTCAGGCCCCTGGGAATTTACACCCACTGTTCAGAACTGCTCCTGCCATGGAAATAGACTCTCTCTGCACACAGTAAGCGCTCAATAAATACGATTGAATGAATGAATGATAGCCAGGCGAGGCTGTGCAGTCTACTGGATAGCACACGGGCCTGGGCGTTAGAAAGACCTGGGTTCCATTCATTAATTCATTCAATCGTAATTACTGAGCACTTACTGTATGCACAGCTCTGTACTAAGTGCTTGGGAAGTCCAAGTCGGCAACATATAGAGACGGTCCCTACCCAACAATGGGCTCACAGTCTAGAAGGGGGAGACAGACAATGAAACAGAACATGTAGACAGGTGTCAAAATTGTCAGAACAAATAGAATTAAAGCTATATGCACATCATTAACAAAATAAATAGGTTAGTAAATACATCCAAGTAAAATAAATAGAGTAATAAATCTGTACAAATATATGCAAATGTTGTGAGGAGGGGAAGGAGGTAGGGCAGGGGGGATGGGAAGGAGGAGAGGAAAAAGGGGGCTCAGTCTGGGAAGGCCTGCTGGAGGAAGTGAGCTCTTAGTAGGGCTTTGAAGGGAGGAAGAGAGCTCCCAGCGCTGACACTTGTCGGCTGTGTGACTTCGGGCAAGTTGCTTCAGTCCCACAGCACATATTCATTCAGTCAGTCATATTTATTGAGCGCTTCCGGTGTGCAGAGCACTGTACTAAGCGCTTGTTCATGTCTGCAATTTATTTATATTAACGTCTGTCTTCCCCAACCCCTCTCCATGTAGACTGTAAGCTCATTCTTGGCAGGGAATGTTTCTGTTTATTGTCATATTATACTCTCCCAAGTGCTTAGTACAGTGCTCTGGCTGCAGTAACTCTCAACGCCAACTGTCTCCTCGACCCCCTCCAATCTGGCTTCCGTCCCCTACACTCCACCAAAACTGCCCTCTCAAAGGTCACCAATGACCTCCTGCTTGCCAAATCCAACGGCTCCTACTCTATCCTAATCCTCCTCGACCTCTCGGCTGCCTTCAACACTGTGGACCACCCCCTTCTCCTCAACACGCTATCCAACCTTGGCTTCACAAACTCCATCCTCTCCTGGTTCTCCTCATCTCTCCAGCCATTCATTTTCAGTCTCTTTTGCGGGCTCCTCCTCCCCCTTCCATCCCCTTACTTTAGGGTTCCTCAAGGGTCAGTTCTCAGTCCGCTTTTGTTCTCTATCTGCACTCACTCCCTTGGGGAACTCATTCGCTCCTACGACTTCAACTGTCATCTCTACGCTGATGACACCCAAATCTACATCTCTGCCCCTGGTCTCTCTCCCTCCCTTCAGGCTTGTGTCTCCTCCTGCCTTCAGGACATCCCCTTCTGGATGTCTGCCCACCATCTAAAATGCAACATGTCCAAGACTGAACTCCTTATCTTCCCTCCCAAACCCTGCCCCCTCCCTAACTTTCCCATCACTGTAGATGGCACTGCCATCCTTCCCGTCTCACAAGCCCACAACCTTGGTGTCATCCTCGACTCCGCTCTCTCGTTCACCCCTTAAATCCGATCCGTCACCAAAACCTGCCAGTCTCACCTCCGCAACATCACCAAGACCCACCCTTTCCTCTCCATCCAAACCGCTACCCAGCTGGTTCAATCTCTCATCCTAACCCGACTGAATTACTGCATCAGCCTCCTCTCTGATCTCCCATCTTCCTGTCTCTCCCCACTTCAGTCTATACTTCATGCTGCTGCCCGGATCATCTTTGTGCAGAAACGCTCTGGCCATGTTACACCCGTCCTCAAAAATCTCCAGTGGCTACCAGTCAACCTATGCATCAGGCAAAAACTCCTTACTCTCAGCTTCACTGCTCTCCATCCCCTCGACCCCTCCTACCTCACCTCCCTTCTTTCTTTCTCCAGCCCAGCCCGCACCCTCTGCTCCTCTGCCACCACTAGCCTCCTCACCATGCCTCATTCTCACCTGCCCCGCCATCGAACCCCGGCCCACGTCCTTCCCCTGGCCTGGAATGCCCTCCCTCTGCCCATCCGCCAAGCTAGCTCTCTTCCTCCCTTCAAAGCCCTACTGAGAGCTCACCTCCTCCAGGAGGCCTTCCCACACTGAGCCCCCTCTTTCCTCTCCCCCTCCCCATCCCCCGACCCTCCTCCCCACAGCACCTGTATATATGTTTGTACAGTTTTATTACTCTATTGATTTTACTTGTACATATTTACTATTTATTTTGTTACTGATTTGCATCTAGTTTTACTTCTGTTTATTCTGATGACTTGACACCTGTCCACATGTTTTGTTTTGTTGTCTGTCTCCCCTTTTTTGACTGTGAGCCCGTTGTTGGGTAGGGACCGTCTCTATATGTTGCCAACTTGTACTTCCCAAGCGCTTAGTACAGTGCTCTGCACACAGTAAGCGCTCAATAAATACGATTGAATGAATGGGTGAATGAACAGTAAGTGCTCAGTAAATATGATGGAATGAATGACTGAATGAATGAGCAAACTTCGCTGTGCTTCATTCATTCATTCCATCATATTTATTCATTCGATTGTATTTATTGAGCACTTACTGTGTGCAGAGCACTGTACTAAGCGCTTGGGAAGTCCAAGTTGGCAACATATAGAGACGGTCCCTACCCGACAGCAGGCTCACAGTCTAGAAGGGGGAGACAGACAAGACAGAACATATTAACCAAATAAAATAAATAGAATAAATATGTACAAATAAGAGTAATAAATATGTACAAACATATATATTGAGCGCTTACTATCTGCAAAACACTGTACTTAGCACTTGGGAGAGTCCAATACGGCAACATACAGACACATTCCTGCCCACAATGAGCTCACAGTCTAAAGGAGGAGCTCACAGTTCCCTCATCCATAAACTGGGGATTAAGACTATGAGCCCCACGTGGAACATGGAGCATGGATGATATTAGCTTTTATCCCCACCAATGCTTAGTACAGCGCCTTGAATATTGTAAGCACTTAACAAAATACAATTAAAAAAATAAAGACAGCCTCTACTGCCCTTGGAGGTGAAACCTAAGATGAACCCAACCTGTCATTCTGGCTTCCAGGCCGGGGCTCCCAGTAAGATGTTCACACTTATTTACAGTTGGGTAGCAGGGAAGAAGAGGAATAGGGAAGCAGAGAAAGGGCAGCTTAGGACAGAGAGCAGGTTTTTTACGGGGATCAAATTGCTCTGACTGTCCCTCCCATTAGACCCCAAGTTCTTCTATTTAGATGACTCGCCAACCCCTTATACTTAATAAGTCCAAAACTAACTCTTCATTTCCTACAGCCAAACCCGACCCTCCACTTTTCCGTCACTCTAGTCAACCCTGCCATCCTCCCCATCTCAGCACCTGCTCTCCTTCCTACTTGGAATGTGAGCCCCACGTGGGACAGGGATTGTGTCTGACCTGATTAACAAATCTGCCAAACGCTTAGTACGGTGCTCTGCACACGGTAAAGTGCTCCATAATGATAATAATAATGAGGGTATTTGTTAAGCGCTTACTATGTGTTCAACACTGTTCTAAGCACCTGTGGAGTCAGAAGGACCCGGGTTCTAATCCCGGCTCCACCACATGTCTGCTGTGCAGCCTTGGACAAATCACTTCACTTCTCCGTGGCTCAGTTCCCTCATCTGTACAAGGGGAATTAAGACTCTGGGCCCCATGTGGGACAGGGACTGTGCCCCGATTAGCTTGTATCTACCCCAGCGCTTAGAACAGCGCCTGGCACTTAGTAAGTGCTTAACAGATACCGTCATTTTTTTAAACAAATGCCACAATTACTGAAGCATCATGGCACAGTGGAAAGAGCACAGGCTTGGGAGTCAGAGGTCATGGGATTGAATCCCGGCTCCGCCACTTGTCAGCTGTGTGACCTTAGGAAATCAATCAATCAATCAATCATATTTATTGAGAGCTTACTGTGTGCAGAGCACTGTACTAAGCGCTTGGGAAGTACAAGCTGGCAACATATAGAGACAGTCCCCTACCCAACAGTGGGCTCACAAGTCACTTAACTTCTCTGGGCCTCGGTTCCCTCATCTGTAAAATGGGGATTAAGACTGTGAGCCCCCCGTGGGACAACCTTAATCACCTTGTATCCCCCCCCAGCGCTTAGAACAGTGCTTGGCACATAGTAAGCGCTTAACAAATACCACCATTATTATTATTATTATTACTACTAAATACTTACCAAGTTCCACAATACCGTCCCGTCAGTCCTTCATTCAGCCATATTTGTTGAGCTCTTATGGTGAGCAGAGCAATCAATCAATCATATTTATTGAGCGCTTACTGTGTGCAGAGCTCTGTCCTAAGCCCTTGGGAAGTACAAGTTGGCAACATCTAGAGACAGTCCCTACCCAACAGTGGGCTCACAGTCTAGAAGGGGGAGACAGAGAACAAAACCAAACATACTAACAAAATAAAATAAATAGAATAGATATCATCAATCATCAATCGTATTTATCGAGCGCTTACTGTGTGCAGAGCACTGTACTAAGCGCTTGGGAAGTACAAATTGGCAACATAT
The DNA here is from genome assembly GCF_015852505.1 of Tachyglossus aculeatus. Classification (NCBI taxonomy): domain Eukaryota; kingdom Metazoa; phylum Chordata; class Mammalia; order Monotremata; family Tachyglossidae; genus Tachyglossus; species Tachyglossus aculeatus. The sequence goes on from NC_052086.1 coordinate 2,269,113, forward strand.
AGAGACAGTCCCTACCCAACAGTGGGCTCACAGTCTAAAAGGGGGAGACAGAGAACAAAACCAAACATACTAACAAAATAAAATGAATAGAATAGATATGTAATAAATAAAGTAATAAATATGTACAAACATATATACATATATACGGGTGCTGTGGGGAAGGGAAGGAGGTAAGATGGGGGGATGGAGAGGGGGACGAGGGGGAGAGGAAGGAAGGAGCTCAGTCTGGGAAGGCCTCCTGGAGGAGGTGAGCTCTCAGTAGGGGCTTGAAGGGAGGAAGAGAGCTAGCTTGGCAGATGGGCAGAGGGAGGGCATTCCAGGCCCGGGGGAGGACGTGGTCTGGGGGTAGAGCACAGCATAACAGGACACATTCCTGCACTTGGCTCTTGGTCACCTCCTCCGGAGTCACTTCTCTCTGCCCCCTGTTGCCTCCCCAACGTGCAGGGGGAACCAGATCCAGGGCGTCCCGGAGAACGTGCGGAAGCCCCCGAAGCTGCCCAACTTGTCCCCGAAGTCACCTTGGATCCTCACCGCCCTGTTTGAGAAAGTCCTGGACAAAATCGTGCATTACCTGGTGGAGAACGGCAGGTCAGTGACGGTTGACCTTCAGGCCCTGGAGAGCCCGGGGCCGGGCGCCCCCTGCTGGCGGGGCAGGAATCCACACCGAGGCCGTGACTGGAGTCTGCTGCCGCCTGGTGGCCACCTGCAAATCCACGCGGATTCGGTGGCTGTGTACTATTGGTAACAAATACCAACATTATTATTATTATTATTATTATTTTTAACAAATACCATCATTATTATCATTCATTCATTCACTCAATCGTATTTATTGAGCGCTTACTGTGTGCTGAGCCCCGGACTAAGCGCTTGGGAAGTACAAACGGGCAACATATAGAGACAGTCATTCATTCATTCATTCAATCGTATTTATTGAGCGCTTACTGTGTGCTGATCACCGGACTAAGCGCTTGGGACATACAAGCTGGCGACATATAGAGACAGTCATTCATTCATTCATTCATTCAATCGTATTTATTGAGCTCTTACTGTGTGCTGAGCATTGGACTAACCGCTTGGGAAGTACAAGCTGGCACAATATAGAGACAGTCATTCTTTCATTCATTCATTCATTCATTCAATCGTATTTATTGAGCCTTATTGTGTGCAAAGCACCGGACTAAGCGCTTTTGAAGTACAAGTTGGCAACATATAGAGACGGTCATTCATTCATTCCTTATTGAGCGCATACTGCGTGCAGAGCACAGGACTAAGTGCTTGGGAAGTACAAGTTGGCAACATATAGAGACAGTCATTCGTTCATTCATTCAACCGTATTTATTGAGCGCTTACTGTGTGCAGAACACCGGACTAAGCGCTTGGGAAGTACAAGTTGGCAACATATAGAGACAGTCATTCGTTCATTCATTCAACCGTATTTATTGAGCGCTTACTGTGTGCAGAACACCGGACTAAGCGCTTGGGAAGTACAAGTTGGCAACATATAGAGACAGTCATTCATTCATTCATTCATTCAATCGTATTTATTGAGCGCTTACTGTGTGCAGAGCACTGGACTAAGTGCTTGGGAAGTACAAGTTGGCAACATATTGAGACGGTCATTCATTCATTCCTTATTGAGTGCTTACTGTGTGCAGAGCACAGGACTAAGCGCTTGGGAAGTACAAGTTGGCAACATATAGAGACGGTCATTCATTCAATCAATCGTATTTATTGAGCGCTTACTGTGTGCGGAGCACCGGACTAACCGCTTCGGGAGTACAAGTTGTCAACATATAGAGACAGTCATTCATTCATTTATTCAATCTTATTTATTGAGCGCTTACTGTGTGCAAAGCACCGAACTAACCACTTGGGAAGTCCAAGTTGGCGACATAATAGAGACGGCCCCTACCCAACAGCGGGCTCACAGTCTAGAAGAGGGGAGACGGACGACAAAACAAAACATGCTCACAGGTGTCAAGTCATCAGAATAAACAGAAGTAAAGGTAGATGCACATCATTAACAAAATAAAATAGAATAGTAAATATGTACAAATAAAATAGAGTATTAAATCTGTACAAACATATATACAGGTGCTGTGGGGAGGGGAAGGGAAGTATGGCGGGGGGGATGGGGAGGGGGAGAGGAAGGAGGGGGCTCAGTGTGGGAAGGCCTCCTGGAGGAGGTGAGCTCTCAGTAGGGCCTTGAAGGGAGGAAGAGAGCTAGCTTGGCGGATGGGCAGAGGGAGGGCATTCAAGGCCAATCAATCAATCAATCAATCGTATTTATTGACTGGACTAAGCGCTTGGGAAGTACAAGTTGGCAACATATAGAGACAGTCCCTACCCAACAGTGGGCTCACAGTCTAGAAGGCACTGGGGGAGGCCAGGGGGAGGACGTGGGCATTATCATCATCATCAATCGTATTTATTGAGCGCTTACTATGTGCAGAGCACTGGACTAAGCGCTTGGGAAGTACAAGTTAGCAACATATAGAGACAGTCCCTACCCAACAGTGGGCTCATATCATCATGTGCACGGAGACGGTGGCTGTGTTCTGTTGGTAACAAAAACCAACATTATTCTTCTTATTATTATTGTTAACAAATACACCAATATTATTATTGTTCTCATCGCCCACACAGAGGCGGTGACCGGGTCTGCTGCCCCCTGGTGGCCACGTGCAAATCCACAAGGAGACGGTGGCTGTGTTCTGTTGGTAACAAATGCCAACGTTATTATTATTAATAATAACAAATACCGTTATTATTACTATTATTACCCACAAGGAGACGGTGACTTTGTTCTGTTGGTAACAAATACCAATGTTATTGTTATTAATAACAAATGCCATTATTATTATTATTGTTATTATTATTACCCACAAGGAGACGGTGACTGTGTTCTGTTGGTAACAAATACCAACGCTATTATTATTAATAACAAATACCGTTATTATTACTATTATTACCCACAAGGAGACGGTGACTGTGTTCTGTTGGTAACAAATACCAACGATATTATTATTAATAATTAATACCGTTATTATTACTATTATTACCCACAAGGAGACGGTGACTGTGTTCTGTTGGTAACGAATACCAACGTTATTATTATTATGAATAACAAATACCGTTATTATTACTATTATTACCCACAGGGAGACGGTGACTGTGTTCTGTTGGTAACAAATACCAACGTCATTATTATTAATAATAACAAATACCGTTATTATTACTATTATTATCCACAAGGAGATGGTGATTGTGTTCTGTTGGTAACAAATACCAACGTTATTATAATTAATAATAACAAATACCATTATCATTACTATTATTATACACAAGGAGACGGTGACTGTTCTCTTGGTAACAAATACCAACGTTATTATTATTAATAATAACAAATACCATTATTAGTACTATTACTACCCACAAGGAGACGGTGACTGTGTTCTGTTGGTAACAAATACCAACGTTATTATTATTAATAATAACAAATACCGTTATTATTGCTATTATTATCCACAAGGAGACGGTGATTGTGTTCTGTTGGTAACAAATACCAACGTTATTATAGTTAATAATAACAAATACCATTATTATTAGCATTATTATCCACAAGGAGACGGTGACTGTGTTCTGTTGGTAACAAATACCAACGTTATTATTATTAATAATAACAAATACCATTATTAGTACTATTACTACCCACAAGGAGACGGTGACTGTGTTCTGTTGGTAACAAATACCAACGTTATTATTATTAATACCAAATACCATTATTATTACTATGATTATCCACAAGGAGACGGTGACTTCTGTTGGTAACAAATACCAACGTTATTATTAATAATAATAACAAATACCATTATTATTACTATTATTATCCACAAGGAGACGGTGACTGTGTTCTGTTGGTAACAAATACCAACGACATTATTAGTAATAATAACAAATACCATTTTTATTAGTATTATTACCCACAAGGAGATGGTGGCTGTGTTCTGTTGGTAACAAATACCAACGTTATCATTATTAATAATAACAAATACCGTTATTATTACTATTATTATCCACAAGGAGATGGTGACTGTGTTCTGTTGGTAACAAATACCAACGCTATTATTATTATTAATAACAAATACCATTATTATTACTATTATTACCCAGAAGGAGATGGTGACTATGTTCTGTTGGTAACAAATACCAACGTTATTATTATTAATAATAACAAATACCGTTATTATTACTATTATTATCCACAAGGAGACAGTGACTGTGTTCTGTTGGTAACAAATACCAACATTATTATTATTAATGATAACAAATACCATTATTATTACCATTATTATCCACAAGGAGATGGTGACTGTGTTCTGTTGGTAACAAATACCAACGCTATTATTATTATTATTAATAACAAATACCATTATTATTACTATTATTACCCACAAGGAGACAGTGACTGTGTTCTGTTGGTAACAAATACCAACGTTATTATTATTAATAATAACCAATACCATTATTATTAGTATTATTACCCACAAGGAGACAGTGGCTGTGTTCTGTTGGTAACAAATACCAACGTTATTATTATTAATAACAAATAATAATAATAATGGCATTTATTATGTGCAAAGCACTGTTCTAAGCGCTGGGGAGGTTACAAGGTGATCGGGTTGTCCCACGGGGGGCTCCCAGTCTTCATCCCCATTTTCCAGATGAGGTCACTGAGGCCCAGAGGAGTGAAGTGACTTGCCCAAAGTCACCCAGCTGACAAGCGGCGGAGTCGGGATTTGAACCCAGGACCTCTGACTCCAAAGCCCGGGCTCTTTCCACGGAGCCATGCTGCTTCTCTAAATACCATTATAAAATACCATTATTATTACTATTATTACCCACAAGGAGATGGTGACTATGTTCTGTTGGTAACAAATACCAACGTTATTATTATTAATAATAATAAATACCGTTATTATTACTATTATTATCCACAAGGAGACGGTGACTATGTTCTGTTGGTAACAAATACCAACGTTATTATTATTAATAATAATAAATACCGTTATTATTACTATTATTATCCACAAGGAGACGGTGGCTGTGTTCTGTTGGTAACAAATACCAACGTTATGATTATTATTAATAATAAATACCGCTATTATTACTATTATTATCCACAAGGAGACGGTGGCTGTGTTCTGTTGGTAACAAATACCAACGTTATGATTATTAATAATAATAAATACCGTTATTATTACTATTATTATCCACAAGGAGATGGTGGCTGTGTTCTGTTGGGAACAAATACCAACGTTATGATTATTAATAACAAATGCCATTATTATTATTATCATCATCATCTACGGTGACTGTGTTGTGCTGTCCCCTGGTGTCCCCTATAAATCTATGGGGGGTGGTGACCGTTCGGGTGTGCTCAAAGGAATACTCTACCCCCCCTCACAGCCTAACTGAGGGCACACCTCCTCCGGGAAGCCTTCCCTGATTAAACCTCCCTTTTCTCCTCTCCCACTCCCTTCGGTGTTGCCCTGCCTTGCTCCCTCAATTCATCCCCCCTCCCAGCCCCCCTGCACTTACGTACATATCTGTCCTTGATTTATTTAATAATAATAATAATAATAATAATGGCATTTATTAAGCGCTTACTATGTGCAAAGCACTATCCTAAGCGCTGGGGAGGCAATCAGGAAGTCCCACAGGGGGCTCACAGTCTCCATCCCCATTGTCCAGATGAGGGAACTGAGGCCCAGAGAAGTGAAATGACTTGCCCAAAGTCACACAGCTGACCATTCGCAGAGCCGGGATTCGAACCCATGACCTCTGACTCCAAAGCCCGTGCTCGTACATCAATGTCTGATTGCCCCCCCTAGACGGGAAGTTCACTGTGGGCAGACAGTTTGTCTCTTTATTGGGATATTTTACTCTCTCCAGCGCTTAGTACAGTGCTCTGCGCATAGTCAGCGCTCAATAAATACGATTGAATGAATGCCTAACTAATGCTTCACCTCTGGAGAAGCAGCGTGGCTGAGTTGAAAGAGCACTGGCTTGGGAGGCAGAGGTTGTGAGTTCTAATCCTGCTCCGCCCTTGTCAGCTGGGTGACTTCGGGCTTGTCACTTAATTTCTCTGGGCCTCAGTTCCCTCATCTGTAAAATGGGGACTAAGGCTGTGAGCCCCACGTGGGGCAACCTGATCACCTTGTAACCTCCCTAGCGCTTAGAACAGTGCTTCGCACATAGTAAGCGCTTAATAAATGCCATTATTATTATGTGTATATATCTATAATTCTATTTATTTTGATGTTTTTGACGCCTGTCTACTTGTTTTGTTTTGTTGTCTGTCTCCCCCCCTTCTAGACTAGGAGCCCGTTGTTGGGTAGGGATTGTCTCTGTTGCCAAACTGTACTTTCCAAGCGGTTAGTACAGTGCTCTGCACATAGTAAGCGCTCAATAAATATGATTGAATGAATGACTCTGGCAAGCAAGGGCAGAGTAGGGGGGCGGGCCCAAGGGGATGGGGTTTTTTGTCTCACTTCCCCATCACCCTGTGTCACTGTGAGCATCACAACTACTACCTGTACCTGTATATACGTTTGTACGTATTTATTACTCTATTTATTTATTTTCCTTGTACCTATCTATTCTATTTATTTTATTTTGTTAGTATGTTTGGTTTTGTTCTCTGTCTCCCGCTTCTAGACTGTGAGCCCACTGTTGGGTAGGGACTGTCTCTAGCCGTTGCCAGCTTGTACTTCCCAAGCGCTTAGTATAGTGCTCTGCACACAGTAAGGGCTCAATAAATACGATTGATTGATTAACAAATGCCATTATTATTACGTGTATATATCTATAATTCTATTTATTTTGATGTTTATTGACGCCTGTCTACTTGTTTTGTTGTCTGTCTCCCCCCCTTCTAGACTAGGAGCCCATTGTTGGGTAGGGATTGTCTCTGTTGCGGAACTGTACTTTCCAAGCGGTTAGTACAGTGTTCTGCACACAGTAAGCGCTCAATAAATACGATTGAATGAATGAATCTGGCAGGGAAGGGCAGAGCAGGGGGGCGGGCCCAAGGGGATGGGGGTTTTTGACTCACTTCCCCATCACCCTGTGTCACTGTGAGCATCATCACTACTAGTCTCCTGACAGTAATAATTGGCCTCGTCCTCAGCCTGGGCCCTGGCAACGGTCAGTTTAGCGGTGCTGCCCGAGCTGGAGCCGGAGAACCGGTCGGAGATCCCAGAGGGTCGGTTGTTACTACTGAAGATATTACTGTAGACAACCACCACAGGGGCCCGACCGGGTTTCTGCTGGTACCAATGCACATAGCTAGTGCTAACACCGGAGCAGGTGAGCGTGGCTGTTTGTCCCAGGGCCACAGACGCCGAGGGCGGCTGAGTGGGCGCAGAACTCACAAAACCTGGCGGAAAGAAGAGAAGAGGTCAGCAAGGACTGCGCTGGACCCCTCTCTGGGCATCCTTGGGGAAGTGGCTCGGTGGAAAATGTTGGCATTTTTGTTGGAAAAAAGTTGGAATGTTGGATGGTGGGAATGAGCCCGGGCTTTGGAGTCAGAGGTCAGGGGTTCAAATCCCGGCTCCGCCAATTGTCAGCTGGGCCACTTTGCTTCTCTGGGCCTCAGTTCCCTCATCTGTAAATGGGGATGAAGACTGTGAGCCCCCCGTGGGACAACATGATCACGTTGTCACTTCCCCAGAGCTTAGGACAGTGCTTTGCGCATAGTAAGGGCTTAATAAATGCCATCATCATCATCACCATCCTTCCCCCCTACCCGATATCCCCCCTGGGCCCAGAGGAAGTCCATGCCCAGGGCACTTAGGAGGGCATGAGCTGCCCCCGGACTTACCTGTGCAGAGCACGAGGAGGAGGAGAGGAGCGTGGGCCATGGCAGACAGTGTGCAAAACGCTGTGCTCCCCGAGGCCCCAGCTGTGGGCCCGGCCTCTCCCTCTGCTCTCTTATCCCCTCCTCCTGCCCCCCGCCGGGGCCCCCAGTGCAAATCTCTCCCCACTCATTGGCTGCTGCTGCCCCGGGGGGCGGAGCCCCACACCCCTGGGGGGGTGCGGGGGGGTCCCTCTGTCTCTGTCTCCACGTGCCCAGCCCTGCCCTTCCCTTCCGAGCAGCGTGACTCAGTGGAAAGAGCCTCGGCTTGGGAGTCAGAGGTCCTGGGTTCTAATCCCGACTCCGCCACGTGTCTGCTGGGTGACTTTGGGCAAGTCGCTTCACTTCTCTGGGCCTCCGTTCCCTCATCTGTGAAGTGGGGATTAAGACTGTGAGCCCCCCGTGGGACAACCTCATCACCTTGTAACCTCCCTAACAGTGCTTTGCACATAGTAAGCACTTAATAAATGTTATTATTATTATTATTATTATTATTATTATTATTATTATTATTATTATTCTCTGGGCCTCAGTGACCTCATCTATAAAAAAATGGGGATGAAGACTGTGAGCCCCACCTGGGACAACCTGAGCACCTCGTATCCCCCCTAGCTCGTAAAACAGTGCTTGGCACGTAGTAAGCACTTAACAAATACTATTAGGGCAAGTGACCTTGGGCAAGTCACTTCACTTCTCAGAGCCTCAGTTACCTCATCTGCAAAATGGGGATGAAGACTGTGAGCCCCACCTGGGACAACCTGAGCACCTCGTATCCCCCCTAGCTCTTAAAACAATGCTTGGTATGTAGTAAGCACTTCCAGACTGTGAGCCCACTGTCGGGTAGGGACTGTCTCTATATGTTGCCAGCTTGTACTTCCCAAGCGCTTAGTACAGTGCTCTGCACACAGTAAGCGCTCAATAAATACGATTGATTATTAGGGCAAGTGACCTTGGGCAAGTCACTTCACTTCTCAGAGCCTCAGTTCCCTCATCTGTAAAATGGGGATGAAGACTGTGAGCCCCACGTGGGACAACCTGATCACCTTGTATCCCCCCGCCAGCGCTTAGAACAGTGCTTTGCACATAGTAAGCGCTTAACAAATGCCATCATTATTATATTATTATTATTATTATTATTATCATTATTATTATTCCCTCCACGTGGCCCCATCCCTGGCCCTCGGCCCCGGGCGGGACCCTTGCCCTCGCACACCCTGTCGGGCCTCACCCCGCCTCGCAGCCGGTGCTGATTCAATCCATCACGAGCATTTACTGAACACCTCCTGTGTGTACAACTCTGTATTAATCCCTGGGAATGAATACCCAGGTGAAAATTCCGTAGTGACCCTGGCCCATTCTGTTGGGTAGGGACCGTCTCTATATGTTGCCAACTTGTACTTCCCAAGTGCTTAGTACAGCGCTGTGCACACAGTAAGCACTCAATAAATACGATTGAATGAATGAATAAGGGCAAAAGTGGAAGCAGGCGTGGCTCAGTGGAAAGAGCACGGGCTTTGGAGTCAGAGGTCATGGGTTCAAATCTCAGCTCCGCCAATTGTCAGCTGTGTGACTTTGGTCAAGTCACTTCACTTCTCTGGGCCTGAGGGACCTCATCTGGAAAATGGGGATTAAGACTGTGAGCCCCCCGTGGGACAACCTGATCACCCTGTAACCTCCCCAGCGTTTTGAACAGTGCTTTGCACATAGTAAGAGCTTAGTAAATGCCACTAAAAAAAAGCAGGCCACAGATTCGTAGAAAAGATGAAACAGAACCTGAAGACAACAAAAAGAGAGAAGCAGCATGGCTCAGTGGAAAGAGCATGGGCTTTAGAGTCAGAGGTCATGGGTTCAAATCCCGACTCTGCCAATTGTCAGCCGTGTGACTTTGGGTAAGTCACTTAACTTCTCTGTGCCTCAGTTCCCTCATCTGTAAAATGGGGATTAAGACCGTGAGCCCCCCGTGGGACAACCTAATCACCGTGTAACCTCCCCAACAGTGCTTTGCACATAGTAAGCGCTTAATAAATGCCATTAAAAAAAAAGCAGGCCACAGATTCTTAGAAAAGATGAAACAGAGTGCAGGTTCCATAACTTTCCTTGAGTGGTGTGTTCCAAAATCCCCAATACCGTGCCCTCACACAATACGTCGAGGAGGAAGATGGGGAAAATGTTGATGTGGGAGATGATTACGATGGTGGTGGCGATGATGATGATAGCGATGGTGGCATCTGCTTCCTCAGAGGGGCCTGGATGTGAATCCAGCCCCAAGAGCCGCGAGCTTCTGCGGATCCCCCGGGGCTGCAGGGAGCAGGCCGGAGGCAGGAGGTGGGGCCCAGAGGGACTGAGGTAGTGAGCTTTTTCTGGGGGCAATGGGAGCATGCAGGAGGGTGACGGGCACAGGGGTTAAGCTGGGGGAACTGGAGCTCAGCATTCCCCTCCCTCTCCTGGGACAGGGCACCACCTGGTAGGGAGCAGCAGAGCAGGGAGACAGGCCCGTGGGGACAGGGGTTTTTCTCTCACTTCCCCATCCCCCTGTGTCACTATGAGCACCAGAACTACTGGCGTATGACTGACAGAAATAATTGGCCTCGTCCTCATCCTGGGCCCAGGTGATGGTCAGTGTGGCCATGCCCCTGGAGCTGGAGCCGGAGAACCGGTCGGGGATCCCGGGGATCGGTTGTTACTACTGAAGCCGCTACTGCATATAATCAACATAGGGGCCCGTCCGGGTTTCTGCTGGTACTAGTGCCCATAGCTAGAGCTAGAACCAGAGCAGGTGATCGTGGCTGTCTGTCCCGGAGTTACGGACATGAAAGGTGGCTGTTTGGGCACAGATGAACTGACAGAACCTGGAAGAGAAGAGAGAAGAGGTCAGTGAGTTTCCCCTCACTATTCACTCTCCCCTTTGTCTCACCTTGCTCCTTAACTACGGTGACACCTTACCCTCAGCCCCACAACATTCACAAACATATTCTTACACTCTGCCATTTCCCCTCTCTAATTTATTTTAGTGTCTGGCTCCTCTTCTAGGCCGTAAGCTCTTGCTGGCAGAGATCATGTCTATCGCATTATGTCAAAACATTCAATCAATTGATCGTATTTATTGAATGTTTATGATGTGCAGAGCACTGTATTAAGTTCTTGGGAGAGTACAGTCCAACAGAATTAGCAGATACATTCCCTGACCATAACTAGCTTTGCAGTTTAGAAGGGGAGACAGATATTAGCATAAATAAATTTGTAATTTATAATATATGATTTGAAGACAAATATATAAATTCTCTGGATTTCAGGGTGGGGTGCATTGTCCTCTCCCAAGTGTGGAGTACAGTGTTTTGAACACAGTAGGTACTCAGTAAACAGCACTGATGGACTAATTGATAGGAGTGTAGGTTTCGAATCTTTTTTTTAGTTCTGTGTTCCAAAATACCCAGTACGGTGCCTGCACACAGTAAGCTGCCAGAGAAGCAGCGTGACTCAATGGAAAGAGCCCGGGCTTTGGAGTCAGAGGTCATGGGTTCAAATCCCGCCTCCACCACTTATCAGCTGTGTGACTTTGGGCAAGTCACTTAACTTCTCTGGGCCTCAGTTACCTCATCTGTAAAATGGGGATGAAGACTGTGAGCCCCCTGTGGGACAACCTGATCACCTTTGTTCTGCACATAGTAAGTGCTTAGTAAATGCTATCATTATTATTATTAAATATGACTGACTGACTGCACACAACGTGACCAATAGCTGCAGATCCCCCGGGAGTTGCAGGGCTCAAGCCCAGGGGTGTTTTTGTCTCACTTCTCTGTCGCCCTGTGCCACCGTGGGGTATCATCAGTGCTGGAACTAGACTGACAATAATAACTGGCCTCATCGTCAGCCTGGGCTCTGGCGATAGTCAGTGTCGCCGTTGTCCCGGAGCTGGAGCCAGAGAACCGGTCGGGAATCCCGGAGGGTCTCTCTTTATCCTTATATATGACGAGGACAGGAGCACGGCCATTTTTCTGCTGGAACCATTGCACATATCTCTTATCAAACATTCCACCGGAGCAGACGATGGTGGCTGTTTGTCCCAGAGCCACGGACACGGATGGCAGTTGAGACAGCACAATGGAAGTCACAGCCCCTGGAGGAGAGGAGAAAAGAGGTCAGAGGGAGCAGACTGGACCCTCCCCTGAGCACACTTCCCCCCACCCCTCTTCCTGTGTCTGCCCAGATGGAAGAAATTCTCCCTGTCCACACCTGTGCAGAGAGTGAGGACTACGAGGTGGTGGAGGAGGAGAGGAGTGTGGGCCATGGTGGACACGGACACAAGAGCTCTGCTCCCCAAGGCCCCAGCTCTGGGCCTGGCCTCCCCTATCTCTCTTTTAATCCCTCCCCACGGCCCCCTGCACCTCCAGGATGCAAATCTTACCCCTGTTTATTGGTTACTGCTGTTGGGGCCATCGCTTTGCCCAGGTGAGGGGGGCTCAGACCATGGAAGAAGGGCGGGGCTCTCTCTCCTCTTCTCTCTGTCCCCTCTCTCACGCTCTCTGCTCCCCTCAGCTCACACAATTGACTTCTTTTCCTGACCAACCAGAAACTGGCTCTTGGCTACGTGACAGTCTGTCACTATCTGCTGCAGAAGTCGAGGATCACCATGCACAGGAAACAGAGAGAAGAGTCTCTGTTCTTTTCTTCCTTCTCTCACTCCCATACATCCTCCTCTTTGTCATTCTTGTTTGGATCCTCATTTTCCCAGACGTCTTCACTGAGGGGGTCTAACAGGTCCGGTGGAATTCATACAAGGGTTCTGGGGAAGTCTGGGAAATCATACGGCGCTGTGGTACTGGGATCATCGGCGGCCAAGGTTTTTACTGATTGCTTGCTATGTTCAGGGCACTGTACTAAGTGTTTGGGAGAGTACAGTACAACAGAGTTGGAAGACAAGCTGCCTGCCCACTACAAGTAACAGTCTAGAGGGGGGTGATAGATGTAAATAGAAATAAATGTTTATTATATGTAATTCAAATGGTTAGTAAAGAAGCCAGAGGGCAGATGAGGGTGGGGCAGAAAGAGGAAGGTGAGATCAGGCAGGAAGACTGCAGTGCCTTCTGTTGGGAAGCTGTAGAAGGAACTGGGTGAGGGGGACTGAGTCTTTGTTGGAATATCCAGTACTGCGATCCTCCAGACTGCCTGAGACATCATTTCCTACATCCCCACCCTCCAAAGTTCTCCTTCCCCTTCTGCTCATTAGCCGAACCCCCAGAGGGCAGAGAGACACAACCACGGAATTGATGTTCGCTACCCCCAGACCCCAGTGTCCTTCCAGGTGTTTCTAAACCCTGAGCGGCATGGAAAACTGTCTGGGTCTCAGATGGCAAAGGGCTGCCTCCCGCTTGTCCGTCCACCAGGACTGGTGGATCTGTGGGTGTCAAATTCTCCCACCGGGTTTTCGTCCAGGGAAAGGGGGATCCAATATGTTGGGCCACTGCATGTTTGCCTGGCTCTGAGGACTCAGCTTCAGTGCACTGGACGTGGCAGTGGGGATGGGGCTAGGAGTGGTGTTCATTTTCCTGCCCCATTCACTCGTCCTCACTGAGGCTTCCTCTCGGACCCCACCAGAGGCCCGAGCTGTGTGGCTCACTTTAGTCCAGGGTGATGGGAAGAGGCCTCAGGGGATGTCTGGTGTCAGGGTGATGGGGAGGAGACCAGGGCCAGAAGTTCCAATGTCCCCCACTCTGAGCCCCAAACTGCTGATTTGGTGCAGTTCTTCTTTAGTTTTCCATCCAAACTTCAACCATATAAATCCAACCACTTATCCTATCCCACCTTGATTACCGGTCCAGCCTTCTTGTTGACCTCCCTTTCTCCTGTTTCTCCCCACTCCAGTCTCTACATCAGTCTGCTTGCCCGGATCATTTTTCCACGAAACCGTTCAGTCCAGGTTTCTCCACTCCTCAAGAACCTCCGGGGGTTGCCCGTCCGCCTCCACGTCAAAGGAAAAGCTCCTCACCACTGGCTTTAAAGCATGCAATCACCTTGCCCCCGCCTACCTTACCTCCCTAATTTCCTATTACAACCCAGAACTCACACCTCACTCCACTAATGACAACCTACACACTGTACCTCGACCTCTTCTATTGCGCTGCTGACCTTTCTCCCACATCCTATCTCTGTGCTTGAACGTCTCCCTCTTCACATCAGAAGGGTGATCCGCCTCCCTACCTCCTATGCCTTATCAAAAGCGAATCTCCGAGAGACGCTCCTCCATTAAGCCCTCATTTCCTTATCGCCCACTCCCTTCTGTATCACCCTTGCAATTGGATATGCACCCTTATTCACCCCTCCCTCAGTCCCACAGCACATATGTACACATCTGCTATTTACTTTTTCACATTCATACCTGTCTCCCCCTCTATACTCTAAATTTATTGTGGGCAGAGAACTTGTCTTCCAACTCTGGTATATCGTACTCTGCCTAGTACTTAGCACAGTGGTCTGCACGCCATAAGGGCTCAAAAAATATGACTGGCTGATTGAATGACTGAATGATTTAGGCTACCAGAGGCAGTTTAGGCTATTCTGAGGCAAATACAACTTCCCCTTTGTGGCTCCATCACTTGTCTGCTGTGTGACCTTGGGCAAGCCGCTTTACTTCTCTGTACCTCAGGTATTCCTTCTGTAAAATGGGGAGCGAGACTGTGAGTCCCGCGTGGGACAGGGACCGCGTCCAACCCAATTTGCTTGTATCTACCCCAGTGCTTATTACAGTGCCTGGAGCATAGTAAGCGCTTAACAAATGCCATAATTATCATTTTTGTTGTGCCTATACTGTACAGTCTCTGGACTGTTAACTTGTGCACAGGGAACGTATCTGCCAACTCTGTTGTTTTGTACTCTCCCAAGTGTTTAGTACTGTGATCTGCACAAAGTCAGTGCTAAATAAATACCTTTGATGATGACGATGAGGATGATGATGATGAGGTGCTTCTGCCATCTTCAGGCCCTGGGAAATTACACCCACTGTCCGGAACCGCAGCTGCAGAGGAAATACACTCAAGACAGACGTGAGAAGCTGTGAGGCCTTTCCGGTAGTGCACGGGTCTTGGAATCAGAAGAAGCTGCGTCGTAATACCGGCTCTGCCACTTGTCGGCTGTGGGACCTCGGACAAGTAATGTCATTCCTCTGTGCCTCAGTTCCCTCATCTGTAAAATGGGAATGAAGAAAGTGAGTCCCGTGTGGGACATGGGCTTACCTTCTGTATATTCCAGTGCTTAGTACAGAGCCTAGCGTGTAATTAGCTCTTAATAATATATCATAAAAAAATATATCCAGCTTTAACTGACTCTGAGAATGAGACCTAAAACTTCACCCAATCTATCGTTCTGCCAGGCCATGCTGCCTGATCAGACGTTCATGGTTATTGAAAGTTTGGTAGCAAGGAAGAAGAGGACTAGGGAAGAGGAGAAAGGGCAGGATACAAAGGAGCAGGTTGTTCCCAGGGATCAAATTGCATTGACTGTCCCTCCCATTACTCCTCACCCTGGGCTTCAAGGCTGTCTATCACCTCGCCCCCTCCTACCTCACCTCCCTTCTCTCCTTCTCCAGCCCAGCTCGCACCCTCCACTCCGCTCCGCTCTGCCGCTCACCTCCTCACCGTACCTCGCTCTCGCCTGTCCCGCCATCGACCCCCGGCCCACGTCATCCCCCGGGCCTGGAATGGCCTCCCTCTGCCCATCCGCCAAGCTAGCTCTCTTCCTCCCTTCAAGGCCCTGCTGAGAGCTCACCTCCTCCAGGAGGCCTTCCCAGACTGAGCCCCTTCCTTCCTCTCCCCCTCGTCCCCCTCTCCATCCCCCCATCTTACCTCCTTCCCTTCCCCACAGCACCTGTATATATGCATATATGTTTGTACATATTTATTACTCTATTTATTTATTTATTTATTTTATTTATACATATCTATTCTATTTATTTTATTTTGTTAGTATGTTTGGTTTTGTTCTCTGTCTCCCCCCTTTTAGACTGTGAGCCCACTGTTGGGTAGGGACTGTCTCTATATGTTGCCAATTTGTACTTCCCAAGCGCTTAGTACAGTGCTCTGCACATAGTAAGCGCTCAATAAATACGATTGATGATGATGATGATGATCCCAAGTCTTCTACTTGGATGTTCCACCAATCTCTCACACTTGATATGTCCAAAACCAAACTCTTCATCTTCCCACCCAAACCCTGTCCTCCACCAGACTTTCCTATCACTCTGCACAAAACCACCATCCTCTACAACTCAATACCACTTTCCTTCCTGTTTAGAATATGAGCCTCTTCTGGGACAGGGATTGTGTCTGATCTGAAGCACTGCTTAGAACAGTGTTTGACACATAATAAGCCCTTGAGATAAATATCACAATTATTATTATCAATTATTACAGGCCCATAACCTCGGCATTATCCTTGACTCATCTCCCTCCCTAAAAAAATATTCAGACTGTCACAGAATCCAATCAGCTCTACCTTCACAACATCTCCAGAATCTTTCCTTTCCTCTCTATCCAAAATGCTACCACATCTATGCAAGCACTTGTCATTTCCTTCCTTGACTACTGCATCAGCCTCCTCACTGACCTACCTGCCTCCTAACTCTCCCTGTTCCAGTCCCCACTGCACTCTGCTGCCCGACTCAGTTTTAATAAAAGACAATCAGTCCACGTCTCTCCACTCCTCAGTAACCTCCAGTGGTGGCCTGTCCATCTTTGCATCCAACAGAAACTCCTTTCTCCTGGCCTTTAGTTACTCAATCAGCTTCCCCCTCCTACCTCTCTGATTTCCTACTGAGAAGAAGGTGTGGTTCTAATCCTTGCTCTGCCACTCATCTGCTGTGTGACCTTGGACAGGTAACCTCACTTCTCTGGGCCTCAGTATCCCCATCTGTACCATGGGGATTCCATGCCTGTTCATCTTCCTACTTAGACTGTGAGCCCTATGTAGGACGGAGACTTTGTCCCACCTGATTTACTTTAGAACAGTGCCTGACACATAGTGAGAGCTTAACAAATATCCTATTTTCACTACTACAGTCCAAACCACACAGTTTACTCCTCTAATGTCAACCCACTCTTTCTAACTCGATCTCATCTATCCTGCCCTTGAACCTTTGTCCACATCTTCCCTCTAGCCTGGAACTACCCCCACCTTTGTATCCAATGGACAGCCGCGCCCCACATCCTCCAAGTCCTACCAAAATCATGCCTCCTCTTTCAGGCCTTTCCTAACTCCTCATTTCCCCTCATTTCCTTCCCCTTTGCCTCACCTATCCTTGAGGGTGTGTACTCAAACACCTCATCATCTCACCCTGAGCCTCACAACATTTATCAACATATTCCTCCACTCTGCCACTTTCCCTCTCTGTAATTTATTTTAATATGATTCCCCTTCTGGGTTCTACATTCCTAGTTAGCAATGTCTATCGCATTGCCTAGATCATCAATCAATCAATTAGTGATATTTATTGAATGTCTACTATGTACAGAGCACTTTACTAAGCACTTGGGAGACTACAATACATTAGAATTAGCAGACATGTTCCCTGACTATAACTAGCTTGTAGTTTAGAGGAGGAGACAAATGTGAACATAAATACATTCATAATTTATTGTATATAATTTTAAGATAAGTATGTCAGTGCTGAGGTAATTGAGGATGGGTGAATTGTACTCTCTCAAGTGCTGAGTACGGCGTCCTGCGCACAGTGACTCCCATATGGTCTAGCGGTTAGGATTCCTGGCTTTCACTAGCTTCACTTCTATTTATTGTAGCTTTACTTCTATTTATTCTGATGACTTGACACCTGTCCATATGTTTTGTTTTGCTGTCTGTCTCCCCCTTCTAGACTGTGAGCCCGTTGTTGGGTAGGGACCGTCTCTGTATGTTGCCAACTTGTACTCCCCAAGCGCTTAGTACAGTGCTCTGCACACAGTAAATGCTCAATAAATTCGATTGAATGAATGAATGAAGTAAGCATGCAATAAGTACCATTGATTGACTGACAGATGGAAGTGCAGCTTTCCTATCTTTTCTTTAGTTGTGTGTTCCCGAAATCCCCAGTACGGTGCCTTGCACACGAAACACCAAGGAAGTGGATGGTGGAGATGGGGAAAATGATGATGAGGGCGACGGTTACGGTGGCGGTGGTGCTGATAGCAATGATGGCATCTGCCTCCTCAGAGGGGCCTGGACGGGAATGGAGGCCCCAGAGCTGTGAGCGGCTGCGGATCCCCTGAGGCTGCAGGGAGCAGGATGGCCAGAGGCCCAGTGGGACTGATACCAAGACCGTTTTGCTACAAGGGGGTGCGGGAGGGTGAGGGGCACAGGAGAAGCTGGGGGAGCTGGAAGGCAGCGTTTCCCTCTGCCTCCTGGCACAGGGCACCATCTGGCAGGGAGGGGCAGCAGGAGGACGGTTGTTTTTGTCTCAGTTCCCCATCACCCTGTGTCACTGTGAGGATTGCTACTGCTATCCTCCTGACAGTAATAATCAGCCTCGTCCTCGGCCTGGGCCCTGGCGATGGTCAGTGTGGCCGTGCTCCCGGACTTGGACCCGGAGAACCGGTCGGGGATCCCGGAGGGTCGGTTGTTATTATAGTATATAACCAGCACAGGGACCTGGCCGGGTTTCTGCTGATACCAGTTTGCGCCATTGCTTCCGATACCTTCACCGGAGCAGGTGAGTGTGGCAGTTTGTCCCAGAGGCAC
The DNA here is from genome assembly GCF_015852505.1 of Tachyglossus aculeatus. Classification (NCBI taxonomy): domain Eukaryota; kingdom Metazoa; phylum Chordata; class Mammalia; order Monotremata; family Tachyglossidae; genus Tachyglossus; species Tachyglossus aculeatus. The sequence goes on from NC_052086.1 coordinate 2,287,756, forward strand.
GGACACAGAGGGCGGTTGAGTCGGGGCAGACGAACTGACGGAACCTGGAGGAGAGGAGAGAAGAGGTCAGTAAGGACTGCACCGGACCCCTCCCTGGGCATCCCTTCATGACCTCCCCAGTATCCCGTGCTGAGGAAGTGTCCCTGCCCAGGGCCCTTTGGGTGGCATTAGCTGCACCTGGCCGCACCTGTGCAGACAGCGAGGAGTGCGAGGAGGAGGTGGTGGAGGAGGAGAGGAGTGTGGGCCATGGTGGAGATGGACACAAGAGCTCTGCTCCCCAAGGCCCCAGCTCTGGACCTGGTCTCCCCCACCTCTTTTTTATCACTTCCCAACATCCCCCCCCCTTCCCTGTGCAGCCCCCGCATGCAAATCTACTCACTGCCTATTAGCTGCTGCTTCGATGGGTGTCACCCAGCCCATGTCACAGGGCCCCAGGATACTGACTGAGGGAAGGAGGGGTCCTTTCCTCTTTCTCTTTCTCTCTCCCTCTCAGTCCCAACTACTAAAAACTGTGTCCCTGGTACCTCTTCTGGTACCAATTTGCCCTGTGCCCCTTCTCCAGAGCCACTTATTCACGCGGGGTCAGGATGAATGGCGATGTTGAGAGATGAGCCTTAAAGTCTGTCCCATGGGTCAGGGAGTGAGTTATTCCAGATCTGTCAACATACCAGTAGCTGGGGGAATCAGTCTGTCAATCAATCTCTTCCTCCCTCAAGCTAGCTCTCTTCCTCCCTTCAAGGCCCTACTGAGAGCTCACCTCCTCCAGGAGGCCTTCCCAGACTGAGCCCCTTCCTTCCTCTCCCCCTCGTCCCCCTCTCCATCCCCCCCATCTTACCTCCTTCCCTTCCCCACAGCACCTGTATATATGTATATATGTTTGTACATATTTATTACTCTATTTATTTTACTTGTACATATCTATTCTATTTTGTAGTATGTTTGGTTTTGTCTCCCCCTTTTAGACTGCGAGCCCACTGTTAGGTAGGGACTGTCTCTATGTGTTGCCAATTTGTACTTCCCAAGCGCTTAGTACAGTGCTCTGCACACAGTAAGCGCTCAATAAATATGATTGATGATGATGAATCAATCATATTTACTGAGTTCTCACTGTGCAAAGAGCACTGTACTAAGTGCTCAGGAGAATATGATAAAACTGAGTTGGATAAGAAGCAGCATGGCCTAATGGATAGAGCACGGGGCTGAGGGGCAGAAGGATGGGGCTTTTCAACCCAGGATCATCACTTGTCTGCTGTGTGCCCTTGGGCAAGTCCCTTAGCAACTCTGTGCCTCAGTAAACTCATCTGTAAAATGGGGATGAAGACTGTGAGCCCCTTGTGGAATGTGGGCTGTGTCCAACCTGATTAGCTTGTAACTACTCCAGTGCTTGGCACACTGTAAGTGCTTAACAAATACCATAAATAAATGAGTTACGGACAAGATACCGGTATGCCAAGGAGCTTAGATTTTCAGGGGGGAGACAGACATTAAAATAAATGTAGAAGCAGCGTGGCTCAGAGGAAAGAGCCTGGGCTTTGGAGTCAGAGGTCATGGGTTCAAATCCTGGCTCCACCAATTGTCAGCCGTGTGCCTTTGGGCAAGTCACTTCACTTCTCTGTGCCTCAGTTCCCTCATCTGTAAAATGGGGATTAAGACTGTGAGCCCCACATGGGACAATCTGATCACCTTGTATCTCCCCAGCACTTAGAACAGTGCTTTGCACATAGTGAGCGCTTAAAAAACACCATTAAAATAAATAAATATATAAATGCTGTGGGACTGAGCATTGCATGAATAAATAGTTCAAATCCATGTGCAAGGGCATCTCAGAAGAGAGAAGGATTAGGAGAAATCAGGGCTTAGGTGAGGAAGGCATCTTGGAAGAGAAGTGATTTTAATATGGCTCTGAAGGTGTGGGAGAGAAAAGGTCTATCAGATATGAGGGGGGAAAGAGTTCTGGCTGGGGGAAGGATGTGGGCATGGACTAGGCGGCAAGATAGATGAGATCGAGGTACTGTGAATCAATTGGCAATTCAAGGAGCAAAGTGAGTGTTCCGTATTGTAGGAGAAAATCAGTTAGGCAAGATGGGAGGGGACAAGGTGATAGGCTGCTTTAAAGCCAACGGTGAGGGGTTTGTGCTTGATGTGAAGGTGGATGGGCAATCACTGGAGGTTCTCGAGGATGGGGGAAACATGGACCGAACATATTTTTAGAAAAATGTTCCGGGCAACAGAGTGAAGTATGGACTGGAGAAGGGAGCGGCAGAAGTCAGGGAGGTAAGCGAGAAGGCTGACTCAGCAGTCAAGAAAGGATAGTTGAAGTCCTTGGATCAATGCGGTGCCAGTTTGAATGGAGAGGAAAGGGTGGATTTTAGTGATACTCTGAAGGTAGAACTGCCATTTTGGTGACAGCTTTAATACGAGGGATGAATAAGAGCGATGAGTCGAGGATTACTCCAAGATTAGGGGTTTGTGAAACATGGGGGGAGCGTGGTGCTTTCTATCGTGAAGAGCAAGTCAGGGGGAGGGCAGGGTTTGGGTGGGAAGATAAGGAGTTCTCTTTTGGATAGGTAAAGTCTGAGCTGTCAGCAGGACATCCAAGTATAGATGGGCTGAAGGCAGCAGGAACTGTGAGGCTGCAGAGGAGAGACATCAGGGCAGGAGATGTAGATTTGGGAATCATCTCCATAGAGATAGCAGTTGAAGCCATGGAAGTGAATGACTTCTCCAAGGGAGTGGGTGTAAATGGAGAATGGAAAGGACCCAAAACTGAGCCCTGATGAACACTCCACAGATAGTGGGTGGGAGGCAGAGGAGGAGCCCCTGAACGGAACTGAGAATTAGTGGTCAGAGAGATTGGAGGCGAACCAGGAGAGGACAGCGTCAGTGATGCCAAGGTTGACTAATGATTCCAGGAAAAGGGGTGGTGGATGAGGATTTGGATGGAGTGGAGCCCTTCGGAGAAGCGTTGATCGGGGGGCTAGTCAAGACAGGAAGTAGGTACGTTTCAGAGTGATAGGGTGAGGTGAGACGGGGAGGGCAGAGACCAGTTTAATCCTCCATTTGCTGTAAGAAAGCAAATAGGGGAGGCCGATGGAGCTGCTCTCCGTTCCCTCTCCTTTGATCCTTCCTCAAGCCCACGTGGGCTGCTCAAATTGTGGGCTGAGACCGCCCTCTGCTGGTCCCCCCACTCCCACCCCTTACTGATAATAATAATAATAATAATAATAATAATAATAATAATAATAATAACAATAGTATTTGTTAAGTGCTTACTATGTGCAAAGCACAGTTCTAAGCGCTGGGGAGGTTACAAAGTGATCAGGTTGTCCCACGGGGAGCTCACAGCTTTAATCCCCATTTTACAGATGAGGGAACTGAGGCACAGAGAAGTTAAGCGACTTGCCCAAAGTCACACAGCTGACAGTTGGCGGAGTCAGGATTTGAACCCATGACCTCTGACTCCAAAGCCCTACTGATTCCTCCCCCAGCCCCTGGGCTCAGTCGCTTGCCGCTGGGAGGGTTGGGGGAGTATTCATTCATTCATTCAATCGTATTTATTGAGCACTTACTGTGTGCAGAGCACTGTACTAAGCGCTTGGGAAGCACAAGTCGGCAACAGATAGAGACGGTCCTTAACCAACAACGGGCTCCCAGTCTAGAAGGGGGAGACAGACAACAAAACAAAACATGGAGAGAGGTGTTAAAATCATCAGAACAAATTGAATTAAAGCTATATGCACATCATTAACAAAATAAATGGTAAATATGTACAAGTAAAATAGAGTAATAAATCTACAAGTATATATACAGGTGCTGTGGGGAGGGGAAGGAGGTAGGGCAGGGAGGATGGGGAGGAGGAGAGGAAAAAGGGGGCTCAGTCTGGGAAGGCCTCCTGGAGGAGGTGAGCTCTCAGTAGGACTTTGAAGGGAGAGCTACCTTGGCGGATGTGTGGAGGGAAGGCATTCCAGGCCAGGGGGAGGACGTGGGCTGGGGGTCGATGGCGGGACAGGTGAGAACAAGTTCTCAGTGACACCAGAGAACTGACCCCAGGCCAATCATCCCCCACAAGGGGCCTGGAAAAACCATAGATGCGAAAGAACAAGAGAGAAAAGTTTCCCACTGAGAGGACACAACTTCCAGACATGACGGACAGGATGGAGAGGACATGCAGGATGCAACCAGGCGATCCCCCGTCACCCCAGGTCTCTAACACTCCCGTGTCACCGCATTAGTGTTCTATGGTAGCAATGGGAAGAAGGACACGCCCAGGGCCTGACGGAGCAACGGGGTCCGGGACAGAGAGCAGACTGTCCTGCTGGTGAGAAGGGAGACCTGAAATGGGGAGTCCCAGGGTGGGAGAGCAGGATTCCCAGGTGGGACCCTATGTCCGGGTTCCCCTCAAAACCGTTTAAACTGAAGGCCGTCGAGGGTCGCAGATTGTGCACAGTGAATACGTTGTGTTGATTAACTCCTCGATTAGACTGTAAGCTCCATGGGAGCAGACTCTGTAACTTCTCTGATAGTTGTGTACTCCCAAAGATCTAGTCTGGCACTCGGCACAGAGTAGGTCATTGGTGATGCTCTTATTAAACAAACGATTGCTCTCCCCTCCTTCAAAGCCTTATTGAAAGAACATCTCCTCCAAGTAGACTTCCCCTACTGAAGCCCTCCTCTCTACTCCCATTTCATTCCAGACATTCCCTTCACTCATCCCCTCTCCCAGCCCCATAGTACTTATTTATTTAGTATTATTTATTTATATGTATTAATGCTTCTTTCCCCCTCTAGACTGTGAGCCTGTTGTTGGCAGGGAGTGTATTCATTCAATCGTATTTATTGAGTGCTTACTGTGTGCACAGCACTGTACTAAGCGCTTGGGAAGTACAAGTTGGCAACAGATAGAGACAGTCCCTACCCAACAGCTGGCTCACAGTCTAGAAGGGGGAGACAGACAGCAAAACAAAACATATTAACAAAATAAAAGAAATAGAATAAATATGCACAAGTAAAATAGAGTAATAAATACGTACAAAAATATATACATATATACAGGTGCTGTGGGGAGGGGAAGGAGGTAAGGTGTGGGGGAGAGGGAGTGAATTTGTTTATCGTTATAGTGTACTCTCCCAAATCCTTAGAACAGTACTTTGCACACAATAAGCGCTCACTAAATACAAGCAAATGAATGAATGACGATAATATAGAAGATGAAAGTGATGGCAACATGAGCTTTCTGAGGGACCCGAACCTCCCTCAAAGCCCAAGAGATGTGACCACGGGGGATCTGCAGGAGACAAGAGGAGGGGCCCAGAGGGGCTGAGAATGAGTGTGGGATCATCGGAACAGCGTGGCTCAGTGGAAAGAGCATGGCTTGGGAGTCAGAGGTCATGGGTTCTAATCCCGGCCCTGCAATATGTCTGCTGTGAGAACTTGGGCAAGTCACCTATCTTCTCTGAGCCTCAAGGGCCTAATCTGGAAAATGGGGATGAAGACTGTGAGCCCCAAGTGGGACAACCTGATCACCTTGTATCCCCCCAGCACTTAGAACAGTGCTTTGCACACAGTAAGCGCTTAACAAATGTTATCATTATTATCATTGGGATGCAGGGAAATCTGGGGGAGCTGGAGCACAGTTTCCCCTCTCCATCCTGGGACAGGGTGCCATCTGTCAGAAGGGGCAGAGCGAGGGGACTGGCCCGTGGAGATGAGGGTTTTTGTCTCACTTCCCCATTACCCTGTGTCACTGTGTCACTACTACTATCCAGACAGTAATAATCGGCCTCGTCCTCGGCCTGGGCTCTGGCAATGGTCAGCGTGGCCGTGCTCCCAGACTTAGTCCCAGAGAACCGGTCGGGGATCCCGGAGGGTCGGTTGTTATTACTGTATATAACCAACACAGGGGCCCGGCCGGGTTTCTGCTGGTACCAGTATGCACCATAGCTACCACTAACACCGGAGCAGGTGAGCGTGGCTGTTTGTCCCAGGGCCACGGACGCCGAGGGCGGCTGAGTGGGCGCAGAACTCACGAAACCTGGAGGAGAGAAGAGAAGAGGTCAGGAAGGACTGCACTGGACCCCTCTCTGGGCATCCTTCCCCCCTTCCCGATATCCCCCCTGGGTCCGTCCGGGGCAGAGGAAGTGTCCGTGCCCGGGGCCTTTAGGAGGGCATGAGCCACCCTGGGTCACACCTGTGCAGAGCGCGAGGAGCACGAGGCCCACAAGGAGGAGGAGAGAAGCTTGGGCCATGGCAGGCAGTGAGCTAAGCGCTGTGCTCCCCGAGGCCCCAGCTGTGGGCCCGGCTTCTCCTGCCGCTCTCTTATCCCCTCCCCACGCCCCCCTTCGGAGCCCCCCGTGCAAATCTTTCCCCTCTCATTGGCAGCTGCTGCCCCGGGGGGCGGAGCCCCACACCCCTCGGGGTGGGGTCTCTCTGTGTCTCCACGTGTCCAGCCCTGCCCTTCATTCATTCATTCATTCATTCATTCATTCAATCGTATTTATTGAGCGCTTACTGTGTGCAGAGCACCGGACTAAGCGCTTGGGAAGTCCCAGTTGGCAACATATAGAGACGGTCCCTACCCAACAACGGGCTCACCTTCCCTTCTGAGCAGCGGGGCTCAGTGGAAAGAGCCCGGGCCTGGGAGTCGGAGGTCGTGGGTTCTAATCCCGACACCGCCACTTCTCAGCTGTGTGACTTGGGGCAAGTCACTTAGCTTCGCTGGGCCTCAGTGACCTCACCTGAAAATGGGAATGAAGACTGGGAGCCCCACGTGGCACAACCTGATTACCTTGTGTGGCCCCTAGTGCTTAGAACAGTGCTTGCACATAGTAAGCGCTTAATATTATAATTATTATCATCATTATTATTATTATCCCCTCCACGTGGCCCCAGCCCAGGTCACAGGGCCCCAGGACACTGACAGAGGCAAGGAGGGGCCCTTTCTCTCTCTCTCTCTTTCTTTCTCTTTCCCTCCCTCTCTCTCTCTCCCCACTACTTAAAGCTGTGTCCCTGGCTCTGCCTCCATCTCTTCTGGTACCAGTTTGCCCTTTGCCCCTTCCCCAGAGCCACCTGGGTTTTACACTAACTCACGTGGGGTCAGTATAAATGGTGATGCCGAGACTCCAGCCTTAAATCCTGTCCCATGGCTCAGGGACTGAGTTATTCCACATCTGCTAAGATGCCAATAGCTGTTCCCAAGAAGCACTGGTCTTGGCGATCAATCAATCCATCAATAAATCATATTTGTTGAGTGCTCACTGTGCACAGAGCACAGTACTAAGTGCTTGGGAGAGTAGGATAAAACCGAGTTGGGTAAGAAGCAGCTGGATCTAGTGGCTAGAGCCTGGGACTGGCAGGCAGAAGGAACTGGGTTTTAAACCTAGGGACACCACTTGTCTGCTGGGTGATGAGCAAATCCCTTAATTTTTCTGTGCTTCAGTTACCTCATCTGTAAAATGGGGATTACGACAGTAAGCCCCATGTGGGACATGGACTGTATCCAACCTGATTAGCTGGTATCCTACCCGGTGCTTAGAACAGTGCTTGGCACATAGTAAGTCCTTAACAAATACCATAATAATAATAATTATTATTATTATTACTAAATGGTCAATAAAGAAGCCAGAGTGCATATGGAGGCAGGGGGAGAGCTCCGGACTGAAGTATAGTAGAGAAGGTGGGACAGACAGAGAAGAGTGAGATCAGGCTCGAAGACTACAATGCCTTCTGTGGGGAAGGTGCAGAAAGAAAAAACACACAACATAAACACAATTGCCCCTTCTTGCGACTCCACCACTTGTCTGCTGTGTGACCTTGGGCGAGTCACTTCACTTCTCTGTACCTCAGTTAACTCATCTGTAAAATAGAGAGTGAGACTGTGAGCCCCACGAGGGACAGGGACTGTGTCCAACCCAATTCACTGGTATCCACCCCAGTGCTTAATACACTGCCTGGCACACGGTAAGCACTTAACAAATGCCATAATTATCATTACTACTATACCTGTACCATACGGTCTCGGGACTGTGAACTCTATGTGCACAGGGAATTTATCTGCCAACTCCGTTGTACCGTGCTCTCCCTAGCCTTTAGTACTGAACTCTGCCCTAAGTGCTAAATAAATACCATGAATGATGATGATGATGATGATGTTGATGCCTAACCTGGGGGAGTCAGCTCCATGAGGCTCTTCTGCCACTTCAGGCCCCCGGGAAATTACAACCACTCTCCAGGACTGCAGCTGCAGAGGAAATACACTCAAGACAGACGTGAGAAGATGTGTGGCCTTTCAGATACAGCACAACCTTGGAATCAGAAGAAACTGTGTTTTAATACCGTCTCTACAACTTGTCTGCTGTGTGACCTCGAAAAAGCCATGTCGCTCCTCTGTGCCTCAGTTCGCTCATCTGTAAAATGGGGATGAAGAATGTGAGCCCCATGTAGAACACAGACTGCGTCTTATGTACACCAATACTCTATGAACTTCTATGTACTCCAGTGCTTAGTACGGTGCCTGACATATAGTAAGCACTTTGGGCAAGTCACTTAACTTCTCTGCGCCTCAGTTACCTCATCTGTAAAATGGGCATTGACTGTGAGCACCCCGTGGGACAACCTGATCACCTTGTAACCTCCCCAGCGCTTAGAACAGTGCTTTGCACATAGTATGCGATTAATAAATGCTATCATTATTATAGGCACTTAACCAAATCCATAAAAAAAGCCAGCTTTTACTGACCCTGGGAGTGAGACACAGAAGTGCACCTAACCTAGCTGCCATGCTGTTGTCGCTAATTAGATGATCATGCTTATGGAGAGTTGGGTAGCAGGGACGAGGAGGACTAGGGATAGGGGAAAAAGGGGAGACTAGGAGAGAGCAGGTTGTGTACGGGGATCAAATTGCACTAACTGTCCCTCCCATTAGATCCCATGTTCTTCTACCTGCATGCCCCGCCAACCCCTCATACTTAATAAGACCCAAATCGACTCTTCATCTTCCCACCCAAACCCTGTCCTCCACCAGACTTTCCTATCACTCTGCACAAAAGAGAGACAGAGAGCAGAGTGTCTTACCCGTGAGAGGAGAGGCCCGACATGGGGAGTCCCAGGGTGGGACCCTCTGTCCGGTTTCCCCTCCAGACCATTTGGACTGAAGGCCGTCGAGGGTCTCAGACTGCATACACTGAACGAACACATCGTGTTGACTGACGTCACTTAGACGGCAAGCTTCGCGGGAGCAGACTCTGTATCTTCCCGGGTGGCTGTGCAATCCCAAAGATCCAGTGACGAAGAAGCAGTGTGGCCTAATGGAAAGAGCACGGGCTGGGGAGTCAGAGGACGAGGGTCCTGATCCCGGCTCCACCACTCGTCCGCTGTGTGACCTTGGGCAGGTCACTTAACTTCTCTGTGCCTCAGTTACCGCATCTGTAAAACAGGGATTAAGACTGTGAGCCTCACGTGGGATGATCTGATTATCTCGTATCTACCCCAGAGCTTAGAACAGTACGTGGCACAGAGTAAGCACTTAACAAATACTATCACTATTATTATTATTATCCAGTCTGACGCAGTGCACACTGCAGGTCACTGGTCACGATGATGGTGGTGGTGCTTATCTCAGACAGATGATTTCTCTCCCTTCCTTCAAAGCCTTATTGAAGGACATCACCTCCAAGAAGCCTTCCCCGACTAAGCCATTCTCTCCTCTTCTCCCACTCCCTTCTGCGTCACCCTTCCTTGCTCCCTTCACTCATCTCCCCTCCCGGGCCCACGACACTTAGGTATGTATCTGTCATTTATTTACTGATTTATTCATTTATCTGTATTAATGCCTGCCCTCCCCCTCTTCACTGTGAGCCCTTTTTGGGCAGGGAATGTGTCTGTTTATTGTTGTATTGTACTCTCCCAAGCCCCAAGTACACTGCTTTGCACACAATAAGCGCTCAATAAATGCAACCTAATAAATGAATGAATGGTGATAATACTGATGATGGTAGCAACAGTTTTCTCAGAGGGGCCCGAACCTCACCCAAAGCTTCAGAGACGTGACCGTGGGGGATCTGCAGGGACAAGAGGTGGGGCCCAGCGGTGCTGAGAATGAGTGTGGGTTTGTCGGGTCAATGGGGGAGTGTGGGAGGGCCAGGATGCAGGGGAATCTGGGGGAAATGGAGAGCAGTGTTCCCCTCCCCATCCCGGGACAGGAAACCATCTGTCAGAAGGGGCAGAGCAAGGGGACAGGCCTGTGGAGATGGGGGTTTTTGTCTCACTTCCCCATCAACCCGTGTCACTGTGAGGATTGCCACTGCCAATATACTCTTGACAGTAATAATCGGCCTCGTCCTCGGCCTGGGCCCTGGCGATGGTCAGCGTGGCCGTGCTTCCGGACTTAGAGCCGGAGAACCGGTCGGGGATCCCGGAGGGTCGGTTGCTATTATCGTATATAACCAGCACAGGGGCCTGGCCGGGCTTCTGCTGGTACCAGTATGCATAGCTACCAGTAACACCGGAGCAGGTGAGTGTGGCTGTTTGTCCCAGGGCCACGGACGCCGAAGGAGGCTGAGTCGGCACAGAACTCACGAAACCTGGAGGAGAGGAGACAAGAGATCCCTAAGTACTGCACTGAACCCCTCTCTGGGCATCCTACCTCCGCCCCTTCCAAGCACCCTCCTGGGTCCACCTGGGCTGAGGACCTCTCCCTACCCAGGGCCCTTTGGGGGGCATTAGCTGCCCCCGGCCGCACCTGTGCAGAGAGCGAGGAGTGCAAGGAGAACGTGAAGGAGGAAGACAGGAGTGCGAGCCATGGTGGACATGGACACAAAGGCTCTGCTCCCCAAGGTCCCAGTTCTGGGCCTGGGCTCCCCAAAGTCTCTCTTATACCCTCCCCATGCCCCCATCCCCCTCCTGTAGCCCCCACATGCAAATCTGTTCCCTGCCCAATGGCTGCTGCTTCTAGGGGCGTCACCCAACCCAGATCACAGGGCCCCGGGACCCTGACAGAGGTAAAGAGGGGTTCTCTCTCCCTCTCTCTCTGTTCCTCTCTCCCTCTCTGTCCCCACTACTGAAAGCTGTGCCCCTGGCTCTGCCTCCATCTCTTCTCGTACTAGTTTGCCCTGTGCCCCTTCTCCAGACCCACCAGGGTCTTACACTCATTCACGCGGGGTCAGGATAAATGGCGATGTCTAGAAACCTGCCTTACAATCTATGCCATGGCTCAGGGGGTGAGTTATTCCAGATCTGTCTTCATTCCAATATCTGTTCTAAAGTAGCATTAATCAAAGTGTTCAATCCATCCAACAATCAATCATATTTCTTGAGTGCTCACTGTGCAAAGGGTATTGTATTAAGTGCTTGGGAAAATATGATACAACCAAGTTATCCAACTTGGTTGGATAAGAAGCAGCATGGGGCTGGGAGGCAGAAGAAACTGGGTTCTAAACTCAGGATCATTGCTTGTCTGCTGTGTGACCTTGGGCATGTCCCTTCATTTTTCTGTGCCTCAGTTACCTCACCTGTAAAACGGGGATTAAGACAGTGATCCCCATACGGTACATAGACTGTGTCCTACCTGATTGCTTCTATCAACCTGTGAGATTAGTACAGGGCTTGGTGCATCATAAGCACTTAATAAATACCATAAAAAGTGGGTTGGTTGAAAGAATCCCAGTATGCAAGGAGCTTAGAGTTTTCAACGGGAGAAAGAAATTAAAATAAATGTATAAATGATGGATATGTACATAAGTGGTGTGGGGCTGAGGATAGTGTGAATAAATAGGTCATATCTAAGTGCAAAGGCACCTCAGAAGAGAAAAGGAATAGGGGAAATCAGGGCTTAGATGGGGAAGGCATCACGGAAGAAATGGGATTTTAAAGGTGGGGGAGAGGAAAGGTCTGTCAGATATGAAGGGGGAAGGAGTTCCCAGCCAGAGTCATAGACCAAACATAATTTTAGAAAAACGTTCTGGGCCACAGGACGAAGTATGGACTAGAGAGGGGGGTGACAGAAGGCAGTGATGTAAGCTAGAAGGCTGATGCAGCAGTCAAGAAAGGATAGCCTAAGCGTATCAATGTGCTGCCAGGTGAATGGAGAGGAAAGGGTGGATTTTAGTGATACTGTGAAGGTAAAACTGCCATTCTGGGGACAGATGGAGTATGAGGGATGAATAAAGGTTAGCTGCTTGTGAAAAAGGAGGGACCGTGGTGCTTTCTACAGTGACGAGATAGTCAGGGAAAGGGCAGGGTTTGGGTGGGAAGTTAAGGAGTTCTGTTTTGAACGTGTCAAGTTTGAGGCGTAGGCGCGACACCCAAGTATAGATGGCCTGAAGCTAGAAGGAAATGTGAGACTGGAGAGAAGGAGAGACATCAGAGCTGGAGATGGAGATTTGGGAATCATCTCCATAGAGACAGTAGTAGAAGCCATGGGAGCGAATGACTTCTCCAAGGGAGTGGGTGTAGATGGAGAACGGAAAAGGACCCAAAGCTGAGCCTTAATGGACTCCTTACAGATAGTAGGTGGGAGGCAAGAAGGAGCCCCTGACAGAAACTGAGAATGAGTGGCCAGAGGGATAGGAGGAGAACCAGGAGAGGACAGTGTCAGTGAGGCCAAGACTGGATAATGATTCCAAGAAAAGGGGTGGTCGAGGAGGATTAGGATGGAGAGGAGGCCTTTGGAGAAGCAATGATCGGGGAGATAATCAGGACAGGAGGTAGACACGGCTTGTAGTGTTATGGTAAGGTGAGACAGGGAGGCTGAGGCTGGTTTGATCCTCCGCTTGCTATAAGGGAGTAAAAGAGGGGAGGCCGACGGAGCTGCTCTCTGGTCCCTCCGCCATGAGCCTTCCTCAAGCCCACGTGGGCTGAGGGCGCCCTCTGCTGGCCCTGCCCCCCAACATACCCCCCGGTCCCCCCGTCCCCACCCCTTCCTGATTCCTCCCCCAGCCCCTGTCTGGCCTTAGTTAGGCTCCTGCTGCTGGGCAGTTGGCGGGAGGAGGTGGCCGACTGCACCGTCCGTCCCCTTGCCAGGCTTTGGGGTGCCCAGTCTGGTGGGAGACTCGGGGCCCACACGGCCCTTTGCTGGAGTTTTCCATGAATGGGGGATGAAATGAGGCCACCTGGTCCTGGCCTGTGGTCCGACAGACCTTTCCCGGAATCATTTCTCTGTCGGAGGGGAGGGAATTAGGACTCAATGAGAAAGAAACCAATAGAGACAAGGCTAAGGTACTGTGACACCGCCCCCATATTAGGATAGATGCTATCCCGCCTCGGTTACACCAGAGAACAGGCTCCAGGCCGGTCATTTCTCCCCAGCGGTCCAGGACAAACCAAAGATGGGAAAAGAACTACAGACCACAGTTTCCCCCAGGGAGGACACAACCTCCAGACAGGCCGGACAGGATGGAGCGGACACGCAAGGTTGCCACCAGGCAATACCCCGTCACCCCAGATCGCTAACACGCCTGTGTCACATCATTACTGTAGCAATGGGAAGAAGGACACATCCAGGGACAGACAGAGCAACGAGGCCTGGGACAGAGAGCAGAGTGTCTTACCGGTGAGAGGAGAGGCCCGAGATGGGGAGTCCCAGGGTGGGACCCTCTGTCCGGTTTCCCTTCCAGACCCTTTGGACTGAAGGCCGTCGAGGGTCACAGATTGTATACACTGAACGAACACGTCGTGTTGACTGACGTCACTTAGACGGTTAGCTTTGTGGGAGCAGACTCTGTATCTTCCCGGGTGGCTGTGCAATCCCAAAGATCCAGTGACGAAGAAGCAGCGTGGCCTAATGGAAAGAGCACGGGCTGGGGAGTCAGAGGACGAGGGTCCTGATCCCGGCTCCACCACTCGTCCGCTGTGTGACCTTGGCCAAGTCACTTAACTTCTCTGTGCCTCAGTTACCGCATCTGTAAAACAGGGATTAAGACTGTGAGCCTCACGTGGGACCATCTGATTATCTCGTATTTACCCCAGAGGTTAGAACAGTACGTGGCACCGAGTAAGCACTTAACAAATACTATCACTATTATTATTATTATCCAGTCTGACGCAGTGCACACTGCAGGTCACTGGTCACGATGATGGTGGTGGTGCTCATCTCAAACAGATGATTTCTCTCCCTTCCTTCAAAGCCTTATTCAAGGACATCTCCAAGAAGCCTTCCCCAACTAAGCCGTTCTCTCCTCTTCTCCCACTCCCTTCCGCATCACCCTGACTTGCTCCCTTCACTCATCTCCCCTCCCGGGCCCACGACACTTAGGTATATATCTGTCATTTATTTAATGATTTATTCATTTATTTGTATTAATGCCTGCCCTCCCCCTCTTCACTGTGAGCCCGTTTTGGGCAGGCAATGTGTCTGTTTATTGTTATATTCTACTCTCCCAAGCCCCAAGTACACTGCTTTGCACACAGTAAGCGCTCAATAAATACAACCGAATAAATGAATGAATGGTGATAATACTGATGATGGCAGCATCAGCTTTCTCAGAGGGGCCCGAACCTCACTCAAAGCCCCAGAGACGTGACCGCAGGGGATCTGCAGGGGACAAGAGGTGGGGCCCAGCGGTGCCGAGAATGAGTGTGGGTTCGTGGGGGTGATGGGAGGGTGTGGCAGGGTCAGGATGCAGGGGAATCTGGGGAAACTAGAGCGCAGTGTTCCCCTCCCCATCCTGGGACAGGGAACCATCTGTCAGAAGGGGCAGAGCAAGGGGACGGGCCTGTGGAGATGGGGGTTTTTGTCTCACTTCCCCATCAACCTGTGTCACTGTGAGGATTGCCGTTGCCACTATACTCCTCGCAGTAATAATGGGCCTCGTCCTCGGCCTGGGCCCTGGCGATGGTCAGCGTGGCCGTGCTCCCGGACTTAGAGCCGGAGAACCGGTCGGAGATCCCGGAGGGTCGTTTGCTATCAAGGTATATAACCAGCACAGGGGCCTGGCCAGGTTTCTGCTGGTACCAGGACGCATAGCTACCAGTAACACCGGAGCAGGTGAGCGTGGCTGTTTGTCCCGGGGCCACGGATGCCGAGGGCGGCTGAGTGGGTGCAGAACTCACAAAACCTGGAGGAGAGGAGAGAAGAGGTCAGGAAGGACTGCACTGGACCCCTCCCTGGGCATCCTTCCCCCCTCCCCGATACCCCCCCGGGGTCTATCTGGGGCAGAGGAAGTGTCCATGCTCGGGGTGCTTAGGAGGGTATGAGCCGCCCCAGGTCACACCTGTGCAGAGCGCGAGGAGCACGAGGCCCACGAGGAGGAGGAGAGGAGCTTGGGCCATGGCAGACAGTGTGCGAAGCGCTGTGCTCCCCGAGGCCCCAGCTGTGGGCCCGGCCTCTCCTGCCGCTCTCTTATCCCCTCCCCACGCCCCCCGCCAGGGCCCCCAATGCAAATCTCTCCCTGCTCATTGGCTGCTGCTGCCCTTGGGGTGGGGGGGAGCCCCACACCCCTGGGGGGGGGGGGAGGCAGGGGGTGTCTCTGTCTCTCTGTGTCTCCACGTGTCCAGCCCTGCCCTTCATTCATTCATTCATTCATTCAATTGTATTTATTGAGCACTTACTATGTGCAGAGCACTGGACTAAGCACTTGGGAAGTCCAAGTTGGCAACATATGGAGACGGTCCCTACCCGACAATGGGCTCACCTTCCCTTCTGAGCAGCGGGGCTCAGTGGACAGAGACCGGGCTTGGGAGTCGGAGGTCATGGGTTCTAATCCCTACTCTGCCACATGTCTGCTGGGTGACCTTGGGGCAAGTAACTTAACTTCTCTGGGCCTCAGTGACCTCATATGGAAAATGGGGATTAAGTCTGTGAGCCCCACGTGGGACAACCCGATTACCTTGTATCGCCCCTAGCGCTTTGCACATAGTAAGCGCTTAACAAATGCCATCATTAATTAAGAGTAAGCACTGAACGAATACTATCATTATTATCATTATTATTATTATCCCCTCCATGTGGCCCCAGCCCCGGTCACGGTGCCCCAGGACACTGACAGACGGAAGCAGGGGCCCTTTCTCTCTCTTTCTTTCTGTCTTTCCCTCCCTCTCTCTCTCTCCCCACTACTGAAAGCTGTGCCCCTGGCTCTGCCTCCATCTCCTCTAGTACCAGTTTGCCCTGTGCCCCTTCGCCAGAACCACCTGGGCCTTACACTAACTCACACGGGGTCAGTATAAACGGTGATGCCGAGAAACCAGCCTTAAATTTTGTCCCATGGCTCAGGGACTGTGTTATTCCACATCTGCTAAGATGCCAATAGCTGTTCTCAAGGAGCACTGGTCTTGGCAATCAATCAACCCATCAGTAAATCGTAGTTATTGAGTGCTCACTGTGCAGAGAGCACTGTACTAAGTGCTTGGGAGACTAGGACTTCCTAAAACCGAGTGGGGTAAGAAGCAGCGTGGCCTAATGGCTAGAGCCTGGGCCTGCGAGGCAGAAGGAACTGGGTGATAAACCCAGGGACATCGCTTGTCTGCTGGGTGATGAGCAAATCCCTTAATTTTTCTGTGTCTCAGTTATCTCATCTGTAAAATGGGGATTAAGACAGTGAGCCCCATGTGGGACATGGACTGTATCCAACCTGATTAGCTGGTATCTAACCCAGTGCTTAGAACAGTGCTTGGCACATAGTAAGTTCTTAACAAATACAATAATAATTATTCTTATTACTAAATGGTCAATAAAGAAACCAAAGGGCAGATGGGGCGGGGGGAGCGCTCCAGACTGGGGTATAGTAAAGAAGGTGGGACAGACTGAAAAGGGTGAGATCAGGCCTGAAGACTGCAATGCCTTCTGTTGGGAAGGTGTAGAAAGAAAAAACACACAACACAAACAGAACCGCCCATTCTTGTGACTCCACCACTTGTCTGCTGGGTGACCTTGGATGAGTCACTTCACTTCTCTGTACCTCAGTTAACTCATCTGTAAAATAGGGAGTGAGACTGTGAGCCCACGAGGGATAGTGACTGTGTCCAATCCAATTGGCTGGTACCCACCCCAGTGCTTAGTACATTGCCTGGCACATAGTAAGTGCTTAACAAATGCCATAATTATCATTACTATTATACCTATACCGTACGGTCTCTGGACTGCAAACTCTATGTGCACTGGGAAGCTATCTGCCAACTCTGTTGTACTCTCCCTAGCTTTTAGTACCGAACTCTGCTCTAATTAAGTGCTAAATAAATACCATGGATGATGATGATGATGATGATGATGTTGATGCCTAACCCGGGTGAGTCAACTCCATGAGGCTCTTCTGCCACCTTCAGGCCCCTGGGAAATTAAAACCACTCTCTGAAACTGCACCTGCAGAGGAAATACATTTAAGACAGATGAGACAGACGAGAGACGTTGCGAGGCCTTTCCGATAGGTCACGGATCTTGGAAGCAGAAGAAACTGAGTTCTAATCCCGGCTCTGCCCCTTGCCTGCTCTGTCACCTCGGACAAGTCACGTCCCTTCTCTGTGCCTCAGTTCTCTCATCTGTAAAATGGGGATGAAGAATGTGAGCCCCGTGGGGGACACGGACTGTGTCTTATGTACTAGGTACACCAGTACTGTATATTAATAATAATAATAATAATGGCATTTATTAAGTGCCTACTATGCGCAAAGCACTGTTCTAAGCGCTGGGGAGGTTACAAGGTGATCAGGTTGTCCCACGGGGGGCTCACAGTCTTCATCCCCATTTTACAGATGAGGTCACTGAGGCCCAGAGAAGTGAAGTGACTTGCCCAAAGTCACACAGCTGACAATTGGCGGAGCTGGGATTTGAACCCATCACCTCTGACTCCAAAGCCCGGGCTCTTTCCACTGAGTCACGCTGCTTCTATGTACTCCAGTGCTTAGTACAGTGCCTGACACATAGTAGAAGCACTAAACAAAATGCCATAAAGAAAAATAAAACCACATTTTACTTACCCTGGGAGTGAGATCTAACCCTGCACCCAACCTGTCCTTCTGGCTGTCAGGCCGTGGTGCCCAAGCAGACATTCATAATTATTGAGAGTTGGGTAGCAGGGAAGATGAGGTCTAGGGAAGGGGAGAAAGGGCACCCTAGGAGACAGCAGGGTTTTTATGTGGATCAAATTACATTGACTGTCCTTCCCATTAGATCCCAAGCTCTTCTACTTGGATGCCTCGCCAACCCCCCATACTTAAAAAGTCCAAAATCAAACTCTTCATTTTTCCACCAAACACTGTCCTCCACCAGACTTTCTAATTATTCTGTAAAACACCACAATCCTCCATAACTCAATACCGCTCTCCCTCCTATTTAGAATATGAGTCCCTCTTGGCACAGGGATTATCTGACCTGACTCATTTACATCTATCCTACTGCTCAGAAAAGTGCTTGACACATAGTAGGCAATTTTTAAATAAATGTTGTAAACTGTTATTACCAACTATTGCAGGCCCATAACTCGGCATTATCCTTTACTCGTCTCTGTCCCTCAAACCACATAGTCAGTCTGTCACACAATCCAGTCAGTTCTGCCTTCACAACATCTCTAGAATCTGTCTTTTTCTCTCGATCCAAAATGCTACTACTTCGATGCAAGCACTTGTCACTTCCTTGGGAATCAGTGTGGCTCAGTGGAAAGAGTGAGGGCTTGGGAGTCAGAGGTCATGGGTTCGAATCCCAGCTCCACCACTTGTCAGCTGTGTGACCTTGGGCAAGTCACTTAACTTCTCTGTGCCTCAGTTACCTCATCTGTAAAATGGGGATTAAGACTGTGAGCCCCAAGTGGGACAACCTGATCACCTTGTAGCCCCCCCAGTGCATAGAACGGTGCTTTGCACATAGTAAGCACTTAACAAATACCACCATTATTATTCCTTCCTTCACTACTGCATCAGCCTCCTCACTGTCCTCCCTGCCTCCTGTCTCTCCCTGTTCCAGACCACACTGTACACTGCTGCCCTACTCAGTTTTCTAAAGATGACATTCTGTCCATGTCTCCTTATTCCTCAAGAACCTCCAGAGGTGACCCATCCATCTTTGCATCCAACAGCATTTATGTATGTATTCTTACACTTTACCATTTCCTCTCTCTGTACTTCATCTTAGTGTTTGTCTCCCTTTCTAGGCTATAGGCTCCTATTTATTATTATTATTAACAAATAGTGGTATTTGTTAAACACTTACTCTTTGTCAAGCACTGTTCTAAGCGATGGGGTAGATGCAAGGTAATCACTTTGTCCCACATGGGCCTTGCAGTCTTTATCCCCAATTTTTTACAGATGAAGTAACTGAAGCACAGAGAAGTTAAGTGACTTACCCAAAGTCACGCAGTTGACAAGGGGTGGTGTTGGGATTAGAACTCACTTCCTCCGACTCCCAAGCCCATGCTCTTTCCATTAAGCCACGGTGCTTCTCTAGTTGTCAGGGATCATGTCTATTGCATAGTATCAATCAATGCATGGTATTAATTAAATGCTTACTATGTGCAGAACACTGTACTAAGCTCTTGGGAGAGTACAATACGACAGAATTAGCAGACCCTACTTGGCAATTTAGAGGGGGAGACAAACATTAAGATAAGTAAATTTGCAGTTTATAATATATAATTTAAAGCTATTTATGTACTTAGGTAAGTTCTCTGAGGTCGAGGGTGGGTGAATTGCCCTCTCCCAAATGCTGAGGACCGTGTTCTACCCACAGTGAGTGATCAATAAATACCATCCATGGACTGGAGAGGAGATTCCCTATTTTTCCTTTAGTGATGTTTTCCAAAATACCCAGATCACCCCAGATCACTAACTTGCCTGTGTCACCACATTACTGTGCTGTGGTAGTATTGGGAAGAAGGACACATTCAAGGCCGGGCGGAGCGACGGGCCCTGGGACAGAGACCGGGCTGTCCCGCTGGTGAGAAGGGAGGCCTGAAATAGGGGGTCCCACATCTGGTTTCTCCTCAAAACTGGTTGGACTGAAAGCCACCGAGGGTCTCAGGTTGCTTACCGTGAAAATGTTGTATCGACTGACTTCTCAATTAGATTGTAGGCTCCGTGGGAGCAGCCCCTGTTTCCTTCCTGGTAGTTGTGCATTCCCAAAGATCCAATCTGGCGCTGTGCACACAGTAGGTCACCGGTGATGACGATGGTGGTTGTCAACTCATATCAGACAGACGACTGCTCTGCCCTCCTTCGATGCCTTATTGAAGGAACATCTCCTTCAAGAAGCCTTTCCTAACTAAGTCCTCCTCTCCCGCTCCCTTTTAAGTCTCCCTGAGTTGCTCCCTTCACGCAGCCCCTCTTCCAGCCCCACAGCACTTAGGAATATAGCTAGAATTTATATATTTATTTATTTATTCATTTATGTGTACTAATGCCTATCTCCACGTCACTGTGAGCCTGTTTAGGTCAGGGAATGTGTCTGTTTATTATTATACTGTACTCTCCCAAGCCCTTAGTACAATGCTTTGCACACAGAAAGCGCTCAATAAATACAACCAAACGAATGAATGGTGATAATATTAATGATGAGAGTGATGGTGGCATGAGCTTTCTCAGAGAGGCCGGACACTCACCCAAAGCCCCAGAGATGTGACCACGGGGGAACTGCAGCGGGCAAAAGGAGGAGCCGAGAATAAGAATGAGATCGTCGGGGTGATGGGGGAGTGTGGAAGGATCAGGATGCAGGGGAATCTGGGGGAGCTGGAGCGCAGGTTCACCTCCCCATACTGGAACAGGGCACCATCTGGCAGGAGGGGCAGTGCTGGGGGACGGACCCGTGGGGGTGGGGGTTTTTGTCTCACTTCCCCATTACCCTGTGTCACTGTGAGGATTAGCACTACTACTATACTCCTGACAGTAATAATCGGCCTCATCCTCGGCCTGGGCCCTGGCGATGGTCAGCGTGGCCGTGCTCCCGGACTTAGAGCCGGAGAACCGGTCGGGGATCCCGGAGGGTCGCTTGCTATTATCGTATATAACCAGCACAGGGGCCTGGCCGGGCTTCTGCTGGTACCAGTATGCATAGCTACCAGTAACACCGGAGCAGGTGAGTGTGGCTGTTTGTCCCAGGGCCACGGACGCCGAAGGCGGCTGAGTCGGCACAGAACTCACGAAACCTGGAGGAGAGGAGACAAGAGATCCCTAAGTACTGCACTGGACCCCTCTCTGGGCATCCTACCTCCACCCCTTCCAAGCACCCTCCTGGGTCCACCCGGGCTGAGGACCTCTCCCTGCCCAGGGCCCTTTGGGGGGCATTAGCTGCCCCCGGCCGCACCTGTGCAGAGAGCGAGGAGTGCAAGGAGAACGTGAAGGAGGAAGACAGGAGTGCGAGCCATGGTGGACACGGACACAAAGGTTCTGCTCCCCAAGGCCCCAGTTCTGGGCCTGAGCTCCCCAAAGTCTCTCTTAAACCCTCCCCATGCCCCCATCCCCCTCCTGTAGCCCCCACATGCAAATCTGCTCCCTGCCCAATGGCTGCTGCTTCTAGGGGCGTCACCCAACCCAGATCACAGGGTCCCGGGACCCTGACAGAGGTAAAGAGGGGTTTTCTCTCCCTCTCTCTCTGTTCCTCTCTCCCTCTCTGTCCCCACTACTGAAAGCTGTGTCCCTGGCTCTGCCTCCATCTCTTCTCGTACTAGTTTGCCCTGGGCACCTTCTCCAGACCCACTGGGGTCTTACACTCATTCACACGGGGTCAGGATAAATGACGATGTCTAGAAACCTGCCTTACAATCTATGCCATGGCTCAGGGGGTGAGTTATTCCAGATCTGTCTTCACTCCAATATCTGTTCTAAAGTAGCATTAATCAAAATAATCAATCCATCCAACAATCAATCATATTTCTTGCATGCTCACTGTGCACAGAGCATTGTACTAAGTGCTTGCGAAAATATGATACAACCAAGTTATCCAACTTGGTTGGATAAGAAGCAGCATGGGGCTGGGAGGCAGAAGAAACTGGGTTCTAAACTCAGGATCACCGCTTGTCTGCTGTGTGACCTTGGGCATGTCCCTTCAGTTTTCTGTGCCTCAGTTACCTCACCTGTAAAATGGGGATTAAGACAGTGATCCCCATACGGTACATAGACTGTGTCCTACCTGATTGCTTCCATCTACCCAAGAGATTAATACAGGGCTTGGCGCATCATAAGCACTTAATAAACACCATAAAAAGTGGGTTGGTTGAGAAGAATCCCAGTATGCAAGGAGCTCAGAGTTTTCAACGGGAGAAAGAAATTAAAATAAATGTATAAATGATGGATATGTACATAAGTGGTGTGGGGCTGAGGACAGTGTGAACAAATAGGTCAAATCTAAGTGCAAAGGCACCTCAGAAGAAAGAGGGAATAGGGGAAATCGGGGCTTAGATGGGGAAGGCATCACGGAAGAAATGGGATTTTAAAGGTGGGGGAGAGAAAAGGTCTGTCAGATATGAAGGGGGAAGGAGTTCCCAGCCAGAGTCATAGACCCAACATAATTTTAGAAAAACGTTCTGGGCCACAGAATGAAGTATGGACTAGAGAGGGGGGTGACAGAAGGCAGTGATGGAAGCTAGAAGGCTGATGCAGCAGTCAAGAAAGGATAGTCTAAGCGTATCAATGTGCTGCCAGGTGAATGGAGAGGGAAGGGTGGATTTTAGTGATACAGTGAAGGTAAAACTGCCATTCTGGTGACAGACGGAGTATGAGGGATGAATAAAGGTTAGCCGCTTGTGGAAAAGGAGGGATCGTGGTGCTTTCTACAGTGACGAGAAAGTCAGGGAAAGGGCAGGGTTTGGGTGGGAAGATAAGGAGTTCTGTTTTGAATGTGTCAAGTTTGAGGGGTAGGCGGGACACCCAAGTATAGATGGCCTGAAGCTAGAAGGAAATGTGAGACTGGAGAGAAGGAGAGACATCAGAGCTGGAGATGGAGATTTGGGAATCATCTCCATAGAGATAGCAGTTGAAGCCATGGGAGCGAATGACTTCTCCAAGGGAGTGGGTGTAGATGGAGAACAGAAAAGAATCCAAAGCTGAGCCTTAATGGACTCCCAACAGATAGTAGTTGGGAGGCAAGAAGGAGCCCCTGATAGAAACTGAGAATGAGTGGCCAGAGAGATAGGAAGAGAACCAGGAGAGGACAGCATCAGTGAGGCCAAGACTGGATAATGATTCCAAGAAAAGGGGTGGTCGATGAGGATTAAGATGGAGCGGAGGCCTTTGGAGAAGCAATGATCGGGGAGATAATCAGGACAGGAGGTAGACACGGCTTGTAGTGTTAGGGTAAGGTGAGACACGGAGGCTGAGGCTGGTTTGATCCTCTGCTTGCTATAAGGGAGTATAAAGAGGGGAGGCCGATGGAGCTGCTCTCTGGTCCCTCTGCCATGAGCCTTCCTCAAGCCCACGTGGGCTGAGGGCGCCCTCTGCTGGCCCTGCCCCCCAAACATGACCCCCGGTCCCCCCGTCCCCACCCCTTCCCGATTCCTCCCCCAGCCCCTGTCTGGCCTTAGTTAGGCTCCTGCTGCTGGGCAGTTGGCGGGAGGAGGTGGCCGACTTCACCGTCCGTCCCCTTGCCAGACTTTGGGGTGCCCAGTCTGGTGGGAGACTCGGGGCCCACACGGCCTTTTTCTGGAGTTTTCCATGAATGGGGGAATGAAATGGGGCCACCTGGTCCTGGCCTGTGCTCTGACACACCTTTCCCGGAATCACTGCTCTGTCGGAGCGGTGGGAATTAGGACTCGACGGGAAAGAAAGCAATAGAGACAAGGCTAGGTTACTGCGACACCGCCCCCATATTAGGATAGATGCTATCCCGCTTCGGTTACACCAGAGAACAAGCTCCAGGCCGGTTATTTCTCCCCAGCGGTCCTGGACAAACCAAAGATGGGAAAAGAAGAAGAGACAAAAGCTTCCCCCACTTCCAGACAGGCCGGACAGGACACAGCGGACACACAAGGTTGCCACCAGGCGATCCCCCGTCACCTCAAATCGATAACACGCCTGCATCACATCATTACTGTCATATGGTAGCAATGGGAAGGAGGACACTCCCAGGGCCAGATGGAGTGATGGGGCCTGGGACAGAGAGCAGAGTGTCTTACCGGTGAGAGGAGAGGCCCAAGATGGGGAGTCCCGGGTGGGACTCTCTGTCCATTTTCCCTTCCAATCCACTTAGCTGAAGGCCGTCGAGGGTATCAGATTGTGTACGGTGAACACGTTGTGTTGACTGACTTCTCAGACTGGAAGCTTTGCAGGGGCCGACTGTATCTTTCCGGGTAGTTGTGCAATCCCAAAGATCCAGTGACGAGGAAGCAGCGTGGCTTAATGGAAAGAGCACGGGCTGGGAGTCAGAGGACGAGGGTCCTGATTCCGGCTCCACCACTCGTCTGCTGTGTGACCTTGGACAAGTCACTTAACTTCTCTGTGCCTCAGTTACCGCATCTGTAAAATGGGGATTAAGACTGTGAGCCTCACGCGGGACAATCAGATTATCTCGTATCTACCCCAGCGCTTAGAACAGTATGTGGCACGAGTAAGCACTTAACAAATACCATCACTATTATTATTATTATCCAGTCTGGCACAGTGCACACAGCAGGTCACTGGTCATCATCAATCGTATTTATTGAGCACTTACTGTGTGCAGAGCACTGTACTAAGCGCTTGGGAAGTACAAGTTGGCAACATATAGAGACAGTCCCTACCCAACAGTGGGCTCACAGTCTGAAAGGGGGAGACAGAGAACAAAACCAAACATACTAACAAAATAAAATAGAAAGAATAGATATGTACAAGTAAAACAAATAGAGTAATAAATATGTACAAGCATCTATACATATATACAGGTGCTGTGGGGAAGGGAAGGAGGTAAGATGGGGGGATGGAGAGGGGGACAAGGGGGAGAGGAAGGAAGGGGCTCAGTCTGGGTCAAGATGATGGTGGTTGTTCTCATCTCAGACAGATGATTTCTCTCCCCTCCTTCATCATCAATCGTATTTATTGAGCGCTTACTATGTGCAGAGCCTTATTGAAGGACATCTCCTCCAAGAAGCTTCCCCGACTAAACCCTCCTCTCCTCTTCTTCCACTCTCTTCTGCATCACCCTGACTTGCTCCCTTCACTCACCTCCTCTCCCGGGCCCACGGCACTGAGGCATATATCTGTCATTTATTTACTGATTTATTCATTTATCTGTATTAATGCCTGCCCTCCACCTCTTCACTGTGAGCCCGTTTGGGGCAGGGAATGTGGCTGTTTATTGTTATATTGTACTCTCCCAAGCCCCAAGTGCACTGCTTTGCATACAGTAAGCGCTCAATAAATACAACCTAATAAATGAATGAATGGTGATAATACTGATGATGGCAGCATCAGTTTTCTCAGAGGGGCCCGAACCTCACCCAAAGCCCCAGAGATGTGACCCCGGGGGATCTGCAGGGGACAAGAGGTGGGACCCAGCTGTGCCGAGAATGAGTGTGGGTTCGTGGGGGTGATGGGAGAGTGTGGCAGGGTCAGGATGCAGAGGAATCTGGGGGAGCTGGAGTGCAGTTTCCCCTCTCCATCCTGGGACAGGGTGCCATCTGTCAGAAGGGACAGAGCGAGAGGACTGGCCCGTGGAGATGAGGGTTTCTGTCTCACTTCCCCATTACCCTGTGTCACTGTGTCACTACTACTATCCTGACAGTAATAATCGGCCTCGTCCTCGGCCTGGGCCCTGGCGATGGTCAGCGTGGCCGTGCTCCCGGACTTAGAGCCGGAGAACCGGTCGGGGATCCCGGAGGGTCGGTCGTTATCATAGTCCATAACCAGCACAGGGGCCCGGCCAGGTTTCTGCTGGTACCAGTTTGCACCATAGCTACTACTAAGACCGGAGCAGGTGAGTGTGGCTGTTTGTCCCAAGGCCACAGACGCTGAGGGTGGCTGAGTCGGCACAGAACTCACGAAACCTGGAGCATAGGAGAAAAGAGGTCAATAAGGACTGCACTGGACCCCTCTCTGGGCATCCTTCCCCCGTCCCCTCCCCAATAAATCTCCTGGGTCCACCCAGGCTGAAGACGTCTCCCTGCCCAGGGCCCTTAAGAGGACATTAGCTGCCCCCAGCCACACCTATGCAGAGAGCGAAGAGGAGATGGAGGAGGAGGACAGGAGTGTGGGCCATGATGGACATGGACACAAGAGCTCTGCTCGCCGAGGTTCCAGTTCTGGGGCTGGGCTCCCCACAGTCTCTCTTAACCCCTCCCCATGTCCCCATCCCCCCTCCTGCAGCCCCTGCATGCAAATCTGCTCCCTGCCCATTAGCTGTTGCTTTTAGGGGCGTCATCCAGCCCAGGTCACAGGGCTTCAGGACAGAGACAGAGGGAAGGAGGGGCCCTTACTCTCTCTCTCGCCTTCTTTATGTCCCTCTCGCCCTCTCTCTCCCAACTACTGAAAGCTCTGTAGTAGCTTTCCTCTATCGCTCTGCCTCCATCTCTTTTGGTACAAGTTTGCCCTGTGCCCCTTCTCCAGTGCTGCCAGGTTTTACACTCATTCACTCGGGGACAGGAGAAATGGTAATGTTGAGAAACCAGTCTTAAAGTCTGTCCCATGGCTCAGGGAGCGAGTTATTTCAGATCTGTCAACATGCAAATAGCTGTTCTCAAGGAGCACTGGTCTTGGTGATCGGTCCATCCATCAGTCCATCACATTTATTGAGTGCTCACTGTGCACAGAGCACTGTACTAAGTGCTTGGGAAAATACGATACAACCAAGTTGGATAAGAAGCTGCGTGGCCTAATGGAGAGAGCATTGGGGCTGGGAGGCAGAAGAAACTGGGTGCTAAACTCAGGATCACCGCTTGTCTGCTGTGTGACCTTGGGCAAGTCCCTTAATTTTTCTGTGCTTCAGTTACCTCATCTGTAAAATAGGGATTAAGACAGTGAGCCCCATGTGAGACATGGACCATGTCCTACCGGATTGCTTCTATCTACCCCAGAGCTTGGTACAGGGCTTGGCACACAGTAAGCACTTAAATACCATAAAAAAACCTGGGTTGGTGGACACAATCCCTGTATGCCAGGAGCTTAGAGTTTTGAGGAGGAGAAAGACAATATAATAAATGTATAAATGATGAATATGTACATAAATGCTGTGGGGCTGAGTATGGTGTGAATAAATGGGTCAAATCTAAGTGCAAAGGCACCTCAGAAGAGAGAAGGAATAAGGGAAATCAGGGCTTAGATGGGGAAGGCATCATGGAAGAAATGTGATTTTAAAGGTGGGCGAGAGAAAAGGTCTGTCAGATGCGAAGGGGGAAGGAGTTCCCAGCCAGAGTCATAGACCCAACATAATTTTAGAAAAACGTTCTGGGCCACAGAATGAAGTATGGACTAGAGAGGGGGGTGACAGAAGGCAGTGATGTAAGCTAGAAGGCTGATGCAGCAGTCAAGAAAGGATAGTCTAAGCGTATCAACATGCTGCCAGGTGAATGGAGAGGAAAGGGTGGATTTTAGTGATACTGTGAAGGTACAACTGCCATTCTGGCGACAGACGGAGTATGAGGGATGAATAAAGGTTAGCCGCTTGTGAAAAAGGAGGGATCGTGGTGCTTTCTACAATGACGAGAAAGTCAGGGAAAGGGCAGGGTTTGGGTGGGAAGATAAGGAGTTCTGTTTTGAACGTGTCAAGTTGGAGAGGTAGGCGTGACATCCAAGTATAGATGGCCTGAAGCTAGAAGGAAATGTGAGACTGGAGAGAAGGAGAGACATCAGAGCTGGAGATGGAGATTTGGGCATCATCTCCATAGAGATAGTAGTTGAAGCCATGGGAGCGAATGACTTCTCCAATGGAGTGGGTGTAGATGGAGAACGGAAAAGGACCCAAAGCTGAGCCTTAATGGACTCCCCACAGATAGTAGGTGGGAAGCAAGAAGGAGCCCCTGATAGAAACTGAGAATGAGTGGCCAGAGAGATAGGAGGAGAACCAGGAGAGGACAGTGTCAGTGAGGCCAAGACTGGATAATGATTCCAAGAAAAGGGGTGGTTGATGAGGATTAGGATGGAGCGGAGGCCTTTGGAGAAGCAATGATTGGGGAGATAATCAGGACAGGAGCTAGACACCGCTTCTAGTGTTAGGGTAAGGTGAGACACGGAGGCTGAGGATGGTTTGATCCTCTGCTTTCTATAAGGAAGTATAAAGGGGGAGGCCGATGGAGCTGCTCTCTGGTCCCTCCCCCATGAGCCTTCCTCAAGCCCACGTGGGCTGAGGGCGCCCTCTGCTGGCCCTGCCCCCCAACATACCCCCCGGTCCTCCCGTCCCCAGCCCTTCCCGATTCCTCCCCCAGCCCCTGTCTGGCCTTAGTTAGGCTCCTGCTGCTGGGCAGTTGGCGGGAGGAGGTGGCCGACTGCACCGTCCGTCCCCTTGCCAGGCTTTGGGGTACCCAGTCTTGTGGGAGACTCGGGGCCCACACAGCCCTTTTCTGGAGTTTTCCATGAATGGGGGATGAAATGGGGCCACCTGGTCCTGGCCTGTGGTCCGACAGACCTTTCCCGGAATCACTTCTCTGTTGGAGCGGAGGGAATTAGGACTCGATGAGAAAGAAACCAATAGAGACAAGGCTAAGATACTGTTACACCGCCCCCATATTAGGATAGATGCTCTCCCGCCTCAGTTACACCAGAGAACAGGCTCCAGGCCGGTCATTTCTTCCCAGCGGTCCTGGACAAACCAAAGATGGGAAAAGAACAAGAGACCAGAGCTTTCCCCAGGGAGGACACAACCTCCAGACAGGTCGGACAGGATGGAGCGGACATGCAAGGTTGTCACCAGGCGATACCCCGTCACCCCAGATCGCTAACACACCTGTGTCACATCATTACTGTCCTATGGTAGCAATGGGAAGAAAGACACATCCAGGGCCGGACGGAGCGACGGGGCCTGGGACAGAGAGCAGAGTGTCTTACCGGTGGGAGGAGAGGCCCGAGATGGGGAGTCCCAGGGTGGGACCCTCTGTCCGATTTCCCCTCCAGACCATTTGGACTGAAGGCCGTCGAGGGTCTCAGATTGTATACAGTGAACGAACACGTCGTGTTGACTGACGTCACTTAGACGGTAAGCTTCGCGGGAGCAGACCCTGTATCTTCCCCGGTGGCTGTGCAATCCCAAAGATCCAGTGACGAAGAAGCAGCGTGGCCTAATGGAAAGAGCACGGGCTGGGGAGTCAGAGGACGAGGGTCCATCACTCGTCTGCTGTGTGACCTTGGGCAAGTCACTTAACTTCTCTGTGCCTCAGTTACTGGATCTGTAAAACAGGGATTAAGACTGTGAGCCTCACGTGGGATGATCTGATTATCTCGAATCTACCCCAGAGCTTAGAACAGTACGTGGCACAGAGTAAGCACTTAACAAATACTATCACTATTATTATTATTATTATCATCCAGTCTGACACAGTGCACACAGCAGGTCACTGGCCACGATGATGGTGGTGGTGCTCATCTCAAACAGATGATTTCTCTCCCTTCCTTCAAAGCCTTATTCAAGGACATCTCCAAGAAGCCTTCCCCAACTAAGCCGTTCTCTCCTCTTCTCCCACTCCCTTCCACATCACCCTGACTTGCTCCCTTCACTCATCTCCCCTCCCGGGCCCACGACACTTGGGTATATATCTGTCATTTATTTAATGATTTATTCATTTATTTGTATTAATGCCTGCCCTCCCCCTCTTCACTGTGAGCCCGTTTTGGGCAGGCAATGTGTCTGTTTATTGTTATATTCTACTCTCCCAAGCCCCAAGTACACTGCTTTGCACACAGTAAGCGCTCAATAAATACAACCGAATAAATGAATGAATGGTGATAATACTGATGATGGCAGCATCAGCTTTCTCAGAGGGGCCCGAACCTCACTCAAAGCCCCAGAGACGTGACCGCAGGGGATCTGCAGGGGACAAGAGGTGGGGCCCAGCAGTGCCGAGAATGAGTGTGGGTTCGTGGGGGTGATGGGAGGGTGTGGCAGGGTCAGGATGCAGGGGAATCTGGGGAAACTAGAGCGCAGTGTTCCCCTCCCCATCCTGGGACAGGGAACCATCTGTCAGAAGGGGCAGAGCAAGGGGACGGGCCTGTGGAGATGGGGTTTTTTGTCTCACTTCCCCATCAACCTGTGTCACTGTGAGGATTGCCGTTGCCACTATACTCCTCACAGTAATAATGGGCCTCGTCCTCGGCCTGGGCCCTGGCGATGGTCAGCGTGGCCGTGCTCCCGGACTTAGAGCCGGAGAACCGGTCGGAGATCCCGGAGGGTCGTTTGCTATCAAGGTATATAACCAGCACAGGGGTCTGGCCGGGTTTCTGCTGGTACCAGGACGCATAGCTACCAGTAACACCGGAGCAGGTGAGCGTGGCTGTTTGTCCCGGGGCCACAGACGCCGAGGGCGGCTGAGTGGGTGCAGAACTCACGAAACCTGGAGGAGAGGAGAGAAGAGGTCAGGAAGGACTGCACTGGACCCCTCCCTGGGCATCCTTCCCCCCTCCCCGATATCCCCCCTGGGTCTCTCCGGGGCAGAGGAAGTGTCCATGCCCGGGGCCCTTAGGAGGGCATGAGCCACCCCGGGTCACACCTGTGCAGAGGGCGAAGAGCACGAGGCCCACGAGGAGGAGGAGAGGAGCTTGGGCCATGGCGGACAGTGTGCGAAGCGCTGTGCTTCCCGAGGCCCCAGCTGTGGGCCCGGCCTCTCCCGCCACTCTCTTATCCCCTCCCCCTGCCTCCCGCCGGGGCCCCCAATGCAAATCTCTCCCCGCTCATTGGCTGCTGCTGCCCCTGGGGGGGGGGAGCCCTACACCCCTGGGGGGCGGGGGGGGGCAGGGGGTGTCTCTGTCTCTCTATGTCTCCACGTGTCCAGCCCTGCCCTTCATTCATTCATTCATTCATTCAATCGTATTTATTGAGCACTTACTATGTGCAGAGCACTGGACTAAGCACTTGGGAAGTAAAAGTCGGCAACATATGGAGATGGTCCTTACCCAACAATGGGCTCACCTTCCCTTCTGAGCAGCGGGGCTCAGTGGAAAGAGCCCGGGCTTGGGAGTCAGAGGTCATGGGTTCTAATCTCGACTCCGCCACGTGTCTGCTGGGTGACCTTGGGGCAAGTCACTTAACTTCTCTGGGCCTCAGTGACCTCATATGGAAAATGGGGATTAAGTTTGTGAGCCCCACCTGGGACAACCCGATTACCTTGTATCACCCCTAGCGCTTTACATATAGTAAGCGCTTAACAAATGCCATCGTTAATTAAGAGTAAGCACTGAACAAATACTATCATTATTATCATGATTATTATTATCCCCTCTATGTGGCCCCAGCCCAGGTCACAGTGCCCCAGGACACTGACAGAGGGAAGGAGGGGCCCTTTCTCTCTCTTTCTTTATCATCATCAATCGAATTTATTGAGCGCTTACTGTGTGCAGAGCACTCTCTCTCCTCACTACTGAAAGCTGTGCCCTTGGCTCTGCCTCCATCTCCTCTAGTACCAGTTTGCCCTGTGCCCCTTCGCCAGGGCCACCTGGGTCTTACACTAACTCACACGGGGTCAGGATAAATGGTGATGCCGAGAAACCAGCCTTAAATTCTGTCCCATGGTTCAGGGACGGAGTTATTCCACATCTGCTAAGATGCCAATAGCTGTTCTCAAGGAGCACTGGTCTTGGCGATCAATCAATCCATCAGTAAATCGTATTTATTGAATGCTCACTGTGGAGAGAGCACTGTACTAAGTGCTTGGGAGAATAGGATAAAACCGAGTGGGGTAAGAAGCAGCGTGGCCTAGTGGCTAGAGCCGGGGCCTGGGAGACAGAAGGAACTGGGTGATAAACCCAGGGACACCGCTTGTCCGCTGGGTGATGAGCAAATCCCTTCATTTTTCTGTGCCTCAGTTACCTCATCTGTAAAATGGGGATTAAGACAGTGAGCCCCATGTGGGACATGGACTGTATCCAACCTGATTAGCTGGTATCTAACCCAGTGCTTAGAACAGTGCTTGGCACATAGTAAGTTCTTAACAAATACCGTAATAATTATTCTTATTACTAAATGGTCAATAAAGAAGCCAGAGGGCAGATAGTGGGGCCGGGGGAAGGAGGCGGGGAGGGCGCTCCAGACTGGGCTATAGTAAAGAAGGTGGGACAGACTGAAAAGAGTGAGATCAGGCCCGAAGACTGCAATGCCTTCTGTTGGGAAGGTGTAGAAAGAAAAAACACACAACACAAACAAAACTGCCCCTTCTTGCGAGTCCACCACTTGTCTGCTATGTGACCTTGGGTGAGTCACTTCACTTCTTTGTACCTCAGTTAACTCATCTGTAAAATAGGGAGTGAGACTGTGAGCCCACGAGGGATAGGGACTGTGTCCAACCCAAATGGCTGGTACCCACCCCAGTGCTTACTACATTGCCTGGCACATAGTAAGCACTTAACAAATGCCATAATTATCATTACTATTATACCTATACCGTACGGTCTCTGGACTGCAAACTCTATGTGCACAGGGAACCTATCTGCCAACTCTGTTGTACTGTACTTTCCCTAGCTTTTAGTACCGAACTCCGCTCTTATTAAGTGCTAAATAAATACCATGGATGATGATGATGATGATGATGATGATGATGATGATGATGTTGATGCCTAACCCGGGTGAGTCAACTCCATGAGGCTCTTCTGCCACCTTCAGGCCCCTGGGAAATTAAAACCACTCTCTGAAACTGCACCTGCAAAGGAAATACATTTAAGACAGATGAGACAGACGAGAGACGTTGCAAGGCCTTTCCGATAGGGCACGGGTCTTGGAAGCAGAAGAAATTGAGTTCTAATCCCGGCCCTGCCCCTTGCCTGCTCTGTCACCTCGGACAAGTCACGTCCCTTCTCTGTGCCTCAGTTCTCTCATCTGTAAAATGGGGATGAAGAATGTGAGCCCCATGTGGGACATGGACTGTGTCCTATGTACTAGGTACACCAGTACTGTATAATAATAATAATGATAATGGCATTTATTAAGCACTTAATTTGTGCAAAGCGCTGTTCTAAGTGCTGGAGAGGTTACAAGGTGATCAGGTTGTCCCACGGGGGGCTCACAGTCCTAATCCCCATTTTCCAGATGAGGTCACTGAGGCACAGAGAAGGTTAAGTGATTTGCCCAAAGTCATACAGCTGACAATTGGCAGAGCTGGGATTTGAACCCATCACCTCTGACTCCAAAGCCCGTGCTCTTTCCACTGAGCCACGCTGCTTCTATGTATTCCAGTGATTAGTACAGTGCCTGACATATAGTAGAAGCACTAAACAAAATGCCATAAAGAAAAATAAAACCACATTTTATTGACCCTGGGAGTGAGATATAACCCTGCACCCAACCTGTCCTTCTGGCTGTCAGGCCGTGGTGCCCAACCAGACATTCATAATTATTGAGAGTTGGGTAGCAGGGAAGATGAGGTCTAGAGAAGGGGAGAAAGGGCACCCTAGGAGAGAGCAGGTTTTTTACGGGGATCAAATTACATCGACTGTCCTTCCCATTAGATCCCAAGCTCTTCTACTTGGATGCCTCGCCAACCCCCCATACTTATTAAGTCCAAAATCAAACTCTTCATCTTCCCACCAAACTCTGTCCTCCACCAGACTTTCTACTTATTCTGTAAAACACCACCATCCTCCACAACTCAATACCGCTCTCCCTCCTATTTAGAATATGAGTCCCTCTTGGCACAGGGATTGTCTGACCTGACTCATTTACATCTATCCTACTGCTCAGAAAAGTGCTTGACGCATAGTAGGCAATTTTTAAATAAATATTGTAAACTGTTATTACCAACTATTGCAGGCCCATAACCTCGGCATTATCCTTGACTCGTCTCCCTCCCTCAAACCACATAGTCAGTCTGTCACACAATCCGGTCAGTTCTACCTTCACAACATCTCTAGAATCTGTCCTTTTCTCTCGATCCAAAATGCTACTACTTCCATGAAAGCACTTGTCACTTCCTTGGGAAGCACCGTGGCAGTGGAAAGAGTGAGGGCTTGGGAGTCAGAGGTCATGGGTTCGAATCCCAGCTCCGCCACTTGTCAGCTGTGTGATCTTGGGGAAGCCACTTCACTTCTCTGTGCCTCAGTTACCTCATCTGTAAAATGGGGATTAAGACTGTGAGCCCCAAGTGGGACAACCTGATCACCTTGTAGCCACCCTCTGCACTTGGAACAGTGCTTTGCACATAGTAAGCACTTAACAAATACCAGCCTCATTATTCCTTCCTTCACTACTACATCAGCCTCCTCACTGTCCTCCCTGCCTCCTGTCTCTCCCTGTTCCAGGCCACACTGTACTGTGCTGCCCGACTCAGTTTTCTAAAGATGACATTCTGTCCATGTCTCCTCATTCCTCAAGAACCTCCAGAGGTGACCCATCCATCTTTGCATCCAACAGCATTTATGTACGTATTCTTACACTCTACCATTTCCTCTCTCTGTACTTCATCTTAGTGTTTGTCTCCCTTCCTAGGCTATAGGCTCCTAGTTATTATTATTATTAACAAATAGTGGTATTTGTTAGACACTTACTCTTTGCCAAGCACTGTTCTAAGCACTGGGGTAGATGCGAGGTAATCACTTTGTCCCACATGGGGCTTGCAGTCTTTATCCCTATTTTTTTACAGATGCAGTAACTGAAGCACAGAGAAGTTAAGTGACTTACCCAAAGTCACGCAGTTGACAGGTGGTGGAGTTGGGATTAGAACTCACTTCCTCCGACTCCCAAGCCCATGCTCTTTCCATTAAGCCACGGTGCTTCTCTAGTTGTCAGGGATCATGTCTATTGCATGGTATCAATCAATGCATGGTATTAATTAAATGCTTACTATGTGCAGAACACTGTACTAAGCTCTTGGGAGAGTACAATACGACAGAATTAGCAGACCCTACTTGGCAATTTAGAGGGGGAGACAAACATTAAGGTAAGTAAATTTGCAGTTTATAATATATAATTTAAAGCTATTTATGTACTTAGGTAAGTTCTCTGAGGTCGAGGGTGGGTGAATTGCCCTCTCCCAAGTGCTGAGGACAGTGTTCTACCCACAGTGAGTGCTCAGTAAATACCATCGATGGACTGGAGAGGAGATTCCCTATTTTTCCTTTAGTGATGTTTTCCAAAATACCCAGATCACTCCAGATCACTAACTTGCCTGTGTCACCACATTACTGTGCTGTGCTAGCATTGGGAAGAAGGACACAATCAGGGCAGGGCGGAGCGACGGGCCCTGGGACAGAGACCGGGCTGTCCTGCTGGTGAGAAGGGAGGCCTGAGATGGGGGGGGTCCCTCATCCGGTTTCTCCTCAAAACTGGTTGGACTGAAAGCCACCGAGGGTCTCAGGTTGCTTACGGTGAACGCGTTATATCGACTGACTTCTCAATTAGATTGTAGGCTCCGTGGGAGCAGCCTCTGTAACCCTCCTGGTAGTCGTGTATTCCCGAAGATCCTTTCTGACTCTCTGCACACAGTAGGTCACCGATGATGACAATGGTGGCTGTGCTCATATCTGACAGACGACTGCTCTGCTCTCCTTTGATGCCTTATTGAAGGAACATCTCCTTCAAGAAGCCTTTCCAAACTAAGCCCTCCTCTCCCGCTCCCTTTTAAGTCTCCCTGAGTTGCTCCCTTCACGCAGCCTCTCTTCCAGCCCCACAGCACTTAGGTATACATCTAGAATTTATATATTTATTTATTTATTCATTTATGTGTACTAATGCCTATCTCCACGTCACTGTGAGCCCGTTTAGGGCAGGGAATGTGTCTGTTTATTATATACTGTACTCTTCCAAGCGCTTAGTACAACGCTTTGCACACAGAAAGCGCTCAATAAATACAACCGAACGAATGAACGGTGATAATATTGATGATGAGAGTGATGGTGGCATGAGCTTTCTCAGAGAGGCCGGACACTCACCCAAAGCCCCCACTCACCACGGGGGAACTGCAGCAGGCAAAAGGAGGAGCCGAGGGGGACCGAGAATTAGAATCAGTTCGTCGGGGCGATGGGGGAGTGCGGAAGGGTCAGGATGCAGGGGAATCTGAGGGAGCTGGAGCGCAGGTTCCCCTCCCCATACTGGAACAGGGCACCATCTGGCAGGAGGGGCAGAGCTGGGGGACGGACCCGTGGGGACGGGGTTTTTGTCTCACTTCCCCATTACCCTGTGTCACTGTGAGGATTAGCACTGCCACTATCATCCTGACAGTAATAATCGGCCTCGTCCTCGGCCTGGGCCCTGGCGATGGTCAGCCTGGCCGTGCTCCCGGACTTAGAGCCGGAGAACCGGTCGGGGATCCCGGAGGGTCGGTTGCTATTTGCGTATATAACCAGCACAGGGGCCTGGCCAGGTTTCTGCTGGTACCAGTTTGCATAGCTAGTGCTAACACCGGAGCAGGTGAGCGTGGCTGTTTGTCCCAGGGCCACGGACGCTGAGGGCGGCTGAGTGGGTGCAGAACTCACGAAACCTGGAGGAGAGAACAGAAGAGGTCAGGAAGGACTGCACTGGACCCCTCCCTGGGCATCCTTCCCCCCTCCCCGATATCCCCCCTGGGTCTGTCCGGGGCAGAGGAAGTGTCCGTGCCCGGGGCCTTTAGGAGGGCATGAGCCACCCCGGGTCACACCTGTGCAGAGCGCGAGGAGCACGAGGCCCACGAGGAGGAGGTGAGGAGCGTGAGCCATGGCAGTGTGCTAAGCGCTGTGCTCCCCGAGGCCCCAGCTGTGGGCCCGGCCTCTCCCGCCGCTCTCTTATCCCCTCCCCACGCCCCCCTTCGGGGCCCCCCCCGTGCAAATCTTTCCCCTCTCATTGGCTGCTGCTGCCTCGGGGGGCGGAGCCCCACACCCCTCGGGGTGGGGTCTCTCTGTGTCTCCACGTGTCCAGCCCTGCCCTTCATTCATTCATTCATTCATTCATTCATTCATTCATTCAATCAATCAATCGTATTTATTGAGCGCTTACTGTGTGCAAAGCACCGGACTAAGCGCTTGGGAAGTCCCAGTTGGCAACATATAGAGACGGTCCCTACCCAACAACGGGCTCACCTTCCCTTCTGAGCAGCGGGGCTCAGTGGAAAGAGCCCGGGTTTGGGAGTCGGAGGTCGTGGGTTCTAATCCCGACACCACCACTTCTCAGCTGTGTGACTTGGGGCAAGTCACTTAACTTCTCTGGGCCTCAGTGACCTCATATGGAAAATGGGGATTAAGTCTGTGAGCTCCACGTGAGACAACTTGATTACCTTGTATCGCCCCTTGCACTTGGCACATAGTAAGCACTTAACAAATGCCATCATTAATTAAGAATAAGCACTGAACAAATACTATCATTATTATCACGATTATTATTATCCCCTCTATGTGGCCCCAACCCAGGTCACAGGGCCTCAGGACCCTGACAGAGGGAAGGAGGGGCCCTTTCTCTCTCTTTCTTTCTCTCTTTCCCTCCCTCTCTCTCTCTCCCCACTACTGAAAGCTGTGCCCCTGCCTCTGTCTCCATCTCCTCTAGTACCAGTTTGCCCTGTGCCCCTTCGCCAGAGCCACCTGGGTCTTACACTAACTCACACGGGGTCAGGATAAACGGTGATGCCGAGAAACCAGCCTTAAATTCTGTCCCATGGCTCAGGGACTGTGTTATTCCACATCTGCTAAGATGCCAATAGCTGTTCTCAAGGAGCACTGGTCTTGGCAATCAATCAATCCATCAGTAAATCGTAGTTATTGAGTGCTCACTGTGCAGAGAGCACTGTACTAAGTGCTTGGGAGAGTAGGATAAAACCGAGTGGGGTAAGAAGCAGCGTGGCCTAGTGGCTAGAGCCTTGGCCTGGGAGGCAGAAGGAACTGGGTGATAAACCCAGGGACACCGCTTGTCCGCTGGGTGATGAGCAAATCCCTTAGTTTTTCTGTGCCTCAGTTACCTCATCTGTAAAATGGGGATTAAGACAGTGAGCCCCATGTGGGACATGGACTGTATCCAACCTGATTAGCTGGTATCTAACCCAGTGCTTAGAACAGTGCTTGGCACATAGTAAGTTCTTAACAAATACCGTAATAATTATTCTTATTACTAAATGGTCAATAAAGAAGCCCGAGGGCAGATAGTGGGGCCGGGGGAAGGAGGCGGGGAGGGCGCTCCAGACTGGGCTATAGTAAAGAAGGTGGGACAGACTGAAAAGAGTGAGATCAGGCCCGAAGACTGCAATGCCTTCTGTTGGGAAGGTGTACAAAGAAAAAACACACAACACAAACAAAACTGCCCCTTCTTGCGAGTCCACCACTTGTCTGCTATGTGACCTTGGGTGAGTCACTTCACTTCTTTGTACCTCAGTTAACTCATCTGTAAAATAGGGAGTGAGACTGTGAGCCCACGAGGGATAGGGACTGTGTCCAACCCAAATGGCTGGTACCCACCCCAGTGCTTAGTACATTGCCTGGCACATAGTAAGCACTTAACAAATGCCATAATTATCATTACTATTATACCTATACCGTACGGTCTCTGGACTGCAAACTCTATGTGCACAGGGAACCTATCTGCCAACTCTGTTGTACTCTCCCTAGCTTTTAGTACCGAACTCTGCTCTTATTAAGTGCTAAATAAATACCATGGATGATGATGATGATGATGATGATGATGATGATGTTGATGCCTAACCCGGGTGAGTCAACTCCATGAGGCTCTTCTGCCACCTTCAGGCCCCTGGGAAATTAAAACCACTCTCTGAAACTGCACCTGCAAAGGAAATACATTTAAGAAAGATGAGACAGACGAGAGACGTTGTAAGGCCTTTCTGACAGGTCACAGGTCTTGGAAGCAGAAGAAACTGAGTTCTAATCCCGGCTCTGCCCCTTGTCTGCTCTGTCACCTCGGACAAGTCACGTCCCTTCTCTGTGCCTCAGTTCTCTCATCTGTAAAATGGGGATGAAGAATGTGAGCCCCATGTGGGACATGGACTGTGTCCTATGTACTAGGTACACCAGTACTGTATAATAATAATAATGATAATGGCATTTATTAAGCACTTACTATGTGCAAAGCGCTGTTCTAAGTGCTGGAGAGGTTACAAGGTGATCAGGTTGTCCCACGGGGGGCTCACAGTCCTTCATCCCCATTTTACAGATGAGGTCACTGAGGCACAGAGAAGGTTAAGTGATTTGCCCAAAGTCATACAGCTGACAATTGGCAGAGCTGGGATTTGAACCCATCACCTCTGACTCCAAAGCCCGTGCTCTTTCCACTGAGTCACGCTGCTTCTATGTATTCCAGTGATTAGTACAGTGCCTGACATATAGTAGAAGCACTAAACAAAATGCCATAAAGAAAAATAAAACCACATTTTATTGACCCTGGGAGTGAGATATAACCCTGCACCCAACCTGTCCTTCTGGCTGTCAGGCCGTGGTGCCCAACCAGACATTCATAATTATTGAGAGTTGGGTAGCAGGGAAGATGAGGTCTAGGGAAGGGGAGAAAGGGCACCCTAGGAGAGAGCAGGTTTTTTACGGGGATCAAATTACATCGACTGTCCTTCCCATTAGATCCCAAGCTCTTCTACTTGGATGCCTCGCCAACCCCCCATACTTATTAAGTCCAAAATCAAACTCTTCATCTTCCCACCAAACACTGTCCTCCACCAGACTTTCTACTTATTCTGTAAAACACCACCATCCTCCACAACTCAATACCGCTCTCCCTCCTATTTAGAATATGAGTCCCTCTTGGCACAGGGATTGTCTGACCTGACTCATTTACATCTATCCTACTGCTCAGAAAAGTGCTTGACACATAGTAGGCAATTTTTAAATAAATATTGTAAACTGTTATTACCAACTATTGCAGGCCCATAACCTCGGCATTATCCTTGACTCGTCTCCCTCCCTCAAACCACATAGTCAGTCTGTCACACAATCCAGTCAGTTCTACCTTCACAACATCTCTAGAATCTGTCCTTTTCTCTCGATCCAAAATGCTACTACTTCGATGCAAGCACTTGTCACTTCCTTGGGAAGCAGCGTGGCTCAGTGGAAAGAGTGAGGGCTTGGGAGTCAGAGGTCATGGGTTCGAATCCCAGCTTCGCTACTTGTCAGCTGTGTGATCTTGGGCAAACCAGTTAACTTCTCTGTGCCTCAGTTACCTCATCTGTAAAGTGGGGATTAAGACTGTGAGCCCCAAGTAGGACAACCTGATCACCTTGTAGCCCCCCCGCAGCACTTAGAACAGTGCTTTGCACATAGTAAGCACTTAACAAATACCACCATTATTATTTCTTCCTTCACTACTACATCAGCCTCCTCACTGTCCTCGCTGCCTCCTGTCTCTCCCTGTTCCAGGCCACACTGTACTGTGCTGCCCGACTCAGTTTTCTAAAGATGACATTCTGTCCATGTCTCCTCATTCCTCAAGAACCTCCAGAGGTGACCCATCCATCTTTGCATCCAACAGCATTTATGTACGTATTCTTACACTTTACCATTTCCTCTCTCTGTACTTCATCTTAGTGTTTGTCTCCCTTTCTAGGCTATAGGCTCCTAGTTATTATTATTATTAACAAATAGTGGTATTTGTTAAACACTTACTCTTTGCCAAGCACTGTTCTAAGCGCTGAGGTAGATGCGAGGTAATCACTTTGTCCCACATGGGCCTTGCAGTCTTTATCCCCATTTTTTTACAGATGAGGTAACTGAAGCACAGAGAAGTTAAGTGACTTACCCAAAGTCACGCAGTTGACAAGTGGTGGAGTTGGGATTAGAACTCACTTCCTCCGACTCCCAAGCCCATGCTCTTTCCATTAAGCCACGGTGCTTCTCTAGTTGTCAGGGATCATGTCTATTGCATGGTATCAATCAATGCATGGTATTAATTAAATGCTTACTATGTGCAGAACACTGTACTAAGCTCTTGGGAGAGTACAATACGACAGAATTAGCAGACCCTACTTGGCAATTTAGAGGGGGAGACAAACATTAAGGTAAGTTAATTTGCAGTTTATAATATATAATTTAAAGCTATTTATGTACTTAGGTAAGTTCTCTGAGGTCGAGGGTGGGTGAATTGCCCTCTCCCAAGTGCTGAGGACAGTGTTCTACCCACAGTGAGTGCTCAGTAAATACCATCGATGGACTGGAGAGGAGATTCCCTATTTTTCCTTTAGTGATGTTTTCCAAAATACACAGATCACCCCAGATCACTAACTTGCCTGTGTCACCACATTACTGTGCTGTGCTAGCATTGGGAAGAAGGACACATTCAGGGCCGGGCGGAGCGACGGGCCCTGGGACAGAGACCAGGCTGTCCTGCTGGTGAGAAGGGGGGCCTGAGATGGGGGGGTCCCTCATCCGGTTTCTCCTCAAAACTGGTTGGACTGAAAGCCACCGAGGGTCTCAGGTTGCTTACGGTGAGTGCGTTGTATCGACTGACTTCTCAATTAGATTGTAGGCTCCATGGGAGCAGCCTCTGTATCCTTCCTGGTAGTCGTGTATTCCCGAAGATCCTTTCTGACTCTCTGCACACAGTAGGTCACCGGTGATGACAATGGTGGCTGTGCTCATATCTGACAGACGACTTCTCTGCTCTCCTTTGATGCCTTATTGAAGGAACATCTCCTTCAAGAAGCCTTTCCAAACTAAGCCCTCCTCTCCCGCTCCCTTTTAAGTCTCCCTGAGTTGCTCCCTTCACGCAGCCCCTCTTCCAGCCCCACAGCACTTAGGTATATAGCTAGAATTTATATATTTATTTATTTATTCATTTATGTGTACTAATGCCTATCTCCACATCACTGTGAGCCCGTTTAGGGCAGGGAATGTGTCTGTTTATTATTATACTGTACTCTCCCAAGCCCTTAGTACAATGCTTTGCACACAGAAAGCGCTCAATAAATACAACCGAACGAATGAACGGTGATAATATTGATGATGAGAGTGATGGTGGCATGAGCTTTCTCAGAGAGGCCGGACACTCATCCAAAGCCCCCACTCACCACGGGGGAACTGCAGCGGGCAAAAGGAGGAGCCGAGGGGGACCGAGAATTAGAATGAGTTCGTCGGGGCGATGGGGGAGTGTGGAAGGGTCAGGATGCAGGGGAATCTGGGGGAGCTGGAGCGCAGGTTCCCCTCCCCATCCTGGAACAGGGCACCATCTGGCAGGAGGGGCAGTGCTGGGGGACGGACCCGTGGGGATGGGGGTTTTTGTCTCACTTCCCCATTACCCTGTGTCACTGTGAGCAGTAGCACTACTACTATACTCCTGACAGTAATAATCGGCCTCGTCCTCGGCCTGGGCCCTGGCGATGGTCAGCGTGGCCGTGCTCCCGGACTTAGAGCCGGAGAACCGGTCGGGGATCCCGGAGGGTCGCTTGCTATTAGCGTATATAACCAGCACAGGGGCCTGGCCGGGCTTCTGCTGGTACCAGGATGCATAGCTACCAGTAACACCGGAGCAGGTGAGTGTGGCTGTTTGTCCCAGGGCCACGGATGCCGAAGGCGGCTGAGTCGGCACAGAACTCACGAAACCTGGAGGAGAGGAGACAAGAGATCTCTAAGTACTGCACTGGACCCCTCTCTGGGCACCCTACCTCCACCCTTTCCAAGCACCCTCCTGGGTCCAACCGGGCTGAGAACCTCTCCCTGCCCAGGGCCCTTTGGGGGGCATTAGCTGCCCCTGGCCGCACCTGTGCAGAGAGCGAGGAGTGCAAGGAGAACGTGAAGGAGGAGGACAGGAGTGTGAGCCATGGTGGACACGGACACAAAGGCTCTGCTCCCCAAGACCCCAGTTCTGGGCCTGGGCTCCCCAAAGTCTCTCTTAAACCCTCCCCATGCCCCCATCCCCCTCCTGTAGCCCCCACATGCAAATCTGCTCCCTGCCCAATGGCTGCTGCTTCTAGGGGCATCACCCAACCCAGATCACAGGGTCCTGGGACACTGACAGAGGAAAAGAGGGGTTCATTCATTCTCTCTCTCTCTCCCTCTCTCTTCCTCTCTCTTCCTCTCTCCCTCTCTGTCGCCACTACTGAAAGCTGTGTCCCTAGCTCTGCCTAAATCTCTTCTCGTACTAGTTTGCCCTGTGCCCCTTCTCCAGACCCACCAGGGTCTTACACTCATTCACGTGGGGTCAGGATAAATGATGATGTCTAGAAACCTGCCTTACAATCTATGCCATGGCTCAGGGGGTGAGTTATTCCAGATCTGTCTTCACTCCAATATCTGTTCTAAAGTAGCATTAATCAAAGTGATCAATCCATCCAACGATCAATCATATTTCTTGAGTGCTCACTGTGCACAGAGCATTGTACTAAGTGCTTGGGAAAATATGATACAACCAAGTTATCCAACTTGGTTGGATAAGAAGCAGCATGGGGCTGGGAAGCAGAAGAAACTGGGTTCTAAACTCAGGATCACCGCTTGTCTGCTGTGTGACCTTGGGCATGTCCCTCCATTTTTCTGTGCCTCAGTTACCTCACCTGTAAAATGGGGATTAAGACAGTGATCCCCATACGGTACATAGACTGTGTCCTACCTGATTGCTTCTATCTACCCAAGAGATTAATACAGGGCTTGGCGCATCATAAGCACTTAAGAAACACCATAAAAAGTGGGTTGGTTGAGAGAATCCCAGTATGCAAGGAGCTCAGAGTTTTCAACGGGAGAAGGAAATTAAAATAAATGTATAAATGATGGATATGTACATAAGTGGTGTGGGGCTGAGGATAGTGTGAATAAATAGGTCAAATCTAAGTGCAAAGGCACCTCAGAAGAGAGAAGGAAGAGGGGAAATCGGGGCTTAGATGGGGAAGGCATCATGGAAGAAATGGGATTTTAAAGGTGGGGGAGAGAAAAGGTCTGTCAGATATGAAGGGGGAAGGAGTTCCCAGCCAGAGTCATAGACCCAACTTAATTTTAGAAAAACGTTCTGGGCCACAGAATGAAGTATGGACTAGAGAGGGGGGTGACAGAAG
Source organism: Tachyglossus aculeatus (assembly GCF_015852505.1). Taxonomy (NCBI): domain Eukaryota; kingdom Metazoa; phylum Chordata; class Mammalia; order Monotremata; family Tachyglossidae; genus Tachyglossus; species Tachyglossus aculeatus. The sequence goes on from NC_052086.1 coordinate 2,331,657, forward strand.
GCAGTGATGTAAGCTAGAAGGCTGATGCAGCAGTCAAGAAAGGATAGCCTAAGCGTATCAATGTGCTGCCAGGTGAATGGAGAGGAAAGGGTGGATTTTAGTGATACTGTGAAGGTAGAACAGCCATTCTGGCGACAAACGGAGTATGAGCGATGAATAATGGTTAGCCGCTTGTGAAAAAGGAGGGATCGTGGTGCTTTCTACAGTGACGAGAAAGTCAGGGAAAGGGCAGGGTTTGGGTGGGAAGATAAGGAGTTCTGTTTTGAACGTGTCAAGTTTGAGAGGTAGGCAGGACATCCAAGTATAGATGGCCTGAAGCTAGAAGGAAATGTGAGACTGGAGAGAAGGAGAGACATCAGAGCTGGAGATGGAGATTTGGGAATCATCTCCATAGAGATAGTAGTTGAAGCCATGTGAGTGAATGACTTCTCCAAGGGAGTGGGTGTAGATGGAGAACGGAAAAGGACCCAAAGCTGAGCCTTAATGGACTCCCCACAGATAGTAGGTGAGAAGCAAGAAGGAGCCCCTGATAGAAACTGAGAATGAGTGGCCAGAGAGATAGGAGGAGAACCAGGAGAGGACAGCATCAGTGAGGCCAAGACTGGATAATGATTCCAAGAAAAGGGGTGGTCGATGAGGATTAGGATGGAGCGGAGGCCTTTGGAGAAGCAATGATTGGGGAGATAATCAGGACAGGAGGTAGACACGGCTTGTAGTGTTAGGGTAAGGTGAGACAGGGAGGCTGAGGCTGGTTTGATCCTCTGCTTGCTATAAGGGAGTATAAAGAGGGGAGGCCGACGGAGCTGCTCTCTGGTCCCTCCCCCATGAGCCTTCCTCAAGCCCACGTGGGCTGAGGGCGCCCTCTGCTGGCCCTGCCCCCCCAACATCCCCCCCGGTCCCCCCGTCCCCACCCCTTCCCGATTCCTCCCCCAGCCCCTGTCTGGCCTTAGTTAGGCTCCTGCTGCTGGGCAGTTGGCGGGAGGAGGTGGCCGACTTCACCGTCCGTCCCCTTGCCAGGCTTTGGGGTGCCCAGTCTGGTGGGAGACTCGGGGTCCACACGGCCTTTTTCTGGAGTTTTCCATGAATGGGGGAATGAAATGGGGCCACCTGGTCCTGGCCTGTGCTCTGACACACCTTTCCCGGAATCACTGCTCTGTCGGAGAGGTGGGAATTAGGACTCGACGGGAAAGAAAGCAATAGAGACAAGGCTAGGTTACTGCGACACCGCCCCCATATTAGGATAGATGCTGTCCCGCTTCGGTTACACCAGAGAACCGGCTCCAGGCCGGTTATTTCTCCCCAGCGGTCCTGGACAAACCAAAGATGGGAAAAGAACAAGAGACAAAAGCTTCCCCCACTTCCAGACAGGCCGGACAGGACACAGCGGACACACAAGGTTGCCACCAGGCGATCCCCCGTCACCCCAAATCGCTAACACGCCTGCATCACATCATTGCTGTCATATGGTAGCAATGGGAAGGAGGACACTCCCAGGGCCGGATGGAGCGATGGGGCCTGGGACAGAGAGCAGAGTGTCTTACCGGTGAGAGGAGAGGCCCGAGATGGGGAGTCCCGGGTGGGACTCTCTGTCCATTTTCCCTTCCAATCCATTTAGCTGAAGGCCGTCGAGGGTATCAGATTGTGTACGGTGAACACGTTGTGTTGACTGACTTCTCAGACTGGAAGCTTTGCAGGGGCCGACTGTATCTTTCCGGGTAGTTGTGCAATCCCAAAGATCCAGTGACGAGGAAGCAGCGTGGCTTAATGGAAAGAGCACGGCCTGGGGAGTCAGAGGACGAGGGTCCTGATTCCGGCTCCACCACTCGTCTGCTGTGTGACCTTGGACAAGTCACTTAACTTCTCTGTGCCTCAGTTACCGCATCTGTAAAATGGGGATTAAGACTGTGAGCCTCACACGGGACAATCAGATTATCTCGTATCTACCCCAGCGCTTAGAACAGTACGTGGCACGAGTAAGCACTTAACAAATACCATCACTATTATTATTATTATCCAGTCTGGCACAGTGCACAGAGCAGGTCACTGGTCATCATCAATCGTATTTATTGAGCACTTACTGTGTGCAGAGCAATGTACTAAGCACTTGGGAAGTACAAGTTGGCAACATATAGAGACAGTCCCTACCCAACAGTGGGCTCACAGTCTGAAAGGGGGAGACAGAGAACAAAACCAAACATACTAACAAAATAAAATAAATAGAATAGATATGTACAAGTAAAATAAATAAATAGAGTAATAAATATGTACAAGCATCTATACATATATACAGGTGCTGTGGGGAAGGGAAGGAGGTAAGATGGGGGGATGGAGAGGGGGACAAGGGGGAGAGGAAGGAAGGGGCTCAGTCTGGGTCCAGATGACGGTGGTTGTTCTCATCTCAGACAGATGATTTCTCTCCCCTCCTTCATCATCAATCGTATTTATTGAGCGCTTACTATGTGCAGAGCCTTATTGAAGGACATCTCCTCCAAGAAGCTTTCCCCGACTAAACCCTCCTCTCCTCTTCTGCCACTCTCTTCTGCATCACCCTGACTTGCTCCCTTCACTCACCTCCTCTCCCGGGCCCACGGCACTGAGGTATATATCTGTCATTTATTTACTGATTTATTCATTTATCTGTATTAATGCCTGCCCTCCCCCTCTTCACTGTGAGCCCGTTTGGGGCAGGGAATGTGTCTCTTTATTGTTATATTGTACTCTCCCAAGCCCCAAGTACACTGCTTTGCATACAGTAAGCGCTCAATAAATACAACCTAATAAATGAATGAATGGTGATAATACTGATGATGGCAGCATCAGTTTTCTCAGAGGGGCCCGAACCTCACCCAAAGCCCCAGAGATGTGACCCCGGGGGATCTGCAGGGGACAAGAGGTGGGGCCCAGCAGTGCCCAGAATGAGTGCGGGTTCGTGGGGGTGATGGGAGAGTGTGGCAGGGTCAGGATGCAGAGGAATCTGGGGGAGCTGGAGTGCAGTTTCCCCTCTCCATCCTGGGACAGGGTGCCATCTGTCAGAAGGGGCAGAGCGAGAGGACTGGCCCGTGGAGATGAGGGTTTTTGTCTCACTTCCCCATTACCCTGTGTCACTGTGTCACTACTACTATCCAGACAGTAATAATCGGCCTCGTCCTCGGCCTGGGCCCTGGCGATGGTCAGCGTGGCCGTGCTCCCGGACTTAGAGCCGGAGAACCGGTCGGGGATCCCGGAGGGTCGCTCGCTATTACCGTATATAACCAGCACAGGGGCCTGGCCGGGATTCTGCTGGTACCAGGACGCATAGCTACCAGTAACACCGGAGCAGGTGAGTGTGGCTGTTTGTCCCAGGGCCACGGATGCCGAAGGCGGCTGAGTCGGCACAGAACTCACGAAACCTGGAGGAGAGGAGACAAGAGATCTCTAAGTACTGCACTGGACTCCTCTCTGGGCACCCTACCTCCACCCTTTCCAAGCACCCTCCTGGGTCCAACCGGGCTGAGGACCTCTCCCTACCCAGGGCCCTTTGGGGGGCATTAGCTGCCCCTGGCCGCACCTGTGCAGAGAGCGAGGAGTGCAAGGAGAACGTGAAGGAGGAGGACAGGAGTGTGAGCCATGGTGGACATGGACACAAAGGCTCTGCTCGCCAAGGCCCCAGTTCTGGGCCTGGGCTCCCCAAAGTCTCTCTTAAACCCTCCCCATGCCCCATCCCCCTCCTGTAGCCCCCACATGCAAATCTGCTCCCTGCCCAATGGCTGCTGCTTCTAGGGGCGTCACCCAACCTAGATCACAGGGTCCTGGGACACTGACAGAGGAAAAGAGGGGTTCATTCATTCTCTCTCTCTCTCCCTCTCCTCTCTCTCTCTCTCCCTCTCCTCTCTCTCTCTCTCCCTCTCTCTTCCTCTCTCTTCCTCTCTCCCTCTCTGTCGCCACTACTGAAAGCTGTGTCCCTAGCTCTGCCTAAATCTCTTCTCGTACTAGTTTGCCCTGTGCCCCTTCTCCAGACCCACCAGGGTCTTACACTCATTCACGTGGGGTCAGGATAAATGATGATGTCTAGAAACCTGCCTTACAATCTATGCCATGGCTCAGGGGGTGAGTTATTCCAGATCTGTCTTCACTCCAATATCTGTTCTAAAGTAGCATTAATCAAAGTTATCAAACCATCCAACGATCAATCATATTTCTTGAGTGCTCACTGTGCACAGAGCATTGTACTAAGTGCTTGGGAAAATATGATACAACCAAGTTATCTAACTTGGTTGGATAAGAAGCAGCATGGGGCTGGGAGGCAGAAGAAACTGGGTTTTAAACTCAGGATCACCGCTTGTCTGCTGTGTGACCTTGGGCATGTCCCTCCATTTTTCTGTGCCTCAGTTACCTCACCGTAAAATGGGGATTAAGACAGTGATTCCCATATGGTACACAGATTGTGTCCTACCTGATTGCTTCTATCTACCCAAGAGATTAATACAGGGCTTGGCGCATCATAAGCACTTAAGAAACACCATAAAAAGTGGGTTGAGAGAATCCCAGTATGCAAGGAGCTCAGAGTTTTCAACGGGAGAAGGAAATTAAAATAAATGTATAAATGATGGATATGTACATAAGTGGTGTGGGGCTGAGGATAGTGTGAATAAATAGGTCAAATCTAAGTGCAAAGGCACCTCAGAAGAGAGAAGGAAGAGGGGAAATCGGGGCTTAGATGGGGAAGGCATCATGGAAGAAATGGGATTTTAAAGGTGGGGGAGAGAAAAGGTCTGTCAGACACGAAGGGGGAAGGAGTTCCCAGCCAGAGTCATAGACCAAACATAATCTTAGAAAAACGTTCTGGGCCACAGAATGAAGTATGGACTAGAGAGGGGGGTGACAGAAGGCAGTGATGTAAGCTAGAAGGCTGATGCAGCAGTCAAGAAAGGATAGCCTGAGCGTATCAATGTGCTGCCAGGTGAATGGAGAGGAAAGGGTGGATTTTAGTGATACTGTGAAGGTACAACTGCCATTCTGGCGACAGACGGAGTATGAGGGATGAATAAAGGTTAGCCGCTTGTGAAAAAGGAGGGATCGTGGTGCTTTCTACAGTGACGAGAAAGTCAGGGAAAGGGCAGGGTTTGGGTGGGAAGATAAGGAGTTCTGTTTTGAACGTGTCAAGTTTGAGAGGTAGGCAGGACATCCAAGTATAGATGGCCTGAAGCTAGAAGGAAATGTGAGACTGGAGAGAAGGAGAGACATCAGAGCTGGAGATGGAGATTTGGGAATCATCTCCATAGAGATAGTAGTTGAAGCCATGTGAGTGAATGACTTCTCCAAGGGAGTGGGTGTAGATGGAGAACAGAAAAGGACCCAAAGCTGAGCCTTAATGGACTCCCAACAGATAGTAGGTGGGAGGCAAGAAGGAGCCCCTGATAGAAACTGAGAATGAGTGGCCAGAGAGATAGGAGGAGTACCAGGAGAGGACAGCATCAGTGAGGCCAAGACTGGATAATGATTCCAAGAAAAGGGGTGGTCGATGAGGATTAAGACGGAGCGGAGGCCTTTGGAGAAGCAATGATCGGGGAGATAATCAGGACAGGAGGTAGACACGGCTTGTAGTGTTAGGGTAAGGTGAGACACGGAGGCTGAGGCTGGTTTGATCCTCTGCTTGCTATAAGGGAGTATAAAGAGGGGAGGCCGATGGAGCTGCTCTCTGGTCCCTCCCCCATGAGCCTTCCTCAAGCCCACGTGGGCTGAGGGCGCCCTCTGCTGGCCCTGCCCCCCAACATGACCCCCGGTCCCCCCGTCCCCAGCCCTTCCCGATTCCTCCCCCAGCCCCTGTCTGGCCTTAGTTAGGCTCCTGCTGCTGGGCGGGAGGAGGTGGCCGACTTCACCGTCCGTCCCCTTGCCAGACTTTGGGGTGCCCAGTCTGGTGGGAGACTCGGGGCCCACACGGCCTTTTTCTGGAGTTTTCCATGAATGGGGGAATGAAATGGGGCCACCTGGTCCTGGCCTGTGCTCTGACACACCTTTCCCGGAATCACTGCTCTGTCGGAGAGGTGGGAATTAGGACTCGACGGGAAAGAAAGCAATAGAGACAAGGCTAGGTTACTGCGACACCGCCCCCATATTAGGATAGATGCTATCCCGCTTCGGTTACACCAGAGAACAGGCTCCAGGCCGGTTATTTCTCCCCAGCGGTCCTGGACAAACCAAAGATGGGAAAAGAACAAGAGACAAAAGCTTCCCCCACTTCCAGACAGGCCGGACAGGACACAGCGGACACACAAGGTTGCCACCAGGCGATCCCCCGTCACCCCAAATCGCTAACACGCCTGCATCACATCATTACTGTCATATGGTAGCAATGGGAAGGAGGACACTCCCAGGGCCGGATGGAGCGAGGGGGCCTGGGACAGAGAGCAGAGTGTCTTACCGGTGAGAGGAGAGGCCCGAGATGGGGAGTCCCGGGTGGGACTCTCTGTCCATTTTCCCTTCCAATCCATTTAGCTGAAGGCCGTCGAGGGTGTCAGATTGTGTACGGTGAACACGTTGTGTTGACTGACTTCTCAGACTGTAAGCTTTGCAGGGGCCGACTGTATCTTTCCGGGTAGTTGTGCAATCCCAAAGATCCAGTGACGAGGAAGCAGCGAGGCCTAATGGAAAGAGCACGGCCTGGGGAGTCAGAGGACGAGGGTCCTGATTCCGGCTCCACCACTCGTCCGCTGTGTGACCTTGGACAAGTCACTTAACTTCTCTCTGCCTCAGTTACCGCATCTGTAAAATGGGGATTAAGACTGTGAGCCTCACACGGGACAATCAGATTATCTCGTATCTACCCCAGCGCTTAGAACAGTACGTGGCACGAGTAAGCACTTAACAAATACCATCACTATTATTATTATTATCCAGTCTGGCACAGCGCACACAGCAGGTCACTGGTCATCATCAATCGTATTTATTGAGCACTTACTGTGTGCAGAGCACTGTACTAAGCGCTTGGGAAGTACAAGTTGGCAACATATAGAGACAGTCCCTACCCAAAAGGGGGAGACAGAGAACAAAACCAAACATACTAACAAAATAAAATAAATAGAATAGATATGTACAAGTAAAATAAATAAATAGAGTAATACATATGTACAAGCATCTATACATATATACAGGTGCTGTGGGGAAGGGAAGGAGGTAAGATGGGGGGATGGAGAGGGGGACAAGGGGGAGAGGAAGGAAGGGGCTCAGTCTGGGTCAAGATGATGGTGATTGTTCTCATCTCAGACAGATGATTTCTCTCCCCTCCTTCATCATCAATCGTATTTATTGAGCGCTTACTATGTGCAGAGCCTTATTGAAGGACATCTCCTCCAAGAAGCTTTCCCCGACTAAACCCTCCTCTCCTCTTCTGCCACTCCCTTCTGCATCACCCTGACTTGCTCCCTTCACTCACCTCCTCTCCCGGGCCCACGGCACTGAGGTATATATCTGTCATTTATTTACTGATTTATTCATTTATCTGTATTAATGCCTGCCCTCCATCTCTTCACTGTGAGCCCGTTTGGGGCAGGGAATGTGTCTGTTTATTGTTATACTGTACTCTCCCAAGCCCCAAGTACACTGCTTCGCATACAGTAAGCGCTCAATAAATACAACCTAATAAATTAATGAATGGTGATAATACTGATGATGGCAGCATCAGTTTTCTCAGAGGGGCCCGAACCTCACCCAAAGCCCCAGAGATGTGACCCCGGGGGATCTGCAGGGGACAAGAGGTGGGGCCCAGCGGTGCCGAGAATGAGTGTGGGTTCGTGGGGGTGATGGGAGAGTGTGGCAGGGTCAGGATGCAGAGGAATCTGGGGGAACTGGAGAGCAGTGTTCCCCTCCCCGTCCTGGGACAGGGAACCATCTGTCAGAAGGGGCAGAGCAAGGGGACGGGCCCGTGGAGATGGGGGTTTTTGTCTCACTTCCCCATCAACCTGTGTCACTGTGAGAATTGCCACTGCCAGTATACTCCTGACAGTAATAATCGGCCTCGTCCTCGGCCTGGGCTCTGGCGATGGTCAGTGTGGCCGTGCTTCCAGATTTAGACCCAGAGAACCGGTCGGGGATCCCGGAGGGTCGGTTGTTATTATTGTATATCACCTGCACAGGGGCCCGGCCGGGTTTCTGCTGGTACCAGCTTGTACCATAGCTAGTGCTAACACCGGAGCAGGTGAGCGTGGCTGTTTGTCCCAGGGCCACGGACGCCGAGGGCGGCTGAGTGGGCGCAGAACTCACGAAACCTGGAGGAGAGAAGAGAAGAGGTCAGGAAGGACTGCACTGGACCCCTCCCTGGGCATCCTTCCCCCCTCCCCGATATCCCCCCTGGGTCCGTCCGGGGCAGAGGAAGTGTCCGTGCCCGGGGCCCTTAGGAGGGCATGAGCCGCCCCGGGTCACACCTGTGCAGAGCGCGAGGAGCACGAGGCCCACGAGGAGGAGGAGAGGAGCTTGGGCCATGGCGGACAGTGTGCTAAGCGCTGTGCTCCCCGAGGCCCCAGCTGTGGGCCCGGCCTTTCCCGCTGCTCTCTTATCCCCTCCCCACGCCCCCCTTCGGAGCCCCCCATGCAAATCTTTCCCTTCTCATTGGCTGCTGCTGCCCCGGGGGGCGGAGCCCCACACCCCTCGGGGGGTGTCTCTCTGTGTCTCCACGTGTCCAGCCCTGCCCTTCATTCATTCATTCATTCATTCATTCATTCATTCATTCATTCAATCGTATTTATTGAGCGCTTACTGTGTGCAGAGCACCGGACTAAGCGCTTGGGAAGTCCAAGTTGGCAACATATAGAGACAGTCCCTACCCAACAACAGGTTCACAGTTTAGAAGGGGGGACAGACAACAAAACAAAACATCTGGATGGGTGTCAAGTCGTCAGAACAAACAGAATTAAAGCTAAATGCACATCATTAGCAAAATAAATCGAATAGTAAATATGTATGAGTAAAAAAAATAGACTAATAAATCTGTACAAACATATATACCTGTGCTGTGGGGAGGGAAAGGAGGTAGGATGGGGGGATAATAATAATAATAATGATGGTATTTGTTAACGCTTACTATGTGCAAAGCACTGTTCTAAGCGCTGGGGGGATACAAGGTGATCAGGTTGTCCCACGTGGGTGTCACAGTCTTAATCCCCATTTTACAGATGAGGGAACTGAGGCCCAGAGAAGTTAGGTGACTTGCCCAAAGTCACACAGCTGACAATTGGTGGAGGTGGGATTTGAACCCATGACGTCTGACTCTAAAGCCCGGGCTCTTTCCACGCTGCTGGGTGGGGAGAGGGAGAGGAAAATGGGGGTTCAGTCTGGGAAGGCCTCGTGGAGGAGGTGAGCTTTCAGTAGGGTTTTGAAGGGAGGCCTTCCCAGACTGAGGCCCCTCCTTCCTCTGCCCCTCCTCCCCTCTCCATCCCCCCTGCCTTACCTCCTTCCCTTCCGCACAGCACCTGTATATATGTTTGTACATATTTATTACTCTATTTATTAATTTATTTTACTTGTACATATCTATTCTATTTATTTTATTTTGTTAATATGTTTGGTTTTGTTCTCTGTCTCCCCCTTCTAGACTGTGAGCCCACTGTTGGGTAGGGACCATCTCTATATGTTGCCAGCTTGGACTTCCCAAGTGCTTAATACAGTGCTCTGCTCACAGTAAGCGCTTGATAAATACGATTGATTGATTGATTGATTGAGGAAGAGAGCTAGCTAGCTATTCATTAATACAACCCATTCTGTACATTTCACTCCTCTAATGCCAACCCACTCTCTCTACCACTATTTCCTCTATTTTTCCCCTTACACTTTGCCCACATCCTCCCTCTAGCCAGGAACTTCCTCTCTCTTCATATCCCACAGACCACCTCAGTCCCCGTCTACAAAGTTCTATCCAAATCATATCAGCCAGCCTTTCCTAACCCCTCATTTCCCCTATTTGCTCTCCCCTTTGCCTTACCTATGCTCATGGGTTTGTACTCCTAAGCACCTTATTGCCTCACCCTCAGCCTCATATTTATATGCATATTCTCAAATTCAGCTATTTCCCCTCTTTGTAATTTATTTTAATATTTGACTCCCCTTCTGGGCTGTAAACTCCTTCCTGGCAGGGATCATGTCTTTTGGTTTGTATCAGTAAATCAATCAACCAATGGTATTTATTGAGTGTTTACTATGTGCAGAGCACTGTACTGAGTGCTCGGGAGAGTACAATTCAACAGAATTAGCAGACACATTCTCTAACAATAACTAGTTTATATTTAGAGGGGGAGAGACATTTATATAAATACATTTCTAATTTATAGTGTATAATTTTAAGACATGCATATAAGCGTTGAAGGTTGGAGGGTGAGGTGAATTGTATTCTCCCATGTGCTGAGCACAGTGTTCTGCTCAGTAAATACCACTGATTGAGGGGTTGGAGTGCAGGTTCCGTATCTTTCCCAGTACGGTGCCTGCACACAATCTGTCAAGAATCTTGTCGGTGGAGAAGAGGAAAACAATGAAGAGGGTGGTGATTATGGTGGCGGGCCAAGATCTGCCCTTTCCTCTCCATCCAAACCGCTACCTTGCTGGTTCAATCTCTCATCTTATCCAGACTGGATTACTGCATCAGCCTTCTCTCTGATCTCCCATCCTCCTGTCTCTCCCCACTTCAGTCTATACTTCACACCGCTGCCCGGATCATCTTTGTGCAAAAACGCTCTGGGCGTGTTACTCCCCTCCTCAAAAATCTCCAGTGGCTGCCTATCAACCTACGCATCAAGCAAAAACTCCTCACTCTGGGCTTCAAGGCTGTCCATCACCTCGCCCCCTCCTTACCTCACCTCCCTTCTCTCCTTCTCCAGCCCAGCCCGTACCCTCCGCTCCTGTGCCACTAACCTCCTCACTGTACCTCATTCTCACCTATTCCACCATCGACCCCCGGCCCACGTCTTCCTCCTGGCCTGGAATGCCCTCCCTCCACACATATGCCAAGCGAGCTCTCTTCCTCCCTTCATAGCCCTACTGGGAGCTCACCTCCTCCAAGAGGCCTTCCCAGACTGAGCCTCCTTTTTCCTCTCCTCCTCCCCATCCCCCTCGCCCTACCTCCTTCCCCTCCCCACAGTTCCTGCATATATGTATGTACAGATTTATTACTCTATTTTACTTGTGCATATTCACTATTCTATTTATTTTGTTAATGATGTGCATTTAGCTTTAATTCTATTTATTCTGACGACTTGACACCTGTCCACATGTTTTGTTTTGTTGTCTGTCTCCCCCTTCTAGACTGTGAGCCCATTGCTGGGTAGGGACTTTCTCTATATGTCGCCGACTTGTACTTCCCAAGTGCTTAGTACAGTGCTCTGCACATAGTAAGTGCTCAATAAATGTGATTGAATGAATGAATGAATGAATGATGATAGTGATGGTGATGATAGCGATGGTGGCATCTGCTAACTCAGAGGGGCCTGGGCATGAATTCATTCGATCATATTTATTGAGCGCTTACTGTGTGCAGAGCACTGTACTAAGCGCTTGGGAAGTGCAAGTCGGCAACATAGAGAGACGGTCTCTACCCAACAGCGGGCTCACAGTCTAGAAGGGGGAGACGGACAACAGAACAAAATATGTGGACAGGTGTCAAAACCGTCAGAAAAAATAGAATTAAAGCTATTCATTCAATCATATTTATTGAGCGCTTACTGTGTGCAGAGCACTGTACTAAGCGCTTGGGAAGTGTAAGTCGGCAACATAGAGAGACGGCCTCTACCCAACGACGGGCTCACAGTCTAGAAGGGGGAGACGGACAACAGAACAAAACATGTGGACAGGCGTCAAAACCGTCAGAAAAAATAGAATTAAACCTATTCATTCATTCAATCGTGTTTGTTGAGTGCTTACTGTGTGCAGAGCATTGTACTAAGCGCTTGGGAAGTGCAAGTCGGCAACATAGAGAGACGGCCTCTACCCAACAACAGGCTCACAGTCTAGAAGGGGGAGACGGACGACAGAACAAAACATGTGGACAGGGGTCCAAACCGTCGGAAAAAATAGAATTAAAGCTATTCATTCATTCAATCATTCATTCATACAGTCATATTTATTGTGCGCTTACTGTGCGCAGAGCACTGGACTAAGCGCTTGGGAAGTACAAGTCAGCAACATAGAGAGACGGTCCCTACCCAACAATGAATGGAGGCCCCAGAGCCATGAGCGGCTGAGGATCCCCAGGGGTGGCCCCTAGCAGGACGGCCAGAGGCAAGAGATGGGGCCCAGAAGAAATGAGATAGTGACCACTGTGGGAGCAATGAGGAGGTGTGGGAGGGTGAGGGGCACAGGGGAAGCTAGGGGAACTGGAGCACAGTGTTCCCCTCCCCCTCCTGACAGAGGGCACCATCTGGCAGGGAAGGGCACAGAAGGGCGCCGGGCCCAAGGGGACGGGGGTTTTTTGTCTCACTTCCTCGTCCCCCTGTGTCACTGTGATGAGCACTCCTGCTGCTGTCCCAATCCTGACAGTAATATCGGCCTCGTCCTTGGCCTGGGCCCTGGCGATGGTCAGCGTGGCCGTGCTCCCAGACGCAGAGCCGGAGAACCGGTCGGGGATCCCGGAGGGTCTGTTGTCACTATAGTATATAACCAGCACAGGGGTCTGGCTGGGTTTCTGCTGGTACCAGGACGCATAGCTACCAGTAACACCAGAGCAGGTAAGCGTGGCTGTCTGTCCTAGGGCCACAAATGCCGAGGACAGCTGAGTCGGCACAGAACTCACGAAACCTGGAGGAAAGGAGAGAAGAGGTCAGTAAGGACTGTACTGGCCAGCTCCCTGGGCATCCTTCCCCCAGACCCCTCCCCAATATCCCTCCTAGGTCCGCCCGGGCTGAGGAAGTCTCCCTGCTCAGGGCCCTTTAGCGGACATTAGCTACCCCTGGCCGCACCTGTGCAGAGAGCGAGGAGGAGGTGGAGGAGGAGGACAGGAGTGCGGGCCATGGTGGACACGGACACAAGAGCTCTGTTCCCCGAGGCCCCAGTTCTGGGGCTGGGCTCCCCAAATTCTCTCTTAACCCCTCCCCATGTCCCCATCCCCCTCCTGCAGCCCCTGCATGCAAATCTGCTCCCTGCCCAGTGGCTGCTGCTTCTAGGGGCGTCACCCAGCCCAGGTCACAGGGCCCCAGGACACTGACAGAGGTAAAGAGGGGTCCTTTCTCTCTCTCTCTCTCTCTCTCTCTCTCTCTCTCTCTCTCTCTCTCTCTCTCTCTCTCTCTCTCTCCCTCCCTCTCCACTACTGAAAGCTGTGTCCCTGGCTCTGCCTCCATCTCTTCTGGTACCAGTTTGCCCTGGGCCCCTTCTCCAGAGCCACCAGGGTCTTACACTCATTCACACAGGGTCTGGATAAATGGCAATGTCTAGAAACCAGCCTTAAAGTCTGTCCCATGACTGAGGGACTGAGTTATTCCAGATCCGTCAACATGCCAATAGCTGTTCTCAAGGAGCACTGGTCTTGGTGATCAACCAGTCTATCAATCAAACATATTTCTTGAATGCTCACTGTGCACAGAGCACTGTACCGAGTGCTTGGGAGAGTATGATACAACCGAGTTGGATAAGAAGCAGCGTGGCCTAATGGATAGAGCACAGGCCTGGGAGATAGAGGGAACTGGGTTCTAAACCAGGATCACCACTCGTCTGCCGTTTGCTCTTGGGCAAGCACTTAGCTATTCTGTGCCTCAGTTATCTCATCTGTAAAATGGGGATTAAGACAGTGATCCCCATATGGGACATGGGCTGTGTCCAACCTGGTTAGCTTGTACTTTCCCAGAGTTTAGTTTAGGGCCTAGCACATAGTAAGCACTTAACAAATAGCATAAAAAAGTGGGTTGGTGGACACAATCCCTGTATGCAAGGAGCCTAGAGTTTTCTCGGGGAGGCAGACATTAAAATAAATATACGAATTATGGATATGCACATAAATGCTGTGGGGCTGAGCATGGTGTGAATAAATAGTTCAAATCCAAGTGCAAGGGAATCTCAGAAGAGAGAAGGAATAGGGGGAATCTGGCCTTAGATGGGGAAAGCATCTTGGAAGAGATGTGATTTTAATATAGCTATGAAGATGGGGGAAAGAAAAGGTCTGTCAGATCTGAAGAGGAAAGGAGTTCCCAGCCAGAGGCAGGATGTGGGCATGGCGTCGATGGCAAGATACACAAGATCGAGGAACCATTCGTAGGTTGGCAACTCAAGGAGTAAAGCGAGTGTGCTGCACTGTAGAAGATAATCAGTGAGGCAAGATAGGAGGGAATTAGGTGACTGAGTGTTTTAAAGCTAATAGTGAGGAGCTTGTTTTTGATGGAGTGGTGGATGGGCAACCGCTGGAGGTTCTTGATGAGGGGGGAAATATGGACCAAACATATTTTTAGAAAAATGTTCCAGGCAACAGAGTGAAGTATGGACTGGAGAGGGGAGCGAAAGAAGTCAGGAAGGTAAGCTAGAAAGCTGACTCAGCAGTCAAGAATGGAGAGTCTAAGTGCTTGTATCAATGTGGTGCCAGTTTGAATGGAGAGGAAAGGGTAGATTTTAGTGATACTGCCATTTTGGTGACAGATTTAATATGAGGGATGAATAAGAGTGATGAGTTGAGGCCAAGTCCAAGATTAGGGGCTTGTGAAACAGGGGGGATCATGGTGCTTTCTACAATGAAGAGAAAGTCATGGGGAGGGGAGGGTTTGGGTGGAAAGATAAGGAGTTCTGTTTTGGACATGTCAAGTTTGAGGTGTCAGCAGGACATGCAAATATGGGGTCGCCTGAAGGCAGGAGGAAATGTGAGACTGCATAGAAGGAGAGAATTCAAGGCTGGAGAAGTAGATTTGAGAATCATCTCAATAGTAGTTGAAGCCATGGCAGCAAATGACTTCTTCAAAGGATTGGCTGTTGATGAGAATAGAATGGGACCCAGAGCTGAGCCTTGATGGATTCCACACAGTTAGTGGATGGGAGGCAGAAGAGGAGCCCCCGAAAGAAACTGAGAATTAGTGGCCAGAGAGATAGGAGGAGAACCAGGAGGGGACAGCGTCATGTGAGGCCAAGATCGGATAATGTTTCCAGGAAAAGGGGTGGTCGAGGAGGATTAGGATGGAGTAGAGGCTTTTTGAGAAGCATTGATCCGGGAGATAATCAGGACAGGAAGTAGAAATGGCTTGGAGTGGTAGGGTGAGGTGAGACAGGGAGGGCAGAGGCCAGTTTGATCCTCCACTTGCTGAAAGGAAGCAAATAGGGGAAGCCGATGGAGCTGTTATCCGGTCTCTCACCCATGAGACTTCCTCAAGCCCACATGGCCTGCTCAAAGGGTGGGCTGAGGGCGTCCTCTGCTGGCCCTGCCACCAGAATCTAACTCTGGTCCCTCCCTCCTCACCCCTTTCTGATTCCTTCCCCAGAACCTGCCTGGGCTCAGTCTCCTGCTGCTGAGAGAGTTAGGGGACTAGGTGGCCGAGTTCACAGTCTGCCCCCTTGTCAGGCTTTGGGGTGCCCAGTGCTGGCAGAGACTTGGGTCCCACACAGCCTTTTCCTGGTGTTTTCCGTGAATGGGAGATGAAACGGAACCAGCTGGCCCCGGCCCATGGGCCAACCTCCCTTTCCCGGAATCACTGCTCTGTCTGAGGGGAAGGGATTAGGACTCAATGAGAAAGAAAGCAATAATAATAATATAATAATGATGGCATTTGTTAAGCGCTTACTATGTGCAAAGCACTGCTGTAAGCGCTGGAGGGGATACAAGGTGATCAGGTTGTCCCACGTGGGGCTCACCGTCTTAATCCCCATTTTACAGATGAGGTAACTGAGGATCCAAGAAGTTAAATGATTTGCCCAAGGTCATACAACAGACATGTGGAGGAGCTGGGATTCGAACCCATGACCTCTGACTCCAAAGCCCATGCTCTTTCCACTGAGCCACCCTGCTTCTCAATAGAGATGCGGCTAGGATACGGCTGTATCTTTCCTCATAGTTGTGTACTCCCAGAACTAGAGCCCAAGCATCAATTGTCGAATTGTACTTTCATTCATTCATTCAATCATATTTATTGAGTGCTTACTGTGTGCAGAGCACTGTACTAAGCACTTGGGAAGTACACACTGACAACATATAGAGACGGTCCCTACCCAACAACGCGCTCACAGTCTAGAAGGGGGTGACAGACAACACAGACCAAGTAGACAGTAGAACAACTTTCCTAGCACAGTACAGTGCTCTGCACACAGTAAGCACTCAATAAATACGATTGAATGAATGAATCTAGCCTGGCGCAGTGCACACAGTAGGTCATTGCTGATGAAAATGCTGGTTGTGCTCCTATCAGACAGACAATTGCTCTCCCCTCCTTCAAAGCCTTATTGAAGGCCCATCTCCTCCAAGAAGCCTTCCCTGACTAAGCCCTCCTCTCCTCTTCTCCCACTCCTTTCTGTGTCACCCTGACTTGCTCCCTTCACTCATCCCTCCCTCCCAGCCCCAAGGCACTTAGGTATATTTCTCTAATTTATTGATTGATCTATTCATTTATGTGTATTAATACCCATCTCCCCCTCTACACTGTGAGCCCATTTTGCTAAGGGAACGTGTCTGTTTACTGTTACATTATACTCTCCCAAGCCCTTAGTACAGTGCTTTGCACACAGTAAATGCTCAATAAAAACAACTGAATGAATGAATGAATGGTGATAATATGGGTGATGACAGTGATGGCAGCATCAGCTTTCTCAGAGGGGCCTGAACCTCACCTAAAGCCCCAGAGCTGTGACCGCGGGGGATCTGCAAGGGGCAAGAAGTAGGGCACAGAGGGAGTGAGGGATCATTGGGGTGATGGGGGAGTGTGGGAGGGTCGGATGCAGGGGATCTGGGGGGAGCTGGAGCGCAGTTTTCCCTCCCTGTCCTGGAACAGGGCACCAGATGGCAGGAAGGGGCAGAGCAGCCCGTGGGGATGGGGGTTTTTGTCTCACTTTCCCATCACCCTGTATCACTGTGAGGATTACTATAGTAAGCATCCTGACAGTAATAATCGGCCTCGTCCTCGGCCTGGGCCCTGGCGATGGTCAGTGTGGCCGTGCTTCCGGAGCTGGAGCCGGAGAACCGGTCGGGGATCCCGGAGGGTCGGTTGCTATTACCGTATATAACCAGCACAGGGGCCCGGCCGGGTTCCTGCTGGTACCAGTTTGCACCATAGCTTCCGATCTCTCCACCGGAGCAGGTGATTGTGGCTGTTTGTCCCAGAGCCACAGACACGGAGGACGGCTGAGTCGGTGCAGACGAACGGACAGAACCTGGAGGAGAGGAGAGAAGAGGTCAGTAAAGAGTGGACAAGATCCTGTCCTGGGGATCCTCACCCAGCACCTCCATCCTGACTCAGTTCAAGGATGACAAATTCTCCCTGCTGGGATGCATTGGGGGGGGGGGGCATTAGCAGCCCCCAACTGCACCTGTGCAGAGAGCGAGGAGCACAAGGAGGAGAAGAAGAGGAGTGTGGGCCATGGTGGAGATGCAGGGAGGAGATCTGCTTCCTGTGGCCCCGGCTCTGGGGCTGGGCTCCCTTATATCTCTCTTAATCCCTCCCTAGGTCCCCTCAACTCCAGCAGGCAAATCTGCTCCCTGGTCATTGGCTTCTGGGGGTGTCACTCCGCCCCAGATCAGGAGGGCCCAGCCAAGGGATAGACTGAGGGAGGGGCTCTCTCCCTCCCTTTCTGTCTCTCTCTTTCTCTCTCCACTGCCCACAACTCTGCCCCTCACTCTGTTTCCTTTCCTTCTCCCCTTCTGGTCCCTCTCTGCCCTGTGCCCCTTCTCTAGAGCCATCAGCGGCTCACACTCAGCCACACAGGGTTAGGACAACTGACACTGGTGAAAACCCAGCCTTAACGTGAGGCCTATGGCCCTGGGAGTGAGTTTTTCCAGATCTGTCAACATGACAACAGTTAATCGACCCATCAATCCATCAATCATATTTATTGAGCTCTTACAGTGTGCAAAACACTTTACTTTGTAAGCTCTTGGGAAGGTACAAAATAATGGAGTTCATAGACAAGTTCCCTGCCTACAATGAACTCACAGCCTAGAGGAGGAGACAGACATCACTATAAATAAATTACTTTTACAAAATCCTAAAATCCACCCTTTCCTCTTTGTCCAAACAGTTACCACAGTTCATCCACGCACTTATCCTATCCCTCCTTAATGACTGTATCAGCCTCCTGCCTCTCCACACTCCAGTCCATACTTCACTCTGCTCCCCAGATCATTTGTCTACAAAAGCGTTCAGGCCATGTTTCCCCCTCCTCAAGAAACTGCCAATCCACCTCTTCATGAAACAGAGATTTCTCACCATCAACTTTAAAGCACTCAGTCACTTTGCCCCCGCCTAGTTTACCTCACTACTTTCCAGCTATAACCCAGACTGCACAATGTGTTCCTGTAATGTCAACCTACTCACTTTACCTCAGTCTCCTCTATCTCACTGCAGACTTCTCACCCACATCCTGACTCTGGCCTAGAATACCCTCCCTCTTCATATTCGACAAACAATTACTCTCCCCACGGATCAACCCTTATTGAAGGTACATCTTCTCAAAGAGGCCTTCCCTGGCTAAGCCCTCATTTCCTTTTCTCCCACTCTCTTCCATATCATCCCAATTCGCTCCTTTTATTCACCCTACTCCAACCCTTGGCCACACAGCACTTCAATACATACTCCTAATTTATTGATTTATATTAATGTCTGTCCTCCCTTCTAGACTGTAACCTCATTGTGGGCAAGGAATGCGTCCGTTACATTGTACTCTCCCAAGCACTTAGTACAGTGCTGTGCAAACAGTACGGGCTCAGTAAATATGATTGATTGATTGATTGATTGAATATATACATAGATGGTTTGGGGTTGAGGGAGGGGTGAATAAAGTGTGCAAATCCAAGTGGAAGAGTGAAGCAGAAGGGCCTGGGAGAAGAGAAAATGAGGGCTTAGTTGAGGAAGGCTACTTGGAGGAGATGTGCTTGAAGGCGGAGGCAGTGATCCTCTGTGGAATATGAAGAGAGAGGGCGTTCCGGACAGAGGCAGGATGTGGACTTGGGGTCAGCAGCGAGATAGATTTGATCGAGGTACAGTAAGTAGGGTGGCATTAGAGGAGTGATGTGTGCGGGCTGGGTTATAGTAGAAAATCAGGGAGGTAGAGTAGGAGGGGGAAAAAGTGACTGAGCGCTTTAAAGCCAATGGTAAGGAGTTTCTTTCTGATGTGGAGGTGGATGGACAACCCCTGGAGGTTCTTGAGGAGGGGGGAAACATGAACCGAACAGTTCTGCAGAAAAATGACCCAAGCAGCAGAGTGAAGTATGGATGGAGAGATAAGGGCAGATTTAATCGATGTGGTGACTGTTAAACTGACAGGATTTGGTGACAGATTGAATATGTGGGTTGAATGAGAGAGATGAGTGGAGATAACAACAAGGTTGTGGACTTGTGAGACAGGAAGAATGGTAGTGCTGTCTTCAGTGATTGGAAAGTCAGGGGGAAGATAAGGTTTAGGTGGGAAGTTAAGGAGTTCTGCTTTGAACATATTATGTTTGAGTTGTCAGTGAACATCCAGGTAGAGATGGCCCGATGACAGGAGGAAATGCAAGACTGCAGAGAAGGAGAGAGTCGGGGCTGGAAACCTAAATTTGGGAATCATCCCCATAGTGTTGAAGCCACGGGGGTGAATTCATTCATTCATTCAATCATATTTAGTGAGCGCTTACTGTGTGCAGAGCACTGTACTAAACACTTGAGAGAGTACAATACAACAATGAACGACACATTCCCTGTCCACAAAGAATAAAAGGAGACACAGAACTGAACCTTGAGGGACTCCCACAGTTAAGAGGTGGGAGGCAGAGGAGAAGCCGATGAAAGGGACTGAGACTGAGCAGGTAGAGAGATAGGAGGAGAACCAGGAGAGGACAATGCCCAAGAAGACAAAGTTGGATAATCTTTCTTTGTAGTCGAGAGGGATTAAAGATGGACTAGAGCCCGTTGGAGAAGCATTGGTGTAGGAAGTAGAAACAGCTCGGAGTGATAGGGTGAGGTGAGTTGGGGAGGGCAGGGGCCAGTTTGATCTTCTGCGTACTGTAAGGGAGAAAATGGGAGAGACCGATGGCGCTGCTGCTGGGAATGCCGGGGCATTTGGTGCCTGAATTCAAAGTCGGTCCCACACCAGGCTTTGGGCTGTCCGGGGTTGCGGGAGACTCGGGTTTCACACAGCCTTTCCCAGAGTCTTCCATAAATGGATGAGGAAATGGGGCCATCTGTCCCTTGTCGATAGTCCAGGACACCCTCTCCCGGGATCACTGCCGGGATTACGACTCAATGGGACAAAGAACAATCACATCAATACAGGCACTAAATAATAATAAAGGCACAGGCAATAAATACGGTTGAATGAATGAATTCATTAACTAATCAGTGTGCTATGGGCTTAGTGGAAAGAGCATGGGCTTAGGAGTCAGGGGATATGGGTTCTAATCCTGGCTCTGCCACTTGTCTGCTGAGTGACCTTGGGCAAGCTGCTTAATTTATCTGGGCCTCAGTTACCTCATCTGTAAAATGGGGATTAAAACTGTGAGCCCCATGTGGGGCAACCTGATTATCTTGTATCTACCCCAGCGCTTAGAACAGTGCTCGGCACATAGTAAGTGCTTAACAAATACCATAATTATTATTGTGATCATTATTATTATTAATGGAAACAAGGGCACATATAGAGCTGGAGGGAAGTGACTAGGAGTGGGACAGAGAACGGGCTCTCCCCCTGGTGAGAGGAGAAGCCAGAGATGGGGCATACCAGGTTGGGAGAGTCATCATCATCATCATCATCATCAATCGTATTTATTGAGCGCTTACTATGTGCAGAGCACTGTACTAAGCGCTTGGGAAGTACAAATTGGCAACATATAGAGACAGTCCCTACCCAACAGTGGGCTCACAGTCTAAAAGGGGGAAACAGAGAACAAAACCAAACATACTAACAAAATAAAATAAATAGAATAGATATGTACAAGTAAAATAAATAAATAAATAAATAGAGTAGTAAATAAATAAATAGAGCATAAATAAATAGAGTAAAAAATAGAGTAATAAATAGAGTATAAATAAATAAATAAATAGAGTAATAAATAAATAAATAGAGTGATAAATGAATAGAGTAGTAAATAAATAGAGTAATAAATAAATAAATAAATAAATAGAGTAGTAAATAAATAAATAGAGTAATAAATAAATAAATAAATAGAGTAATACATAAATAAATAAATAGAGAGTCCAAGTCCCACTGGGGCTCTCTGCCTGATTTCCCCTCAAAACAGGTTTGACCGAGAGCCGTCGAGGGTCTCAGATTGTGTACACGAACATGTGGTGTTGACTGACTTTTCAAATAAATGGTAAGCGCCACCCGAGCAGACTCTGGATCTTTCCTATTAGTTGAGTGCTCCCAAAGATCTGGTCCAGTGCTCTGCACACAGTAGATCGCTGGCGATGATGATGGTGACAGTGGTGGTGATGCTGGTGATGATAGAGAAGCAGTGTGGCTCAGTGGAAAGAGCCCGGGCTTTGGAGTCAGAGGTCATGGGTTCAAATGCCGGCTCTGCCACTTGTCAGCTGTGTGACTTTGGGCAAGCTGCTTAGCTTCTCTGGGCCTCAGTTACCGCATCTGTAAAATGGGGATTAAGACTGTGAGCCCCCCGTGGGACAACCTGATCACCTTGTAACCTCCCCAGCGCTTAGAACAGTGCTTGGCACATAGTAAGTGCTTAATAAATGCCATCATTATTATTATTATTATTGATGATGACAGTGATGGTGGCACCAGTTTCCTCAGAGGGGCCTGATCGTCACCAAACGCCCCAGAGATGTGACTCAGGAGGGTCTGCAGGGAGAAGGAGGTGAGGTCATGGGGGACCCAAACTGAATTTGGGATCACAGGGGTGAGGGGGGCATGTGGAAGCATGAAGGAGCAGAGGAAGCTGCGGGACCTGAAGCACAGTGTTTCCCTCACCGTCCTGAGAGAGGACACCATCTGTCAGAGAGAGACAGAGCAGGGAGATGGGCCCGTAGGGACAGGGGTTTTTGTCTCACTTCCCCATCCCCCTGTGTCACTGTGAGCAGCAGCACTGGTGGTAACTGACTGACAGTAATAATCGGCCTCGTCCTCGGCCTGGGCCCTGGCGATGGTCAGTGTGGCCGTGCTCCCGGATTTAGAGCCGGAGAACCGGTCGGGGATCCCGGAGGGTCGTTCATGATTACCGAGGTTACTGTAAATAACCAGCACAGGAGCCCGGCCAGGTTTCTGCTGGTACCAGTTTGCACCAAAAGTTGATACATGCCCACCGGAGCAGGTGATTGTGGCGGTTTGTCCCAGAGCCACAGACACGGAGGGTGACTGAGTCAGCTCAGATGAATGGACGGAACCTGGAAAAGAGAAGACATCAGGAAGGAGCAGACTGGACCCCTCTCTGAGTATCCTTAATCCCTCGCCCCCAAGATCCGCTCCTGCGTCCACCCCAGGCTGAGGAAGTGTCCCTGCCCAGGGCCCTTTGGGTAGCATTAGCTGCATCTGGCCGCACCTGTGAAGACAGCGAGGAGTGCAAGGAGGAGAGGAGTTCGGGCCATGGTGGACACGGACACAAGAGCTCTGCTCCCCGAGGCTTCAGCTCTGGGCCTGGGCTCCCCCACAGCTCTCTTATCCCCTCCCCAAGCTCCCCAGAAGTCCCCCATGCAAATCTGGTCCTGCTCACTGGCTGCTGCTGCTGGGGGCGTCTCCCTGCCCAGGTGAGGGGGGCTCAGACCATGGAAGGAGGGCGGGACTCCCTCTCTCCTCTCTCCTCAGCTCACACCACTGATTCCTTTTCCTGACCCTCCAGGAACCGGTTCTTGTCTATATGACAGTCTGCAGAAGCTGAGGGTCTCCATGTACAGGAAATGAAGCGGAGTCTCTGTTCTCTTTCTTCTCTCGCGCCCGTACATCCTCTTTGTCATTATCCTTTGGCTCCTCATTTTCCCAGATGCCTTCACTGCCGGGTCCAGTCCAGTGGATTAATGATAATAATAATAATGGTGTTTGTTAAGAGCTTACTATGTGCCAGGCACCGTACTAGGCGCTGGGGCCTATACATGCAAATCGTGTGGGTCCCACATGGGGCTCACAGTCTCAATCCCCATTTTACAGATTCAATCGTATTTATTGAATGCTTACTCTGTTCAGAGCACTGTACTAAGCGCTTGGGAGAGCACAATACCACAGAGCTGCTACACTGTACAGATGAGGTAACTGAGGCACAGAAAAGTGAAGTGACTTGTCCAAGGTCACAAGGCAGACAAGTGGATTCTCACAAAGGAGTCCTGGGGAATCCTGGGATATCAGGTGGCAGTGGGGTACTGTGATCATCATCATCATCAACATCAATGCTATTTACTGAGTACTTGCTATGCACAGGGCACTGTACTAAGTGCTTGGGAGAGTACAATACAACAGACTGCTAGATGTGTTTCCTGCCCAAATTTACAATCCAGAGGATGACAGAGGTCAGTAGAATTAAATAATTAATAATATATAATTTAAATGGTCAGCAAAGAAGAGAGAGGGTGGGGGTGGGCTTCCAGATTGAGATAGGGTACCGAAGATGGGGCAGATGAAGCAGCGTGGCTCAGTGGAAAGAGCCCGGGCTTTGGAGTCAGAGGTCATGTGTTCAAATCCCGGCTTCACCAATTGTCAGCTGTGTGACTTTGGGCAAGTCACTTCACTTCTCTGGGCCTCAGGTCCCTCGTCTGGGAAATGGAGATTAAGACTCTGAGCCCCACATGGGGCAACCTGATCACCTTGTATCTCCCCAGTGGTTAGAACAGTGCTTTGCACATAGTAAGCGCTTAATAAATGCCATTATTATTATTATTATTATTATTATTATTCTCTGGGCCTCAGTTCCCTCTTCTGTAAAATGGAGATTAAGACTGTGAGCCCCACGTGGGGCAACCTGATCACCTTGTATTCCCCCAACAGTTAGAACAGTACTTTGCACATAGTAAGCGCTTAACAAATACCATCATCATCATCATCATGAAGGAGAGAGATCAGCTCAGAAGGCTGCATTGCCTGCCGCTGGGAAAGTGTAGAAGAAACTTGGGGAGGGGGATTGAGTCTTTGTTGGAATAACCAGTATTGGGGTCCTCCAGGCTGCTTGAGACCATCACTTCCTTCATCCCTGCCCTCTACAGCCTCCCTACCCCTCTATTCATTAGCCTGACCCCCAGAGAGCACAGAGACACACCCAAAGGTTGTTCGCCACCTCCCAGGACCCAATGTCCCTTCAGGCTTTTTCCAACCCTGAGCAGTGGGGACAACTGTCTGGACCTCAGGTGGTAAAGAATCTGTCTGCCAATTCTGCTGGACTGCACTCTGCCAAACATTTAGTACAGTGTTCTGTACAAAGCAAGTGTTTAATACATATCATCGATGATGACGATAATACCTAACCAGGGTGGTTCACCTCCATGAGGCTCTGCTGCCACATCCATAGACTTTGGGAAATTACACACACTGTGCAGAACTGCAGCTGCAGTGGAAATAGACTCAAGAGAATCTGCGTGGCCTAGTAGCTAAAGCACAGTCCTGGGAATCAGAGGAATCTGGGTTCTAATCCCCGCTCTGCCGCTTGTCTGCTGTGTGACCTCGGACAGGTCACCTCACTTCTCTGTGCTTCAGTTCCTTCATCTGTATAATAGGGCTTAAGACTGCAAGCCCAATGGGGAACATAGATTGCATCCAAACACCTTAGCTTCTATCTACTCCAGTACTTAGTGCCTGGCGTATGGTAAGCACTTGACAAAATACCACAGAAAAAGTGAAGACAGCCTTTAATGCCCCTGGGGATGGGATCTACAATGGCACCCAACTGTAATTCTGGCTTCCAGCCCGTGGTCCCCAGTCAGACTGTCACGGGGAAGAAGAGGAATAGGAAAGGGGAGAAAGGGCAGTTTAGGAGAATCACAGAATCCTCTCCCTTCTACCTTCTCAACATCTCTAGAATCTGTCCTTTCCTCTCCATCCAAAATGCTACTATGTTAATGAAAGCACTTGTCATTTTTCCAAGAGGTTTTCTCAGATTAAGCCCCACTTTTCCTCATCTCCCACCCTCTTCTGCATTGCCCTCACTCGTTCCCTTTGCTCTTCCCAACTCCCCAGAAGCCCTAAAACACTTCTGTGCATATCTGTAATTTTATTTATTTGTATTTGATATCTGTGTACCCTCTTCTAGACTGTGAGCTCATTGTGGGCAGGGAATGTCATTGTTTATTGTTGTGTTGTACTTTCCCAAGTGCTTAGTGCAGTGCTCTGCACATGGTAAGCGCTTAATAAATACAGTTGAATGAATGAATGAACTGGTGGTTACCGAGGTGTGGAGATCTGTGTGCAGAATGTTGTTTTAAAAAAAATAATGATCCGGGTGACGGAGTGAAATATGGACTGAAGAGGGGAGAGACAGGTTGATTCCACCTTCACAACAGTGCTAAATCCTCCCTTTTCTCTTCATCCAAACTGCAGTGCATTAATCCAATCACTTATCCTATCCCTTCTTATCCCCCTTCTAGACTGTGAGCCCAATGTTGGGTAGGAACCATCTCTATAGGTTGTCAACTTGTACTTCCCAAGCGCTTAGTACAGTGCTCTGCACACAGTAAGCGCTCAATAAATACGATTGAATGAATGAATGAATGAATTTTAATTAATTAATGATGCCATTTGTTAAGCGCTTACTATGTGCAAAGCACTGTTCTAAGCACTGGGGGGGATACAATGTGATCAAGTTTTCCCACATGGGGCTCACAGTCTTAATCTCCATTTTTACAGATGAGGTAACTGAGGCTCAGAGAAGTTAAGTGACTTGCCCAAGGTCACACAGCAGACTTGTGGTGGAGCCAGGGTTCGAACCCATGACCTCTGACTCCAAAGCCTGTGCTCTTTCTACTGATCCATGCTGCTTCTCTGACTACTGCATCAGTCTCCTCACTGACCTCCCTGCCTCCTGTCTCTCCTCATTCCAGTCCACTCTGCTGCCCGACTTAGTTTTCCAAAAAAGACATTCAGCCGGGTCTTCCCCTCCTCTAAAACCTCTAGTGGCCCAACCAGCTTTGTATCAAACAGAAACTCCTTTCCATTGGCTTTTAGGCACTCAATCAGCTTTCCCCTCCTACCTTACCTTGCTGATTTCTTACTGAGGAGCAGTGTGGCCTAGTGGAAAGAGCCCAGACCTGGGAATCAGAGGATCTGTGGTCTAATCCCTGCCCTGCCACTTGTCTGCCGTGCAACCTTGGACAGGTAACTTCACCTCTCTGAGCCTCAGTTTCCTTATCTGTATCATGGGGATTCCATGCATGTTCATCCTCCTACTTAGAGTGTGAGCCCCATGTGGGACTGAGACTTTTGTCAGACCTGATTAACTTGTATCTACCTCAGGGTTTAGAACAGTGCTGGACAAATAGTAAGAGCTTAATGAATACCCTAACTATTTTCATTACTATGTCCCATCCGCAAAGCTCACTCCTCTAACATCAAGCCTTCGATCTCGCTTATCTTGACCCTGATACTTTGTCCACCTCCTCCCGCTAGACTGGAACTCCCCTCCCCCTTTACATCCAAAGCCCATCACGCTTCCCATCTTCAAAGTCCTACCAAAATCACATCTCCTCTAATATTTTTCTGAACCCCTCTTTTCCCCTATTTGCTCTTCCCTTTGCCTCACTTAGGCTCATGGCTATGTACTCCTAAAATGCCTTGTCACCTCTTCCTCAGCACCACAACATTTACATAGATATCCTCACTCTGTGCCAATTCCCCTTTCTGTAACTGACTTTATTGTTTGATTCCCCTTCCAGGCTGTAACCTCCTTGCTGGCAGGGATCATGTCTATTGCATTGTATAGATGAATCAATCAGTGGTATTTATTTTTGAGTGTTTACTATGTGCAGAGTACTATACTAAGTGCTTGGGAGAGTACAACGGAATTAGCAGACACATATTAGCAGACAAATCCCCTGACCATAACGAGTTTGCAGTTTAGAGAGGGAGACAGACATTAATATAAATAAATTCGTCATTTCAAATGTGTAACTTAAAGATGTGTATGGACATTCTGTGGTTTGAGGTTCTGTGGTTTATTCTGTGGTTTACTAATCTATTTATTTATGTATTTATTTTACTTGTACATATCTGTTCTATTTATTTTATTTTGTTAGTATGTTTGGTTTTGTTCTCTGTCTCCCCCTTCTAGACTGTGAGCCCACTGTTGGGTAGGGACTGTCTCTATATGTTGCCAACTTGGACTTCCCAAGCGCTTAGTACAGTGCTCTGCACACAGTAAGCGCTCAATAAATATGATTGATTGATTGATTGATTGATTGAGGGTGGGGTGAATTATACTCTCCCAAGTGCTGAGTAAAGTATTCTGCACCCAGTAAGCACTCAATAAATACCACAGATTGACTGATTGATAGAACTGATTAGAGAAGCAGTGTGGCTCAGTGGAAAGAACCCGGGCTTTGGAGTCAGAGGTCATGGGTTCAAATCCCAGCTCCGCCAATTGTCAGCTGTGTGACTTTGGGCAAGTTACTTAACTTCTCTGGGCCTCAGTTACCTCATCTGTAAAACGGGGATTAAGACTGTGAGCCCCCCGTGGGACAACCTGATCCCCTTGTAACCTCCCCAGTGCTTAGAACAGTGCTTTGCACATAGTAAGTGCTTAATAAATGCCATCATTATGATTATTATTATTAAGTGCAGTTCCCTACCTCTTCTTTAGTTGCGTGTTCCGAAATCCCCAGTACAGTGCCCTGCACACAATGCGCCAAGGAAGCTGAAGGTGGAGATGGGGAAAATGATGATGAGGGCGATGATTTTGATGGTGGTGGCGATGATGACGATAGCGATGGTGGATCTGCTTCCTCAGAGGGGTCTGGACGTGAGTGGAGGCCCAAGAGCCGTGAGCAGCTGCGGATCCCCCGGGGCTGTGGGGAGCAGGATGGCCGGAGGCAGGAGGTGGGGCCCAGCGGGACTGAGACCAAGACCGTTCTGGGGGTGACGAGGAGGATATGGCTGGTTTGGAATGCTCCCTTTCTCTCTGTCTTTCCTGATAGTTGTGTATCCCCAAATATCCAGTCTGGTGCTGTGCATGCAGTAGGTTAACTGGTGATGATGATGGTGGTCAATCAATCAATCGTATTTATTGAGCGCTTACTGTGTGCAGAGTACTGTACTAAGCGCTTGGGAAGTACAAGTTGGCAACATATAGAGACGGTCCCTACCTAACAGTGGGCTCACAGTGGTGATGCTCCTATCAGACAGACGATTGCTCTCCCCTCCTTCAGAGCCTTACTGAAGAAACACCTCCTCCAAGAAGCCTTCCCTGACTAAGCCCTCCTCTCTTCTTCTCCCACTCTCTTCTGCATCGCCCTGACTTGCTCCCTTCACTTATCCCCCCTCCCAGCCCCATGGCAATTAGGTATACATCTGTAATTTATATATTTATTTATTCATTTACGTGTATTAATGCCTTTCTCCCCCTCTAGACTGTGAGCCCACTGTGGGAAAGGAATGTGTCTGTTTCTTGTTATATTGTACTCTCTCAAGCTCTTAGTACAGTGCTTTGCACACAATAAGTGCTCAATAAACCCAACCAAATGAATGAATGAATGAATGAATGGTGATAATATTGACTATGACAGTGGTCAGCTTTCTCAGCCGGGTCTGAACCTCACCAGAAGCCTCGGGGATGTGAACACCGGTGTATCTACAGAGAGCAGGAGCTGGGACCCCGGGGGACCGGGAATGAGTGTGGGATCATCAGGGTGAAGAGGGAGTGTGGGAGGGTCAGGATGCAGGGGAATCTGGGGGAGCTGGAATGCAGTGGTCCCCTCCCTGTCCAGGGATAGGGCACCATCTAGCAGGAGTGGCAGATAAGGGGGACGGGCCCATGGGGATAGGGGTTTTTGTCTCACTTCCCCATCACCCTGTGTCACTGTGAGGATTATCACTGCTGGGATTCTGACAGTAATAATCGGCCTCGTCCTCGGCCTGGGCCCTGGCGATGGTCAGTGTGGCCGTGTTCCCGGAGTTGGAGCCGGAGAACCGGTCGGGGATCCCGGAGGGTCGATTATGATCATCAACGCTACTGTATATAACCAGCACTGGGGCCCGGCCGGGTTTCTGTTGGTACCAGTTTGCGCCATAGCTTCCAACACTTCCACCGGAGCAGGTGATCGTGGCTGTTTGTCCCAGAGCCACAGACACGGAGGGCGGCTGAGTCGGCGCAGACGAACTGACGGAACCTGGAGGAGAGGAGAGGAGAGGTCAGTAAGGACCGTACTGGACCCCTCCCTGAGCATCCTTAACCCCTCGCCCCCAAGATCCTTTCCTGGGTCCACCCCAGGCTGAGGAAGTCTCCCTTCCCAGGGATGCACCTGTGCAGAGAGCGAGGAGCGCGAGGAGGAGGTGGAGGAGGAGGAGAGGAGTACGGGCCATGGTGGACGCAGACACAAGAGCTCTGCTCCCCGAGGCCCCAGCTCTGAGGCTGGGCTCCCCCACAGCTCTCTTATCCCCTCCCCACGACACCATGCAGCCCCCCACGCAAATCTGGTCCCACTCATTGGCTGCTGCTGCAGGGGCGTCACCCTGTCCAGGGGAGGTGGGCTCAGACCATGGAAGGAGGGCGGGGATCCCTCTCTCCTCTTCTCTCAGCTCACACCACTGATTTTCTTTTTCTGACAAAGCAGGAACCGGTTCTTGACAGTCTGTCACTACCCACTCCAGAAGTTGAGGGTCGCCATGCACAGGAAATGGAGTGAAGAGTCTCTGTTCTTCTCTTCCTTCTCTCACTCCCATACTTCCTCCTCTTTGTCAGTCTCCTTCGGATCCTCATTTTCCCAGATGCCTTCACTGCCAGGTGCAATCCAGTGGATTAATCATAATGATAAGAGCAATTATGGTATTTGTAAAGCGCTTACTAGGTGCCAGAGCACATCTCTTCCAAGAGGCCTTCCCCGACAGAGCCTGCGTTTCCTCTTCTCACACTCCTTTCTGTGCCACCCTTCCACTTGGATTTGAACCCTGATTCATCCCTCCCTCAGTCCCACAGCACTTATGTACACATCCATAATTCATTTTTTTACATTAATGTACGTCTCCCCCTCTAGAATCTATTCTTGTTGTGGGCAGGGAATGTGTCTACCAACTCTAGTATATCGTACTTTCCCCAACACTTAGTACGTGGTCTACACCCGGTAAGGGCTCAATAAATAACGACTGATCGATTGAATGATTGACTTTCATTCAATCGTATTTATTGAGCGCTTACAGTGTGCAGAGCACTGTACTGACCTCTTGGAAAGTACAGTTGGGCAACAGAGACAATTCCTACCCAAAAACGGGCTCACAGTCTAGAAGGGGGGAGACAGACAACAAAACCAACCAAGTAGACAGGCATCAATAGCATCACAATAAGTAAATAGAATTATAGATATATACATCATTAATAAAATAAATAGAATAATTAATATGTACATATCTACACAAGTGCAGTGGGGCAGGGAGAGGGGGAGAGCAGAGGGGGGAGTCGGGAGATGGAGAGGAGGAGCAGAGGAAAAGGGGGGCTCAGTCTGGGAAGGCCTCCTGGAGGAGGTGAGCTTTCAGTAGTGACTGAAAGCCCCGTCCTTCCTCTCCCCCACCTCCCCCTCCCCAACCCCCCTTCTTACCTCCTTCCCCTCCCCACAGCACCTGTATATATGTACATATGTTTGTACGTATTTATTACTCTATTTATTTATTTATTTTATTTGTACATATTTATTCTATTGATTTTATTTTGTTAATATGTTTTCTTTTGTTGTCTGTCTCCCCCTTCTAGACTGTGAGCCCACTGTTGGGTAGGGACCGTCTCTATATGTTGCCAACTTGTACTTCCCATGTGCTTAGTACAGTGCTCTGCACACAGTAAGCGCTCAATAAATACGACTGAATGAATGAATGAATGAGTGAATGAATGAATGAGGCCACCAAAGGCATTTTAGGCTGTTCTGAGGGAGACACAACTGGCCCCTTCAATGCATGCCTGCACTGTACAGTCTCTGGACTGTAACTTCACTGGGGGCGGGGAATGCATCTGCTAACTCTGTTGTTTTGTACTCTTCTAAGCGCTTAATACAGCGCTCAGCACATAGCAGGTGTTCAACAAAGACCACTGAGGGTCATGCAGAGGGGTAGGGCAACTCCATGAGGCTCTGCTGCCCACGTCAGGGCCCTGGGAAATTACAACCATCCTCCGGAACCGCAGCTGCAATGGAAACAGACTTAAGACAGGCATGAGAAGTTGAGTTGCCTAACAGATAGCGCACAGGCCTGGAAGGTAAAAAATGGGTTTTAGTACCGGCCCTGTACTTGTCTGCTGTGTGACCTCGGACGAGTCACTTCACTATGCCTCAGTTCCCTCATCTGTAAAATGGGGATGAAGACCAGGAGCCCCCTGTGGGATATGGACTGTCCAACCCATTACTTTCTATGTACTCCAGTGCTCTGTACAGTGTCTGGCACGTAGTAAGCACTTAAAGAAATGCCATAAAAAAATTAAGCCAGCTTTTACTGTCCCTAAGAGTGAGACCTAAAATTGCACCCACCCTGTAATTCTGGCTTCCAGGCAGTGGTCCCCAGTCAGAAATTCAGGTTTATTTACAGTCAGGTAATGGGGAAGACTTGGAAGAGGCAGACCAGCAGCTAGATAGACAGAGACCATAAGAACGATTACAGAAATACTGTTGGAATGATTACGGATTATGGCAGAAGACAGGACATTCTGAAAAAAAATATACCCATAGAGTCGCTAAGAATCGGAAACGACGACGTCACTTGATACGTGTGGAAGAAGGAGACTAGGGAAGGGGAGAAAGAGCAGCATAGGAGAGACAGCTGGTTGTGTAAGGGGATCATATTGCATTGACTGTCCCTCCCATTACTTCCCAAGCTCTTCTACTTGGTAATCCCGCCAACTCCTCACACTTAGTATGTTTAAAACCTAACGCTTCATCTTCCCACCCAGACCCCATCCTCCACCACACTTTTCCATCACTCTAGACAACACCACGATCCTCCCCATCTCAATACCTGTAGGGGGGACAACAGATCCCCCCTACTTAGAATGTGAGCCGCATGAGGGAGAGGGATTGGGTCTGACCTGATTATCTATCCTAGCACTTAGAACATTGTTTAACACATAGTAAATACTTACTAAATATCATAATTATTACTAGCAAATATTACAGGCCCATAATCTTGTCTTTGTCACTGACTCATCTCCCTCCTTCAACCAGCATATTCCATCTGTCACAGATTCCTGTCGGTACTATCATCGCAGCATCTCTAGAATCTGCCCTTTCCCCTCCATCTAAAGATTCAAGCACTTGTATATCCTTCCTTGACTACTGAATCAGCCTCCCCACTGACATTCTTGCTTCCTGTCTCTCCCAATCCAGTCCATACTTCACTCTGCTGCCTGAATCATTTTTTTGCAGAAATGTTCAGGCCATGTTTCCCCACTCCCCAAGAAACTCCAATCATTGCCCATCCACCTCTGCATCAGACAAAAACTCCTCACCACTGGTTTTAAAGCACTCAATCACCTTGTCCCTTCCGACCTTCCCCTCAGCCTTCCCTAAGCCCTCCTTTCCTCTTCTCCCTCTCCCTTCTGTGTCACCCTGACTTGCTCTCTTCATTTATCCTTCCCCATCCCCACACCACTTATACACATATCTATAACACGTGTTTATGTTAATGTTTGTCTCCCCCTCTAGACTGTGAGCTCATCGTGGTCAGGGAATGTGCTTGTTAACTCTCCCAAGTGCTTAGTTCAGTGCTCTGCAAACAGTAGGCATGCTATACATACGGTTGAATGACTGAATGAAAGAGGAGCTGGAGGGCAGCATCCCCTTTCCCTTCCTGCAACAGGGGTCCATCCGGCAGGGATGGGCAGAGCAGGGAGACGGACCCATGGGGACGGGGGTTTTTGTCTCACTTCCCCATCCTCCTGTGTCACCGTGAGGTTCAGCACTGCTGGTAGCTGACAGACAGTAATAATCAGCCTCATCTTCGGCCTGGGCCCTGGCGATGGTCAGTGTGGCCGTGTTCCCGGAGCTGGAGCCAGAGAACCGGTCGGGGATCTCGGAGGGTCGCTTGTTATTATCGTGTATAACCTGAACAGGAGCCTGGCCGGGTTGCTGCTGGAACCACTCCACGCTATAGTCAGAATTCGCACCGGAGCAGGTGAGTGTGGCTGTTTGTCCCAGAGCCACGGACACGGAGGGCGGCTGAGTCAGTGCAGAAGAACTCGCGGAACCTGGAGGAGAAGAGAGAAGACATCAGTAGGGAGGGTACCATGTCCACCCCAAGGATCCTCACTTGACCATCACTGGCCTCTGCGCACCCCAGACTTAGGAAGTCTCCCTGCCCCTGGCCGCACCTGTGCAGAGAGCAAGGAGTGCAAGGAGGAGGTGGAGGAGGAGGAGAGGAGAGCTCGCCATGGTGGAGATGGACACAAGAGCTCTGTTCCCCAAGGCCCCAGCTCTGGGGCTGGGCTCCCCCATCTCTCTCTTAATCCCTCCCCACGCCTCCCCAAACTCCTAAATGCAAATCTGGTCTCCCACTCATTGGCTGCTGCTCCTGGGGAAGTCACCTTACCTGGCTCTGGGGGGGACCCAGATCACAGAGGAAGGGATGGCTCTCTCTCTCACTTTCTCTCTCCTCGTGGGTAAACTTCCCCCAGTTCACAGAATTCACATTTTTTCCTGACAAACCAGGAATCAGCTCTCGAGCGTACAAAAGTCTACCACTGCCTGATGCTGAAGCAGAGTCATCTTGCACCAAAGTGCAGAGAAGAGTTTCCTTTCTTCTCGGCCTTTTCTCGCTCCCAAACATCTTTCTCTTTGTCATTCTCAATCAGATCCTCATTTTTCCAGATATCAACACTGCCAGATCCAATCAGGCCAGTGGAATCCTCCTGGGAATCCTGAGGAATAGTGGGAAATCAGCTTGGGAAGGGGTACTAAGATCGTCTAAGATGTCAGTCATTCAGTGTTATTTACTGAGTGCTTACTATGAGCAGAGCACTATACTAAGTATTTGGGGGACTACAATAGAATAGAAATAGTAGACTATTGGTCTGACGATAACAAGCTTACAGTCCCGAAAGGGAGACAGTATTAATTTAAAAAGTAATTTATAATGTAAAATTAAAAGTGCTAGAAGTGGTAATAGTAAATAAACTTGTCTCTATCATATCTGCTCAAACACAGTGCAAAGTCTACGAAGTTTTTCTTCAACAGAGGTCAGGGCCATGGTTACCCACATTGGTTTTGGGGGATGATGAGAGGACTCAGGGGATGTCAGGTGTCAATGTGAGGGGAAGGAGACAATGGCCAAACGCTGCAACGACCCCTAGTCTGAGCCCCAAACAGCTGATTGGGTGTGGTTCTTCTTTAGTTCTCCATTCAAACTTCGACTACGTGAATCCAACCACTTGTCTCATCCCACCTTGATTACTGTTTCAGCCTCCTTGGTGATCTCCCTTTCTCTCATCTCTCCCAACTCCAATCCCTACCTCACTCTGCTGCCCAAATCGTTTTTCTACAAAACCATTCCGTCTATGTTTCCCCACTCCTCAAGAACTTCTTATAGTCTGCCAGTCCTTCTCCAAATGAAAGAGAAACTCCTCACCGTTGGCTTGAAAGCACGCAGTCACCTTGCTACCGCCTTCTTTACCTCCCTAATTTCCTACTACAAAACAGACCGCACACTTCACTCTTCTAATGCCAACCAACTTGCTGTGCCTTGACCTATTCTATCACACTTCTGACCTCCCTCCCACATCCTGCCTCTGTCCTGGAAATCCCTCTCTCTTCATTTGACAGACAATCACTCTCTCCACCTTCCACGCCTTATTAAAAGCACATCTCTTCCGAGAGGCCTTCCTCAACTAAGCCCTAATTTCCTCTTCTCCCACTCCCTTTTGTGTCACCCTTGCACTTGGATTTGCACCCTGATTCATCCTTCCCTCAGTTCTACAGCACTTATGTACACATCTATAAGTGCTTAGTACAGTGCTCTGCACACAGTAAGCGCTCAATACATACAATTGAATGAATGAATGAATTTATAACTTATTTTTAACAAATTAATATCTGTCTTCCCTTCTAGACTCTAAGCTTGTTATGGGCAGGGAACGTGTCTACCAACTCTAGTATATCGTAATCTCCCCAGCACTTAGTAGAGTGGTATGCCCACAGTAAAGGCTCAAGAAATACAACTGATTGATCGAACGACTGATTGACTGAGGCTACCAGAAGCAGCTTCGGGTATTCTAAGGCCAACATAACTGCCCTTTCCTGCATGCCTAGTCTCTGTACAGCCTCTGGACTGTAAGCTTGTTGTGGGCAGGGGATTTATCTGCCAACTCTGTTGCACTGTACTCTCCCAAGTGCTCTGCACATAGCAAGTGGTAAACAAAGACCATTGATGGGGAAGCAGCTTGGCCTAGTGGATGGAGCACGAACCTCGGTGTCAGAAGGTCATGGGTTCTAAGCCCAGATCCGCCACATGTCTGCTGTCTGCTGTCTGCTAATCCCAGATCCCCACATGCCACATGTCGACCTTGGACAAGTCACTTCATTTCACTTGGAGAAGCAGCGTGGCTTAGTGGAAAGAGCAAGGGATTGGGAGTCAGAGGTCGTGGGTTCTAATCCCGCCTCTGCCACCTGTCAGCTGCATGACTTTGGGCAAGTCACTTAACTTCTCTGTGCCTCAGTTACATCATCTGTAAAATGGAGAAGCCTGTGAGCCCCACGTGGGACAACCTGATTACCTTCTATCTATCCCAGCCCCTGGGACAATGCTTGGAACATGGTCAGCACTTAACAAATATCATTTCTTTTCCTCTGGGCCTCAGTCACCCCATCTTTAAAATGGGGATTAAGAGTTTGAGCCCTATGTGGGACAGAGACTGTCCAACCTACCTTGTATCTATCTCAGCGCTTAGAACAGTACTTGGCACATAGTAAGCGTTTAATGGGTACCACAATAATTATGATTATTATTATGATGGCGATGATGATGCCTAGCCACGGTGGGGTAGCTCCGTGAAGCTCTGCTGCCTCCTCTCGGCCCCTGGGAAATCCCACCCACTGTCCAGAACCGCAGCTGCAGGGCACATAGACTCCAGACAGGCAGGAGAAGCAGCGTGGTGAGACAGACATTAACATAAATCATTTTGGAACTTCTCATATATAATTTTAAGATACGTACAGAAATGCTGAGGGCTTGAGATTAGGGTGAATTGTACTCTCTCATGTGTCAGTGTCTTGCACACAGTAAGCTCTCAACAAATCTTTTTTAGTGGTGTGTGATCCTGAAGTGCCCAGTTTGGTGCCTCACACACAATATGTCAAGGAGGCCGATGGTGGAGATGGGGTAAATGTTGATGGGGGCGGTGATTACGATAGCGGTGGCCACGGTGATGATAGAGATAGTGGCATCTACGTCCGCAGAGGGGCCTGGATGGGGGTGGAGGTCCCAGAGCCGTGAGTGGCTGCGGATCCCAGGGGGCTGTAGGGAGCAGGACGGCCGGAGGCAGGAGGTGAGGACCAGAGGGACTGAGATAGTGATCATTCTGGGGAAGACGAGGGTGGGCAGGAAGGTCCGGAGACCATGGGTCACTGGGGGAGCTGGAACACAGCATTCCTCCTGCCCCCCGGCACGGGGCACCACCTGGCAGGGAGGGGCAGAGCAGGGGGACAGGTCCAAGGAGACGGGGGGTTTTGTCTCACTTCCCCATCACCCTGTATCACTGTGAGGATTACTATAGTAAGCATCCTGACAGTAATAATCGGCCTCGTCCTCGGCCTGGGCCCTGGCGATGGTCAGCGTGGCCGTGCTCCCGGATTTGGAGCCAGAGAACCGGTCGGGGATGCCGGAGGGTCGGTTGCCACCACTGGAGGTACCATATATTACCAGTACAGGGGCTCGGCCAGGTTTCTGCTGGTACCAGTTTGCACCGTAGCTACTGCTAACACCGGAGCAGGTGATGGTGGCTGTTTGTCCTAGAGCCACCGACGCCGATGCCGGCTGAGTGGGCACAGAACTCACAAAATCTGGAGGAGAGGAGAGAAGAGGTTAGGAAGGACTGCACTGGACCCCTCCCTGGGCATCCTTAACCCTTCAACCTCAACATCCTCCCCGGGATCCTCCCCAGGATGAGATAGTTTCCCCGCCCAGGGCCCTTAACAGGGACATTAGACGCCCCCGGCCGCACCTGTGCAGAGTGCGAGGAAGAGGTGGAGGAGGAGGAGAGGAGTGTGTGCCATGGTGGAGACGGACACAAGAGCTCTGCTCCCCGAGGCCCCAACTCTGGGCCTGGGCTCCCCAAACTCTCTCTTATCCCCTCCCCACACCTCCCCAAGCTCCTAAATGCAAATCTAGTCCCCAGCTCATTGGCTGCAGCTCCTGGGGAAGTCACCCTACCCGGCTCTGGGGGGACCAGATCACAGAGGAAGGGCTTCTGTGTCTGTCTGTCTGTCTGTCTGTCTGTCTGTCTCTCTCTCTCACTTTCTCTCTCTCCACATGGTTACACTTCCCCGAATTCACAATATTAACTCCGTTTCCTGACAAACCAGGAATCAGCTCTTGAGCATATGACAGTCTGCCACTGCCTGGAGCTGAAGCAGAGTCATCTTGCTCCGAACTGCAGAGAAGAGTTTCCTTTCTTCTCTGCCTTCCTTCACTCCCAAATATCTTTCTCTTTGTCATTCTCAATCAGATCCTCATTTTCCCAGACATCAACACTTCCAGATCCAATTGGGTCCGTGGAATCCTCATGGGAATCCTGGGGAATCGTGGGACATCAGCTTGGGAACGGATACTAAGATCATCTAAGATGTCAATCAGTTGATCATTCAATGGTGTTTAGTGAGTGTTTACTATGAGCAGAGCACTCTACTAAGTATCTGGGGGACTACAATAGAAAAGAATTAGAAGACTTGTTCCCTGCCGATAACGACCTTATGGTCCCGAAGAGGAGACTGACATTAATCAAAAAATAAGTAACTTATAATGTAAAATTAAAAGATGTACATAAGTGACTTTGGGCAAGTCACTTAAATTCTCTGGGCCTCAGTTACCTCATCTGTAAAATGGGGATGAAGACTGTAAGCCCCCCGTGGGACAACCTGATCACCTTTTTAACATCCCCAGTTCTTAGAACAGTGCTTTGCACATAGTAAGCGCTTAATAAATGTTAAAAAAAAAAGTGCTATGGGTTTGAGGTGGGGCAAATAGTCAAATGCCCAAAGGTGGGCATGGGGACTGGGGTGTGTTTCAGAAGGTGGAGCATACAGAGGAGGGCGAAAACAGGACAGAAGGCTGCAATGTCTTCTATTCAGAAGGTATAGGAGAAGGCATATAAGGGAGGGGGACTGAGTCATTGTTGGGATATCCAAGACTGGGAGCCTCCAGGCATGCTTGAGACCATCACTTCCTTCATCCCTGCTCTCCAGAGCCCCCTCCCCTTTTGCTCATTAGCCAGATGGCCAGAGGGCACAGAGACTCACCCAAGGAATTGATGCTCCACCTCCCAGGACCCAGTATCCCTCCGGGCGTTTCCCAACCTTGAGCAGTGGGGACAACTGTCTTGACCTCAGGTGGTAAAGGGCAGCATCCCACTTGTCCATCCACCAGCCGGGGCAGATCTGTGAGTGTCAGATGCTTCCACTGGATTTTAGTCCAGGCAAAGTAGAATCCAAGATGGTGGCAGCCATGAGCTTGTCTGTCTCCTGGG
Source organism: Tachyglossus aculeatus (assembly GCF_015852505.1). Lineage (NCBI taxonomy): Eukaryota > Metazoa > Chordata > Mammalia > Monotremata > Tachyglossidae > Tachyglossus > Tachyglossus aculeatus. The sequence goes on from NC_052086.1 coordinate 2,370,553, forward strand.
GACCCAGCTTCAGGGCCCTGGACATGGCAGTGGGGTTGTAGTTGGGGCTGGGAGCTGGCATCCATTACAGTGCCTCATCCACTCATCCACACACAGGCTTCTTCTTGTGTCCTGATTCCCCTCAAGGGAGGTGTGGAAGCATAATGCTCCAGGTCCTGCATTTTTCCGTTTCTCTCCGAATGGTGTCTGCTGGTTACCAAGGCAATCAAGTTCACTACGCATCTTCATTTTGCTCCCTAGGTCTTCTGAATGGAGCACCTGAAAACAAGATGAAGCAATTCCTTTACTGGGGTTAGGTGGGAATTAATCACTGAGAGAACAAGGTAGATAACCCCGTACCAAGGGGTGTTTACTGCCCATCCTGATGTATTTCTCTTGTACTGTATTTTAATTGAATTAGAGGCTGTACTATGTAAAAGAAGCTCGGGTTTACTCAGAACTGAGAATGGCCCTGACTAGCAGGGGAATTTCTGCTACTTAACAGCCTCTCCCTACTAGTGCTAATAGAAGTGCTAGTAGTAAATAAACTTGTCTCTATCATATCCGCTCAAACACGACACACAGTCCGTGAAGTTTTTCTTTGACAGAGGCCAGGACCACGGTTACTCACACTGGTTTGTGGGGGTGGTGAGAGGCCTCAGGGGGCATCGGTATCTGTGTGAGGGGAAAGAGATTGCGGCCAAAGGCTCCAATGTCCCCTAGTCTGAGCCCCAAACAGATGATTGGGTGCAGTTCTTCTTTAGTTCTCCATTCACACTTTGACTACGTGAATCCAACCACTTATCCCATCCCACCTTAATTACTGTTTCAGCCTCCTTGGTGACCTCCCTTTCTCTCATCTCTCCCAACTCCAATCCCTACCTCACTCTGCTGCCCAAATCATTTTTCTACAAAACCATTCCATCTATGTTTCCCCACTCCTCAAGAACCTCTATAGTCTGCCAGTCCTTCTCCAAATGAAAGAGAAACTCCTCACCGTTGGCTTGAAAGCACGCAATCACCTTGCTACCGCCTTCTTTACCTCCCTAATTTCCTACTACAAAACAGACCGCACACTTCACTCTTCTAATGCCAACCAACTTGCTGTGCTTGACCTATTCTATAACACTTCTGACCTCCCTCCCACATCCTACCTCTGTCTCGGAAACCCCTCTCTCTTCATTTCAGACAGACAATCACTCTTTCCACCTCTCTGTCTTATTAAAAGCACATCTCCTCTGAGAGGCCTTCCTCGACTAAGCCCTCATTTCCTCTTCTCCCACTCCCTTTTGTGTCACCCTTGCACTTGGATTTGCACCCTGATTCATCCTTCCCTCAGTCCTACAGCACCTATGTACGTATCTATAAGCACTTAGTACAGTGCTCTGCACACAGTAAGCACTCAATAAATACGATTGAATGAATGAATGAATTTATAACATTTTTTAAAAATTAATATCTGTCTCCCCTTCTAGACACTAAGCTTGTTGTGGGCTGGGAACATGTCTACCAACTCTAGTATATCGTAATCTTCCCAGCACTTAGTAGAGTCGTATGCCCACAGTAAAGGCTCAAGAAATACAACTGATTGATCGAACGACTGATTGATTGAGGCTACCAGAAGCAGCTTCGGCTATTCTATGGCCAACATAACTGCCCTTTCCTGCATGCCTAGTCTCTATACAGTCTCTGGACTGTACGCTTGTTGTGGACAGAGGACATATCTGCCAACTCTGTTGCACTGTACTCTCCCAAGTGCTCTGCACATAGCAAGTGGTAAACAAAGACCATTGATGGAGAAGCAGCTTGGCCTAGTGGATGGAGCACGGGCCTGAGTGTCAAACGTTCATGGGTTCTAATCCCAGATCCGCCACATGTCTGCTGTGTGACCTTGGACAAGTCACTTCATTTCACTTGGAGAAGCAGCGTGGCTTAGTGGAAAGAGCACGGGACAGGGAGTCAGAGGTTGTGGGTTCTAATCCCGCCTCTGCCACCTGTCAGCTGCGTGACTTTGGGCAAGTCACTTAACTTCTCTGTGCCTCAGTTACCTCATCTGTAAAATGGAGAAGCCTGTGAGCCCCACGTGGGACAACCTGATTACCTTCTATCTATCCCAGCCCCTGGGACAATGCTTGGAACATGGTCAGCACTTAACAAATATCATTTCTTTTCCTCTGGGCCTCAGTCACCCCATCTTTAAAATGGGGATTAAGAGTTTGAGCCCTATGTGGGACAGAGACTGTCCAACCTACCTTGTATCTATCTCAGTGCTTAGAACAGTACTTGGCACATAGTAAGTGTTTAATGGGTACCACAATAATTATTATTATTATTATGATGGCGATGATGATGCCTAGCCACGGTGGGGTAGCTCCGTGAAGCTCTGCTGCCTCCTCTCGGCCCCTGGGAAATCCCACCCACTGTACAGAACCGCAGCTGCAGGGCACATTGACTCCTGACAGGCAGGAGAAGCAGCGTGGTGAGACGGACATTAACATAAATCATTTTGGAACTTCTCATATATAATTTTAAGATACATACAGAAGTGCTGAGGGCTTGAGAGTAGGGTGAATTGTACTCTCTCATGTGTCAGTGTCTTGCACACAGTAAGCTCTCAACAAATCTTTTTTAGTGGTGTGTGATCCTGAAGTGCCCAGTTTGGTGCCTCACACACAATATGTCAAGGAGGCTGATGGTGGAGATGGGGTAAATGTTGATGGGGGTGGTGATTACGATAGCGGTGGCCACGGTGATGATAGAGATAGTGGCATCTACTTCCGCAGAGGGGCCTGGATGGGGGTGGAGGTCCCAGAGCCGTGAGTGGCTGCGGATCCCACGGGGCTGTAGGGAGCAGGACAGCCGGAGGCAGGAGGTGAGGACCAGAGGGACTGAGATAGTGACCATTCTGGGGGAGACGAGGGTGGGCAGGAAGGTCCGGAGATCATGGGTCGCTGGGGGAGCTGGAACACAGCATTCCTCCTGCCCCCCAGCACGGCCCCCTGCCAGGGAGGGGCAGAGCAGGGGGATGGGCCCACAGGGACGGGGGTTTTTGCCTCACTTCCCCATCACCCTGTATCACTGTGAGAATTACTACTGTCAACATTCTGACAGTAATAATCGGCCTCGTCCTCGGCCTGGGCCCTGGCGATGGTCAGCGTGGCCGTACTCCCGGATTTGGAGCCGGAGAACCGGTCGGGGATCCCGGAGGGTCGGTTGCTACCACTGGAGGTACCGTATATTACCAGTCCAGGGACTTGGCCAGGTTTCTGCTGGTACCAGTTTGCACCATAGGTACTGCTAACACCGGAGCAGGTGATGGTGGCTGTTTGTCCTAGAGCCACCGACGCCGATGCCGGCTGAGTGGGCACAGAACTCACAAAATCTGGAGGAGAGGAGAGAAGAGGTTAGGAAGGACTGCACTGGACCCCTCCCTGGGCATCCTTAACCCTTCAACCTCAACATCCTCCCCGGGATCCTCCCCAGAATGAGATAGTTTCCCTGCCCAGGGCCCTTAACAGGGACATTAGACACCCCCGGCCGCACCTGTGCAGAGTGCGAGGAAGAGGTGGAGGAGGAGGAGAGGAGTGTGTGCCATGGTGGAGACGGACACAAGAGCTCTGCTCCCTGAGGCCCCAACTCTGGGCCTGGGCTCCCCCAACTCTCTCTTATCCCCTCCCCACGCCTCCCCAAACTCCTAAATGCAAATCTGGTCCCCCGCTCATTGGCTGCTGCTCCTGGGGAAGTCACCCTACCCGGCTCTGGGGGGACCAGATCACAGAGGAAGGGCTTCTGTGTCTGTCTGTCTGTCTGTCTGTCTGTCTGTCTGTCTGTCTGTCTGTCTCTCTCTCTCTCTCACTTTCTCTCTCTCCACATGGTTACACTTCCCTGAATTCACAATATTAACTTCTTTTCCTGACAAACCAGGAATCAGCTCTTGAGCATATGACAGTCTGCCACTGCCTGGAGCTGAAGCAGAATCATCTTGCTCCGAACTGCAGGGATGAGTTTCCATTCTTCTCTGCCTTCCCTCACTCCCAAACATCTTTCTCTTTGTCATTCTCAATCAGATCCTCATTTTCCCAGACATCAACACTTCCAGATCCAATCGGGTCCGTGGACTCCTCATGGGAATCCTGAGGAATTGTGGGACATCAGCTTGGGAAGGGATACTAAGATCATCTAAGATGTCAATCAGTCAATCATTCAATGGTATTTAGTGAATGCTTACTATAAGCAGAGCACTCTACTATTTGGGGAACTACAATAGAAAAGAATTAGAAGACTTGTTCCCTGCCGATAATGACCTTACAGTCCCAAAGGGGAGACTGACATTAATCAAAAAATAAGTAACTTATAATGTAAAATTAAAGGACATGTACATAAGTGCTACAGGTTTGAGGTGGGGCAAATAGTCACATGCCCAAAGGTGGGCATGGGGACTGGGGTGTGTTTCAGAAGGTGGGGCAGACAGAGGAGGGCGAAAACAGGACAGAAGGCTGCAATGTCTTCTATTCAGAAGGTATAGGAGGAGGCATGTAAGGGAGGGGGACTGCATCATTGTTGGAATCTCCAAGATTGGGAGCCTCCAGGCATGCTTGAGACCATCACTTCCTTCATCCCTGCTCTCCAGAGCCCCCTCCCCTTTTGCTCATTAGCCAGATGGCCAAAGGGCACAGAGACTCACCCAAGGAATTGATGCTCCACCTCCCAGGACCCAGTATTCCTCCGGGCATTTCCCAACCTTGAGCAGTGGGGACAACCGTCTTGACCTCAGGTGGTAAAGGGCAGCGTCCCACTTGTCTATCCACCAGCCGGGGCAGATCTGTGAGTGTCAGATGCTCCCACTGGATTCCAGTCCAGGCAAAGTAGAATCCAAGCTGGTGGCAGCCATGAGTTTGTCTGTCTCCTGGGGACCCAGCTTCAGGGCCCTGGACATGGCAGTGGGGTTGCAGTTGGGGATGGGAGCTGGCATCCATTTCAGTGCCTCATCCACTCATCCACACACAGGCTTCTTCTTGTATCCCAATCCCCCTCAAGGGAGGGGTGGAAGCATAATGCTCAAGGTCCTGCATTTTTCCCTTTCTCTCCGAATGGTGTCTGCTGGTTACCAAGGCAATCAAGTTCACTACACAACTTCATTTTGCTCCCTAGGTCTTCTGAATGGAGCACCTGAAAACAAGATGAAGCAATTCCTTTACTGGGGTTAGGTGGGAATTAATCACCCAGAGAACAAGGTAGATAGCCCCGTACCAAGGGGTGTTTACTGCCCGTCCTGATGTATTTCTCTTGTACTGTATTTTAATTGAATTAGATGCTGTACTATGTAAAAGAAGCTCGGGTTTACTCAGAACTGAGCTGGCCCTGACTAGCAGGGGAATTTCTGCTACTTAACAGCCTCTCCCTACTAGTGCTAATAGAAGTGCTAGTAGTAAATAAACTTGGCTCTATCATATCCGCTCAAACACAACGCAGAGTCCGTGAAGTTTTTCTTTGACAGAGGCCAGGACCATGGTTACTCACACTGGTTTGTGGGGATGGTGAGAGGCCTCATGCGGCATCGGTATCTGTGTGAGGGGAAAGAGACTGCGGCCAAAGGCTCCAATGTCCCCTAGTCTGAGCCCCAAACAGATGATTGGGTGCAGTTCTTCTTTAGTTCTCCATTCACACTTTGACTACGTGAATCCAACCACTTATCCCATCCCACCTTAATTACTGTTTCAGCCTCCTTGGTGACCTCCCTTTCTCTCATCTCTCCCAACGCCAATTCATACCTCACTCTGTGGCCCAAATCATTTTTCTACAGAATCATTCGGTCTATGCTTCCCCACTCCTCAAGAACCTCTATAGTCTGCCAGCCCTTCTCCAAATGAAAGAGAAACTCCTCACCGTTGGCTTGAAAGCACGCAATCACCTTGCTACCGCCTTCTTTACCTCCCTAATTTCCTACTACAAAACAGACCGCACACTTACCTCTTCTAAAGCCAACCAACTTGCTGTGCTTGACCTATTCTATAACACTTCTGACCTCCCTCCCACATCCTACCTCTGTCCCGGAAACCCCTCTCTCTTCATTTCAGACAGACAATCACTCTTTCCACCTCTCTGTCTTATTAAAAGCACATCTCCTCCGAGAGGCCTTCCTCGACTAAGCCCTCATTTCCTCTTCTCCCACTCCCTTTTGTGTCACCCTTGCACTTGGATTTGCACCCTGATTCATCCTTCCCTCAGTCCTACAGCACCTATGTACGTATCTATAAGCACTTAGTACAGTGCTCTGCACACAGTAAGCGCTCAATAAATACGATTGAATGAATGAATGGATTTATAACATTTTTTAAAAATTAATATCTGTCTCCCCTTCTAGACTCTAAGCTTGTTATGGGCAGGGAATGCGTCTACCAACTCTAGTATATCGTAATCTCCCCAGCACTTAGTAGAGTCGTATGCCCACAGTAAAGGCTCAAGAAATACAACTGATTGATCGAACGACTGATTGATTGAGGCTACCAGAAGCAGCTTCGGGTATCCTAAGGCCAACATAACTGCCCTTTCCTGCATGCCTAGTCTCTGTACAGTCTCTGGACTGTACGCTTGTTGTGGACAGAGGACGTATCTGCCAACTCTGTTGCACTGTACTCTCCCAAGTGCTCTGCACATAGCAAGTGGTAAACAAAGACCATTGATGGAGAAGCAGCTTGGCCTACTGGATGGAGCACGAACCTCGGTGTCAGAAGGTCATGGGTTCTAATCCCAGATCCACCACATGTCTGCTGTGTGACCCTGGACAAGTCACTTCATTTCACTTGGAGAAGCAGCGTGGCTTAGTGGAAAGAGCACGGGATTGGGAGTCAGAGGTCGTGGGTTCTAATCCTGCCTCTGCCACCTGTCAGCTGTGTGACTTTGGGCAAGTCGCTTAACATCTCTGTGCCTCAGTTACCTCATCTGTAAAATGGAGAAGCCTGTGAGCCCCACGTGGGACAACCTGATTACCTTCTATCTATCCCAGCCCCTGGGACAATGCTTGGAACATGGTCAGCACTTAACAAATATCATTTCTTTTCCTCTGGGCCTCAGTTACCCCATCTTTAAAATGGGGATTAAGAGTTTGAGCCCTATGTGGGACAGAGACTGTCCAACCTACCTTGTATCTACCTCAGCGCTTAGAACAGTACTTGGCACATAGTAAGCGTTTAATGGGTACCACAATAATTATGATTATTATTATGATGGCGATGATGATGCCTAGCCATGGTGGGGTAGCTCCGTGAAGCTCTGCTGCCTCCTCTCGGCCCCTGGGAAATCCCACCCACTGTCCAGAACCGCAGCTGCAGGGCACATAGACTCCAGACAGGCAGGAGAAGCAGCGTGGTGAGACAGACATTAACATAAATCATTTTGGAACTTCTCATATATAATTTTAAGATACGTACAGAAATGCTGAGGGCTTGAGATTAGGGTGAATTGTACTCTCTCATGTGTCAGTGTCTTGCACACAGTAAGCTCTCAACAAATCTTTTTTAGTGGTGTGTGATCCTGAAGTGCCCAGTTTGGTGCCTCACACACAATATGTCAAGGAGGCCGATGGTGGAGATGGGGTAAATGTTGATGGGGGCGGTGATTACGATAGCGGTGGCCATGGTGATGATAGAGATAGTGGCATCTACTTCCACAGAGGGGCCTGGATGGGGGTGGAGGTCCCAGAGCCGTGAGTGGCTGTGGATCCCATGGGGCTGTAGGGAGCAGGACGGCCGGAGGCAGGAGGTGAGGACCAGAGGGACTGACATAGTGACCATTCTGGGGGAGACGAGGGTGGGCAGGAAGGTCCGGAGACCATGGGTCACTGGGGGAGCTGGAACACAGCATTCCTCCTGCCCCCCGGCATGGGGCACCACCTGGCAGGGAGGGGCAGAGCAGGGGGACGACGGGTCCAAGGAGACGGGGGTTTTTGTCTCACTTCCCCATCACCCTGTATCACTGTGAGGATTACTATAGTAAGCATCCTGACAGTAATAATCGGCCTCGTCCTCGGCCTCGGCCCTGGCGATGGTCAGTGTGGCCGTGCTCCCAGAGCTGGAGCCGGAGAACCGGTCGGGGATCCCGGAGGGTCGGTTGCTACCACTGGAGGTACTGTATATTACCAGTACAGGGGCTCGGCCAGGTTTCTGCTGGTACCAGTTTGCACCGTAGCCACTGGTAACACCGGAGCAGGTGATGGTGGCTGTTTGTCCTAGAGCCACCGATGCCGATGCCGGCTGAGTGGGCACAGAACTCACAAAATCTGGAGGAGAGGAGAGAAGAGGTTAGGAAGGACTGCACTGGACCCCTCCCTGGGCATCCTTAACCCTTCAACCTCAACATCCTCCCCGGGGTCCTCCCCAGGATGAGATAGTTTCCCCGCCCAGGGCCCTTAACAGGGACATTAGCTGCCCCCAGCTGCACCTGTGCAGAGTGCGAGGAAGAGGTGGAGGAGGAGGAGAGGAGTGTGTGCCATGGTGGAGACGGACACAAGAGCTCTGCTCCCCGAGGCCCCAACTCTGGGCCTGGGCTCCCCCAACTCTCTCTTATCCCCTCCCCACGCCTCCCCAAACTCCTAAATGCAAATCTGGTCCCTCGCTCATTGGCTGCTGCTCCTGGGGAAGTCACCCTACCTGGCTCTGGGGGGACCAGATCACAGAGGAAGGGCTTCTGTGTCTGTCTGTCTGTCTGTCTGTCTGTCTGTCTCTCTCACTTTCTCTCTCTCCACATGGTTACACTTCCCTGAATTCACAATATTAACTTCTTTTCCTGACAAACCAGGAATCAGCTTTTGAGCATATGACAGTCTTCCACTGCCTGGAGCTGAAGCAGAGTCATCTTGCTCCGAACTGCAGAGAACAGTTTCCATTCTTCTCTGCCTTCCCTCACTCCCAAACATCTTTCTCTTTGTCATTCTCAATCAGATCCTCATTTTCCCAGACTCAACACTTCCAGGTCCAATCGGGTCAGTGGAATCCTCATGGGAATCCTGGGGAATCGTGGGACATCAGCTTGGGAAGGGATACTAAGATCATCTAAGATGTCAATCAGTCAATCATTCAATGGTATTTAGTGTATGCTTACTATAAGTAGAGCACTCTACTATTTGGGGGACTACAATAGAGAAGAATTAGAAGACTTGTTCCCTGCCGATAATGACCTTACAGTCCCAAAGGGGAGACTGACATTAATAAAAAAATAAGTAACTTATAATGCAAAATTAAAAGACATGTACATAAGTGCTACAGGTTTGAGGTGGGGCAAATAGTCAAATGCCCAAAAGTGGGCATGGGGTCTGGGCTGTGTTTCAGAAGGTGGGGCAGACAGAGGAGGGCGAGAACAGGACAGAAGGCTGCAAAGTCTTCTATTCAGAAGGTATAGGAGGAGGCATATAAGGGAGGGGGACTGAGTCATTGTTGGGATATCCAAGATTGGGAGCCTCCAGGCATGCTTGAGACCATCACTTCCTTCATCCCTGCTCTCCAGAGCCCCCTCCCCTTTTGCTCATTAGCCAGATGGCCAGAGGGCACAGAGACTCACCAAAGGAATTGATGCTCCACGTCCCAGGACCCAGTATCCCTCTGGGCGTTTCCCAACCTTGAGCAGTGGGGACAACTGTCTTGACCTCAGGTGGTAAAGGGCAGCATCCCACTTGTCCATCCACCAGCCGGGGCGGATCTGTGAGTGTCAGATGCTTCCACTGGATTTTAGTCCAGGCAAAGCAGAATCCAAGATGGTGGCAGCCATGAGTTTGTCTGTCTCCTGGGGACCCAGCTTCAGAGCCCTGGACATGGCAGTGAGGTTGCAGTTGGGGCTGGGAGCTGGCGTCCATTACAGTACCTCATCCACTCATCCACACACAGGCTTCTTCTTGTGTCCCGATCCTCCTCAAGGGAGATG